>NC_139029.1:57272649-57951445 GCF_964662115.1 Mustela nivalis
CAGAGAAACAACCAAGTCCCTTAGCAATAAACTCAGATTTGACATTTGACTTTGGGAAAATGTGTGGTGGGGGAAGAGTGTCAAATTCCAGGTGTGACATGTCATCTCAGTGATGGCAATTGCCTCCCAGGGCCTCATAATTCAGGATATACTACAGGGAAGAAACATCTGGAAAGAGGACGTTAGTAAAAGAAAATCCCTCTAGCAAGGCTCTTCTCCCCAGAATGCATCACCTGTTGGCAGCAGATGCTGTGTGTAAAAAGAACCAGGAAAATCTTCACAAGCATTGTAGCTTATGGAGGCAAAAACAGGTGTTGGTTTGCTGACTATTCAAAGCCATTTCATATTCAGTTCAAGACTGCAAACTTTTACTGAGTATTATGGAGGGAATAATTCTGGACTCACAGGAAATACAAAATTTCCAAGGCATAATCCTTGCCCTCAAGGAGCTTAAAATTAAAAGAGGGAGGCAAACAGTAAGTAACTGAGAGAAGACAAATATTTTCCATGTTTTCCTTTTCTATTTTACATGAGTAACACATGTCTAATAGGTATACCTTGTGGGTTTGAAATAGCAAACATTAGTTTTATGTAAGGTTCTTTTAAAGTGAACCACGTAGGATAGTTTATGTGCAAAGTTATTCAGTGTGGTGCTATTTATAATAGAGGAAAAACTATGAATAACCTCAATGTAGGGCAACAGAAATAGAGGTATTGTTAGCTCTGCATCCAGAATAAGGTTATGGTACCGGGAAAGGACTTGGTATGATCTGAGGGAGCATCAGACTAGGAGAAAATAGAAGAGAAAAAAGATGCTTCTAGTCTGGGTGACATAAGCAGGGAAGAATGGTGATGTCTCAGGGATCTTAAACCCATCTAGTTCTGGTAGCTCTTCCTATGATATGGTTTGTGTATAAATCATGCATGCACACAAGTCAGAGGTCTCTATTGAACTCTGTGCATGACAAAGCAGAGTGTCTTATGGTATTTCCAATGCTCTATGCACCTGCACAGAAAGGCAGCAATGAGGAGAGCTAAAATATCTTACTATCCTAGGTGTATGTTCCTTTTCCATACACCTTATATTAAACTTCCTGAAACTCTTCTCATTTAGAAATTGAGCTTAAAATTAGTCTGAAAAGGAGCAAATGTGTTCAATTGCACAATTTTTAAATCACTAAATAAGTACAGATTTTAGTAGCATTTTGAATTGTCGTGTACACATTCAAGTATTTATGACCTAGAGCAGATTAATAAAGGAATAAATTATTCATCAAAATGTAAAACTGTTTAATTTGTAGGAAGTAATTATTAAAACATTATCATCATGGTCATCATCATCATGACACCATAAGTAAAAACAATGAGGTTCCGGCACTTGGGTGGTGCAGTTGCTTAAGTGTCAGACTCTTTGGCTCGAGTTCTGATTTCAGGGTTGTGAGATCGAGCCTCATGTCAGGCTTCATGCTTAGCTCAAAGTCTGCTTAAGACTCTCCCACTTTGCCCCCACTCCTCCCCAGCCATGTTCTCTCTCTCTCTCTCCCAAATTAATAATTAAATCTTAAAAAAAAAAGCCAACAACAACAATGAAGTGTGGAAGTTCTAGATATCAGTACAAAACACAGACTACCTCTCTCCTAATTGGGAATGTACATGATTTTACAACTGCACTCATAATTAATTGTTCTGTATGACCAGTTAGAGAGATTGAAGACCATTGGAAACTTTCTAAACAAAAGAGGTTGAAAGAGGATTTAGGGGTTGTGTTGGGGTTGAATGCTTTTTTGAATTCCCATATACATTTAAAAGAATTACTCTTGGGTCAACCAATTAATAATCTGCTTTGCCTTTAATTTTTTGAGGGTCTCAAATTCAACTACTACCTAGGACCCTGTCCTCAATGACTGTTCAGGGGAGGCCACAGTGAGGGGGTGATGCATATTTAGATGTAGCTCTAGATTTCAATTCACTAAAGGTCATTTAAATTTCCTGTTAATTTTTTTTTTAATATAATTTTTATTTTTTATAAACATATATTTTTATCCCCAGGGGTACAGGTCTGTGAATCACCAGGTTTACACACTTCACAGCACTCACCAAAGCACATACCCTCCCCAATGTCCATAATCCCACCCCCTTCTCCCAAACCCCCTCCCCCCAGCAACCCTCAGTTTGTTTTGTGAGATTAAAAGTCACTTATGGTTTGTCTCCCTCCCAATCCCATCTTGTTTCATTTATTCTTCTCCTATCCACTTAAGCCCCCATGTTGCATCACCACTTCCTCATATCAGGGAGATCATATGATAGTTGTCTTTCTCTGCTTGACTTATTTTGCTAAGCATGATACGCTCTAGTTCCATCCATGTTGTCGCAAATGGCAAGATTTCATTTCTTTTGATGGCTGCATAGTATTCCATTGTGTATATATACCACATCTTCTTGATCCATTCATCTGTTGATGGACATCTAGGTTCTTTCCATAGTTTGGCTATTGTGGACATTGCTGCTATAAACATTCGGGTGCACGTGCCCCTTTGGATCACTACGTTTGTATCTTTAGGGTAAATACCCAATAGTGCAATTGCTGGGTCATAGGGCAGTTCTATTTTCAACATTTTGAGGAACCTCCATGCTGTTTTCCAGAGTGGCTGCACCAGCTTGCATTCCCACCAACAGTGTAGGAGGGTTCCCCTTTCTCCACATCCTCGCCAGCATCTGTCATTTCCTGACTTGTTGATTTTAGCCATTCTGACTGGTGTGAGGTGATATCTCATTGTGGTTTTGATTTGTATTTCCCTGATGCTGAGTGATATGGAGCACTTTTTCATGTGTCTGTTGGCCATCTGGATGTCTTCTTTGCAGAAATGTCAAAAAAAAAATTTCCTGTTAATTTTGCTTTCACTAAAAAGTGTGCAGTCTGACTTGCCACAACTGCCTTCTCTCATTTCAGCCATCTATCACAGTTTCCTTGGTCAGGGTATGGAGCAATATCAGTAAGAAAAATCGTAGAATATATATCCAAACCAAATACTAATGATTTCTTTTCTCTCTCTCTCTCTCTCTCTCTCTTTTTTTTTAATTTAAGTTCTAGTTCATTGACATACAGTTCAATATTGGTTTCTGGAGTAGAATTCACTGGTTCATCATTTACAAATAACACCCACTTCTTATCATAACCAGTGCCCTCCTTAATGCCCATCATCCATCTATCCCATTCCCAACCCATCTCCCTCCATCAACTCTCAGTTTGTTCTCCATAGTTGAGTCTCTCATAATTTGTTTCCCTCTCTCTCTTTCTCTCCCTCCTGTATGTTCATCTGTTTTCTTTCTTAACTTCCACAATAAGTGAAATGAGTCAATGAGAGAAATACTAGTGATTTTACCCAACCAACCAACTGGAATTATTCCCCACCATTTGCTGTATGATGTACAACTGCATTTGTGAGAGGCGTCATTTGTTTTTTGTTTTGTTTTTAATGTGTACATATTTCTTACCTACATAAGTAAAATAAGCTTTTTGCTTGTTTGTTTAATGAACAGCCTTCATGGACTTGACTTAAATTTCTTCTAAGAATTCAACTGTAGGCTGGAACGTAACCAACAAAAATTTGAGAAGTCAGCACAAGGGTGACTAATCTATACAACATGGGGATTATGTGAGCACAGTGTTTTATTATAGTAAATGTCTGTGCAGATAATTTACAGAAATAATAAATACAATAGAGTTCACACCTATATTATGTTCCATGACATGTGAAGCCAGGTCATACATAACACTGAAAAACCCTTAGAGGATATATTTGATGATTATCTTAACTAGAAGTGCAAGACACTGACAATTTAGATCTGGAAAGTTGCATTGGCTCACTGGAATCAATTAATGTCCCATCAAGGTCTTAAGTTGTAAGAGTCCATGAAAGACCACAGCACATACAAATCATGTGGTAGAGTTCTTTAGATTGCCAGGGCTAATCGTGGACGAAGTATGTCTTTAATCTGGCCCCAAACAATCACAGATTATTGAAAGAAACACTAGTTTCATTATTTATCATAACTATGGTATTCTGGGCATTACAAAAACCACTTGCTTCCTTAGTAAAGGTGTTAAAATCACAGCAGTGTTTCATAGGCAACTGCACTCTTTCCATCATTCTCTGAAGTTACTACTAAAATCATTTAAAGGTTTTCACGTATCTAATTGATTTATGCACCCAGTCAGCACATGTGTTCTCCAAATGTGTTCACTAATCCAAACATGGAATAAAAAATATATGCTATCCCATCTCTTTGGTGTCCTGCTGGACTCACCTATCTCTACAGTGACTTCCTCCACCCCCAAAACTTACGACAAAGAACAAACTCTGAAATACAGATTTCTGAATGAATGTTAAGGGGTTAAAATTTCATCTTAAAGCCTGTGTCACTGATGGCTTTGATCATCTTAAAGCAAAAGAGATTTTTCTGGGTATCTGTCTCTTTGAGATAATAGCTTGCACCTATAACCCTCTGTACCACCTCAATCCTCCTTTTGTAGTTTCTTTGGTATAACGTCTTTTAAATCTGCCAGCGTCATGATATTTGCTTCTTTGTTTAGTGCCTCTTCTCATCATGGAACATAAGTAAAGACCTTGGGTAGGGACCTAGTTTACTCAACAGCCTATCACTAAAACCTAGAAAAGGGCCTGACATGTGGAAGATATTCCAAAAATATTTGTTTTATTGTTTTTTTTTTAACAGCGGAGCTAATATTTCTTTGACTTTGTAATGAGGATTTCCTATAGAATTTCATACCCCTGCAAGGATGATATAATATAAGTTCTGAGAATATAGTGAAAATGAAATTATAGTATCAAGGGTCCTCTGTAACTTTTTTCAAGGATTTTCCAATTTGGGGGACTCAATATTCTTTTTAACTTGTTTAAAAGCACAGTATTTTCCTATTTCACTGCCTACCATAGTTTTTGCCATGTAAACCCAGAGAAATAATTGGACAATAATCATATACATGTATATTCAATAGAATAGACTATCATATCTTACACAGTACTGTATGTGTTGGTTAGAGCATTTTTTTTTTTTAACTTAAAAAGATATGTAAATTTGGGGCCAAAAGGATTTGACTCTAAGAGTATGTACATATTATTTCGGCTTCTTTTTCCCTCTCCACAGACTTGGAGTCTAGGTTAGTTCAAATCAACTATATCTCTGAAGATTTTCCAAACTGCTTGAGTCAACAAGCTAGACATAACTATAAATCTTTGGAGAATTGGCTTTTTTTGCACTCCCATATCTGGTAATGGCTGGCAGCATCAAAAGAACAGTCTTCTTTTCCCTAGGCTGGCACTTCCCTTTTCAGTCTTGGCCAGCCCCCAGAAAGTGAAAGCAGATCTACGTTACATAACAAACCTCCTGGAAAAGGTGCTGTTCTCAAACTGAGAGAAGAAATTGTTTCATGATTTTTTCCCCCCTAAATTGGTTTGCTTGTGGGTGCCTGATGGTTTCCTGGCTTGCATCTAACTAGCAACATTGTTTTCTCCAGCTCATAGACTATAACTGACTTTTTATAGTTTATGACATTTCAGAGATTTCTATGGCTTCTCCCTTCATCCCATCAGATAGTGATAGGAGGAAAAAATAACCCAAGTGTGACTTGTAAATGAAAACTTGCCAGATTTGTGAATACCTACTGATGGAATATGCCAGGACTACTTTTGGGGGCAAAGAACGTGTTTGAGGGAAAAAAATGTATCTTTCAGACTTTGGTTCAAACTTTAAATCATGTCGCTTAACTTAGTGTTTTTCCTTTTCTAGAAAATCTATGTTCAAGTTTTACCCAATTGACCTTGTCCTTTAGGAGGCCAGCTATACAAAATGGTAAAACAGGTGGTAACCTATTTTAAGCCATCCATCCATCTATCCATCCATCCATCCATCCATCCATTCAACAAACATTTATTGAGCACCGACTAGATTAGCAAGACAATTCTTAAAGTTTATGTCTAAAGAGTGAAAGACCTAACACTATTAATTATAATATGGCATCATGAATCCTACAAAGTGAATTTTGCAATATAAGCTGTTTGGGGAGCACAGAGTAGTAAATCTAACTCTGCCTATGAAGTTGGATTAGAAGGGATGCTGATATTAGAAAAGGCTTTATGAAACAGATGGAATTTGAGTGGATGTTGATGGTTAAAAACAGTAGTTTTTAACTGCATCCAGCTAATCATTAACTGCATCCAGCTAATTATCAGGATAATCTATCAGATGAGTGTTTTATTATCTTGCGGTGGTGGAAAGGCTAATTCAGGAGATCCTTGACCAAAAGTGTAGCATGTAGCTGTAAGGTTTTCTAGCTTTATAGGGTGACAGAAAGACTTCTGCATGAACTATTCTCTCCTATTTATTTAAAGTCTCTATTGTAATTATAGAGGCCTTTCTTCATATCCTCAGAGCCATTATCTGCCTTCAAGGGCTTAATTTTTTTTTTTATTTTTTATTTTTTATAAACATATAATATATTTTTATCCCCAGGAGTACAGGTCTGTGAATCACCAGGTTTACACACTTCACAGCACTCACCAAAGCACATACCCTCCCCAGTGTCCATAACCCCACTCCCCTTCTCCCAACCCCCCTCCCCCCAGCAACCCTCAGTTTGTTTTGTGAGATTAAGAGTCACTTATGGTGACTCCCAATCCCATCTTGTTTCATTTATTCTTCTCCTACCCACTTAAGCCTCCATGTTGCATCACCACTTCCTCATATCAGGGAGATCATATGATAGTTGTCTTTCTCTGCTTGACTTATTTCGCTAAGCATGATACCCTCTAGTTCCATCCATGTCGTCGCAAATGCCAAGATTCAAGGGCTTAATATTAAAATGTAACTACCCCTAGAAGAGATGATGCCTTAATAGTTCGCATATATTTTCACACTTCCTGAGAGCAGCATGGTGGGTGTAGTGAGGGCTGCATACTGAAGGTAGAAAGATGTTATGGGCAACTTTTTCCCAGTTGTGATTTTCTCTTGGGAAAACCCAGAATTGGTTCTGCAGAGCAGTGAGCAAGACAATCAGCAATGGAGAGAAGAAAATAAACCTCTACGGGGAACAAACCTCACAGGACATGGAGTTACTGAAAAAAATCAACATGGAAATAGCTTCCCTCTCTTTCCCTTCCCTCCATCTAATGTTGATAACCTAATACATGGGCTACGCATCAGGGGGATGAAAGAAAGAGGCAAGTAATCCCTAAATTTTAAGATAGATTTTCTCACTGAAGAAAGGCGTAAGTATTTGCTAAATAGATTTTCCATGGCAAAAGGAATATATATTTCTTACATGTATATAGGTTATATTAAGATGGCTTTGCATACATGAGGGTTAAATGTGATAAAAGAATAAAGGCTATTTATATATTTAGAAAGGCTGAGTTTTGGTAGCTTTACATTTATTTAATGATTTTTAAATTTTTGGTTGATGGCGACTTTCCCACCTGCTTTGTAAACATTTTGAAGCAGGGGGAAAAAAATGACAACATTGTTATACAAGATTTTCAATATTTTGGACTGTAAAGATTTTTATTTTTGCTTAGTTTTGGCTAAAGAATCAATAGCTGGCCTCTACACATGAGTGTTTATACACCAGGGTTCAAATCCCTGCTGTACCTCAGGCTAGTTCAGCTTCACTTACTTGGATGGTTCAAAGATATAAAATACTGCTGAAAATCAGGACCATAATAGCAGCTACCCCCTCAGGCAGCAGCAGCAGGAAAGCTAGAGCACACTTACAGCAGAGTCATATATCACAGGGAATCTACAATGCTTGCTTAATTCACCCTTCTCCCTAGTAGAGAATAGTTACAAAATACACAAGAAGAACATCACAACTGAAATTCCTTAAAGACACAAATGTAGGTGTCCATACCTAGAGAGGCAGAATTCTTAAGAAACTAATTCTATAACTTTAAACCTGCAGTGATGGTAACATTTTATCAAGAATTCATAATGAGCTTTTTCCAGGAAACAATTTGGCAGTATACCTTAAGAACTTTAAAAAATTCTAACCCAGCTAGCTAATGATACCCCTTCCAGGAATTTTCTTAAGGAAAGTAGGTAATTTCTTTCAGTATCATCACTATTCCCATAAGCCTGGTGGCCAGCTCCACTGGTCTGTTTGAAAATGTGCCAGCAAATGCCCTCTGGAATAGCCTGGGTGAACTTTTCTTGTCGCATCCTTGGCACTGAATTATTCTCCACATAAGCCAGAGGAAACAGCCCAGCTGTGCCATACTAAAACCCAGCTGCCTTCTTAGCAAATATTTCCTGTAGCTACAAGCTTGCTTTAGTGTTTTTGAAACAGAAGAAAGTCCAATGTCTACCTTTGGACTCATAGAGCTATAATGTAACACCTGGCTCCTGATTTCATGAGGTAAGCCTGCTCCAGTTCAATATGAGTTTTCCTTGTTAGGTTGAGGTTTTATAAATACGTTTGAGCATATTTTTATATGTAAAGGCTGCTATGTTGTTTTTGGTACTTGCAGAGGAGATGCATCATTTCAGTGCAATCAGAAAAATAATGCATTCTCTGAAGTACTCTTTGCTCTTTGAATATAATTTTTTTTCTAATTATGAAGGTTATACACACCTATTGGAAAGAATGCAGAAAAATGCTACATTTACAGGGGGGAAAAAAACCCAAAACACCTATGAGGTTGAAACATCTAAAATTGTCCTTTGGTGGTTACAAACAAATGGCTTGGTGGCCAATGTTTTCATGTGACTCAGTACAATATTGTCTCACAATTTTGATAGAATCACTATTAATAGCTTCATATATTTCATTTAAGCCTTTTTATGCATGAATTTATGCACAGATCCCAGAGATTTCCATGTGGTCCAACAAGTTCACCAAGGAACTGTAGTGAATGAAAACAGTGCCCCATTCTCTAAGTCAAACATCTCCTAGAAACTGAGCTAGGAGGTGGCTGGAGAAGGATTCAAAAATGGACACTGGTTCTCTTCCCTTTCTTATTGGAAACATGTCTAACAAGAGGATACCTAGAGCAAAGGTTAATATTTGTTGGACATTTGCTATGTGTAATGTACTGAGAATTTAAAGAAATTTTGTTGTTGACAGGAGTGGGATCTATCATTGGGTAGAGTTCTATACATCCATTCCCCAATTTCTTCTTCCATCCACTCACCTGCTATTTTGTTAGTTGGCTTATATGGCAATTTTATAACATGGCCCCCAATTCTTCACCATTTCTTCCATCATTAGTGAGGTCTTAGTAGTGCTTTCATTATAATTTGAGTAGGTTTCTGGCCACCTCAAATAATAGAGTTTGAGTAGAAGTAATCATTCCTGTGTGACTTCCAAGACTGGATCATAAAGTACCATTTGTCTTTTGCTCTGTTGTCTAGGAACACTCACTCTTGGAGGTCTGAATTACTGTATAACTGGACTGACTACCTGGGAGTTATCACGGTGGAGAGAACACATGGGCCACACACGGAGAAGTTTTGAAACAACAGAAACAAAAAGGGCACCTAGGAAACACCCTGGGATACTCTTATAGGCTCTTAACTCTTCCAGTCCTTCCAGTAAGACTCCAAAGCACAGTATCATGAGTAAAATATATAAATGTAGTTGTTTAAGATAACTAAGTACAGGCATGGTTTGAAAAAAAAAAAAAAACATGAGAATTGGAAGACTACACTATCTGACTTCAAGATTTATTCTTATAAACCTCCAACAAAGACAGTGTGGCGTTGCATCAAGACAGATAGTGGAACAAAATTCAGACTCCAAAGGTGGATGAGGAAACTTCCTATGAGAATCAAACCCCTGATTACTTTTACTAAAAACTAAGATAATGAAATAAGAGTGAGTAATGTAGGTCAAGAGAAAATGTGCACCTTTACACTGGAAGTGATAGGGAATGATAGGAGGACCAAACTGAAGAGGGCAGTGATGACTGATAATTTCCATTTAGAAAATGGAAGTCCAGCCTTGCCAGATCTTTAGACATGAATTTTCTTCTTTTTGGGGACCATATACACTCATTATAGTATCTGCAAACTTATTCTGGCATCAACTTGGTCATCACATGCTGGAAAATTGTCATGATATAGAAATCTACATAGTCTATGATAGTAAACACTCCCATGGAGCTACATACTTTCAAAACCCTGACCATACACCACAAGTCCTGTGTGGTCTTGATTCAGTCATGAAGTTATAATCTTGCCATTTCTGCCTTACATCCTATTAAGCCCTGAGCCTATTCATTTGCCTTGGAGGGCCCAAGGAATCTATTTTCACATTACATTCCTTGGTTTCTCATAAAAGCTGTACATTATCACAAGAATGTGCAGTCGTTCACTTGCCATGAAATAACCATGATTAGATCTGCAGGGTGACTACAGTCTTGCCTTGGGAAATATTCTGAGAATAGGTTTTATTTAGAAATGTAAAAAATAAAATCATGATTCTCATTAATATTCTGTTCCCACCAAAATAATTTTCATCTACCTTTTAAAAAATTATCACATTTCTTTAACTACTTCTCTCTATGATAAGGCTTTATTTATGTTTTTAAAATGTAGCGACCAAGTGTTATTATGCAACTATATGCCAGGAGATCTCAGCACAGTCCTAGGGTTACATGCACAGATTCTTTCTAAAATTGGGTTAAAAGGTAATTTGCCATGTTGCTGGCCCCTGGATCATTAGTCACAGTGGCCTAAGTGCATTCTCTTATAATTCAATATCAGAGAAATTGCTTTTATGGCATTAACTATATTATATTCAAAATTGTATAAATTATTGAAATACTATGCCTACTGCCAAGATATAAGACAGTTCACATGGAAAAAGTTGCATTTTAAATTATTCATTGGAAAAAAAGTCATTCTCTTGCCAGAAATTGTTTTATACTGGGGCTAGATTCTGGGACGTACATTTAAATATGAATCACAAAAACTCTGGAAATTTCAGATAGTCATAATTTTCTTGGCATTGAATAAAAGGTGTGTCTCTTCAATTCACTGATTTCTATCAAGTGTATTAAATAGTACAAATTGTCTTGTATCTAAGTGTTAGTCTAATGAGCATTTGTAAGGAAAGCATCCATAGGTAATTCTTTGTAAAGTCATGGTAAAGTGATAGAGAGGATCCATATAAAAATACTGAAATTTGGTGACTTTCTTTCATTTACCGTTTTTGAATATAACATAACACCTATATAACTAATGAATTATATATCTTATGTACGCATATGCACATATATAAATTTTATGCATATATGCATGGATACATACATGTATGTATTTTGTTCTATAGTTGGCATATATTATACTGGATATGTGTGTTTATGTATGTATCCTGTAACCTCACTGTATCCCTTTGTTAATGCCAGAATATGATAATAAAGGAGCAGATGTAATTATAGGAAGACTAACCTTAAAAGATATCTCTATACAGATTTATGGATTATTCATTTGGTTAGAAGGTATTTATTTATCATTTGCTATTCACCAGAGACAATGATAGGTGCTAGTGATTTAAAATTTAATAAAACAGAATTGCTGCTTTCCAGTATCCTATATATATATAATGGAAAGAAACAGAGGTAAATTAAAAATATAATTATATAAAGTTATAGGAAAGGCATGTACATAAAGAATTATGTAAATACAAACAGAACTCAACCAACCCAGATGGAGATGGAGTGGGCTGATGAAGATACAAGACAATTTTTAGAATAATATGCTGTACCTATCTGGAGAAGTGCATTCTAAGCTGAATGACCCATGTATGAAAGCACAGAGCAGGGAAACATCGTGGGCCATTTTGTGGACCTTCATCATGGTTGCAATGGTTGACTGAACTACTTGGCTGATTACAACTGAAATTACACCCTTTATTTGCTTTCTAACCATGAACAAATTTCTTCTCTTTCTCACATATTTCTGGAAAAGTAATATGAATGCAGGAACTATTTTATATTGATCCCTGAGTATTGTATAGGATCATACTTGGACATTTTAAGTGCTCAGAAAGTGCTGAATAAGAATATTTTCATCCCTTCTAAATGTTTCTTATTTGGAGAGTTAGTCTGGCACATATTCATTAAAAAGCTATTCTCCCTCATATTAATTATTACATTCTGAGGAACAGAAATATTTTAACACGTCTCCTTTTTGAATCTAAAGAACATTCTGAGTAAACTACTCCCTGGAGTATTAAGAAAAAAAAATGTGTTTATTTTAGCTTCTCAAAGGTACCAATTGTATCACATATTTTCATATCCCAGTTGAAAAGTATCATGCATTTTTATTTAGACTTCTTGGATAATCCTATCATATTTTTAAGAGTTTAAATAAAAAAACAGTTAAGACAGAAAAGTATATTCCCTTGGGCATGAATGTTCTGAATTACCTCTCTTACCTCCCAAACTTTCTTGTTTTGAACACTCCAGCTTTATCACTTGGCTAATCCTCCAAAAATAAGCCAAATCCTGTCTTCTTTCTGAAAACTGGAAAACTCAATCTACTGAATAAACATTTGTTCTTTCATTCTATATTTTTGCCTATACCTCTCATAACTATTTTTTTTTTCTCACAGATACTATTATACTGGAAGGGTAAAAAGTATATCTAAATTTTTCTTTTGAAGGTTGAGAGAAATGAAGAACAAGCTTAGCTATGTCAAAATAACCAAAGTTACTTTTTGGGTAGGTTAACTAACTGTTCATAATTCTATGAACATATTGAGTGTGTATACATATATGTATTTTAGGAATCATTTGGTAGTTGTTAATGATAGCTTAAGCATCAAAATGGAGAAGTGCAGATAAGGAGCTCACACAGTCAGGAAGAATCCTATTGGGTTAAGACATTATAACCAGTATTGATGGGTAGATTCATGTGAATATGATGAGGGGAGTATTAGAGAAGTACCATAGGAATCTGTGTTTGGCACCTTCCTTTCCTCAATTTTAAACAATTTGGATAAAACTCTTGGATGCATATTTATTGATGAAACTGTATCAAGGGTCATATGTTCAGTTACATTCTTTACAATTTAAGAGTGAAACACTGACACGTTATTTCACAAGTATAGGTCAGTCAGAAAAGTAAAGTACTCCAACACAGTGCCATGTAAAGACACAACTTAAGGAGCTAAGAATGTTTATACAAAGATAAGAAATGTAAGGAAAGACAATTTTTTTGATTGATCTGATTGATCTGTGAATTTATTCTAATTTGTTCCAGTAAACTGAATAATGGTATATTTCAGTCCATTATAATGAAATATATATGAAACAAGAAGTGTCCTCACAATTAAAAGGCATATTTTATAAAAATGTAATCTCTAAAGGGAAACCCTCCTACACTGCTGGTGGGAATGCAAGGTGGTACAACCATTCTGGAAAGCAGCATGGAGGTTCCTCAAAAAGTTGAAATTTCACTACTGAGTATTTAGCCTAAAGATACAAACGTAGTGATCCGAGGGGCACGTGCATCTGAATGTTTATAGCAGCAATGTCTACAATAGCCAAACTATGGAAAGAACCTAGATGTCCATCAACAGATGAATGAATAAAGAAGATGTGGTATATATATACAATGGAATACTATACAGCCATCAAAAGAAATGAAATCTTGCCATTTGCGACGATGTGGATGGAACTAGAGGGTATTATGCTTAACGAAATAAGTCAAGCGGAGAAAGACAACTATCATATGATCTCCCTGATATGAGAAAGTGGTGATGCAACATGGGGGCTTAAGTGGGTACGAGAAGAATAAATGAAAGAAGATGGGATTGGGAGGGAGACAAACCATAAGTGACTCTTAATCTCACAAAACAAACTGAGGGTTGCTTGGGTGAGAGGGGCTCGGGGAGAGGGGCGTGGGGTTATGGACACTGGGGAGGTTATGCGCTATGGTGAGTGCTGTGAAGTGTGTAAACCTGGTGATTCACAGACCTGTACCCCTGGGGATAAAAATACATTATATGTTTATAAAAAATTAAAAAAATTAAAAAATAAAATTAAAAAAAACTTGAAAAACTAGGTTCAGAAGTAACAGCAACTGTGGCATTTCTGGAGATGATTACATAGGTTATCATTTATAAATGTAGGCAATCTAATTTAAATAAAGTTAAGTGTAACATTAAAAAAATGTAATCTCCCTGTCATCATAAGAGTCTCAGAAAATGTGGAAGAGCAATAGACTCAAAGAAAGGATCACTACGTTGAGTGGGTGCTTGGGTCAAATATACTCCTGGGATTTTTCAACAGTTGTGTTCTTTGACTCTTTGCTGTACTGTATCCAGATGAAGAAACAAGTCCAAGTAAAACACCCTGGACACATTAAAAGGCCTGGATAAATTATTATTTACTGCTCACTTTCAGTGCTTAAAAAGCAATAGGCCTGAGTAAGTTCTTGTTGGATTCTTGTCATGGAAAGAACATTTGATTAATATCTTTGTGGGGGAAAAAAGATATTATTCTTTGCTATCTGAAAACTCCATTGGCCAATTTTATATATTCCTTTGCCAAAATAATATGAATATTACATCAGCTGTTTAAACCTAAGCACATTTTTGAGTTTGTGTGCATTACAGCAGTCACAGTGTATGCATCCGGACCAGTGTGTTAGTGTAAACAGATGGAAATATGTTTCTCAGTTGATGAGTAACATAAGAGCCCTTCTCATCCTGTTTCAACAAACACCTAAACCCACACACTTTCTGCCCTGGTTTCTCTTTTCTTTCAACATTTATCTTTGAATTGCTTTTAATCTCCAGAGATGGGATGACCACCTGCCTTTCAAACATATTGCAAAAACAGCAGTGACTATGGTTGTTTTTTGCCAGTCAGTTACTTTACTGAAGAAAACATGTACCAAATGACAGCAGAGTCACCAGCTGATGAGAGGATTTATTATGTATATAACATTGTGCTTTTTGGTTGGAAGTCAGCAGCAGCATTGTGCTAAGATTTTAGTATCAAACTGTTTCTATTAGCTGAGAGTTGTAACACTCAAATGGTACCTTAAATGACTGAGTTGTATGTTTGCCCCTGCATGATATTTTGTAGAAAGGGGAATTAAACAAAATTTATAGGAGAAAAAAAAAAAACAACTTTTGTAGCAGGGAAATATAATATGTTCCTTTGTGGGTGTAATAAGTCTGCTAATTGGTTACCAAATTGATTTCCTCTTCTTGGCATATGGCTAGCTTGTTTCCCAGTATCCCTTGCTGTTATTCATGGCTAAGTATTAAATAATAGAATGTGAGCAAGAGTAATATGTGATACTTCCACACTTGGTCCACAACAACTTCCTATTGGTGATCCTCCATGTTATTTTCCCCTACATAGCTATGCACAGGGCCTTGGGAATTGAAAATCATATATTGAAGATGATGAAAATATAAGACAGAGAACTGGTTTCTAGAGAATGTAGAGCACCTATAATGAACAACTGACTTGGATGTTCTTTTTTTTTTTTTTTAAGATTTTATTTATTTATTTGACAGAGATCACAAGTAGGCAGAGAAGCAGGCAGAGAGAGAGGAAGGGAAGCAGGTTCCCCACTGAGCAGAGAGCCCGAAGCGGGGCTTGATCCCAGAACCCTGGGATCATGACCTGAAGTCAAAGGCCTTAACCCACTGAGATACCCAGGTGCCCCTGACTTGGATATTCTTTAGCAAGAAATAAATAATATTCCCAGATTTTTAAAAGAAATCTTCCAGTATTTAAGGAACTAACCTCTATGTTTTGTAACTTTATTTTTATAACAAAAGACAATAAAAGAAAGAAAATATAAGGAAATAATTGCTATTATATAACTTAGTCCTGAAAATAAAAACATCACTGATTCATTTCATTCTATTTTTAAAGGATTTATTTATTTATTTATTTGACAGATAGAGATCACAAGTAGGCAGAGAGGCAGGTAGAGAGAAGGCAGGGGGAAGGTAGGCTCCCTGCTGAGCAGAGAGCCCGACGTGGGGCTCAATCCCAGGACCCTGAGATCATGACCTGAGCTGAAGGCAGAGGCTTAACCCACTGAGCCACCCAGGCACCCCAGGGATTTGTTTATTTTTTGAAGAGAGAAAGAAAACATGCATGAGATCAGGGGGAGGGGAAGAGGAAGAGGAAGAGGGAAAGAATCCTAAGCAGACTCTCAGATGAGTGCAGAGCCCAATGTGGCTCTCTGTCTTATGACACTGAGGTCATGACCTGAGCCAAAATCAAGAGTCAGAAATTCAATCAACTGAACCAATCAGAAGCCCCAAAATATCACTAATTAATTTTATGAAACTGACAAAATGTGATATTAAACATGGACAAGAAGTATACAAGAAAAGTATTTTCACTCATGAACACAGAAAAAATATAATTATAGTATTGAATCCATCAAGTGAAATTCATTTTTTATACATATATATGTATAACATGTGCATATATATGTTATAAATGCATATGTATAATACATATACGTGTGTGTGTGTTTGTGTGTATGGAAATGGTGCATTACTCCTGGACTGGGGATTTTGTTCAATAATATTCTAATTTAATACTTCACAGAAACAGATTGAAGAAGTATATATTATGATCTTGTCAATAGATACAGAGAAAACATTATATAAAAAGAAACACTATAACAAAACAGTTACAATCTAGAAATAGAAAGTTTTGTTCATACTGTCACTAAAAAGATCTACAAAGATTCACAATGATTATTGTCTTTCATTATGAAGTGTTAGACATATTTCCTTAAAACTTGATCAAGGTAAGGAATCCCACTTTCACTGCTTCTATTTTACATTATACTGGAGTTCTTAACAAGTTTCATAAGATTAGGAAAAAACTTACAAGTATTAGTATTGGAAAGAAAAGCCCAAAAGAGTCACTAATCATACTAATCATTCTTTGTAGAATATTCAAGATAAGTAGTGTAGTTCTGAAGTTGATGAAATTCATGAAACTTTATCTGGACTACAAAACACGTGTTAATTCTTCCCAAAATCAATCTATACATTTGATAAAATTGATCTAAAATTTCCATTTTTATTTTATTCACAAAATTCTACAAGATGAATTAATATTGTATTAATATTAATGTATTAATATTGAAGGGTAAGGGACAAAGAGTAGCCAAACAGCCTTGAGTAAGAAAAATAAAGAGAGGAACTTTTACTACCAAACTCTCTCCTTCCTCTGCCCCTCTCCCCACTCTCATTTGTGCTCTCTGTTGCTCTCTAAAAAATAAATAAATAAGTAAATCTTAAAATAATGGAGAGGCACCTAGGTGGCTCAGCTGGTTAAGCTTCTGCCTTCAGCTCAGGTCATGATTCTGGGATCCTAGAATGGAGCCCCACTGTTGGGCTCCCTACTCAGCAGGGGAATCTGCTTCTCCCACTCCCTCTTCCTCTACCCCTGCTCCTGCGTGTACTCTCTCTCTCTCTCTCTCTCATTCTTTAAAATAAATGTCTTTTAAAAAAATCTTTAAAAAAATGGATAAAGGATATAAATAGGAAATTTATAGAAGAATTTTAATCATAAGAGAGGTAAATTAATGACCACTTTGGCTAGCAGAATTTCATTAATAGTTAGGAAAGTATTAATTAAAAGAACATAATTTCATTTATTCTTCTCGTACCCACTTAAGCACCCATGTTGCATCACCACTTCCTCATATCAGGGAGATCATATGATAGTTGTCTTTCTCTGCTTGACTTATTTCGCTAAGCTTGATACGCTCTAGTTCCATCCATGTTGTCGCAAATGGCAAGATTTCATTTCTTTTGATGGCTGCATAGTATTCCATTGTGAAACAAGATGGGATTGGGAGGGAGACAAACCATAAGTGACTCTTAATCTCACAAAACAAACTGAGGGTTGCTGGGGGGAGGGGGTTTGGGAGAAGGGGGTGGGGTTATGGACATTGGGGAGGGTATGTGCTTTGGTGAGTGCTGTGAAGTGTGTAAACCTGGCGATTCACAGACCTGTACCCCTGGGGATAAAAATATATGTTTATAAAAAATAAAAAATTATATAATTAAAAAAAAAGAAAATATGAAAGCAAAAAAAAAAGAGCATAATTTCAAATACATAATATTGGTAAAGTTTTAAAAGTTATATACTATCAAGATGATAAGGATATCTATATAGTACACAATGACGAAAATAGTAAAAATCTGCAAAGAATTTGAAAACAGCTAATAAAACTGAAGATGCAGACATATCTCTACAATTCCATTTCTAAGTATTTTACATATCCTAGAGCTTTGTTGCTTTAAAGTGTGGTTCTCCGTCACCTGGAAGCTTGTTATAAATGCAGATTCTCAAGTGTGCTCAGCTCTGCTAAATCAAAAGCTGCAATTTAATGAGTTCTCTAGGTAACTTTCATGCATATTAAAGTTTAAGAAGCACTGTCCTAGACAAGAGTAGTTGTTTTTAAGACTGGAGACACATTAAGAAAACCTGGGATGTTCTTTTTTTAAAAAAATACTTTATTTATTTATTTGAGAGAGAGAGAGAGAGAAAGAGTGAGAGTGCATGAGTAGGGGGGAGGGCAGGAGCAGAGGGAGAGGGAGAAGCAGGTTTCCCCCTTAGTGGGAACCTGATGTGGGGTTTGATCCCAGGACTCTGGGATCAAAACCTGAGCTGAAGGCAAATACTTAACTGACTAAGCCACCCAGCCACTCTGGGATGTTCTTAATATATTCCAAAGTCCTACTCCAGACAAAACTGAATTGCCATTTATATATAGTATTCAAAAGATTTCCAGATGATTTCACTAGGTTTACATGGTTGAGAACCTCTGTGCTAGAGAAGATCTTACATATGCACAGGGAAATCTATCAAAGATAATACAGTTTGAAAAAAAGCAAAAATCTGGATAAATCCTAAAAGTCCATGGATTTATAAACTGTTAGGTTATGCAAGTGCTAGAGAAAATCTCACATATGTGCAAGGAAATCTATTAAAGATAATATAGTGGGTAAAAAGCAAAAATCTGGATAAACCCTTAAAGTCCATGGGTTTAAAAACTATTAGGTGATACAACACTCTCCTGGACTACAGATAAATACTTTCACTTGGTCTATGTGTATTAGTATTGACGACTCTAAAAAATGAAACCTTGAGTGCAAAAATTGGTGGCCAGAGAACAGGCAAATAGATCAATGAAACAGAATAGAAGGGTCAGAAATAGACTCACATAAATACAGTCAACTGATCTTTTACAAAGAAGCAAAGACAACAGAATGGAGCAGTCTTTTCACTGAACAACTGGACATCCACACATTAAAGAAGTAAATAAATAAAAAGAATATAGACATAATATAGACATAAGCCTTACACCCAAGAATGAACTCAAAATGGATCCTAGACCTAAATGTAACATGTAAATTTTAAAAATCCTAGAATATGACATAGGAGAAAAACCCAGATGACTTTGGGTACAGTGATGACTTTTTAGGTAAAACACCAAAGGCACAATCCATGAAAGACATAATTGATGAGCAGGACCTCATTAAAATTAAAAACTTCTGCTGTGCAAAAGACAGTATCAAAAGAATTAGAGCACAAACCACAGACTGGGAAAAATCTTTGCAAAAGACACATCTGATCAAGAACTGTTACCCAAAATATACAAAGAATTCTGAAAATTCAACAATTAGAAAACAAACAAGCCTATTAGGTAATGGGCCAAAGGCCTTAATAGACCTTCTCACCATAGAAGATTTATAGATGGCAAATAGCACATGAAAAGCTGCTCCACATTATATGTCATCAGGGAAATAAAAATTAAAACAATAATGAGATACCATTACACACCTATTAAACTGGCCAAAAGCTGGAATGCTAACAATACCAAATGCTGGAGTGGATATGGAAAAATTGGAGCTTGCACACATTGCTGGTAGGAATGCAAAACGGTACAACCATTTTGAAAGGCAGTATTTGAGTTTGGTTTTTTTTTTTTTTTTTGGTTTATTTAAAAAATCTAAATATATATACTCTTAGCATATGATACAGCAATCATACTCTTTGGTATTTACTCAAAGGAGTTGGAAACATATGTCCATACAAATTCTGTACTCATTTATACTGACTTTATTCATAATTGCCCAAACGTGGAAGCAACAAAGATATTTTTTACTAGGTGAGTGGATGAATAGTGTACTTCCAGATGATGGAATATTATTCACTGCTAAAAAGAACTGAACTATCAAGCTATGAAAAAACATGATGTAATCTCAAATGAATATTTATAAGTGGAAGAAGCAAATCTGAAAAGGCTATATACAGTATGATTCCACCTACATGACATTCTGGATAAGGCAAAAATATGGAGATGGTAAAACGATAAGTGGTTACCAGGTAGGGGTTAAGAGGATGAGAACAGGATTGAACAGGCAGAGTCCAAAAGATTTTTAGCATAGTGAAAATACTCTGTATGATATTATAATGAGGGACACATATTATTACACATTTTTCCAAATACAGAATATACAATACTAAGAGTAAACTTTAATGTGAACTATGGACTTCTGTGATTATGATGTGTCAATGGTAGGTTCATCAGTTGTAAACAATGCACCACTCTGGTGGGGGATGTTGATAATAGGAGGCTGTGTACATGTTGGGGGAGGGAGTACACGAAAAATCTCTGTAACTCCCCTTCAATTTTGCTGTGATCCTAAAACTGTTCTAAAAGTAAAAATACCAAAACAAAATAAGGGAAGTCTGGGTGGCACATCCAGTTAAGCATCCAACTCTTGGTTTTGGCTCAGGCAGTGATCTCAGGCTTGTGAGTTCAAGCCCCACATCAGGCTCCATGCTCAGTGCAAGGTCAGCTTGAGATTCTCTCTTCCTCTCACTCTGGCCCTCCTGCTTGTGTGTTCACTCTTTCTCTCAAATAAATAAATAAATCTTTAAAAAATACAAAATAATATGAAATAAAAAGATTATAACATAAGATTATGTTTATTGATCTTTTAAGATTTCAGAATTAACAAATGTTCAATGGAGAAAAAAAACACAACAGTTGGGAAAGAACGATACAGTCTGAAAATGTGACACCATTAATAAAAATACTTAGAATACATAAAATATTCTGTAAATTACGATGGTTACATATATGTATAAACATGTAGAGGTAAGATATACACTAAGAGTAGACAGGAATCATGGGAGGGAAACAGAAGGATCAAATGGTTAGCTGTATGGACATATTATTTCCTTTTTTTAAGTCAAGTGAATCTATATTATTGAGTAGTTAAATTTGTGTGTTGGTATATTGATGCTGATATTGTTTTAAGTTAACTGTATTTTTCAAAATTCAAAAAGCATAATAAATTTTTAAGCAAAATCTTGATTAAAAGCTTCATAAGGTTGTGGTGAATCTGTAAACGAGATGTGATGCTTGAATGAAGGGACAGCCTTGTAAAGTGAATGCTACCTAGGTGTTAGCTGGCATTATGAATAAAAATTGTTTTAATAAAATTTTGACAAAATCACAAATAATAACATTACTAAATGAAAATAGAATCACTATAATGTGAACCAAAGCATTCATAATTTTCCAGCCTTATAACCAGGCTTCTCTCTAATGGTTTTTTCCCCTCTTTCCATCTTCATGGGAATGTTCAACCTAATCTTCCTTCCTATCTTCTTCATTACCTTCTTCCTTTCTATTTCCTGTTTTCTTTCTCTTATAATTACTTGCTTACTGCTTTTGCATACAATCTATTCATTTCCTGTTACCTCTTCATTTTTACATTTTTCTTGTTTCTCTCTATACATTCTGAGTGTGACATGACATGCAGCTACTATGCAAGTAAATGATCATAGAGTTTTATTTTTTTTTTTAAAGATTTTATTTATTTATTTTACAGAGAGAAATCACAAGTAGATGGAGAGGCAGGCAGAGAGAGAGAGAAGGAAGCAGGCTCCCCGCTGAGCAGAGAGCCCGATGTGGGACTCGATCCCAGGACCCTGAGATCATGACCTGAGCCGAAGGCAGCGGCTTAACCCACTGAGCCACCCAGGCGTCCCGATCATAGAGTTTTAAATATAAAATGCTATAAAATAGCAGTATATATTTAATGTATATATACTTATATTTATTAATTAATATAACACTTTTTCATATATATGAAAATAGCAACATCCGATGGAAAACATTAATTTTTTGTTGGCTTCATTTCTAATTAAGGTCTATGGTATTTGTCATCAAACATCAAATGCGACCACAAAATGATATACTTTCCCCCAAACTATTTGGAAACTAGGAAGGGAACAGTGTTTTGTTTATTGGTACATTGTGAAAGAAAGAACAATTATAATTTAGACCCAGACAAGTTTTGGGGGATCATTTTAAAGTCTCATTTAGTTCTAGAAAAATGATGCATTTCTGTGTGCACACAGAAGTCTCAGATAAACCAACTTTCGGTCATGAAAATCTAGCTTTTGTAGGAATACTGATGCAAACTTTGTTCTCTTGACTGCGTATTAATACAATTCTAAGTTTTAATTGCCAAACATTCAGCTAGCCTGAATTTCCATCCAATCTCCCACCTCTGTCCACCACATAAACCTATATACCATTCCTTCCAAGCGTATGGATGCCTTTTCTCTGTGTTCCCCATGCCACTCCCCCCCCCCACCACCCCTCATCTCAGGAGGTGACATAGAGCCTCGAGCACCTTTCAGCCAGTTCTTAGTGAGGACTATTATTTACACATCTCCTTGGGAAGCATGCAAGACACTTGGGAGAAGACATTCTGCCTAACTACGGTTTTATCTTCAATCTGTTTTACCCCCTTAATTTCAGAGGTAATGACTAATAAAATCAGTGCTCTTTTTTTAATTCACCTCCAAACAATGTTGATTTTGTGTTTTTTTTTTTCATCAAGTTTAAATAATCTAGAAAATGAAGTGTGATTAGAAGCCAGTGGCCAACTTGCTTGTTTTAATACAGTGAATAACGGTACATTGAAAAATTTTTCAAAATGAATTCCAGGGTATATTAATTTTATTTATCAGAAAGTTGGTAAATATCTGTCAGTTATAAGGAAACTGTTCTCTCTCTCTTTCTCTGTTTTGTTTTGTTTTTGGACATTTATTTGAGGGGCGCCTGGGTGGCTCAGTGGGTTAAGGCCTCTGCCTCCGGCTCAGGACATGATCTCAGGGTCCTGGGATTGAGCTCTGCATTGGGCTCTCTGCTCAGCGGGGAGCCTGCTTCCCTTCCTCTCTCTCTGCCTGCCTCTCTGCCTACTTGTGATCTCTGTCAAATAAATAAATAAAAATCTTAAAAAAAATTTAGACTTATTTATTTGAGACAGAGAGCACACTCACACATGTGTATACCCTGTTGGGGAAGGGGCAGAGGGAGAGGGAGAGAGTCTTATGAGGACTCTTTGCTGAGTGTGGAGCCTGCTTATGTTAGATCTTAGGACTCTGAGATCAAGACCTGAGCCAAAACCAAGAGTTAGATGCTCAACTCACTGAGCCACCCAGGTGCCCTGGCACCATTCTCTCTTAAGCAAGACAGATACCACATTCCCCTACAATCTCCTAGTGAGCCAGGGGCCATGTGAGTACAAAGAGATATCACAAAGGGAGTAAAAAATTGCTCAGTACCAAATAATAGGATACCTATTAAATTATAAAAGAGTTGAGGAGTATTTTGCCTGGAGGGCTAGGGAAGATTTTTTTTAAAGGCCACAGGTTTTATATAGGGGCCTGATATAGATTATTAGGGGCTGAAGGGTAGGGACCATGAATTAGTAATTTTTTACAGAAGGCACTTATATCATTGGAGCTCATTATAAATATTTGTTAGATGACAGAAGAAAGGATTTGTATCACTAAAGGGGAGACGAAGGGACTTTAGATCAACCAGAACTGTTTTCAGAAAGACAGGTAGGGATACTAAAGAACAGAAGAAAATGCTCCTCAAATACTTAAATATTCATGACCTCATTTATCTCTTACAGTCATTTTGTGAACTAGGACTTTTTAATTTTAATTTATTAAAATCTGAGAATAAATATTAATTATTAAAATCTCAAAATAAGCAGATAGTAAGTGGCAATACTAAGTCTCACCTGGTGTTTGGCACACTAAAACATGCTCCTGGTATGTAAGATGTAAGCCAGTGAGTTGTCATAAGGTTCAAATACCAATAATTTTCCCTAGGATTCAACTGAGGTAATCCTAACTTAAGCCAAATTTTTATCTCCAAGTCTATACAGGCAAAAAAGAGAAAACAATAGAAATTTATTAAGCAAACTAAGAAGAGAAGCATATTGCACAGAGAAAACCTAGTAGCTCACAGAGCAAGGGAAAATTATTGGTACTCCGCCCTTATAATCCTTTTCAATCCTGTTTTTGTGAGTTTGCCCAAGATTGCATTCCTGACAGGAATGTATACAGTTTGGTAAACTGCTGCATCTACTATATTAAGACATTTACCCCTCTACATTATTAAACCTGTATCTTCATTGGCCTGCTTTATTACACGGTGTGCCTCTTCAACATAGGGAAAAAGATCTTGTATTGATCTGTGTTCTCAATCATTGGCAGAATCTCTGATAGTTTGTAGGTGCTCAAAAATCCTAGTTCATTCCTCTCCCCATCCCTTTTCTTTATCCCCATACACATTACTCACATCGTCATATTCCACTTTTTTTGTTTTTTTAAGAGAGGGAGGGAGAGTGCATATGCATGCATGTGTGAGTCGTGCAGTGGGAGAGGGAGAGAGAGAATCTCCAGCAGGCTCCATGCTCAGCAGAGCCTGACACAGGGCCCAATCTCATGACCCTGAGATCATGATCTGAGCCAGAATCAAGAGTTGGATGCTTCATTGACTGAGCAACACAGGCACCCCTTCATATTCCAAATAATTCAAAATTATTTGCTTTCTTTCTACATGCAATCCCCTGTGCCCTTATGCTTTGCTTTCTTCCTTGTTAATGAAGATGACTCTGTTTTTCTGTAGAAACTACTGAGGACTAAACATCATTCTTTTCAGCTACTCAAGGGGTAAGTTACATAATTCTGGCATCTCTTACATCATCCAGTGTTCCACCTTTATTGGGTCATTCCCATTACCTGTACTGTAATTTCTTCAATCTTAAAAAGAAAAAAAAACAAACACAGAAACAGAAATATAACAACAAAAACAACAAAACCCTTTTGAGACCTCTTCTTTCTCCAAATACTGCACCAATTTTACAGTAAAACTTCTCCAAATACTGTCTATTCTCACAGATCCTGTTGCCTTAATATCCTTCCTGTTGGTTTCACTCTGACTAGATTTCTGGCAGCACTACTCACCTGCATTACCTTCTCTCTCATTATTCCACAATGACCCACACGCTGCTGGTCAGTTTTTAGTCCCCATTTCACTTAACCTGCTATCTCATATTTGACATAGTTGATCATTTTCTTTTCCTTGAAACACTTTAACTTCACTTCCAGGATATCACACTCTTCTGGTTCTCTTGCTCACTGGCCTGTTCCTCCAGTCAGCTCTGCTGGTCCTTCCTTATCTCACCAACCTCCTGATGTTAGAGCATCTCAGGGATGGCTCCTTGGACATCTTCATTTTCTACATTACTCCTGTAGTGATTTCACACATTCCATGATTTTAAATATAAAGCCAAAAGCAGACAATTCCTTGAATTATAGGCACAGATCTCTCCCATATCTTTCCACTGACTTTCAGGTACACATACACAAATTCCTGTTCAGCATCTCCATAGTGGTGTCTAATACCTATCTCAATCTTATTTTGTCTAATAATAACTCATGATTGCTACTCAAATGTTCTTTGCTGTCAGTCTTCCTTATTTCAGTTAATGATAACTGGTACTTCCCAATTTTCTCAAACCAAAATCTTTGAAATCACCCTTAAATTCTTGCTTTTTCTCATACTTCATATCCAATATAAGCAATTCTTTTTTACTCTGTCTTTAGAGCTTAACTGCTTTTCCCACCGCCATTCTTGTCCCCTGCAATCAATTCTCAACATAGAAGCCACAGTAATCCTAATAAAATAAGTTAGATTCCATTGCTATTCTGCTCAAAACATTCTAATAGTTTTCCGTCTGTTGTGGACTAAATTGTGTTTTTGGTCAAAATATGAATGCTAAAGGCAATTCTGGTGAGAAAGCAGAAAGAGAAGGGCCATACAGAAAGCTCCTATCATCTTAGAGAAAATAAAATATATATCATTATGCAAAAAATGCTAGTAGAAATATGAACACTAAGAGTGTTTCTGGTGAGGTCTCAGATGGAAATAAAAAACATGTTATTAGAAACTGGAGGTAAAGTGATTCATATTATAAAGTGGCAAAGAGCATGGTTGAGTGGTGATCTATTCTTTTGTGGAAGGGAGAACTTATAAGCTATGAAATTGGAATATTTAGCAGAAGAGGTTTCTAAGCAAAGTGCTGAAGGTGCAGCGAGGTTGTCTTTACTACTCATAGTCAAAAGAGAGGGAAGAGGTGAACTATGGGAGAAACTGTTAAGTATGAAGGAACCAGAACCTAAAGATTTGGAAAAATTATCAGCCCATCTATATTGTAAAAAATGAAAGCATCTTCTGGAGAGCACACCAAGGATGTGACTAGATAGTCACTCTGTAAATCGATTACTCGTGAGTTTAATTAGTTGCCCTTTCGGCAGAAGCCAGGATGAGGCAGTAGAGTTATTTGGCTATGAATATGCTTTATCCTTCAAACACAGGGAACCTGAAGGCTCCAGAGATCATTGTGGCTGCCCCTACCAGCAGAGATCCAGAACAAACAGGCCCAGGGGGCAAGGCTATTTCTTCCAGTTTCAGAGGGTGAGGCAACTCCTGGGTTTGAGTGGGCTAGGCAGCCCCTGAAAATGCCATGGGTGTGGGTCTATCTCAAAAAGCCTATAGAACAGGACAGAAACCTAGGGCTGTGGGGGTGGCACTGTGGGCACAGAGGAGCGAGCACACAGCCAGAGGATTATCCTCAAGCTCTAAGATCTAATGGAACGTGCTTTGTTAAGTTTTGGACTTGCTTGAGACCTGTTCTCCTTTCTTTCCAGTGTCTTCCTTTTAGAAGGGAATTCATTTGCTCATCTCACCACTGTATTTGAGAAACAATTATGACTGCTTTCATACTTCATTGGTGAAATGTGAAAAATTGGTGAAGAACTGGTGAAAAATTTTGCCTCAGGATGAACCATACCTGGAGTCTCACCATCTAAATAGCTGATTTAGATGATAATTAGATGAGACTTTGGACTTGGATTTCATGCTGAAATGGATTAAGACTTTTGGGCTTTTGGGATAGGGTGAATATATTTTACATAAGAGAATGACACAGACTTGGGGGAAGGACGGAAGACAGAATGTTATGGGCTGAAATATGTTTCCACAAAATTCATATGTCAAAACCCTAACATCAATGTGACTATATTTGGAAATAAGGACTTTAAGGAGGTAGGGTTAAATGAGGTTATAAGGGTTGGACCTACTGGACTCCTGTCCTTGCAAGGTGTGATGCCAGTGTTCTGTGTTTCTCGGCGCACTTACAGAGGAAAGGCCATCTCAGAACACAGCAAGAAGGTGGCCATCTGTGAGACAGGAAGAGGGGCCTCACTAGAAAACAACACTGATGATGTCCTCACGTTGGACTTCCAGCCTCCAGAACCTTGAGAAGAGAAATGTCTGTTGTTTAAGTCATCTAATCTCTGGTATTTCATTATAGCAGTCCTCAAAGACCATCAGAGTCAGCAAAGAAAGTAATGTGCTTGCAGTGGCTGCTACTCACCTTCCTGTCTGTATCCCATTATTTTTCTGATATCATATTACTCATTCCATTCTGCTCTAGTCCCTCTAGCTCCTTGTTTTCTGGTGTTCTCTTGTCTCAGGGACTCTCACTTGTGGTTCCATGTATCTGGACACTTTCTTTAAACATATGCCTTATTTTCTCTTGTTCCTCTTTAAGTCTTTGGTCAAATGTCACATTCCTGAATTTGTTTTTCCCTATGCATTCAATTTACATATTTTACCTTTTCACTTTCCCTGATAAAATTCCTCCGTAGAACTTGTATCTTCTAACATATTATACAAATTACTTATGATTTTGTTTGTTTTCCCTTACTGCTAACGAAAAGTTCCATGGTGGCAGAGATTTTTATCCTTCTTGGTCTCTGTTGAATCCTCAGTAAATACAACAAATTCTGTCACATAGTAGCTGCCCAATAAACATTTATTAAATTAACTGAAATGCCTTTAGATTTTCTTCTCTAATAGAGAATAATTACCGCCATCTTTGTATTACTAGTACCTATAGAGTAAATATAAAATGTTAAATTTTATATTAAAATATTTTCTATTTTGTTAAATAGAAAATAAAATTAAAATAAAGCAATAAATCAAGCATCAGTCTTCAATGAAAGACTAAGTGTTTGAGGCTATTAGGGAGAGGAATATATGGAATCAAAAATTACAGCCCTACCATTTCTGATAATTCATATGAACATTGCTATGTAATATTTGTAAATAATTACTAAGAATATGACAGTTATTATATACTGTGTTTGTTTATTCATGTGTTACAAACTTGATAATAAACAGCAATCACATGCCTTATAGTCAATCTTTCCAACACTGTGAGTGGTGAAAGGTGAATTAATTAGTAAGAATATATGTAATGCAGTTCTAAGAGATCTTTTGGCCATGGTCCAGTGGCTAGCTTCACAGTACAGTGTAAATAAAATATATATTCATATGTAGATATCATCCAAGTTAGGTCCACATGGGGAATCATAGAGATGGCTTGACACTCTTTTTGAATATCACTTTTTCAATGATAACATACTAGCACAATTTTAGAGATAATTGGAATGTTGTTCAGCTAGAGATTCCACTGCAAGCTCACTGCAGTTTGCAAACAATAGTTACAACTTCTCATGTCTCTTTTTTGTAAAATGTTTAACTATTTGCCTGCTGTAATGTATAATAGGGGGAGAACTGAAATCTGTGTGTACCTGGTTTATTTAAATGATAATTTTTTATTCATATACTCCGTAAAAGGCATTAGCAAGGCAAGCAGAAATTAAGTGGTTAATGAAAAAGTACTAACTATAGAAAATTTGCTTTTGCAAACCTCTCAAACTCTCGTTGTCCAAGTTAAAATGATTGAATATAATCTCAACGTGCTATAAAAATATATTTATCTTTTTTTTTTTTTTTTGCAGGAAACTTGTATGCAAAGTAACTGCCACCCATCCAAACTTATTATTTCTAAAATTAAGAAAGATCTAATTCAAGAGTCTCAATTTCAGGATGGATGATAACATCATAAGATATGCCATGAAAAATCATGTCATAATAAACAATGGCTTTGCATTTGGACAGTATTAGTTCCCTGGCCTAGTCCTTTTAATCAGTTTTTTGTTTTTTGTGTTTCAATCCAGCCAAGAAAACATGGTTAAAATTATATTGAGACTTTTTTTTAAGAGAATGCATTATAAAACATGCACAAATCTGACTCCTGAAGCTAAGCACCATTTGAATTAAAATATCTTAAAGTTCTTTCTTTCATACTGAAGTTGAAATCCCTATGATTTGGGGCTTAAAATGGTCAGAGTAAAGCCCTAAGGTAATAAAGATTTTTAATACTGTAATATAAGATGTATCAAATGAGTGTGTAGATCTATGCAATGTAAGAAATAATTGCAACTCAAAATCCTCTTGGAAATCCTACCACCTCCTCCCACCAAAAAAAAAAAAAAAAAAAAAAAAAAAGAAAGAAAGAAAAAAGAAAAGAAAAGAAAAGAAAGGAAAAAATATCTGTTTTGTCTCTCAAACTCCACATATGAGTGAACTCATACGACATTTGTCTTTCTCTGACCTATTTTGCTTAGCATTATACTCTCTAGCCTCTAGCTCCATCCATGTCATGGCAAAAGAAAAGAAAAGAAAAGAAAAGAAAAGAAAAGGAAAGAAAGGAAAAAAATATCTGGCAGGTATTTTTTCTCACCTCGGCTATAGATTCTCCGTGTCAGAGCCATAAACTGGCTCAGAAAATTGTTATAATATAAATATATTATATTAAAATATAATCTTATAATATATAATAATATAAATATAAATAACAGTTCATATTTAAAGAGGACATTATTTTTCCAGAATACCAATTGCTATGCATTATCTCATGTAACCCTCGCAAAGGTCTATAAAGGATATTTTTATTATTCCTAAATAACAGACTTCTAAAAAATGAGTAGTTAAGTAATCTGCCAAAGTTATGAGATAGTACATGGCAGAGAAGATCTAAGATGTCTTTCAGCACTAAAATCATTGTTCTTAATCACCACCTCACAATGCTAATATACCACACAAATTTAAGTATTGCACTGATAAATCCATATAATTTCAAAATATTCTATGGGGTGTTTTGAAGTGTTACTGGGAAGCTGGTAACTTTGAGTTTTTCACAATCTGGCACCAAAATATGGCTAATAAGAACCTTAATTTAAAATGCAACACTTATGGACAGAAAGATTGAACACTTTCTGTATAGGTAAGAAAATACAAATCAAGGAAACAAATAACAACAAAATATCCTGATAAAGGACTGACGAGTAGTGGATATAAAGAGAAGTAATAATGGATAAAAATAGAAATAAGGACAATGATACTACATCACAAATCTAGATTTAATTAATTCCTTGTGAAAAGGAACAGAACAGAAAATTTTCAGTTTTAACTATGAATAATGGCTTACCTGATTCTTATTCTGTGATATAGATTTAGTCACAGTTTATGCTCCTTCTTTACATTTACAAAGTCTAAGGTAACTTACCATTTCAAAGAAAATTAAGTTTTTTAAAAAAATTTTTGTTTATTTAACAGAGAGAGATGACAAGTAGGCACAGAGAGAGAGAGAGAGAGAGGGAAGCAGACTCCCTGCCAAGCAGAGAGCCCAATGCGGGACTTGATGCGAGAACTCTGAGATCATGAAAAGGCAGAGGCTTAACCCACTAAGCCACCCAGGCGCCCACAAAGAAAATTAAGTTTTTATTCAAATTCCAGTTAGGTAACTTACGATGTGATATTACTTTCAGGTGTACAAGATAGTGATTCAACATGTCCATACCACACCTGATGCTCATCAGAACAGGTGCATTCCTTAATCCCCATCACCTATTTTACCCTCTCTGCACCCCCCCCTCTGGTAACCATCAGGTTGTTCTCTATAATTAAGTCTTCCTGGGTTGCCTCTTTCTCTCTTTTCCCCCTTTGCTCATTTGTTTTGTCTCTCAAACTCCACATATGAGTGAACTCATATGGTATTTGTCTTTCTCTGACCTATTTTGCTTAGCATTATACTCTCTAGCCTCTAGCTCCATCCATGTCATTGCAAACAATTAAAAAAAAATTAAAATCAACCTTGCAACCAAAGACACCCAACTGAGTATTGGAAATAAAATCCCGAAATTGAGAGGGGATAATCAGGTAAGTGGCTTCTCTTAAAAGGCTTATTCTGACTCCCCACATGATTAACTTTCACACTACAGAAGTTCATCTGCAACTTAGAGGAAAATAGTGGACACTATCAGCAATTCCAGAGATTTTTTTAAAAAGATTTTATTTACTTACATATTTGAGAGATAGAGCACTAGAGAGAGAGAGAGAGAGAGAAAACAAGCACGAGATGAGGGTAGAGGGAGAGAGACAAGCAGGCTCCTTGCTGAGCAGGGAGCCCAATGTGGGGCTCAATCCCAGGACTCCAGGATCATGAACTGAGAAGGCAGCCACTTAACCAACTGAGCCACCCAGGTGCCCCAGGAAGCCCTGAGCTTTCTGAGGAGGCTCTCTTTTTTTTCTATTTTCTTAAATAAAAAAATATAAAGAGATGGTCATATATCAAAATTCATTATGCTCTACCCCAAATTTTTTATCTCCAATTCTTACATATTATTCTTAAAAAAATTAAAACCTAATTTATTTATATCAAACAGAACATCTCTAAGGTAGATGACTGTAAGAAAAGATCTTGGTTAGTAAAGTATAAAATTGCTAACTGCATGATACGACTTTGCACCTACGAACACCACCACCAAACAGCAAAAAGTTAGAACTCAGAAGAGGGACAACTACATGAAATAATTTAAAATGAGGATTCGAATCCAGTGAAAGGAACGGTATGTGTATTAAAATTTCTCAAACTTTATGAAATTCAGGACTCACTTTAAATTCTTCATTATCTGCTACCGATTTTCCAAGTTTTGTTTTGAAGACTGCTCTGTCCTCCTCTACGCCGAGCGGAAACGAGAATGGGTATTTTCTAGTGCCTCTGATATGGTGCCAATTAGGTGATTTAAATGTATTATATTATTTACTTCCCACTACCCTTGGAATAGGTAAATTTGTCCCTATTTACAGGTCAGGAGACAGCTTGAGAAGAGAGGTCAGAGAGCCTGCCAGTGCCACAGGTGGTTCAGGTCTGCCCATCTACTCCACACGTGCATCAAGTCTTCCTTTTGCTTTCTGCTCTAGCTGCACAATTTTCGTACACACAAAACAATGGGCTTCATCTCTGAATCTATCCAAGGTAACTCTTGTTCTTAACTTCTAAAACTGTGAAAGTGAAAATGAATAGGATCTTTTGCATAATTACTTCCTCCAACTTCTTGTTATGTATTGTTATTTCAGCAAAGGAGAACAATAGGGAGAAATGAGAGATCTTTCAGAGTGGTAGTCACCCTAAAAAGATGTGTGATTTCTTCCCCGACGAGTAAATTATCTACAGCTTTTAAATCAATGCACACCAAATTAGCTCAACGCAAATAAAAATGACAACAACAATGCCCGTCTATCTGTAGCTTGTTTTCTATATATGGCAATTCATCACTGGCTAGCAAAACCTAATAAGAGTGTGTATGTGGTTTATGCCATTTACATGATTAGATCCTTAACAGCATTGTGATTGAAGAGCATTCCTTTAAAGATCTCCACCTATTGCTTATTAAACATACATCTCCATGTGTGCAAAGGCAGCAACAGCAGGGGGAGTGACAAGATAAGTGATGGCTATAAAGGAAAGAAAAATGACCATGCATCCATTCATTGTTTGTTTCCAATTTATTGGTGTTGCAAAAGCGTGTGGGCTCTGGTGGAAAGCTGTGCTTTTTGGAAGTTTTGATTAACCTGTATCCTCACACTTCTCCCATCATCATTACACAGCCAGATAAGTAAACAGATACAATAGTTAAGTAAAACCAATATAATAGACCCGCTTGACTCATCTCTAGAGATTTACTGCTGTGGAAATTCAGCTAGCTATCTCATTTAGCTAACTTTTCAAAGAGTGATTTATGTGCCACCCACATGGTAACAGTAACCTAAGCGGCTATAATCATTCATTCATTCATTCCTTCATTCACAAACCATTTCTCATGCATCATCTATTTCATAGGCTCTGTCCTAAGTACTGGGTTGTGGTGATAAATGAAGAAGCCTTCCAAGTCTTAGCAATGTAATGTATCTATATGATCGAAAAATACTACTTAACATCCCAAATCTAAAAATTATCTTCATCAAAGGTACTCATAGCAATAGTAAATAAAAATAAATAAGAATTTATTAACTATGCTCCCAGTATATATGGTAGCATCCTTGTTATCTATGGCATATAATTTTCTGCCAATAGGAAGCTGATATGTCTAACTTGGTACTGAGAAGGTGTGTGTGTGTGTGTGTGTGTGTGTGTGTGTGTGTGTACGACTGTGTGTATGCTCAGCACTTTAAAGGCACTCCAGTGCGGCTTGCATTACAGATACAGAAATGTAACATACGACTTTTCAAAGTCTTTTGTTCTCTTATGATCCTGAAACAAATAGTTTAAGAAAAATTATGTTGAGAAAGTGAAGGAAAAAATAATATAAAAAATGAAGAGGAAAAGTATTGCTGTGTACAGAGGGAAACTAAAACCATCTCAGACAAATGGTAAGTGTGTATGAAAAGATTTTCTGAAGGGTTTTACCATCAGTGGTAAATAAAGTTGATCCAAATAAAGTTGATTGTGTGCCATGAGCTGTTTTACATTAGAGGAAATAATCCATTTTCGTTTATTCAAACTAGCCATCTATACTATTTATAGTTACTAAAACTGACTTGACTGGCCATGGCAGACAGAGGAGCAGTTTTTGGTGGACGAAGAGAATTCCCATACTGAAGTGCAGCTTTCCTTTGTGTTCTAGGACCCAATGGCAGCTTTCCCGTTCATTTTAAACTTTCAAAAATCATGTCCAATGATACTGTAGTGATATTTTTTAAATCATAGTTTTTGTTCTACGCAAGACCAGAATGAACAGTATGAGTTTTCCCTCCACAATCTCTAGTATGTGTTTGAGCCACTCACCTTATAGTTAATTTCACAATTTTCCAGTCAGGTAATCTAATCACTACCATGGATAGAACTGAGAGCATATTAAAACTATATAAAAAATACAGTTTTGAAACCCACAAAAGCCTTTTAATGAGTGTACTGTAACAGGAATATTGTCCCAGACTTGTCCAATTTGTTAACCCTTAATTATTAAGTTATAAATTTCTCAAATTTGCTTTTTCCTAAAGGGAACATCCCTAAGCCTCTATGTCAAGAAAAACTTTCACTGATATTCTGGTGGTTTTTAACAACAAATGCAACAGCAAAAGAATCTGCTGACGGCTTTGTGAATTCAAATTCATGACCACAAAACTCAAATGAGACCTTAATATTTGTAATCCAAATAGCTTCTTTAGTATGCTTGCTATATTCAACAGTTTTATACCTTTTCTTTCCGTACATCTTGTATATGATTCCCCTCCCTTTTTATCCCCCTCCTCCAATTCATTCCCTTAGCAGAATACTTGTTTCAGTACTTAAGTGGGAAATCTCTCCTTTTCTCACCCTCACATCTATCAATTGATCTGCATTTGTATCCATACTCTCTGCCATCTGTTATTCTTGAGTCTATCAGAGGAAGGAATCATCCCCTGAAAAAATACTTCTGACTCTATCAAAGGCCAGCTCTTCAAATAGTGCCTATATTACGTCCATTGCAGCTTCACAGAAGTTTCCCTCTTTAAATTATCCCTTGTTTACCAACAGTATCATTTCTTATTTTTCAGAGAGTTGTCTTTTGTTATTTACTTTTTTAAAAAATGACAAAAAGTCATCTTGATCCCCTCCATCTCCACTGTATCCCTTTATTTACCTTCATGGCAAACCAACTTGCCAAGTTTTCTACAGCTTCCTTCTCTCCTTAACCCACTCCAGTTAGGTTTTTGCTTCCATCCCTCTAGCAGATATTCTGTATCTGAAGGTTACCAGTGGCTTCTGTGTGGACATGGAGTGTGCTGCCCCAACCCCTCTTCAAGAAGTTGCAGTTGCCAAGAAGTGTGGTAGGCAGACTGCCTCTACCTGTCAGCTTCTTCACTGTTGGCATTAGCTGCGAAGATGTGCCTCTTTCGAATAGCCAACATTCAATGACTGAGCAAGGTAGGAATACAAAGACCCAGACATTTTGCTGACATGGGGTAATTCTGATGATCATTTTTGCTCTAGAACTTCCCCTCCAGGATGGCCAAAACTTCGTTAGGCTTCATTACAATGAGACATCTACATCTGCCAAGTCCTGTTTCCTTCCTCTGTCCTTTCATGGTGTTGTTCCCTAATAAACGTCTTTCGGTATCTGCTTGCAGAGAAACTGACCTGTGACAGACAGTACCATGAGCAGTTTGAGAAGGCAGGCTATATGATGGGGCTTGCTTTTGGAAAGAGGATCACATGCCACCTGACAGGCAATGATCACACACATCACTAGTAAGAGGGGACACAGATGGAACTTGGGACAAAATACTCATCCAACTAAAATTTTCAGCTACCTTTGGTAATTTGGTAGAGCATGAAGATATATTGCTACAGTGGCATACACTAGCAACTGATGTCACTGCTACTATAAAATAATAGATGGAAGAATAACAGGTTTAGGCAGTTACTGCTAGGTACCACAGGTACTCAATAGCTATGCTTCCCAGAATGGTAGCTACTTTCATGTGTGGCTATTGTGCAACTGAAATGTGGTTAGTCCAAGAGATAACTGCATCCAATTTTGAAGATTTATTATTAAAAAAATCTCATTACTCTTTAATGTTGATTACATGTTGAAATGATATTTTGGATATACTGTATGAAATAAAATATATAAATTAATTTCATGTTGTTTTGTTTAGTTTTACTTTTTAAAATGTGACTACTAGAAATATTTGAAAGTACAATATGGCTCATATTATATTTCTAATGTAAAATACTGCTCTACAGAAAAACAAAACAGTTGAGATTGAGTAACAGGAAGTTGAAAGCTAGATATAGAATCCAGTGGGCCTCCCTGATTGTATACAAAGTCGTTAGTATTTGCTCTAGTGAGAGGCTAGAGAAAGCAGAGGGCCCAATTTTGGATTTTATAGATGATATAAACGTGAAAGAAGTTTAAATACCAACTAAGGCCAAGGTCAGGATGGAGACAACTGGGTACATGATACTATAAATTATGACTCCCTAGACCCTCTGAATTTGGGAGAATGTAATACTGTCTACCTACCCTATCGAGAGTTTGTACCTGATGTCAGCCCTACTGGAAGATAGTGCAAAGTCCTCTCCCATCCAAAGCAATATATACCCAGCTTAAGACCTGCCCTTTCACCCCTCCTGGTACTAGACCTAAAATATGAGAGTCACAGCATAACCCAGGTGGGATGAAGTAATCTGTACTCTAAGGGCACTGCCAGAACTAGTTAGCACCAACAGCTATTAACTGGGGTTGGGTGAGTGTATATAGAACTAGATTTTAAGGATGTTTATTTAAGGGGACTAGAAAATAAAATTGGACAGGGATGGATTTATTGACTTGAATGTGTCCTCCCAAGGTACTGGATTTAACTAGCCAAGACCCACCCCAGAAAATGATGTTAACTCCCTCCTAGGATGACTCCTAGAATCATGGAAAAACTGATGAAACACACTGAGCAAAGTTGAAATGCCAGAATTGCCATGGAAATCTCTGGAAGAAAGGTTTAGAAGATTTGAGGGAATGCTGGAATGGATATTCAATGCATAGCCGAAAGACCCATTAGATGATTATGCCCCTCATGAAGGCTAGAGGACATACTATTTAGTAAGGCCTTGAGAAATGTACTTAAAGAATGACACCAGCTTCAGTAAAAATTCAATTGTAGCCCTCTGAATAGGGCTGGAAGGAGTAGAGGCTATTACAGACCCTTTCCCACTAACATCAGTATGGATGATAAGGTACCCAAACAATTGAAGCTGAGTGTCAGGTCAGTGCTTAACCAAATACAACTACCAGAATCCAAGGGTTTTTGTTGTTGTTTTGTTTTGTATTGAATGCAGCAGCAGACGTGCATTCAAGAAAGCATGACCCAAAGATGAATATAAAGATGGTGATAAAACATGGCATACTTAAGTACAAAATAAAGAAGCTATCCCAAACAGGAATACTACTCTTATATTCCCAGGATGATGAAGGTAGCCATATGGATAAAAATTCATGATCCTTCTATGGTTTCTAGACCTCAGCCAGTTTCCAGAGGGAGAACCCATTCACTGAAGGTGTGGTAGGGTGTTCAGGGGTAAGAACCTCACAATTGTATGACAAGTGTATATGGTCATGATTCCTCCAGTCCTTCCTCAAAGGGACTATGAGCAATTACTTGGGTAATAAAAATAGCCAGATATGTTGACAACTGTTGGATACAGGGTCTGAGATGACAGTGATATCCAGAAACCATCACTATGGTCTCCTTGTTAGAGTGAAGACATAGGGGACATCATAATAAATGAATAAATGGAGTTGCGATCAATATCTACCTATGGCATATTCACCAGTGATCATTTCTCTTGTCTTTAAATGTGTAAGCAAGAATGATACTCAGAAGTTGGTGGAAAATTGCTCTTGGATCTTTGGTCATTGGGTAATACCTATGATACTGGGTAAGAGCAAGTAAAAGCCCTTAAACCTGATCCCTGCATACCCAGAAAATAGGGAATAAAAAACACTGTTGAATCCTAAGAGTGGGAGAAGGGTTTCAAGATAAAAGGGCCATCTTTATGGATCTAAAGGATGCAGGAGCATTTGTTTTCATAACATCATCATTTAATTCACTAGTCTGAAAACTAGAGAAACAAGATAAATCCTGGAATATAACTACAAGCATAGCCCAGTAATAGTCCCTTTGCAGCTGCCATGCCAGATGTGGTATATTTGCTAGAGAAGATTAATATGGCCTCAGGAACTTGGTATGAAGCCATTTTTCTGGAACATGTATTCTTGTCTATCTCAGTCAGAAAAGACAATTAGAAACAGTTCACATTCACATGGATTGAACAACAATATTAATTTATGCTTTTGCCCCAGGGCTATGTTAACTCTTCTGCCCTCTGTCATAATATAGTCTGAAGAGATCTGAACCATCTGGACAACACATAGTACTTCACATTTACCATTACATCAATGGCATTATATTGAGCATGCCAGATGAACAAGAGGTAGCTGGCATTCTGGAGGCCTTCATAGAACACATGCATTCCAGTGAGAAAAAAACCTAACAAGATGAAAGGCCTTGTCGTGTCCAAACCAATTTGAAGGATACTAAGTAAAGGACAAATTATTTCATCTTGCACTTTCGAACACAAACAAACACAGTGTCCTAATGGGTCATTTCAGGTTCTAAAACAGAACATATTCATTCCATACCTAAAAATGTACTCATCAACACACAAGGATAATGCACATTTAAGTAAAACCCAGTGAAGAAAAGGGTCTTGCAGCAGATCCAGGCTGAGGTGCAAAAGTCCCACCACTTGGGCCATAAATCTGGAAGAATCTATGGTCTTGGAAAAAGATACCACACAGAAATTGTGGCATCCCCCAGTGGGAGAATCACAACATGGGACCCTATAATTCTGAGAGAATGCCATGCCATCTGCATTAGAAGAACAATATGTTCTTTGAAGAACATTTCTTGATGCACTACTGGGTCCTGATAGAGACAGAGCACTGAATCATGAGACATCACATGATGACTCTCGGAAATTACATGATTATGAGTTTTGTCCTTTAATATCTACCAAATCCTAAGGACTACTGTTGCACTCCTCTCTGCAACCATCATAAGATGGTAGTGGTACATTCAGTATGGGACATGAACATCCTAGGAAGACACAGCAAGATACTTGAGCCAATAGTTCAGAACTTCATGGCTCCAAGCATGCTACTATTATAACAGTACCCCTATCTTTTGGTCCACATATAGTCCACATGGGGATGGGGTATGACCAATTGATAGTGGGGAAATAGTCCCAGTTCGGTTTACAGAAGGATTCCCTTTGTATATGAGTCAAAAAAACATAGTGACTGCACTTTAGACTTAGGGTACTCAGGATACCCTTAAAAAATAGTGGTGAGGGAAATTCTCTCAATGAGTGAGAGCTTCAGGCAGTGAAACTGACCATCTACTTCCTGTGGAAAGAGGAAAACATTTAAGAGGTAGCCTATACAAATGGCCTGCAAGTCAAAGTTTGGAATATTACAGGTAGGAAGTAATGTGGGAGGAGCAAGTGGATGGCTTGGGAGTGGGGACAAAGTGGCAAGATTCTTGTATTACATGTTGATAATCACTGGAGGAAATCCATAATGGAAGAAGTACTTAAGAAAAAAAAAGTAGATAAAATGATCTGGCCAAGAAGATAAAATGACTCTGATCATTGGCCACATTTGTGCTGGCACAATGGACACATAAACATAGTAGCCATGATAGCAAATACAACACATGGGTCCAACAACATCAGCTCCTACATACCAAGGTTGATCTAGCTACTGTTGCTACTAAGGGTCCAGCTGCCCAGAGCAGAAACCAAAGCCGGATATGGCATCATTTCTTAAGGAAACTAACCACTTAATGGCAAGTTGACTACATAATTTCCCTTGCATCCTGGAAAGACAAGTGTTTTGTTTTCATAGGAATAGGCATCTATCACTCATATGGGCTTTCTTTTCCTTTCTTTTTTCAGTATTCAAAGACTCACAATGTACTTGAACCACTGGCATGGAATCCCACTGACCAGAGTTCTCCTTTTACAGTAAAGGAGGTGCATGAATGTACCCATAACGGGGTGATCCACTGATTGTATCACACACTTCACCCAGACTGGTGCCTTATGATGTGTCACAATAGCCTGCTGAAGGCATGGCTTAAATGCCAAGTTGCAGGTACAATTCTGCAAAGTGGGGGTACCATTCTCCAGGACTCAGAATATGCACTGAATCAAAACCTATATGGTGCTGTGTCCCTGACTAGAAGAATACAGAGGTCCAAGAATCAAGGGGGTGGAATAAATAGATCTTAATCTAAGTCTATATAGACATGAATGCCCCCCTGACCAATGGAATGCATCTTTCAGGTACAGGCTCTAATATCCCAGGTTTAAAGAGTAATGGAGGTGTTTCTCTCCAGAGTCCAGATTTCTTCATCACTTCTTGCCCCAGGATTAAACTCCTTTTTATTGGATGATGAACAGTGAACAAATCTATTTTCTTCTGATGAAAACCAAATCCCCACTTAATAGGGTACAATCTTGCCCTGAAACTTAAACAAGATGATCACAAATTATTCCTGAATTGACTGTAGTTTATTTCACTATCTCCATGGTAACCCTGTTCACCCTTTCCCTCATTCTGGGTAGAAGGAATTTTGATATGGGATAGAGGTTGGGAGATAAATAAACCATAAATGTTTAAGGAATGTTTACTTTTCTCTGTAAAGAAGACAACAGACTTTGCATTTCCAGGGTGATCCTTGTTGCCAAACTTACAGGAAATGAACTTGAGGCTTTTGGTATATTTTATCTTCCATTCTCTGAACACTTTTTTTTTTTTTCTACTTTCTAGTCTCAGACCTGAGCCTATATCTTAGGATGGGTTTCCTAAATTTTAAGAAAGTTACAGCCTCCCACTGGAGTTTCTACTCAGTGTTTTGTTTCTTCTTCCATATTTCCAGAATTTTTATTTCCTTAGGAAAAGCCTGTACAGATAAAGTGTTGAAAAAACAGTAGCAATGATAGCAGATTTACCACCTGCCCATTTACTGCCTGCAGATTTATGGCCAACGCAGCCTATTTTGCCATCTGGGTCAAAGTCATATTTTCACTGGAAATATTTTGGTAAGTTATTGCTGGCATTTTTTACATGCAGGTGGTGATCACACAGGTTTTATGGCACTTTCCTAACCGCACGGCTGACTGAAGTACACAGAAGCTGATCTTTTGTGAATATCTACAGAAGTGGTTTGATGAAATGGAATGGACTCTATTCAGTACATTAACCAGTGGAGGGGGGACCCCTTTAACATAAAATGTAATCCTGAGAAAGGCACCAAGTCATCTTCCCTGGTTGTTTCTGGAGGAATAGGTTGTGGCACTCAAGAAAAAACAACCAGTTCTCTTGGACATAAAGGCTCGCGTCATCTGCACAAAGGTAGTTTCAGAGTTGGTGGTGATGGGCATCTGTTCAGAAAAGCACCCAAACTAGTTAATTTTGATGCTTAACCCCTTGCAATTTTCTCATCTCAACACTTTTATTATTGAAAAAAAAATGTTGCTGTCTGTTTGGTGCATGTTTTTGGTAATTATATAGATATGTAGGAGAGGTTTATCATTATATAAGAGTTATTGGGAAAAAAAAAGATAAGAGTTATTGGAAATAAAAAGAACTGGATTCTGATGTAAGTTCTCTAACTTCAGAGCCATACAATCTTAGCTATCCTCCTTGAGCCTCAGTTTTCTCTTCTGTCAATGGTGGAAGGAGGTGGCACTAGAAAGTACATATGTATTTTTTAATTAAAGTAAGCAATAATTTATATACACAGATATTAAATGTTCAAAACAATGAATTTTTATAGCTGTGAGATCCATCATCCAGAACAAGATATAGAATATTTCCATCAGCCCAGAATATTTGATCATGCCCTTTTCCAATCTGTCCCTAGCCCCCTTCACATACAAAAGAAGATTTTTCTGACTTCCATTACCGTACATTAGTTTGGCCTGTTCTTGAGCTTATATGTAGGATTATCTGGCTTCTTTTGCACACTATGTCTATCATATTTGCCCATGATGCAAGCATCACTTGTTTGTTCTCTATCATTTCTGAGCAGTATTCCAGCACATGAATATGCCAATACTTTGTTTATTTTCCTGTTTATGAGTATTTGGGTTATTTTCAGTTTTTGACTTTTATGAGTTCAGTTGCTATCGACATTCAGTACAAGTCATTTGCACATGGATTGTCATTTCTCTTGGGTCTGTAGGTAGATGTGGAATTTCTGCATTACAGTGTAGATATGCTTCACTTTATAAGAAACTGCCAAGCTGTTCTCCAAAATGGTGGTACTATTTCTTTTCTGTCGTTTTTGATTTTGGGGGATTTTGTTTGTTTGTTTGCTTGGTTTTTGGTTGTACTATTTCATACTCTCACCAGAAGTTCTAAAGGCTCCACATCTTCACTAACACTTGGTATTATTACTTTTTTATTTTATTTATTCTGGTGAGTATAAAACACTATCCTATTGTTTTAACTTTCATTTCTTAGATGATTACTAAGGCTGAGCTTCTTTTCATATTAAACTGCATAGAACTTAGGCATGGTTTAAATATCCCTCAGAGGGGCGCCTGGGTGGCTCAGTGGGTTAAGCCTCTGCCTTCGGCTCAGGTCATGATCTCAGGGTCCTGGGATCAAGCCCCGCATCAGGCTCTCCTCTCAGCAGAGAGCCTGCTTCCTCCTCTCTCTCTGCTTGCCTCTCTGCCTACTTGTGATCTCTCTCTCTCTCTGTCAATAAATAAAATATTTAAAAAAAGAGTAAGTAAACGTACTTAAAAAAAAATTAAAAAAAATAAATATCCCTCAGAAAACAGTCAGATTTATAGCACCCTAGTTTTCTCTTGGTATTTTATAAGTCACCAGTGTAATTTTTAGAAAAATGACACATGCAGGGCACCTGGGTGGCTCAGTGAGTTAAGCATCTCACTCTTGATTTCAATCCAGGTCACGATCTCATGATCCTGGGATCAAGCCTTGCATCAGGCTCCATGCTCAGTACAAAATCTGCCTGTCCCTCCCTCTGTGTTCCTCCCCTCAGCTCACACCTGCTCTTTATCTCTCTCTAAAATAAATAAATAAAATCTTAAAAAAAAAAAAAAACCTACACGAACACATGCTTTTACATCATTTACATACTTTTTAATTTGGAAAATCTGGCATAAGGCCTAGAAATATGATTCTGATTCACAAATGAACCACTGGATCGTGCTCCAAGTATCTGACAGGTTTTGTTATACTACTAATCTTTGTTAGATTATAAAAAGGCAATACAGACTCAAAGTTGAGAGATAGACTTTAAAATAAAGAAGACCAGATAATGGATCCTAATTCCCACTTACTATCTATGGGCAAGTTACACACTCCCTCTAAATCTCAGGTTCTTCATTTATAAATTGAGGGTAATTCTAATAGTCATCCCATAGGGCTATGAAGAGGATAAAATATGATAATACATGTAAAATGGTTACCAGCCTGCCAAACTCATAATAAACAGTCAATACACATCAGAAGAAAGGATAAAATGTGAAAATATTATGAAGCAGGAGCTAAACAAATCAGAGTACTTAACGCTAGTATCTTGATAGATCTCTTTTACTCCTGTTTAAAAATAAACTTGAGACACTCTTCCAAACTTTTTTCTTACTTTATTTCACCTTTTTTTTTCTTCTGACTGATAGCATTTTTGTAGATTGAAATGTTGTCCAGATCTTGACATTCTCCATTTTCATCAAGTACCGAAGTGATAGGGGGAAGAAGGTGTGTTTCTGTCAAGTGGTTTGCTTCCTATGCAGTTCCCTAATTCCAGTCTGATACTCCTGTCTAAAATTGTTGGGTCTTTGTTTTCTGGGTTCTCAGCTCTCTTTTCCTTTCTTTTCATGCATACACTAAAAAAAATACACTATTAAGCATATTCTCTCTTTCTGTGTGTCTCACTTCATTTTTTTGTCTATATATCTGTATGTCTCTGCTCCATCAGCACTCCCATAACGCTATTTTCGATTATCAGCATAAAGTTTACGTTTCCTACCACAGTAACCATTACTCTACCTACTAGTCATTCAACTCACTAAATCTACTCTCTCTCTTTTTTGATGAAAACATCGGTTTTATGCATTTGAGATTCATTTTGCTTCTGATTTTTTGTTTGTTTGTTTGTTTTGCTTTGTTGTTTACAAATCAGCTATAGCTCCTGGCTTAAATGGGCCTTCCTTCCTGTACCTGAGTAATTTGTAATCCACATGACCTATACTTTCTAACAATGGGGATAAGTAGATTTTCACTCCCTTAAGATCTTAGGTGAGCCTGTGGAAATAAAGAAAAAAGACAACACCTCCTGCTCACCATCCACCCCCCAACCTCCACCAACCCCAGCCCTGCTGCCTTTTCTTTGTGAAGAGTAATGTATAATGTCTCGGTTTTAACCTCATAAGAGTCCTCTGTTGTGCATCTGTATTAAAAGAACATAGACCAAAAAGGAGAATTCTTTTCGAGTGGTTAGATTTTTCTGCTTATTGATAAGGACAGGGTTAGCTAGTTACCTACATAACTGTTTTTCTACAATATTAAAATAAAATGATTCTCTTCATGGAATATTTTTTAATGCATCAGCGAGGCCGAGAGATAATGACAAAGGTAAAAGGAACATCCATTTAACTAAATGGAGATTTGTCTATAAGTAACCTTTTATTAATAATGACAGTAAACATTCTTTTAGTGAAGAAAGGTGAAAACAACTAACTTTTACTAATAGGGCTTTTAGCAAGCTACTGCTTTTAAGCTTACACTTTTGTTCACAGCAGTTTCCACTCTTGGCTTTCCTCTTTTGACAGTGGTTTCCAAAAACATGAGACTAATGGTGACATCCAGCTTGGTATGACTACTCAGTAGATATCCAATAATTGTATAGAAAAGTTTTTTTAAAGTTCTTATTTTTTGTTTCCTGTTTTATTTATTCAGGAAGCAGAATGGAGAAGAAAAGGAAAAGTTTTTTTTTTTTCTTTTCCTTGAGAAATACATAAAGCTTTTTACTACTGAGCGATAGAAACCATCCCAACTTTAACTTTGATGGGTAAAGTCTGATAGGCTGCTGAAAATTCTCGTAAGAGTGACTATCTTTCCATTTTTCAAGTAAACTGAAGGGTCTACGTCTCTCCCCAACACTTATTTTTTAATGCGGTCCTGTGCAATCAGTCAAGAGGATGAAAGATTATAGATAATCAATCTTCAATTTTGGATGCCATAGATTTTCCCCATCGGTTTGTGCCTCTGTGTTTTCACGGTAAATGCCGGCAGAAAGGGATAACTAGCACCAGTACTTCTGAACCCTTTTGTCATATACATATACGTACATACATATACATACATACATATACAATATATATATATGTGTGTGTATATACATACATATGTGTGTGCGTCTGTGTGTGTTTGTGTGTGTATACTGCTCTCAATTTCTCATCCAGAAAAGACAGAAATTAAAAAGCAAGTGATAACACAGAACACTTCTCTAAAATGCTTGCTTCCAAAGTTAACTATCTGAAGAAAAAAACAAGCAATACAGAATTTGCACTTTTTTGTTTTTCCAAAAAGAAAGCTTCCTCCTTGGATCAGAATTGTTATAGAACTATACCAAGATATCAGTATGCATTAAAACAAATCCAAACAAAGCCAAAAGCCAGTATAATGTCTTCAAGATTTTTGCCTTAACTGACCCAGATTAAAAAAAAAAAAAAAAATTCCACGTCAACTCTAAATATGTAAAAAAGAGAAAAAAAATGTGGAGCCAAATGTAGAGTCAGGTCAAAAGTTCAGTAAATAAATACTCCATTTCTAACAGTTTCTGTTAGAATTTAATTCCTTTCTAACACATCTGAAATCTCAGAATCACATAAACAGCAGCAATTGCTTTTAAAGCCAGAGGAGTACTCAAATCATGGAATTATACCATTAATATACTGTGTAATAAGTACTCTAATAAAGACATGGACTAAATATTTTGGGGCAACTGGCATGGACTAGCTAATCGGTTGTTATTACTCTGTATTAAATTATTTACCTCTCTTACTCTCCAACTACACTGAATTTCAAAGCAAGATTACATGTTTGTGTGCATGTACTTCTCTGCTTTTTATTAGTGTTCAATAAATGATTAAAATATTACTGTAGCTCTGAATTCTGTTTTTTACCCCTTCATAAGGAAAGCAGCGTAGGGTTGGAAAACGAAGAAAAGGGAGATAATAAAGAAAAAAGGGCAGTTGTATTTTGGGTCCTCAAGGGCACAATTCAGAAACACACCGTGTTGTTGTTACATGGACTTTTGACCTTTTCTTTTTCTCTCACTACAAAAGATAGGTTTTCACTCCTTTCTTTATCTTATTTATTTATTTAATTTTATCTATTCACCTGTACAATCCACACAGCTCCCCACAAGTCCACTCTGTCTTTTCACTTTTCTAATGCATATGTTGGTCACGTCTGTGGGATGCAAGTCCACATTGCTTCCTGTTTCCCAGTAACCTATGCCTATTGCCATCAGAGACCAAACTCTCAAGTTTCTAACTTTCTAGCAAAGTCCACCTGCTGTCCCAGTCTCCATAGGAGATGCTGTTTGTTCTGATCCTGTGTCATTATTTATTGCCTGAATGTGAGCTGTGCTCCTTCAAGGAAAAAAGGTTTGGCTTATGTTCGCCTCCCAATCAATGCACAATGAAGACTAGTGAAGCAGTGAGGTGAGTCCAGGGCCCGTGTATCGGTTTCACGGAAGGTTCCATCCTCTGAAAGGGAGGAGGGAAATGATCACATTTGGAAATTGTCTAACATCCATATGGGTTAGCCCTCTTTTCTCATCTCACAGTCTATTGCTATCACCTGAAGTCTGAATCCAAATTAAGTTTTTTTTTTTTTTTTTTTTTGTAATGATTCCCGAGTTTGGAGGATATGGGAGTTTGTCTGGATTTAGCTATTATGTAAAATCAAACTGAAATCAATTAGAATTACCCCCCCCCCCTTTTTTTGTCATGGTATAAGTTCCTTTCAGTTCCTTTTCTATGAAAAATTAAACAGAAATTATTTCTTTTGAGGTTGAACAGATATTGAATCCAGCATATCTCTGGCATCACCAACCAGCAAGACTCTGTTATATTTCCAGCAATACTCCAAATCTCAATGCAATAAGCTCCTATCAACTTGATGAGGCAGACAGCTAGTCTTTTTCAGAGATACCACACTCCAATTATTTCTGGCAGGGGATTCTGATATATAACCACAGCCACTGCCTGCAGCTCTGCAATACACAGCTCTGGATTCTAAGATTCCAAACACCTTGTGATCTCTTGACCTCTGTGATTTGACCCTTCATTAGGAGCTCATTTCCACCAAAATAGTAATCACCAAAGTGTTAGGGACCAAATGTTTGTATCTCTCAAAATGCACCTCTTCAAATCATAATCTCCAACAGGATGATTTTAGGGAGCTGGGCCATTTGGAGATAATTAGTTTATGAAAATATAGCCCTCCTGAACAGGATTGGTGCCCTTCTAAGAAGAAACAAGAGAGAGTTTGGTTCCTCTCTTTCTTTGCTGTTTGCCATGCGAGGATATAAGAAAGATAGTTGTCTACACACCAGAAACAGAGTTCTCACCAGAATCTAACCATGCTGACACTCTGATCTGAGGTGTCCGGCTTCTGGAACTGTGAGAAAAAAATTTCTGCTGTTTATAAGCCACCTAGCCTATGTCAGTTATATGAGCCTGAATGGACTAAGACACAAATATTTCCTCCCTCATCAGCCACAGGGAGAAAACCTCTGTTCCCTTTAACATTTCTGTTTTTCTTTCTTTCTTTTTTTTTTTTTTTTGATTTTTTAATTTATTTACCTGACAGAGATCACAAGTAGGCAGAGAGAGAGGCAGGCAGAATGAGGGGGGAAGCAGGCTCTCTGCCGAGCAGAGTCAGATGCGGGGCTCGATCCCAGGACGCTGGGATCATGACTGGAGCCGAAGGCAGAGACTCAACCCACTGAGCCACCCAGGAGCCCCGTCTTGTTCTTTTCTTGATATTGTAGCACAATCCTTCCAAAATTGGTAGGGTTAGGGAAATGACACTGCCTTTCATTGCTCAGAGTAATCAGTCTCCCCAAGTAGGTCCCCATGCAGCCTACCCAACACGACCAGATCTCTTTACTCAATAGTGATTTTCTTTCAGGAACCTTATGTAGCTTTCCCTCTAGCCTAAGCTTTCTTCAAGATATCAGCCAATAAAAAAAGGTTTATATAAATTAACCCTATTTTTAAAAAATATTTTATTTATTTATTTGACAGAGAGAGGGAGCACTAGTAGGCACAGAGACAGGCAGAGAGAGAGGGGGAAGCAGACTCTCTGCAGATGAGGGGCTTGATCCCAGGACCCTGAGACCATGACCTGAGCTGAAGGCAGAGGCTTAACCCACTGAGCTGCCCAGGTGCCCCAAAATCAACCCTAACTTTAAGTTAAACTCCAATTCTCTTTCACAGGACTGTGGGCCTCCTATAGATCAGGGAAAATGACTGAACATCTATTTCAGGGTCTGCAAATATTTTAAGATACAAAATACACAAAGGACCTGTGAAGGTATAGTGGGGTGTTCTCTGAGTTTTATTTATGATCCCTGTATTTATTATTTCACTTATTCAAATAGCATTTACTGAATATCTGTTGGGTGTCAGACATTACTATAAGATCAAGAGTGGAAAAACGACTTCTGTAAAAGGGCTGATAGTGAATATTTTTTGGTTTTGAGGGCCAGATAGTGCCTGTTGCAATTATTTTATTCTGCTTATTATAACACTAAAACAGCCATGGACAGTATGTAAACCAATGGGAGAGAAAACACAAAGGGAGATGGGAAATGTTTATATGGGAAGGTCTGAAACACCATTCCATTAGGATCATTCTCTACCTTATTCCATATTGATATATTCCTCTTGGGTCACTAAGTTTAGCTCTTAGTTCCTTTAATTCAGTTGCTCACTCAGCAAATATTTGCTTAGTATTTACTTTGTGCAGAATGCTCCATGCGATGGGAAAACATAATTTTATAAGCCAAATTGTCTGCCTTTAAGATTACACGATAGTTGCAGGGACAGTTTGTGTGCTCTTAACATTATCTGGATCTAGGAGTTCTGAAGACACTTCAACCTGTTAAAGTAGAAAACATTTCTATATATACACATATATGTATGAGGTATGTATAGATATAAAATAGGCATATATATGTGTGTGTGTGTGTATATATATATATATATATATATATTTGATAGATGTGTATATAAACACACAGTGATGTATTTTTTTCCTGTAAACAGAAAATTAGTATTCTGTCACTTAAAATGGTTTAGTTCAGCCTTGTTGCTGTGATAGACACTGGAAATTGTGTGTTCTAGAAACCTAAACTTTCAAATCACCAGGTTCTCAGTTATTAGCACCGTGCTTGATACTATCAAAGGGTCAACAGGCTCATATGATGGGATTTCCACCTCTAAAAAGCTTTAAAAAGAAAAAAAAAAAAACAGTTACAGATAAAAGATTGCTTGAGTCCATGCAAACTCCTTTATCTGGGCCCATGGATGTTAGTTAATACATTCCTCATCTTTAGATACCTGGCATATTGCTAAACTTCTATTCTTGTTTGGAATTGAACATTTCGAGAAGAGATACATTAAACACTTTGAGAAATTTTCACTGAGAACCCACTATGAGTCAAACACTTCCGAGCACACAGGGTTACAAGGTGGAACATGAGAGTTTGTGTTCTGTCATCAGAGGGCTCATAATTGAGTGTGAGACATAATCGTGTGAACAGACAATCACAGCACATTGTGAGAGGTACTGCAGCACAGTATTAGCTAGTATTACTTACAGAAACAAAGGACATGAGGATGAGCTGAAGTGGTTAGGGGAGACGTTGGGCAAAGTCAAACTTGGAGTGGTCTCTGAGGACATTATAAGAGAAAGGAAGCCAATGGAATCTGGGGTTAGGAGAAAACATGAGAAAAATGATGTGGCAGGGATAAGCATGGTATTTCTAAGTGGGGCATGCTACAAGTCAGAGGCCTGTTATGAAGGGACTGAGATGTGCCCATTAGAATGTGTTAAAAAAAAAAAAAGGTAAAAGGGAACAATTCCAGGTTATCAAACAGGGAATAACAGAGGGAAATTAGGGCTTTAGAAATGCTGGACTGGTATAAATATCCAAGACGGATTAGAAATAGTAGAGACTAGAGTGAGAAAATCAACTGAGCACCCTTGCAGTAATGACACGTTTAGATTAGTGTGGTGGTAACGGGAAAGGAGGGGAGGGCAGGCTGTGGAAGATAGTTCAGAGGAGGAAATGACAGGATACAGTGACAGCTTGAATACTAGGTTTGAATGAGAGGGAAGAGTAAAAGATAGTCTGGAAGAATGGTGATACCAGGGACAGAGTCAACATAGCACTAGGAACTGACAACCAGGCGATCAAAGTGACATACCACTTGTGCCATATATCTGAAAGCTCTTCATCAGAGATACAAAGCTGAAAGGAAAGTTGTCTCTGGATTTTTCTTGCTCAGGAGTATGTGGGTAAATGATGAACTTTACAGAAAGAAGTCCTCTAAGGCACTAGCTGATGTGACCTCGTGTGTCAAACCAAATTAAAGGCCCACAGAGTGAGGGTCAGCTCTGATGTCTATACAATCTGGAACTGCAAATAGACATCACATTCTCCTTGTGAAGTTTCATTCAGGTCACCTATAAACCATAATAAAACATCAAATAACAATACTTGGTAGATTTTCAATAAAGATTTGTTGAACTGGACTGAGGATAAGGGGGTTAACAAGTCAGTGGGGATTAGGTCTAACTCTTTAACACTGCACACCACGCAAGCGATGCAGAGAAAAGAACAGCTTTAATAAATTACAAAGCCAACGCCCAGTTAGGCAAAATGGAATGGCTTCTTCTAAAACTCAGGGGTTAAGTGCATTGCAATTACTACATGGAAAATTTCAGTCAAAGAAGTCCATCGTATCTGGAACTGCATTTCCTTCTATCCTTAAGTGGTTGGCTTTGACTGAGTGGTCTGAACTATAAACAATATGTTTAAAACATAGAGTGGTATTAAATAGGTGAGTCTCTATATATCTATAAAGTCAAAGTGGAGAGAACCAGTTTTTACTTGGGCTCTCAGGTCACACATGGAGATAAAAGCATCATGAAAAACAGATCCAGAGACGGGATACAGAGGGAATATATATTTATTATTTCAACCAATAAGGAGAAATTATGTATTTTCCTCAATGTAAGTTACTGTCTTTGAGATCATCAGAAAACAGAATTTTTATTGTTTACTATGTATTTATTCACAGTAATATCAATTTAAGTAAAATACAGTGGAACTACTTTTAGTAACCTGAGGAAAGTATTCAAAGTGTTCCCTGCATCTGTCAGTGAAAAGGTATTGGAACTTTTCTTTGTAATGGGAAAATAAAATAGATCTTGTAAAATTCTGAGTCAGACCCTATTGTTTTCTAAAGGCAAATACCATTAACTCCTCTCAATGGTTCCTTCTCAGGAGTTAGAAAGAGAAAATTATACACTGTGAGAGAAAAGAAAATTTATTTCTCCATGGTTGGTCAAGCCTAGAATTCTCCACAGAGAGAATCTTTCTGGAAGAAACCAGTGTTTTTATGAGCTGGAGGCAATGGAGAAGAAAGAAAAGCTGCATACAAAACAAATGGCAAATGTCATTTTGAGTGGGTGGCTCTAGCATGTCGGTACTTGATGTGATTCCCTATTTTGTCTCCCACAGTATAGAAAGCTACGTCGATCTTATAGTGTCTGACTTGGGCTTAGGGCTGCACCAGACCTCGTGTGATAAAGCAATTGCACCAAATTTATCCTGTGTTCTCTGCAGAGTGAATTGAAGAAATTAGGTTCCAAGCCCCATTCTTAATATGCTTAACTATTTTGGCAAATTGTTTTAGAACTTTATGTGCATTTCCCTTTAGATCTATAGCACTCTCACTGCAGTTATAAGGATCGCATTTAAACGAGGACCTTTCCAATTGCCCAGCATCATTATGAATAACTTGCCTTGCTCTCCTTATTCAGCTTAGAGTTGTTCCTGAAATCATAGATTCTTCTTATATTAATTGCATAATAACACCAAGTGCAGGGTCTAGTATATGGCAGGCACTTAATAAATGTTTACTGAATAAACGAATGAATTTTGCTTCGTCTTGGATTTTGGCCTTTCTCTTATAATGTTTAACACATAAACTGGCTGTGTTGGACTGTGAAGTCTCCTCCATGGATACTGGAATTGGCTTCATTAAACTTGTCTTGATTCATGGTTTAGAGATTTGGATTAGAAGTGAAGAAAATTTTGTTTCTAGATCTTCATTAACTGGCAATTACTTAACTTGTTCCCTTCTGAGCAAGATAAGACCTAGGCATATGTCATACAAACTTAAGAGTAAATACTGGCTCCTTCCATTACTATGTTACCATCATAGAGCTTTGCTATCTCTGAAATGTTAAAAATACCTAGGAAATTGTGTTGTTTAAAAATTTTAGAAGACAATATATATGTAACACTTATCTCCTGATGCTGAAGAAAACATGCAAACTTAGCAGCTTATTTCTTTTTGCTCATAAGTTTGTGGAATAGCCGGGAAACTGTTTTGGGCCAGGTTTGGCTGGTTTCAGCAAGAATTTCTCCTGGTTTCTGACTGGTAGTTGGCTAAATGCCAGCTAGGGCAATGAGGGTAACAGAGCTCTGCGTTTCCATCAACATTTTTTTGTGGTAGGCAGAGGTTCAAGACAGAGAACAAATAAATGCCCTTTGTCTTACTGAAACCAAAAGTCAGAACTTTCATAATGTTGCCTCTGCCATATTCTATTCATCAAAACAAGTCAGAAGGGCTGCCAAGATTCAAGGATTCAGAAAAAAGATTCTATCTCTTAATGGGAAGAACAATAAAAAGTCACATTGCCAAGGGGCAAGAAGAGAGGGGAACAGTAGAGACTTATGACCATTTTTGCAATCTACAACATTAAAAAAAAAAAAGTTGCCGTAGTACCTGCATGGATGTGTTTAATAAATAGCATTTGTGGGGCGCCTGGGTGGCTCAGTGGGTTAAGCCGCTGCCTTCGGCTCGGGTCATGATCTCAGGATCCTGGAATTGAGCCCCGCATCAGGCTCTCTGCTCAGTGGGGAGCCTGCTTCCTCCTCTCTCTCTGCCTGCCTCTCTGCCTACTTGTGATCTCTCTCTGTCAAATAAATAAATAAAATCTTTAAAAAAAATAAAAAAAATAAATAGCGTTTGTTGTTATTATTAACCAACAACCTGTGCTTCCTTGTTAGCCTTTTTTTTCACTCTTACCTCACCCCTTTTATGTGTGAAATTCCATGGCTCTAATAAAAGAGGATGATTGACTAAGGAAACCGCTCTGGTTATCCCCTCTTCCAGTCCCCCAGCCCAATCACTTCAAGAAGTGGCTCAGTGGGTTAAAACCTCTGCTTTCGGCTCAGGTCATGATCCCAGGCTCCTGGGATAGAGCCCTGAATCATCAGGCTCTCTGCTCAGCAGGGAACCTACTCTCCCCCCCCCCCCCCCGCCCTCTCTGCCTGCCTCTCTGTCTACTTGTGATCTCTATCAAATAAACGAATAAAATCTTAAAAAAAAGAAAAGAAAAGAAAGAAGTACAGGGCAACCAATATGCACAGGGATGGCGTCTGTAATTCTCTTGAATCCTCCTGTTTCTGAAACTTCCAATTCAGAGGCATAATGGTTAAACAACTGACTTTAGCAGGCTACTTTGTTTTCCATCATGACTGTCGACTTGTAACTATGTGGCCTTGTGCCCTTTTCTTCAGCTTTCTTATCTCTCAGTTATTGAGAGGTTTAAATGAGATTCTATTAATCGTCTGTCTGTCTGTCTGTCTACCTATCTATCTCTGTGCCTGGTATATAGTGAGCCTGTATGTGTATATTTGTGTTTGGTGTATGTTTTCCATTTAATTAATTAATTAATTAATTTCAGTGAGGTATAGAATCATAAAAGACTGAGCTCTTGGATAATTTAGCAGACACTAGAGGGAGGAGGGCTGGGTAGCTAACAAGGCTCACTCATTTTCTCACACTGACCCCACCTCTTCATGTCTCTATACCATATACTATTGACCTTTGAATAAACCCATATAGAGAAAATCTGTGCATATTAAATCTAAAAATGTGCCATTTTGAAGGAAATCCTAGACATGCAATGAAGATTAATTTTCTTCATCCTGTACCATGAGCTATTTTATTTCTGTTGTTTACAAAGTTTTATTTTCTGTTTTCTTATAAAATGCTTTATGAAGTCATAGGAAAGGATTAACTCTATACAATTATATGAAAGTTATATGTATCTACACAGACAACACAAGGGACTCAGAGAAATTAATCTTCCTCAAGAGTAGTGAAATACAACATTAACAAAAATTACTTTAAGCCAATACTCTTGGCACAGGCACAGTTGGGGAAATAATGCAAAATAAAAAAAATATTATTTCTTCTGGTGTATAACAAGACTACCTAAGCAAACATTGAGATTACAGCAATCCATTAAAAAAAAAAGAAAAAAGAAAACTCCTATTTGAAAAACCTTACACTAAATAATACTATACCTATATTTTGGTTGACATTTTAACATACATTAAGATACAATATTTTAATTCATAGTACCCCTTAACTGCTTTCTTTAAAAAAGATTTATTATTTATCTATTTGATAGAGAGACAGAAAATACAAGCAGGGGGAGCAGTAGAGGGGAGGGAGAAGCAGGCTCCCCACTAAGTAGGGAGCCCGATGATGCAGGGCTCCAGCCTAGCACCCTGGGATCATGACCTGAGTCAAAGGCAGCTGCTTAACCAACTGAGCCACCCAGATACTCCACCCCCTTACTTGCTCTTTTTAAGCCAAGAAGAAACAAAATCTAACCAATGCCTGATTCCTTCTCTGCCATACATTATTACCCTTCACCATACTTCTGAGGAAAGGCATACAGCAAAATCAGACCTGATGATTAAATCCCCTGCAGAGGTATACAGCTATATTTAGAAACATTTCTAAGAAAGAAAGGAAAGAAGCAGGAGAGGAAGGAGAGGGTAAGGAAGGATAAAAAACAGAAACTGATGTTGTACCTCATTGTATTCAGCAAAACTTGAATTCTGCCCAATTTATCCATGTATTAGTATGTTCTGTAAAGACTGACTGATCCAGTGTCCTTTATGGTCAAACAGACTCTTCCTTTAGTTTTCCAACCTTCACCAATCATACTACTGACCTAGTAACAAGCCACTCTATGATTACGAATTCCACAGGGCCTCTGTAACACAGTTTTGTGATTGCTTATGAGGAGTCTCTGATACCAACAGTCGAAATAACACCGACTATCAATAACAGAGGAAATTTTACATATGTCTGACACTATTCTAGGCACCTTACTTATATCATCCTTATTCCCAACAGTAGTCTAGTATAGTAGCTACTATTCCAGTTTTATATACAGGAGAGATTCAAAGTCAGCTAGACAGTAAGGGTAGGACCTATTATTCACATACAAGTTTCTCTAATTCCTGATCATATGCTTTTATTGTAAAAATACTTGAACACTGACATTATATTTCTCTTCAGCTTCTTGAAATACATCGTACCTTTATCTTTCCTAGAACATTCACTCATTTTTGTTGTCTTCTAGTTTAAACTCTCCACAGTCTCTATATCTTTTAATAATGGATCCCTGATTAAACACAGCACTCTACTTACCCTATATCAAATAAAGAGTAGATAACCTTATGTTTCCTACATGAAATGTTCTTTTAATATTCCTGAATATACAACTGCAATCCCCACCCCCCCCGCCATTGGGACAGCTTTAATTAACATCCATTTAAAACAGTCAAGCAAGGTCTGTGAAATAGATATTGAGTTATTGTTAATCATTCACAATTGGGCACTCATTTAATTAGAGAAATACTAAATATATTATCCAGTTTCCTCAATTCTTTTCTGGATAAATCAATAGAAAGCACATTTAAAATATAAAAATGAGTTTGGATTCTCCTTGTTATTCTAAATATATTAATGTCAGAAAAGACCATTAAATAAGATTGATCAGATTTATTTTTCTAAAAGTTCTATAATCCTTGGACATTATTGCACTTGTTCACATTTTTTGAAGTACATTTATTAAAAAAAATGACTTTAATTTTCTGGTTTCTATGTTCTCATTATTTTTTTTTAAATTTTATATTAAATTTAATTTTTTTCAGTGTTCCAAAATTCATTTTTAGCACAACACCCAGTGCTCCATGCAATACGTGCCCTCCATAATACCCACCACCAGGCTCAACCCCCTCTCCAAAACCCTATTTGTTTCTCAGAGTCCAAAGTCTCTCATAGTTTTTCTCCCCCTCCGGATTTCCCCCAACTCCCTTCTCTTCTCCATCTCCCAATGTCCTCTGTATTATTCCTTATGCTCCACAAGTGGAACTGTATGATAATTGACACTCTCTGCTTGACTTATTTCACTCAGCATAAAATCTCTTCCAGTATGGTCCATGTTGATACAAAAGTTGGGTATTTATCCTTTCTGATGGAGGCATAATACTCCATTGTATATATGGACCATATCTTCTTTATCTATTCATCTGTTGAATGGCATCTTGGTTCTTTCCAGTTTGGTGACTGTGGCCATTGCTGCTATGGACATTGGGGTACAGGTGACCCTTCTTTTTACTACATCTGTAACTTTGGGGTAAATACTTAGTAGTGCAATTGCAGGGTCATAGGGTAACTCTATTTTTAATTTCTTAAGGAATCTCTACACTGTTTCCAAAGTGCCTGCACCAACTTGCATTCCCATCAACAGTGTAAGAGAGTTCCCCTTTCTCCACACCCTCTCCAATACTTGCTGTTTAATGTCTTGTTAATTTTGGCCATTCTAACTGTTGTAAGGTGATATATCAATGTAGTTTTGATTTGAATCTCCCTAATGGCTAATTTTTTCAGGTGTCATTTGTATGTCTTCTTTGGAGAAGTGTATGTTCATGTCTTTTGCCCATTTTTTGATGAGATTATCTGTTTTGTGTGTGTTGAGTTTGAGGAGTTCTTTATAGATCTTGGATATCAGCCCTTTGTAGTGTCATTTGTGAATATCTTCGCCCATTCCGTGGGTTGCCTCTTTGTTTTGTTGACTGTTTCCTTTGCTGTGCAGAAGCTTTTGATCTTGATGAAGTCTCAAAAGTTCATTTTCGCTTTTTTCATTTGCCTTTGGAGACGTATCTTTAAAGAAGTTTCTGTGGTTAATGTCAAAGAGGATACTGCCTATGTTCTCCTCTAGGACTTTGATAGATTCCTGCCTCTCACTGAGGTCATTTATCCATTTCTAGTTTATCTTTGTGCATGATGTAAGAGAATAGTCGAGTTTCATTCTTCTACACACAGCTATCCAATTTTTCCAGCACCACTTTTTTTTTCCCACTGTGTCTTTTTTCTACTGTATATTTTTTCCTGCTTTGTCAAATATTAGTTGACCATAGAGTTGCAGGTCCATATCTGGGCTCTTTTCTCTGTTCCACTGGTCTGTGTGTCTGTTTTTCTGTTTTTGTGCCAGTACCATGCTGTTTTGGTGATCATAGTTTTGTAGTAAAGCTTGAAATCAGGCAATGAGATACTCCCAGTTTTGGTTTTATTTTTCAACATTTCCCTAGCAATTTGGGGTCTCCTCTAATTCCAAACAAATTTTAGGATTGTTTGTTCCAGCTCTCTGAAAAATGCCAGTGGAATTTTGATCGGGATGGCATTGAAAATACTAGGCAGTAAAGACATTTTGAAGATGTTTATTCTTCTGTTCCATGAGCATTGAATGGTCTTCCATCTTTTTCTGTCTTCTTCAATTTCTTTCATGAGTACTCTTTAGTTCTTCGAGTACAGATCCTTTACCTCTTTGGTTAGGCTTATTCCCAGGTGTCTTATGGTTCTTGGTGTTATAGTAAATGGAATCGATTCTCTAATTACCCTATTTTTTCATTGTTAGAGTGTAAGCAAGCAACTGATTTCTGTACATTTATTTTGTATCTTACTGCATTACTGAATTGCTATATGAGTTCTAGTAGTTTGGGGGTCAAAAAAATTGAAAAATCCAGAATACACCAGCTCTCTTTACACCTTAAAGAACTAGAGAATCAACAACAAATTAAGCAAACCTCATATATAAGAAGGGAAATAATCAAGGTTAGAGCAGAGATCAATGAGATTGAAACTAGGGATACAGTAGAACACATCAACGAAACCCAAAGCTTGTTTTCTGAAAGAATCAATAGGATCGATAAATCTTTGGCCAAACTAATCCAAAAGAAAAGAGAGAAGGCCCAAATTAATAAAATTATGAATGGAAAGGGAGAGATCATGACTAACACCAAGGACATAGAAATAATCATCAGAAATTATTATCAACAGTTATATGCCAATAAGTTAAGCAACCTAGATGAAATGGATGCATTCTTGGAAACTATAAACTTCCAAAACTGAATCAGGAAGAAACTGACAACCTGAACAGACCAATATCTAATAACAAGATTGAAGCAGTGATCAAAACCTCCCAAAAAACAAGAGCCCAGGACCTGATGGATTACCTGGAGAATTCTATCAAACATTCAAAGAAGAAATAATATCTATTCTCCTAAAGATGTTTCAAAAAACAGAAACATAAGGAAAACTTCCAGAATCTTTTTATGAAGCCAGCATTACCCTGGTCCCCAAACCAGGCAAAAACCCCACCAAAAAGGAGAATTTCAAACCTATATCCCTGATGAATATGGATGCCAAGATTCTCAGTGAGATCCTAGCTAATATGATCCAACAGTACATTAAAAAGATTATCCACCATGACCAGGTGGGATTTATTCATAGGATGCAAGGGTGATTCAACGTTCGCAAATCAATCAGTGTGATAGAACAAATCAATAAGAGAAAAGAGAAGAACCACATGGTCTCTTCAATTGATGCAGAAAAAGCATTTGACAAGATACAGCATCTGTTCCTGATTAAAATGATTCAAAGTATAGGGATAGTGGGAACATTCCTCAACTTCATAAAATCTATTTATGAAAAGCCCACAGCGAATATCATCCTCAATGGGGAAAAGCTGACAGCCTTCCCTTTGAGATCAGGAACACAACAAGGATGTCCACTCTTGCCACTGTTGTTCAACATAGTATTAGAAGTCCTAGCAACAGAAGGAAATAAAAGCTATTCAAATTGGCAAAGAAGAAGTCAAATTTTCTTTTTGCAGATGATATGATACTTTATATGGAAAACCCAAAAGGCTCCTCCCTCTTTCCTTTTATTTAAATCCAAAATAGTATACATTTAAAATATGTATTTTGAAAAATTTATCTAGTAAATCTGGTTAAAAATTTAATCATAAGTATATACTTTTCAGAAAGCATACCCACTTTACAAGAAAACTTACTTGGATAATACAAATAATCCAGAGGTTAGAAAATGTAAAAAAAAAAAAAAAATGTAATGTTTTACCACATAGGTAAAATGCATCATAAATCATTTTTAACACTGAATCATGTAAGTAAACACATGATTTTGTATACTTTGGGAGCTATGTGCCTTTTTGGGAATGAGTAATAACATTATAAATGAACCTTTTATATAGAAAAATGAATTTATATATTTATATAAATACTTATATATTTATATAAAATATTTTTATATATATTTATATTTATATAAAACCATTAGGGGAAGATCATTATTCTTGCAAAGAAAAACAACAACAACAACAACAACAAAAAACCCAAAAAACCTTAGTTTTGATGAAGGTAAAATTGTTGATGTTTTAAGATACTGAGAATCCCTTTGGGAACTATTTAGGTCATAATAAAAGGTTGTATCTAGCTTACTAAGGACCTAAATTAGAAATATAAAGGCATATTATAAGTCTTCGGCAGTGAGTGACAAGTGTTTTGTTTCAATCAAAGTAGACTTGAACTCTACTGTGTTAAACATCTTCATAAATGTTCTGCAGTTGGTTGTTAATGATATTAATTAAATTCTCAGATATGGAAGAATATATGGCAGGGAAACATCATATAATAATACGAAAAGCCTAAAAAAATAGCCTGAAATCAATCAGATGAGATTTAATCTTCAATTGCAAAGGCCAGTATTTGATTAAAAAAATAGATCCAATAAAAATTGAAGTAAAATTAAAAATTGGTTTCAATAAAGAGGTATTTCCAATATTAATATAAAGTTGATTTGATATTCTGTAATGGGCTTTGGGAAAATGCAAACTATTTTAAAAATAGAAATGAATATGAAATCGTCATAGTAATCATTGCCTAAAAAGGTTAGTGGCTCACTGACTGCCATGAGAAAAGTTGAAATGTTAGGGATACTTTGTGCTTAACAGAGACTTTTTGACTATCAGACATCTATTCAATAGAAGGGATTAAGGATCTTACAAAAAAATCCTTGGAGAAAAAGCTTGTAAAAAAATACAGTTGGATGAAAAGACATCAAATTTGTTGGCTATTCTCTAAAAAATTTCACAGGAAACAAACTTTTTTGAGGAAGTAATAAAAATCATAATCATGGAAAACAAACTCAAGATTGACAAAAAGATACAGCTTAGAAAATATGGTGTCTCTTCATTAGCAGAATTAGGTGTATTATTTGCAAATATTCCAGAGAATTTGATTTTAAACAAGGTATTTAATCGCCTCTTCACAAGAGAAACTTCACCCTTGTTTCTGTAAAGATTCAATTTTGTTTTCAGAGAAAATATGTTCCACAAAAGGTTCTTCAAAGAGTTGCTTTTGTAATAGTCTTAGAGCCTTCCCATTGTTGTTCTTTGAAGATGTTGAATCTTGAGTTATATAATTACAGCTTTACAAAGTCCTCTATTTTGAGGTTCTTAGTGGAGATTCCTTCTACTAGTACAGAATAATGGCAACAGAACATAGCTGCAGGTGATGATGTAAAATAGATACCAAACAAGAATGTAATAAGGCTTTTCCATTTTTAGCAAATGTGATTATATGCATTATCTCCAGAGCAGATTTCTCTTTTTCTGTAAATATAATTCCTGGAAGAGGTTGTTTTATGGAAGACTATAGAAGTGGGCTCAGTTTGAGTTTCTCTATCATACCTGATTTAAGTGAATTAGGAAACATTGTACATCAACTTCTGTAAGATTATCCACGGTGAGTAAAATATAGTTCAACTGCTGCAAACATGTTTAGAGTTTTGCAACCATAATTGCTCTAAAATGTTTAGAATCACCATGTCATTAGATTAAGTTAAAAATCACTATTTTATATACGTTCCAAAGCAATTCTTCATTTGAATTTAAAAGAATTCAAGAATTCACTTGAATTTAAAAGAATAGTGGACGAATTCTAGTAAGAAATGTTACTGGGGTCCATTCAAGAGACTGAGTCCCTTTTCAGTGACATGAAACTGTTTCTGTGTTATTTCCATATGAAAACTAAAGCTTTAACTATTATTTTTCTTCACTGCTATATTGAAAAATAAGTGATCTGGTATACCTATTTTAATTTTTACTTTAAGAAGTAAAATAAAGCTCACTTAGAGTAAATAGAACTCACTCTACTTCATAAAGGTTATGATACTTGCAGTAATCACTACCTAAAAAATTCCAGTAAGTCAATGATCACAATGGGACACTTGGAATGCTACAGATAGGTTTGTGCTGCAACAAAATCCCTGTGATGGTTCATTTCAGGTGTCAAGTTGGCTGAGCCATGGTGGCCAGATATTTGGCCAAAATTGTTCTAGATATGTCTAGAAGGATATTTTGGGGTGAGATTAATATTTAAATTGGTGGGCATAAAGAAGTTTGTTCTCTATAATGTGGGTGGTCACCATCCAACCAGTTGAAGTCCCAAAAAGAACAAAAGACTGACCTCCCTTAGCAGAAGGGACTTCTGCCAGCAGATGCCCTTCAGATGTGAACTACAACATAAACTTTTCCCTGGGTCTCCAGCCTGCTGGCCTACCCTTCAGAATTGGGATTTGTCAGCTTCTATAATCACATAAGCCTACTTTTTGTCAGATATCTTTAGATAGATAGATGTATAGGTAGGTAGATAGATAGATAGATAGATAGATAGCCTATTAGTTCTGTTTCTCTGAAGAACCTTCCCAAATACAACATACATGGCCATCAGGTACACACTCAATAGAAAGAACAAGGAGTTAACATGGAAAACCGTAGCAAAGATGAATATATACACTATAAATGTTTCTTCAGTTTCTGCATGAAAATGTAAACTTCAAATGTGAATTTAAATTAGAACCTTTATTTTCTGAAGAAATGGGACTCCCTTTGGGAAAAGAGGTATGAACACTTTCCATCATTCCAGGATTCAAGAATTAACTCTTTAAAGAGTATGACCAAAAATCAGGTTCCATTTACTAGTTCATAGTACACCATGGTGTCAAAACCTAAATTTGAAAGACTGAGATAGAGAATAACTTATCTGTGTCCCACAGCAATAATCACCTCATTTACTCTCTCTTACAGAACTGTTTGTACATAGTTTTTCCACTAGAGCAATGCACTACCATGTGACTCAGTATGATATGTTAGGAGTATCCATTCTGGGGCCACAATGCTAGCAGGTTAGGTAATCCTCAAATCCTCAGGTCCCTAGTCTATAGAATAGGAATAACAACACCTATATCTCATATCCTCCAAAATGCAGCACTTCTCATAGAACACTGTAGAAGTCTGTTTCTTGCTTTTAGTCTCCTTAAACAGCATGATGGTGTTATATATATATATCCTACAGATCACTTGGCTCAGCGTCTTTACTTGGTCTGTCACACCTTAATGACTTTTTAAAAATTAACATATAATGTATTCTTTGTTTCAGGGGTACAGGTCTGTGAATCATTAGTCTTACACAATTCACAGCACTCACCATAGCACAAAACCCTTCAAAGCTGGTACTCTTTTTTTTTTTTTTTTTTTTTTTTTTTTTAATTTATTTGTCAGAGAGAGAGAGAGAGAGCGTGAACACAGGCAGACAGAATGGCAGGCAGAGGCAGAGGGAGAAGCAGACTCCCTGCTGAGCAAGGAGCCCGATGTGGGACTCGATCCCAGGACGCTGGGATCATGACCTGAGCCGAAGGCAGCTGCTTAACCAACTGAGCCACCCAGGCGTCCCAAAGCTGGTACTCTTATCCCCATTTTCAGATGAGGAGGCTGAGGCTCTGAATGTAATAGCTTTGGAGATCACACACAGCTAATTTAACAGTAATCAACATCTAACTCAGGTCTAAATCAAAAGGGCTCACTTTGCTTTGCAACTCAGTGTCACTGCCTATTAGACAACTGGTAATAGGCATTTGTTAGTTCCAAAAATCACATGGGAAGTTGCCATTGATCACAATATTCTGTCCTTTTATTTCCTTTTTATGCTGCTTGATGGTTTGGCACTGTCATACTTTGGGAGCTGGAAGTCTGGCTGTTATGCCTTGTTAGGCAGCAAAACAGAGTAAAAGGGAAGGTTATGAAAGGGTCTTCCCCAGTGATTCTTTTGAAGGGAAAATGCACTATCAACTGGGTTTAATTTTTAGATTCATCATGCTTGGACAAGATATAAACTCCTCATGGACAGCATCTACCTTTCAATGCCTTTCCAGGATACTGAAGATAAATTTTGTATGTTTTGAAGATCTTGAAGACCTCCTGATCTGCGATCTTGACAAAATAAGAAATTATTTAAGTTTTTGAAAATGTTTCTCATTATAGCTAATAAAAACTACACTAATATACATACTGGAGAGATGTTTCCATGTACACTATTAAACATGTCTTTCCACTTTTCATAGGAGAATTCACTGCATGCATTTTAGTCACAGTAGTAGTAGAGATTACATTTAAAAAGAAACCTTGAAAATATTAGTCTAATTCTAAATGTTCTAAATGTTATTTCCTCCATTATTGAACACTTTTAAAATTCAAGAGTAAAACACTGAACTTCTAAGATGTGCCTAACAATGTTATCATTAAATGACTGCTGTTATCCTACATCTTAACTGGGGACATTCTGTTATGGAGTCTATAGGCTAATTTTTTATAACCAATAGACCTGTTATTCTCAAATACAGAATTCTGTTACCAAGTAAAATAGGATATGACTCTATTATCAGTTGTGAGATGGAAGATTACAGCACTTTCTCAAATCCATGATAATATTGTTTTTTTAAAACTGAACTTCTTTAGGCAATATTTCTGCCTTTTTGATTTGCAAAATTATTTCACATTTTTGAGGGAAAGTAATCATGGCATTGCCTCAAGTGTCACATCAGGTACATCCAAATGGCAAATGAATGTCATTATAGGACCCATTAGGGAACTCACTTTGATTAAAGAGGACATCCATGCCCAAGGACAGCTGCTGTCATCAGTTTCCAGGCTGAAGCAACAACCTCTTTGTCACATGGGTGTGGGGAAGGGCTTGCTCTATTGCTCAGAAACATGGGCTCTCTACTCTTTGGAGGGAAATAGACTTAGATATGGAATTTTAGCATTAAATGGAAAAAAAAACAACAACAAAACCAACAAAAAACCCTTGTAATGTGTTTAAAGAAGTCTATAATAAGCCCTTTTCTCATTAAGCCATTAGAGAACAGAAACAGGGGTTATTGAGTACTGTGCACTGAAATGGATGCAAACTGTGATTTTAGGAGTTGCATATGGACCAAGACAAGCCTACGAGGCAAGGGTTTATCAAAGGCCAAGTCTGCAGCTTCAATCTGCTCCTAGCGTTCAAAAGCTTTCTCTCAGAACGAAATAAATTCTGAAACTAAAGTCACATCTTATTATTAGTAGAGGCGGTCAATAACCATCAGGACTAGAGAAACAATTGTAATAAGTCTAAAGGCTGAAAGAGAAGAAAGTTGTCTTATTAGTGAGACCCACAGCGACTAGAAAGCAAAGACTTTTAAATACAAATTTTAGTTCAGCGTTTGGAAAATTTGAAATTGGCCTATTTTTACACCTCACTGTTTTTCTAATTGAAAAGACAAGCAAGGCACATGAGATGCATTATCTATTACGAACAGAATCACTCCATTAATTCAATATTCTAGTGAAACCTTAACGTGTCTAATTGACAGGAAATGTAAAGTCTGAAATTTGTGGACGTGATCCCCAGCACTTACTGCACTGGGGATATTTAATCGCTCTCTCCCTACCTTTGCTTCAGTTTCTCCAGAAAAGCCAGGCTATCATTCTTCTAATTGAACTGGGGAGGGAGGGAAGAGAGGATGTCAGACTGCTCTCATTGATGAGTGTCACATCCAATTGCCACCCTTACCAAAGGGAATGAAACTAGGTTAAGGGGACAGGTTCTGTATTTTTAAAAATTACCTGCCATGTATTTTTTTCCCAAATGTCAGGTGGCGGCCTCTATTAGAGGTATACCATTAATCAAACTAATGAGAACTATGGATGTAACCATCCCTTAATGAAGACATAACGCCTCAACGGGGAAAGGAGTAGAAGGGAAGAATTTTATGAAGTAGGACTTTCCTCGTAAAAACTTGAGTTTGAATCACACCACAGTGTGCAAATCAGGGCCCCCTGATCCTTACAACACTTTAATGTTCTCTAAAGGAGAGAATTGTATTAATGAATCAACATCAGCTTTACTTATGGTTAAGCCAAAAATGGGGGGGGGGGGGAATCACACTTGATTTACAGCAATATGGCATTTCAAAACCATTCTTAATTGTTTAAACCTTATTGGTGATCATTCAGTTTTTGAAGCTGCTAAAAAGAGTCTGCTGACATGTTTTCTGGAGTTATGTTTTCTGGGACAGGAAAAGTGAGCAGAGAGTAAAATTAGCCAATGGCCACTTTCTACCTTCCCATCTCCCTCACTCATCTTTGGATGTCATTACATCCCATAACCCTGAGGAACAATTCTACATGTATTACTCTCTAGCTGTCTGTCCACTTTTTTCTTCAACACCTGACACACTCAAACATCTCATTCAACATTTTCTTCTTAGTCTGTGCCCTACTCTCAAAAATGAATGCCTCTTCCTTCTTCTTCCCATATTTGCCACTCTCATTCACTAGGATTGCCAGAAAAATCCACTGATCCCTCACTATGGACACTGATCCAAGTTGGCTTCAGATCCCAAATCAGTAACACCAAGTTTAAGAACATTTTACTACAGTGGGGAATGAGGCCTCGTTATGTCTCTTCTGGTATGTTGACATTGATTATTTGAACTGTTACGGAGAATTTCTTAATTGTAGTAAAAAATAAACTCCTACTTAAGAACATTCTCTGCCATACATATCAGAATTCCTGCTAAGTGAATCTGTATATAATTAGTATCTATATGTTATTTATTTATCTCATTTATCCTGGAGTAGAATGATGGGGGATTATTTCTAGATGCTCATGCTTTTGATTTTATAGTGATTTTTTTCAAGTTAATATGTCAAAGAGAGCAGTGAAGTGGGAAAAATTTGGCATCATGTCATGCATTCAGATGCTCTAATTAAACTACAGGACTTCTAGAGAATGTAATCTAGTTTACTATCTCTGAGTACCGCAGTTATCTATAAAGATCCCAACCCTGCTCTTAGGAAATTTCCTTACTAATGTGCACTTAAAAAATAAGCCAATCCTAGAGCACTCAAGGCTGAGATTTCCCTGAGTGCAAGGATATGTTCAAGTAACTTCTGATTCAGAGTTTAGGAGAGGGTAGTCTCGGACTATATGACAGGTTCTGTCCTTATCCTGACCATCACTGGTGACTTCAAGATGAGTGTCTGTTTCCTTTAGACCTTTGAAAGTGCTGAGTTGGCCTGTTTGAGTAGAAAAAGGAATTTTCCTAACAGATAGTTTTGGCTATCTACATGACAGCAAAGGAACATTTTGGCAGGAAACTACACAACACAGCATGACACCCTGGTTTGAACAAAATGTTTTTATGCACTGTGTTACCAGGGGAATTGGTTTGCATGTCGACATTACTGCCCACACATAAGCCCTATTTATTTCCTTACTAAATGAGTTTCTTTCCCCGTAATAATTCACAAATACATCTTATTTTCTGAGTAATTTAATAAATGGTTTTGATGACTTATACCAAACCAAGATTTTTAAGCATTGCCAGCAGGAGGTTTTCTGAGAAATACAGATGAATTTTATTTTAAATAGTACTTTGTTTTTAATTATTGTTTTTACTACATTTAGATATAGCACACTTCTTGCATCAAAAAATGGATAAAACTCCCTAATTCACATATTTCTAACTTCAATCAATTTTATTAATCTCCAACTAGGAGAAAGGGGCTGTGTAGGATTTTAATATGTCGGTCATGTTTTGTGAAAGAGGTTAAGATCTGAATGCACATTTTTAACACAAAGTAGATGAGAGAAATACAGGTGAGGTAATATGGTAGCTCAGTGGAGAAGAGATTACTTCTGGTAATGAAGAACAAGGAAATCCTTATAGGAAAAGTGGCATTTGAGTTGGCTTTAAAAATAAGCTTCCTTATATGTTTATTCATTTTTCTGATAATTCATTGTAGCATAAAGTTTAATAAGAAAGGATTCTAGATTTTAAACTGTGCAGATTCACATTCTGGCTAGTCCTAGGAGCAGTTTCGTGAATTTATACAAGTCATGTAATTCACTTCCCTCACTTGTAAAATGAGGATGAAATAGTTCCTTTTTCACAGGTTTCTTGGGAGGACACATATCCTTACTATTTATGTATCTAGGAAACAGTATGAAGGGCATAGACTTTAGAATCAGACAGTGTTTTATTTGAATCAAAAACTACCAATTACTATGTAGTTAATGTTAAACATTTCAACCTCTCTGTAACACAACTTTCTCCTCTTTTAAATGGGCATAATAAACCCTATTGCTTTAAGTTGTTCCAGGGAGTAAATACCAGGTATAGTACCCATAAAATGGGTATAATATTGACATTGAGATAATAAGAGATGAAACTGGACAGAGACACTAGCTCTGTAAAGCTTTACAATCTGGGCAACAAAAACTAATCTAACTCTACAGACCACAGTTAACAAGCTATCAGCTTGTCTTCCATATCCAATATGAAGGGTGTATGAGAACTACAGATAGAGACATAGAATATTTTGTTTGGTCCACACAGTGTCTTAAAAATCAAAATATACATAGTTTCTTCTTCCAAAAATCTTCAAAAAATAACTCTGTATGCCAATACAAAAACAATCAACTAGAACTAAGTCCTTATTCAGAGCCTATTCATGCCATAGTCTCTCTAATTCCTACTGCCTTAATTCTACCCACTTCACTCATTTTGTTCCTTACCTGGCCTTTTGATTTTGTGATTGATTTTGTGACTTTTATGGACAGTAAGCCAATATGGATTTTGTTTAAACAGAGGGTGGTTTATATAGTTATTTTCAGGAGTATTATGTCTCTTCAATTTGCAGATTTGATTAGGGGAAGAACAAGACTGAAGATGAGTAAAGAGAAGTTTCCAATTAGTATTGACAAGAAGCAAATCAATAGTAAGATACAGAAATGGCCTTAAAAGAGTTGGTGTGGAAGTTATTCCAAAGGTATAATCAAGAAGACTTTGGTAAGTAACTGGGGAAAAAAGAGGGGAAAAAGATTAGTGTTACTAAGGGATGGGTGGTGCACTTAGTCAAAATGGAATGAATAAGAGTATGACTAGAGGTGACAGAGATTGCAATTTAGGGAATACTCCTGAATTTCCAATGTAAATTTAAACTTAAGAAAATTTAAGGAAATTTCCAATTATCATGACTCATGGTAAAAATCTGTGCTTACCCTTAGAAATATGTGCCGATCCTAATCAATGATAAATTATGAACTTTCAGAGCAAGAATGATTTCTACTTGTGTATTCTCAGATTCTGGCAAAGAATATGCTCTCAATATATATTTTTTGAGTAAAAGTATAGAAAATATGTATATGTTTATCAATCTTTAGAATTCTGGTATATTTTCACAGGTCTTAATAAGTTTTCTACAATTAAAAGATAATATTTTGCCATTTTAAAATCTACAGCATAACAGAATCTTAGATACAACTGTGTTCTTGTTTATTACTTCATATGAAGTAATGACATAAAGGAATTTAATGTGACTTTGCTGAGCGAGAATTATAAGAATTCCAAGCTATGTTTAGGAGTCCATTAAAAGAAACATGTTGGTGTGAGATTTTTCATAGAGACAACTGTGTCATTTAGAGTGGAGTACAATTCCACCAAATTGTGCCTTTGTCTTGAGAATGAGCTACACTGCACACTAGGGATTTAATTTATTAAAAGTAGTTAAAAAGAGGCTGGAATGAGGAGTTCCTATCAGAGAAGATTTAGGGTGTACTGGACCATCTTGATTATCTTGATATCTTGATTCTCCTTGGTTCACTCCTCTGTGCCTCTGAATTTACAGCCTATCTGTTCATAAAAGCTAGATCCAAAAAAGGACCAAGAAGGAGAGGAAGAAAGATGACAGTGGAAGGAAGAAAGGAGTTTTCTGTTATCACAAACCTAAATATCTGTGTAAAAAGTACCAAAAGTCTGTGATGTCATCGAGGGAAAATTTCATTTATAAAATAGTACCCGTTTTTATTGTTAGCATTGCTGTATGTCTGTTTTAATACGAATGTGTTTAGTTCACAGCAAAATGGAGCAGTCATGAAATATGCAAAATGAGTTACTAAGCTTGAGATGAGACTTGTGGTTTTCAGCCCTCATTGTCAAGTGCAGAGTGATTCCCAGCTGATGTTGCTGACGCAGTGTTCTGGTCTCTTGAGAATCTAATTATTACTGTGAATGCTTCCTCTGAAAACTGAATCAATATTATATCTCTTTGCCTTTACATATTTTGTTCATTCTCCTTTGCCCTATTCTTTGTCAACATGGAAATCTCCTATTCACCCTTTAAAACCCATCTTAAGCCCTACAACCTCTTTGAAACTTTCATTAAGTTCTTTCTTCAAAATTTATTTGGTACCTTTCAAACACCTTTATTTCTACACTTAGCACACTGCCTAGAAATTACTTCCCCAGTGGGCTCTAGAAATATTTGCTCTATAAACTCTCATAGTTCAGGCCCAAGTTATATTAATCTCTATATTCCCAGAAGCTAGAAGAGTGCCTAGATTACAGTAGGTTCTCAGTAAATGCATGTTGAATAAATGAGTGAATGAATAAAATTATATTAATATTGGTAAATGAATAAAAATATATTTCTATACCCAACATCTAAAGCAGCACCTGATATTTAGAAAATATTGAATAAAAATAGATTAATCTCAATACCATAAATCAACTGGTCAGTCAGGAGGTAATGAGAATTATAATGAGAATTAAAACAAGAGTTGTAAAAGCCTTGATCCCTTGGAATCAAGATGCAAGAATTGTGAGATTATAACAGCACAACCTCAGTTGGACCATGTCTTTGACTTTGCCCTTTTCTTGACCTATGAGTTTTGATGTTTGAGTTTAAGCTCTTCCTCACTTTGTATTGTTAAATACTCTCCAGTGAATATCAAGTTTAGGGACGTAGAGGTTCTCTAAATCACTTTCATTGCCCAAAGTCCCTTTAGAAAAATGTAACTCAGTTGTGTATTTCCCCATATGCAGTCTGTCAGGTCAAACTGCAACCCGTTTCATTTTCTTTCAATAAACTCAAATCCCTGACCTGCCAAGTTCCTCGTAAGGAAATGTGGCAATTAGAAGGCAAAACAACTTTTATTCGATCGATATGTATTTGCTGACAAATAATGTTTGTATAATCTCTGGTTTTCCCTGATGGACCTACAAGAAACTTCATTTTTTTTTTCCACTAGTGAGGTTATTTGGAAGACCCTTAATAATAATTTTTTTTTCTCTCAAAATGGAATAAATGGATCTGGAGGCTCCCTCAGTCCTAGGAGAAAAACAGTTGATTTATGAAGTGGAAATAGCCAACCCAACTCTGGAGGAAGCTGCCATAGGCATTTAACCTCTAGAAGAAAAATAGAAAGTCCTTTATAAGATATGTACATTGGCACTTGGAAGATGCTAAAAATTAATTGAAAAGATATTTAATATTGAGACCCAGACTGTATTAAGAATAATAAGCTTATTATTTTGATTATGCTTAATTATTCTTATGGCATCATAACCACAATTTTGAACTATACATTATTTACAGAGTCTTAAATTTAATAATGCTGTCTTAATTTTCTCTACCCTTTTCTTTAAGGTACTCAAAACATTTCAGAAGACATAGGTAATATTTATACTATCATAAAATCATTATTTCAATAGATAGTTAAGGTGACAAGTTGAAACTAATTCTATTAAAAATGGCTGAATTTACAGAAATACCTTCTGAGTACTTCATGTTGGAAATTTCACACCCGAAGATATGGACCATTAGGACTATGGACCATGATTCTAGTAGGCAAATATCATTGCATTCTAGTCTCCAGCTATCCCACCAACACCCAAACATGTCTTACTACAATTTTGTGTCTTGGCATGCTGCATTTGCTCTGACATGTTATATACTCCTTAGTTGCATCCCTCCAAGCCCTCTGGCTGAGAGTAAGGATGGGGCATTCAAAAGGCATATACTTACAAAGTATCCATGGTCAAAATACTGAAGTCAAATTAGGAGTGGGAAATATTGCTTATTTTCAAGGAGTTCTTAGTCTAAGGAAAAGACAGTTGTCAGCTCAGTTAAGTGCCCTATCACGCACTATATTATCTATCTACCCTTCTATAGAATAGACACAGATTCATAAGAACCCTTCAACAATGCGTTGCAGGGTCACAAGGGCAAAACTCCGCTTAGGGAGGTGATATCAGGGAAAATTCTTTGAAAGAAGAAGCTCTATGAGGAAGTACATGATTCCCAATAGAACTGTGGTACCATTTATCCATTTATCCAATTGTTTCAATTGTTTCATCTATTTATTCACTCATTTAACAAATATGTGTCCTCTAGGGTGTGCCAGATAGAGTAATTAGCAAAATGTCACTCCTGTTCAAAGGAACTAACAGTCTAACATAAGTCATGTTATGGAAGCACAAAGGATGTGCACAGAATATTACTTGGCTTAGACAGGGAATGTAAAGAAAGTCTTCAAAGGCTTCACAAGTTTCAAGCAAAGTTTCTTCAATACTGAGATAAACAGAATTTCACACTTGTTACAAACACCTTCCATCTATCCATCCATTTATTCTTTTGTCCATGTTAAAATTTATTGTCTATAAGTATGCTAATTGTTTTATAAAAATACTCTACAAATCTTCAAGTCGTAGCTCAAATGTCAGCTCCCCAATGAGAAGTTCACAGTCTAAGGGAAACCTTTAATGCAATGTGGAATATTTTATTTTTATTATTTTTGGTGTCAACAGGATCTGCAGGCATATGGTTCCCAAAGCATGAGTTTTTTTAAGGCAGGATATATATATAATTATAAACATATAAATATGTATTTTATTAATTATAAATATATTATAGTTATATGTATGCAATTATACATATAATATATGTAATTATATCTGCATATAAATTGAGCATGGTTTTGTGTTATACTGGTTAATATAAGGAACAAGAGCTCTGGAGTCAGAAGAGTCAGATTTCCATTATCATTCCTGTATCGACCTCAGGCAAGTATCCCAGACTCAGTTTTCTTATCGGGAAAACAGAAAGAGCAAATGAGATAGTACAGGAATGACTTGTAAACAGGAAATTATAATATAAAAGGAAGTGGCTAGTTATTCTTTCCCTCTAACATCTAGGTGATGATAAAAAGGTCCATGTCACATTTGAACATAATAAAGAATTCATTGATGTCAAAGAGAACATGAATATTGAAAATATCCTATGTTAGAGCTCAAAACAACAGGGGTGGGGTACGTGGGTGGCTCAGTCAGTTAACTGTCTGTCTTCAGCTCAGGTCATGATCCCAGAATCCTGACATCATGTCTAGCTCAGTGGGGAGACTGCTTCTCCCTCTCTATGCCTTTCCCTTTGTCTCTCTCTCTCTCTCTCTCTGTGTCAAATAAATAAATAAAATCTTAAGGAAAAAAAAAAAGAAAGAAAGAAAGAAAGAAGAAAGAAGGAATGAAAGAAAGGAAAAAAAAAAAAAAAAGAAAGAAAAGAGAAAGAACAGGGTTTTTCCAAAAGTCTGGTTCCAAATTTCTTTCTCACTTAATTTCCCTGAGTAGGTTTCCTCTCCTGAAAAAGATTCTGACCCACAAACTTCCTTGGTTTTATAAGAGAATGTATATGAAAATGTTTTATAATTTATAAAGGTCTTTAGAAATGTATGGTGCTATTATGTAATCCTTTGGCTATGATAAATTCATTCTGTCTAGCTTGGTTTCAACAAAAGACACATTTTCCTTTTATCTCAAATATTCTATAAATGCTTTGCTGCCCTGTGATGTGTAAGGAATTTAATTAATAGGATGATTTTTTTAACCAAATGTTAATTTGGTTAACATTTTTTTTTTAACCAAATGTTAATTTGTTTACTGCAGGTAAAGCTGTACTTGGAGGGGAATTTATATACTTCAATGGTCATCTCAAAAAGAAAAGCCTAAAACTTTATGAGCTAATCACTGATATAAGAAATTAGAAAGGAACAAATAAATCTAATGAAGTAAAATGGCAGAAAAGAAAAATATAACAAGGAAGAGAGAATTAATGACAGAAGTGTGTTTTTGTTTTTGTTTCCTTTCTTCCTTCCCTCTGTTGTTTTATTTTTTTAAGTTTTTATTTAAATTCCAATTATTTAACATATAGTGTAATAATAGTTTAGATGTACAACACAGTGATTCAACACTTCCATACAGCACCTGGTGCTCATCACAAGTGCTCTCCTTAATCCCCATCACTTTCTTCACCCGTGCCCCACTCCCACCACCACTCTGGTAACCATCAGATATTCTGTAGAGTAGGAATCTGTTTCTTGGTTAGCCTCTCTCTTTTTCCCTTTTGCTCATTTATTTTGTTTCTTAAATTCCACATATGAATGAAATCATATGGTATTTGTCTTTCTCTGTCTTATTTTGCTTAGCATAATACTCTCTAGCTCCATCCATGTCATTGTTTTTTATTATTGAGCAATATCACATTATATATATAATATCCATTGTTTTTTATTGCTGAGTGTATATATATATATATATGCACAATAGCCTAGAAAACTACTATTGAGATACCTTTCTCACACAACTATCCAAAGCTCACACTGCAATGCACTCTTCCTATTTTCCTTCTTCTTTTTAAATATTTCTTTCTAAAACTCAGGACTCTATCACTCAAACTGTGGTTTCCGGCTATTCTTGCAGGTAAGTTTTAAAAGCCATGATAGCTTTTACATTAGATTAAACAGACTGCCTGCAGAGCTATGCGTTTGTGTAGCCATCTCTGAACTCATCATGTAAAACCTGAACTTCATGGATTTTAATGGGAAATTATTACAGTGGAACCTTGCTAATTCATCTTAGTGATGGAGAGTCCTATTTTAAATTGCTGAATTTCTCAGTGATAATTGAAGAAAAGTAAAAGGAAGAGAATGTAAAGAAACTTAGCTGATATTTCACCCCCTTTTCAGACTGTCTGCCTGTTCACAATGGGACATTCAAATAACAGCTTTTTTATGGAAAACAAATGAACAAACAAAAACACCTTTAAATCCCAATTAGTAAACACGACTAACCCTGCATTTGTCTATACAGCAAAAGTTATACAACACAAATACATTTGCATGAAAGTAAGAAAATATTTTCCTCTACTTCAAAATGATATTATTTTATTGCCCTAAATTAAATAAAAGTAGCATTTAATTGGAAATCAGGTCTCGATCATTATCACTGAGAATTTTAAAATCACCTCCACTTCTATTTTCCAAGCCACCATCTTCTCATGCATGCTTCCTTACTATATTCACTAAAAGTTCTCACTGCTCTAGCCTTGTTCCCCATTAGTGTGCTCTCAGCTCAGTGAGATGTGAGAAAATCTTGTTAAAATGTAAGCCAAATAGTCACTTGGTCAAAACCCTCCAAAGGTTTGCAGCTCACTCTGAATACAATTGCCTCCAAGGCCCTACATGACTACTTGACACCTTCTGCCCCATTACTTGATCTCCTACCTGCCTCTCCCTTACTCTGCCCCAGCAAAGCTGGCCTCTTTGCTGTTTATAGAATATTCCAAGCTCTTTACTGTCTCAGAGCCTGTGAACTTGTTGTTCTCTCTGCCCAGCATGCTCTTTCCTTAAAAGCTCTACGACTTGCTCTTTCACCTCCTTAGAGCTTTACAGAAACGTGACCTTCTTGGTGACTTGTCCTTGCGTGGGTGAAGAACACCTTGTTCTTCTCCCCCTTCCTGCATTTATTTCTATCCATACTACTTACTAGTACCTAATCCAGATGTCAGAGATATTTTCTGTGAAAGGACAGATGCAGGACAGATAGTCTTTGTTGCAACTTCTCAACAATGTAGCACAAAAGCAGCCACAGACAATAGGTAGATGGAGAAGCACATCTGCGTTCTTTTTTTTTTTTTTTTTTTTTAAGATTCACTTATTTATTCATTCTAGAGAGAAACAGAGAGAGGGAGGGAAAGAGGACACAAGCAGGAGCGGCAGAGGGAGACCAAGAAAGAGAACCCTGAGCAGACTTACCACTGAGAATGGAGCCTTATGCAGCCTCACAAGCCTCAAATCACAACCTGAGCTGAAATCAAGAGTTGGGTACTCAACTAACCGAGCTGTTGAGGTGCCCAGCATGCCTGTGTGCTAATAAAACTTTATTTACAAAAATAAGTGGTAGAGCAGATTTGGTTCACAGGCCCTAATTTGCTGACAGTGAATATAAATAATGTATTACATGTTTTACTTATTTTATCGATTATCTGCTTCTTGCCACAATTTGGATATAAACTCCATGAAGGTAAGGGTTTGATTCCCTGCTCTACAGCCACCACCTTACAATAGTATCTGGAACATAAACGGCATTCAATAAGTTAATTGTTCAATAAAAGGTTTTGATTTATCCATCTAAATACCAATGTAATATCTCGCTTTCTTGAATGAGGACAAAAGAGGAGGATGGCTCTCTCCATACCACTGCTCCCACATCCCTTGGATAATAACATAAGGACCATCTGCCATACTTACAATGATTAATAAAGGAGGAAGAAGTGCCAACAGTCTGTTTCCAGATCCCTACTGCTCTGCAAATTCTTGCAATATGCCTGAACATTCCCTTCCAAATTTTGCCAATCCAGGTCATCCATGACCCTGTTATCCTTAAGGGTGCACCATGAAGCTCATAGCCCTGTGGTATATGTTTTCGTGCGTGGCTGAGGTAGAATGATAGAAATTCTACTCACTCAGGAACTATCTAAGAAGAGGAAGCCTGTGAAGGGCAATATACTCTTTCTTTCTTTCTTCCTTTTTTTCTTTCTTTCCTTCCAGCACTTACTTGTGAGAACTTGACTTCAGAAGTCCCTTAAGAAGTGGGAGGGATCATTGCACAGTGCAGCCATTCTTTTTATTACAATTTCTTTATTCAGCAGCCTACCCAGGAGATCTTGTATGCCACCTGATATTGTCCAGGCATTTTCAGGTCCATTTTGGAACATTTAATGTTTCAGAGCATTATGATTTAAATTTCCTATGTGGCTGTATTAGAGTAACTCTTTAACTTCAGTGTTTAATTAAAATAGTTTTAAAAAGGTCACTATAGTAGAATTTAGATCATTACAAAAAACAATGAGAGACTTACTTAAAATTTGGTACATACAAAACAAAGAACTTAATTTGCTGGGATGGATAAATATCAAAAGCAAAGCAGTATGAGACTTCAAATATACTCTCATGAAACTATAGAAGGATAACATTTACAGTTAAGAGTCTTTAGGGATTTAAGTTATGCCTCTGTCTTTGATGTACAGATGGAGAAACTGAGCCCCAGAAAGGATAAATAATCTCCCAAGTTATAAGGCATTTCTGTGCTTGGAAATGGAGAACATATGGGCAAGAAAAAAAATTGGAGATTATTTTTATAAAATAGTGGGTCTGTATAACCAAATTAAAATAGTATAACTGGGCATCCAGTGAAACCAAAAGTGAAAAAGAGGCCACAGAGAGGATAATTACTAGTTTGCAAGCTACTAAAAGGTAAGAAGTTACTTTATTTAACTACGGTTGATTTTCATCTAAAATAGGGAAACGAGATTGACTGTACACTGTAGAATGCTTTGTGGGCCCTGTGTATTGAGAAGCTGTACAGTTTAGAGTTTTGGATGACAGAGTCTGGAGCCAGCAGACTGGCTTTGAATAACAGCTTTAACATTTAATAGCGGAATGATCTTGGGCAAGTTCCTTAATCTCTTTGTGACTCAGTTTCTCCACCTATAAAATGAGGATAATAATAGCATGTATTTCCTAGAGTCACCGTAAGTATTAAGTATAAAACACTTGGAAGAGTGTCTGGCATACACAAAGCCCTATACACTATTACTATAATCTAAGGAGGTGGACTGTGTAGCTCCTTGGGAGAGTCTGGAATGCTTCTGTATTGTCCCCACGGACAGTTTTGGTCTGCTCCACTGAGATGCTAGGAGACACTAAAGTGCTTACATATATTGCAAATGGCTGGGACTGGAATCAAATTTCCAGGTCCCAAATCCAGTTGTCGGCAGACCCACACTCTTCCTCCCATGCCAAGAGTAGGAGAAATAGATCCGTCTGCATCTGCAGGCTTGCTTTCATTAGCACAATCCAGCAAGTAATGAGAAAGGAACAACTTTGCTAAGAAAGATGGCTAACCTTCATAAATGAACTGATTATTTGCAAGCATAAAATGAAATTAATTTTGGATTATTACAGGGGAGACATGAGTAAACTGCAGTTATTAAGGCGTAATGCAGTCACATTAATTCAAGTTAGTGAGTAATTATCACTGTTTCTTTTTTTTTTTCTTTCTTTTTAACCATTTCACAGAGTTGAACTGAATGAACCAGATTTCACTCCACAAAAAGGGAAACCATGTGTTCAGATAATGTATGCTCTACCAGGATATCATTTGAAAATCATACTACCTCTTCTAGGACATTATGTAGGTTTTAATACACACTGAAGTAACAATTCAAAGAAATAATTTAGTTATTTAAGGTAGAAGACAGAATATATCTCAACATTTTAGATACTTTTTTTTTACTTTTGTATGTTTTCCCCCCTGAATTAGGTATAGTTCATAATACTGGATTATTTTTTTCAATATGAATAACAATCAGGTTCTTTGAATACTTATATGCAAATCATCTACTAATCATTAAAAAAAAATCACTTCCTTGAATCCTCACAACGCCCCTGTCAAATTTACTAAATAAAAAGAAAACAAAACAAAACAAAAAACCTTGAACAGAAAGAGACTAAGAATACAGCTAGAAAAGAACAAAAGAGAGAAATCTTGATGTGCTGACTTTATAACACACTCCTAACTGTATTACAAAGTTATGCTTAAGTCCTATTGTATTGTCATTCCTAATATGCCATTGTTTGCCATTTAACAAAATAGCAGGAGGTAACTTCTTCCCTCACTCTCTTCCTGGATGTTCATAACCAAAACTGTCCTGGCCTAGAGATTAAAAAGAAAAAAAAAAAAATTCAATGTGCTTCCTGAGGTAAATCTTGGCATTGCCTGTAGGTTCCTCTGTTCTGTACTTCTACTAAAGGTTTGGTGGCTCTACACTCTGTTTTGTATACTTTGCCTTTTATTTTAGGTTATACTGCACTGAAATTAATCTTTTTTTTTTTTAACTTTTTATTTTTTATAAACATATATTTTTATCCCCAGGGTTACAGGTCTGTGAATCACCAGGTTTACACACTTCACAGCACTCACCAAAGCACATACCCTCCCCAATGTCCATAATCCCACCCCCTTCTCCCAAACCCCCTCCCCCCAGCAACCCTCAGTTTGTTTTGTGAGATTAAGAGTCACTTATGGTTTGTCTCCCTCCCAATCCCATCTTGTTTCATTTATTCTTCTCCTACCCACTTAAGCCTCCATGTTGCATCACCACTTCCTCATATCAGGGAGATCATATGATAGTTGTCTTTCTCTGCTTGACTTATTTCGCTAAGCATGATACGCTCTAGTTCCATCCATGTTGTCGCAAATGGCAAGATTTCATTTCTTTTGATGGCTGCATAGTATTCCATTATGTATATATACCACATCTTCTTGATCCATTCATCTGTTGATGGACATCTAGATTCTTTCCATAGTTTGGCTATTGTGGACATTGCTGCTATAAACATTCGGGTGCACGTGCCCCTTTGGATCACTACATTTGTATCTTTAGGGTAAATACCCAATAGTGCAATTGCTGGGTCATAGGGCAGTTCTATTTTCAACATTCTGAAGAACCTCCATGCTGTTTTCCAGAGTGGCTGCACCAGCTTGCATTCCCACCAACAGTGTAGGAGGGTTCCCCTTTCTCCACATCCTTGCCAGCATCTGTCATTTCCTGACTTGTTGATTTTAGCCATTCTGACTGGTGTGAGGTGATATCTCATTGTGGTTTTGATTTGTATTTCCCTGATGCCGAGTGATATGGAGCACTTTTTCATGTGTCTGTTGGCCATCTGGATGTCTTCTTTGCAGAAATGTCTGTTCATGTCCTCTGCCCATTTCTTGATTGGATTATTTGTTCTTTGGGTGTTGAGTTTGCTAAGTTCTTTATAGATTCTGGACACTAGTCCTTTATCTGATATGTCGTTTGCAAATATCTTCTCCCATTCTGTCAGTTGTCTTTTGATTTTGTTAACTGTTTCCTTTGCTGTGCAAAAGCTTTTGATCTTGATGAAATCCCAATAGTTCATTTTTTCCCTTGCTTCCCTTGCCTTTTGCGTTGTTCCTAGGAAGATGTTGCTGTGGCTGAGGTCGAAGAGGTTGCTGCCTGTGTTCTCCTCAAGGATTTTGATGGATTCCTTTCGCACATTGAGGTCCTTCATCCATTTTGAGTCTATTTTTGTGTGTGGTGTAAGGAAATGGTCCAATTTCATTTTTCTGCATGTGGCTGTCCAATTTTCCCAGCACCATTTATTGAAGAGGCTGTCTTTTTTCCATTGGACATTCTTTCCTGCTTTGTCGAAGATGAGTTGACCATAGATTTGAGGGTCTATTTCTGGGCTCTCTATTCTGTTCCATTGATCTATGTGTCTGTTTTTGTGCCAGTACCATGCTGTCTTGATGATGACAGCTTTGTAATAGAGCACTGAAATTAATCTATTCACCTATCTGCATGCTTCTCAAAAGAGAAGCACACCTTTATTCATCTTTAGAGACTCAACAGCTAGCACAATGTTGAGCACATAATATATCTTCCAAAATGTATTTGAATAGGAAGGTGATTCAATGAAGAAAACACAGTTATCACTTTTTTTTTTTTTAATTAGAGTTACTACACATGGTTATTAAGATCCCAAAGCAGATGGATGCTCCTCCATCAGAAATAGAAAGTACAAGTCTTCCAGAGTTCCCTCAGGGAGTATAACTTTGACTAGTCTGGCACCCACCCAAAGTGATGATTATAGCTCATGAACAGGAAGACTGTCCATTATTAATAGGATATTAAAATACCATTTCTTAACATTTACTATGTGCTAATCACTTTACATATGTCACCTTATTCAATCCTCCTACAGCATTTTAAGATGATTTTTTCCCATGTTTTTGTCGATGAGAAAACTGAAAGTCTGTAAAACAGAAAGTAAAATGCCCTCAGTTACACAGTAGAGCTCAGAGACTACCTCACATCTCTCTGGCACAATGTTTGTTCCTCTGACATTAAATTACATTCCCTCCCTGGTTTCTCCCTCAGTTATGGATTGACCACGTGTTTGCCAGGCAGCTACAGTAGCAAAAGGCCACCTGGTCCACAGGTTTTATGATATCACCTCTTGGCATTGCTCATGCTTAGCAATTTGCAGTTGAAACTGTGCAGCTTATCCCCATCGGAGGATACAGGCATGCAGTTCTTGGTCAGAGATTCATGCTGAAAGGGAGGTTTTGTCCCATTCTCCACTTTGTCTCTCGGGCTGTTGTGCCTTGGCCTCAATGCTCTAGTGGCTAGAGTTTAAACTTTACCGTAATATGTGTATAATTTACTTGCTTTCACTACAATTTGATTACACCTAAAAATTAGAAGGTCATCAGAGAAAAATGAGAAAATAAATTTCTTTGTGAGGAAATTGTGACTAAAGTAATTTTTCCTGATACATTGATAAATGTTGTAGAGTCGGTAAAAAAGTGGCAGATGACATTTTTTATATCCTTAATTTATTGACACAGTGCCCTCCAGCCTCCAAAGCACCTTCATCTGACAGAAATTAAACAAAATTTCAAAGAAAAGGGCAACACAAGACAGGAGCTATTTCCAGTGCTGAAATAGAACAGGAACCACACAATAAACAGAAAAAAATCCCTCCAACAAAGCACACAATAAATAAAACATCAAAAGCACAAACAGAAGAACTCAATTAAAGTAGAAAACTTTCCAGTCTTTCCCTGAAGGACATAAATATTATTATTTATTATTTATACAGTGCTTGAGGTGCACATGGCTTTATATACCAGGTTGAATATCATGCGAGAAACAAAAAACAGTATCCTGTAGGGCTCCTGATTTAGGGATACATTGAGAACAGGAGGACTCTATAGACTATTTCATATGAAGAAAAGCAATATACTGAAGACAGTTCAATGGGTCACTTTCTGGAGAGGACAATTTCTAGTAGTTTTTTTAATGAAGAGAAGTTCAAGGTCAGATCTGATTTGGATGTTTGCATTACCTTAGCAAGTAATAAAATGGTAGATAAAAAAATGGAAAGCAGTAGGAGGACAAAACCATCAGAACTTCCCAGTGGTGGCTTCTGGATTCTCTCTCTTCCTTATGTCAGTTTTTGCTGCCTGGAAGAAGAGATCTGAAAATTTTTCTAACCGTGCCTGGAGCCCCTGAACAGAGCATCTCCAACAAGTATAGAAGCAACTAATCCCATGTATAAAAATCCCTTTGGGTTTTCAATATCTTGAGTAGGTTGTTTTTCTTGTACTGAACAAAGACATACACATCTTAAATGTGTCTTGTGAATAATATTATTATATCCTATTGTTCTTCTGTGTTGAAAGTGCTATTTTTAAAATGCCAACATTTAAAATATTCCACAATTTTCCTAACACAGGTTGAAATACCTTCATTTTCTTTCATATAAGCATACACAGAAAAGGCTGCAAACAGCCTTACTTAAGTTCCCTACTTAAAGGAATAGAAAATGTGGAGGAAAAAAGAGGGAAGTTAAATGCCATTGTTATTCTCTCTTGGGTTAAAAAAAAAAAAACTACTTGAATAATTAAAAAATCTCTATTAGAATAATGTAAAAAAACAAAACAAAACAAAACAAAAAAAACCACTGGAAGAATAGTAAAACATCTCCTAACTAGACCATTAAGTATTATTAGAAAATGGAATTTTGGCTTCAGAGGCAATGTTGGAATTGTTTTTGACATGATGTTCCACAACATATCATATTCATCCATTATAATGTCAGTAAGAATAGGCTAATCAAATAATAATGAAGAGCAGACACTTTCCCAACCATTTAATTCTTTTAATATTTTAATATTCAAAAAATGATAAAAGGCCATAGCTATTGTTAATAATGTAAGCTGTACTTTAAATAATGACACAAATATCTGACCCTACCAAGTTTTGCACATTTTAATTAAAGTGACTGAGATATTAAATTGTTTCATCAAAATTTTCCTTCAATATTTTGACTCTTTAAATATTCTGCACTGTTTAGTAATTCTCAACATTGTTACTGGTAGTTTATAGATTCATTCTGAGAGCATAGGGTTACTTTTATGTTTAACTTATGGCTGATTTTATGGTTAACAGATCATGTTTATGAGAGAAAATCTAGTACATTTTAACAGTGATTATATATTATATAAGTAAACACGGTAAAAGGAGATAGTATAATGGGATACTCTGGATGAAATGTCAGAAGGTAAGTCAAAGCTCTACACTCAGAATTATGAATTTGGTAAATCATTTAACCTTCCTGAAATGCAGTTTTAATCTCTGAGAAATGGGAATATACCTATTTCCTTTTATTGTTACTAATAAAAAAGACAATGTAAATGCAAGTTATTTGTAAGGCATAAAGAGCATATAAATGATAAGTATTAGTGTAATTGTGCTTTGGAAATTATGAAAAGCTAGGTCAATCATCCCTATCCTAAAGGGGGATTTAACTCTACTGTAATGGAGAGAATGAACCTAAGTTGTTTGATTATTATGCGATAAAAAGAAAAATGAAGGAATTGAGATTGTTTAAATTATATAAAGAAATACTAAAGAGGTAGTTAATAGTGATTTTAAAATATTTGAAAGTTGATGAAATAGAAGAAGCAGTATTTTTCTCCTTTGGTGTTCAGAGGATTAATCTGTTAATTAAGACTCTCAGGACCAGAAATGCCATACTATGAAACAGGTACTGTCGCTTTGTCTCCACAAGGAGAGACTGGCAGTGAGCGAGAAATTGCCACACTAAAACCAGAAGAAAACTGTTTTATGGGACTCTTTTATGGGACAGTTTAAGTCCCCTCCCAAATCTGAAGATACATGATCTGTATTTCGCTGGTGATGAGTGATGTTTGAGCATCCTTTCATGTACCTGTTGGCCATCTGTGTGTCTTCTTTTGAAAATGTCTGTCCATGTCTTCTGTCCATTTTTTAAATGGATTCTCTGCTTTTTGGGTGTTGAGTTTTAGAAGTTCTTTGTATATTTTGGATACTAAACTTTTATCTGATATGTCATTTGCAAATATCTTCTCCCATTCCGATCCCTTCAAATATGTATATCAAGTGATACCAACACAGAAACATTTGTCATTTTTTCATAAGGGATTTCCACATTTTAGTGTCAATTAGTTATTTTACATACAAGTAAAGAAAGGAACACACACAGATTGATCTAAAGAAACACTGTTTTGGAAAGCCCAAATCTCTTTAAAAACTAAAATGAAAACAAAAACAAAAGCTCTGCCCTTTACTTAGAAGATATAACTTCAAAAATCCAAATGAATGTCAACTTCAAATAGCAAAATTCTAAATCAGTTAGATGTGGTCTATTGGAAAATGACGAGGAACATGAGGGTTTGAACCAAACAGTAGACATAGCTAATGAAATATTATTATATGATCAAATTAAATAATTCAATTGTCAGAGGTCTATATCAACAATGAAATGGTGATATTGTTTTTATCAGATTTCTTGTAAAATGATGATTTTTACTTGAAACTCAAGATCAAGGACAAAGATACAACAATATCAGCACTGAGAAAGATTAATAAGGATGAAATAACCAGAATTATGGGGCAGAGAGGAGAAGAGAACCTGGAAATAATTCCAGTGGCTAAATTTCCTTTGAAAAGTAGTAATGGTGAAGTTCAATCTGAAATTTTCCTAGATTTGGAGAATCCAGATTTGTGTTTATGAGTTTGCCATTGTCAACAAATAATTACCAAGTGCAAAGTGCATGCAAATCACAACAGTCCTACAATGAGAAATTGCTAGAGGTAAGTGCCAAAATTACCATAAAAATTCAGTAAAGAGAGAATATTGAGCCTGAGACACTGAAGAAAGAATTAATGGATTTAGTGAATTAACCTGGTCTTCAAAAAGAAAGAGCTACCATTTTTTGAGCACAATTGTTTGCCAGGCAGGGGAAGATCCAGGATTTTGAGGGACTTGATACAATTTCAACACTACCTCATCTCTGATAAGAAAGGACAAAAATTACAAATTTTTAAAACATGACAAATATTAGAAACATCTAAAATTCAGAAAAAATATAATATTTATATTAGGTAATGTCTGATTAACCTCTATAATGCTTTTTTTCCTATAAAAGGATAAGATATTTTTGCCTCTTATAGGACAATTACTTTGTTACATCTTCTTAGAGAAAAGAGAAAGATTATTTCCAATTTTCCCTTAGCAACACTGTTCAGGCTTCACTTTATTAGTTTATGAAAATACATTTCAGCATACAAATTCATTAATAGCTTTATAATGAAAATACAACAGAATTGTTATCACATTTGGAAAAGCTCTATCAATTTTATCTCAGATACTATCTGTTTGGTATCAAGTCTTTGTTCTTTTAACTGAGGATTCCATTAAACAATTTGTAATCAATGTCTTTTTTCCAGTGGTATCACATTTAGTGTTTTTAAAAAAATTATCTGTGTTAATGTCATTGTTTCATATCTAATCAACCAGAAATTTAAATGTTTTTCCAATGTATTTTTTTAATCCATTTCTCATTACCCGGTAGAAACAATCCTGGTTGATAGTCTCATGGGAAAAAACTAAAAAATAACTATGCAACATAGAAGTAATTGTGAATTCCATCAAAATACTCCACTATACCTTGATCAACTCAAGTTCCTTTTAGGTGGCCTCTCCAATGTTTCCTGACATAGGAGAAAGCATAGTACACAGTACACAGTACACTTCATCAAATGAAGTAAAATTCCTTATCTTCACAAGTGAAGTTTTACAAATTTAATTAAGCACATTGTTACAGTCCCTCCCAGGGCTTTGGAAGATTCCAATACAAAAAAAAAAAAAAAAGGCTCTAGGAAATTAAATTTCGTTAGCTTCATGGGCAATCCACTTTTGATGCCAAACAATAATCTAGGCAAATTCCAGTATTATCTTAACCATATCAAACTTCTCCTAGTTCATTGAAAGCTATATCCTATTTCTGAAACACACTTCTACTCTTTCTTCCCACCTTTGCTTCACTTTGCATTTCTACTTCCCTTACTTCCTACCCTAATAACACTTAGCATACATACATGCATACTCTTCACTCTTCTCTCTTACACACACACACACACACACACACAGACACACACACACACACACACACAAGCACATGAGAATGTAGTCCTTAGGTCAGGTTCACTCCTCCCTAGCTTTTGTATTTTAGCATAGACATGAATATCTAAAGATAAGGGAATACTCCCCTTATCTCCAAAATCTTGGCAAGGACCCCTCCTGAGTCCTGTCAGCACGGTGCACTTTCTCTAAACCATAACAAAACTTTTTTTTTTTTTAAGATTATATTCATTTATTTGACAGAGAAAGATCACAAGTAGGCAGAAAGGCAGGCAGAGAGAGACAGAGGAGGAAGCAGGCTCCCTGCTACACAGAGAGCCCGATGTGGGGCTCAATCCCAGGACCCTGGGATCATGACCTGAGCTGAAGGCAGAGGCTTTAAACCCACTGAGCCACCCAGGAGCCCCAACAAAACTCTTGTTTATTTGCTTAATCTGAATCCTTCAGTAAGTTTTACTTCCATGTCCTGTTTATAGATTGATATTCATCTCTAGTTAATATTCTGGCTTAAAATAGTTAATATTTGCTGAATAAGTGAACAGATGAAGGAAAACAATTTTAGATGAAATTAGGTTAACTTGTTATTTAAGACAACTGACATAAGTCATCAAGCCCTTGATTTTATATATATATATATATATATATATAGAGAGAGAGAGAGAGAGAGAGAGAAACTTATAGTGAGTCCTAAATTAAATCTATACTATTATTAAAAAAAAAGAAATGAGTAATTATGAAATAGAGAAGAAAAAAGAATAGAGTTGGATGGTATAAAATAAATCTTACTGGAAAATATAGCAGACAAAAGTGATTACCAAAATTCTGGAAGACAGACGGATAGTCCATAAGGGAAATGCAATTAGTCTCACATCTATTTAATGTAATGGATACTGATTGCTAGATAACATTGACAGTGCTATCTATACGAGGCTTGTTATTTTCAGGTAATAGGGTAACATGGAAAAGGTAGTTAAACAGAGTAGAGGTTTGAAACTTGCCCAGCCAATATTTGTATAGATGAAGATTAAAACATAATAAACTATGGACTATGTAGTCAGGTCAAAAGAATATAACAGCTCTAAAGAACAAATTTGATTTTATTTTACCTCCTTTTCACTTAAATAATGTAAAAATATCATTTTTCCAATAATCTCTGATAGGTAATAGTAGTCTTCATATATATTAATGAATTCCCCAAACTATACGGATGGTTTTTTGAAGTATTTGTCATTAATTAATCATTCTGAATGCATTAGCACTGCAAAACACAACATTTGAGCATTTTCAGACATAGGTATTAATATTGACAAAAACCTGCTATAAAAAGTTATAATTTTAAAATATCAGTTTAAATATAAGGAATTAAAATAGTTTATGCAAAATTATAATTGGGTGTTATATAATTAATAGTTAAACGTTTAACGGGTTCTTCCTTGGACTTTGGTGAAAAAGCAGATATTAGTTTAAAAAATCACCAGTGGTCAAAGAAAAACAACTTAAAATTCAGAAATTGGTTGAAGATTAAATGCACACACACACACACACACACACACACATCTGGTCTAAATTACATTCATACTTTATTAATCTTATGATTAAAGCTTTGTGGGGGGGAAGGGAACAAGTAAGAATAGCTGTCTCATATTTTTAATTCCACAATTTGATGTACTGTCTTAAAGATTAGGTAATAAGTTTACTATTCATTCTGTTACACTGTATGAAATTATGTTGGCCTAGAGCTAGGTTGAAAAATCACAGACCTACGAATGTGACTATTATCTGGCTCTGTAAGTGCCTTTTTATTCATTCAAATCTGTGTGCTCAAATTTGAGTTCATATCACACTCATGAGATGTTTTTTAATGAATGTGTTAACCTGAAGGGGTGAATGTTCCAAACACTGCAGAGGCAACATGTACACAAAATGCAATAAACTAACAGGTTTTGTATGTGCCTTGCCTAAGCAGGATTTTGAAAATTCACCCTGAAGGCTAGAATACTTTGTTTGTAAGAATCTCAGCTTTCATATGAACACCTGGGGATAAGAGAGCTGTGAGAAGCAAGACTAATAGAAGTTAAATTCTATTGCAGGATTGCATTAAGTAGAAGAGCTGTACAGAAGTTCTCTTCTTAGAGCATTTACTGTATTGCGTGCCAAGAATATCAAGTATTCTCCTATTTTATCATCAATGTTTCAGGGACTCAGGAGTGCAAAGTATATCTTGTCAAGTATTGCTTATGTAGGCTTATGAATGTAGGTGGCATACTGTGCTGATACATGAAAGACATAGCCGTAGGAGTGGCTCAGAAGTGAGTGACCTAGTCATTTGGAAGGTCTTTTCTAAATCTTAGATCTCTAAAATTCCAATATTTCTTCAGACTCAAAACTGATAGAACAGTATTTCTGGCAGACTTTTTGCGTGGACTACAGTGTTGTGATAATTTTGCTTGTTAAGGCATCTCTAATGTCAGCATTTTAAGTATCATGAGAAAAGTAAAAATAAGAGTGACTGACAGGACCACATACCTTTTCATGTGTCTTCATTGTTGTGGTTGCTTTATGTCCATTCCAAGCCCAGAATGCATATTAAGCAGTCTTGCAAGTTGCACACACATTTCACACCTTGTAAGTTCATTATAAGTCATAAAACAACATGCTTTATATTGGCATGCCAATGCATGACAAGTTAAATTAATTTGTACTAGACAAATAAGAACCTAGCAGACTTTGAAACCATAAAACCAGTAATGAAGGCTTTAATCACATTACCTGATTTACTGCCAACAAAATAGCTTTTATTCAGACTCAGATTTTTTTCCTGTATTTGTTTTAGAAGAAATTTATTTTCTATACTACCTATCTGGGTTCTGTTTCAATTAGGTTTAATTCATGAATTGAGTTTTCTATTAGCTTGAGCGCAAATGACCTATTTATACTTGAGAATAAGGAAAATATCAATTTATCCTTTCTGAGAGGAATCGTGGGAAGCATTAGTCACAGCAGACTCTCTTAATATTGTTTGCATAGAAGCAAATGCTTTCAGAAACACTAGTATTAGTGTTTTTAGGTTGTGCTGTCTATAAAGTTAGTACTTTGGCCCACTAAATAATATAGTAGACATAAAAATAAATGATGGTGATCATCAGAGATGTCAGAAGACTGATAAAAATAAACCTGTAATATACAATAACAGTAATTGTTAAAGAGTTTCTGAACTAATTTTATAATTATATAACTAAATATTATCTAAAACTTGCTTTGAAGAGGTGTAACATGCAGAAAATGAAGACTTTTTCCTCTAGGTACACTTAAGTGGGTACACTGTGATTGTATGAGATGGTTTTGATACATTCTGCTGAATTAACTACTTGTCTTCATAGGCTCTAGTATTCTCCAAGATATGATTCTATGGATTATTTTAACAACTAAACTAGTATTGTGTTACAGATATTAGCACTGTCTACCAAATATTTCTATGACAAGCCAGTTACCAGGATCCCAGTAAGTATAATGAGCAAAAGTAAGTGTTATGAGCAGAAATAATAATAATATGGTTTGAGATCATCTAAAGCATTCTCTTTTCCCTCTTACATTATATAACATATAAGGTGGTTGCTGCTCTTTCTGGATCTCTTAATGACTATGATAAACAAAGTTCCTCCACCTACCATGTGCAAAATATAAGATGATTTTGAGCCACTGAAAATTATAATACCGCACTCTAATTTATTTAGCCCATTCTGACAGGCTGTATCTAGTTCAAATTTCAGTTGCACACTCCTGGCCCACATGGCTCAGAATAGGCAACAATTTATGGCATATAAGATTTTTGATAAATAAACTAATATTACTACAAATATTTATTCTTATTTGTTCCCATGTGGACATTTTGTCCATCTTTTTCTACTTCATTTCTTCTTTATTTTTCCTCCTAGAAATATTTAAGGAGGTTAGTGGAAGCTGGGTTGCCCTTAGGCTTCACCAGTGTTTCAAACTCAAAGACAAAATGACATATTATTTCTTCCTATATCTTCCAATTCTTATGCATTCCTAGATGTAGAAGAGAAAGGACAAATACGATGTTTTGAGGTTTTTGTTTGACTGGTTTAATGCAAGAATTACTTACCTCCTCCTACAGAATAAAATTTATATTTGTAAAGTACTTTGAGTTTCTGATTTGAAACAAAATATATATTTTAATACAGAAATAATGAAATACATAAAATATATAAAGCCCATGGCAAAACATTATCTCTAAGGTTTTATCCCCTCAGTGTGGAGAAGGTAAAATATCTGTTAGCAAGAAACAAATAAATAACTACAAAAATTTTAAGGAAAAAAAAAGTTATTGTAGCATGGGTTACTAGAAAGGTCTTGGAAAAAAAGAACAAAACAACAACAACAACCAAAAAAAAAAAAAAACCAAACCAAAACAAAAAAAAATCCAGGCTAAGTCCCTAAGGAGGTACAACTCTATTTGACACTGTACCACTTAATTAATGTATACAGATTATTGTTGTCTTCTCTTTAAAATACAGGAAAAATGTTATCTAACCTATTAAATCATAAGTTAGCTATATAAAATTAAAATAGTGTATATAGGGGCGCCTGGATGGCTCAGTGAGTTAAGGCCTCTGCCTTCAGCTTGGGTCATGATTCCAGGGTTCTGGGATTGAGCCCAACATGGGGCTATGCTCAGCAGGGAGCCTGCTACCCGCCCCCCGCCCGCGCCTACCTTTCTGCCTACTTGTGATCTCTGTCTGTCAAATAAATAAAGAAAATCTTTAAAAAAATAAAATAAAATAGTGTATATAAAGATACTCTATATTCCAAATAATCTACATATGCAAATGTCTTAGGTTATTATTTTATTAGTAAGGTTTTCTAGTTTTCCCTCAATCTTCTCACACCCCCAGCCCAATCAATGGGAAAAAAAAAATGTAAGGCGAATAGGATGGGTAATGGTACCAGTGAGTCAAGCTGTAGTGGGTGTTAGTGTAATAGTTCATATTCATCATTGCTATGGTTGAAATGTGCATTTAGTTGTGGTTGTTTAGTTCACATCAAAACAAAATCTCATCTGTATGACAGAAACTCTGTTGTGTTGGGCTTTGAACATAATCTAAGACACTCAAGACAGTAGCAAAATTAGGCAATTGGAAAAATCAGAGTAAGAAAGGCATTTTTCATGCTTATTTGCTTCAAAGGATGCTCTGATTTTGTTAATTGCCTCAAAGAGGGCTTCGATTTGCTATTTTCTGCAAACAGTATTCTAATCTAGTTTATCCTCTGAGTTGCAGCTGTGTTCAAGTATCCTAATAGATTTGGTGCATGCTGAACTATTCTTCTGCAATTAATTCACTTGGTTCTTCACATGAAATGATTTACACCTATTTAGAACTAAATTGGAAGCCATTCCACTCTTGCTTATGAAGCCATTAAGACAGCTTTTAGATGACACTAATTTGCACTTAGTACCTTTCATCTAAGGATCTCAAAGCATCTATGAAAGTACATTATTTAATGGGTGAAAATAGAATTGAACACTGTATTCTGGAATGATGAGCAAGGTAGGAAATAAAATAAAAACTGATCATTACATTTGAGTGTAAAATAGTTATGATGTTTATTATCTTTATGCACCAACTTGTCATTTTTTTCTCCCTCTCTACCTAGGTTTGTGAGACTCCATCTTTAACCACGAACCTGGTGGCCCTTCTCATACTTAGAAGCCCACATTGTCTGATTTGTCAACCTTATGATGTGTCTTCTCCATTATTACTTTCTCCCTTTTAAGTATATCAACCTAATACTATAATTAGGCTGCTCTGAAAAATACTGAAAAGATGTGAATTTGCTTTCACTGAAATGGGCTAAAGCTGCCAGGCCTGCTGCTTATGCGTGTTGGTCCCCAAGAGGTCCAGGTGTCTTCAATTAAAAGATGTTCAAGACGAGAAAACTTGGGTTTTCATTCGGTGTTATAAATTCACAAATAAATATTCTGCATATTGACTGCCCAGGAAACTAAGGTTTCCACAGCAATTTTTTTTTCTATATAAAATACGCTTCTATTAAATCATAAAGACAAATACGAATAAATTTGTATGCCTTAAAAATGACAATCTAATAGATATCATCTCATAATGTGTTTTAAGAAAAGTAAATCCTAGACACAATTTGTCATCCCCTCTCTGCTGCATTTATTTGCTTTAATTGTGCTGAAAGCAAGTCTCTGATTAATAAAAAAAAAAATCTTAAACTAAAACTCATAACTTGGTTACAGAATAATCCTGCTTCTCTCTGTAAAAGCAGATTTCTGGTTATTCTGAGTCTTTGGAATTTAACTAATTCATACTGTCAGTAATGACGTTGGCAGCTGATAATGTCAAATGATTTCAACAGGGTTGCCACAGATCAGGACAAAATCTTTATATGAAATAGAAAAGGAACAGTGCTATGGATTCCAGCTTCGTGAGCAGATGTGGGCTGGATTTAAGCCCTGAGCTTGCTCTTTTAGCCAGGCATCCCTATGCAGTGAAACTTTTGAACAGTTTCATGTTACAGTCCTGGTTTTAGATCCTTGGCAACATCTGCATTTCAGATCATATAGTTTAACTACTAAAAGCACTAAGAACCAAGATTATTTTTATAGATTTATTTATTTATTTATTTGAGAGCGAGAGAGAGAAAGAGAGAGAGAAGGGACATTGAAATCAAGACCTGAGCCTAAACCAAGAGTTGGCCACTTCATTGACTGAGCCACCCAGGTGCTCCTAGAAGAAAAAACAATAATTTAATAAAGGACCCAAATAAACACCTGGGCTAACTAGGACCATTCTTTAGAAAATAACCTTCTATAAAAATTGTCCTTAAATTTCTTATTCTAAGGCACAACAAAAAAGATAGAAAGACTCCATGAAATTTGACCATTCTTTATTACTTTCATGAACCTGTCCCAACCTAGAAGTGTTACTTACCAAGTAAAAATAGTTGCAGTGTTAATTATTTAACTAATTAATTAATTTTTTACTTAGACAAACCTCTACTTGGCTTCCATACTCTGCTTCTTCTCTGGTTAGTACTATCATGGTTCCCTGTTTTTGGCTAATGAAGATAACAAGAAGCTCTAACTTCTTTTGGGGAGCATCCTTAAGCATTCTTTAAATTTAACAACCCTAGAAAAATAGCTATTTTATATAATGTAGGAGTTTTTCTTTGTGCAAGTCCAGTATGGTTCTATACTGTCATGATTCTATGATTTTAAGTTAATAATATGAGAGACATAAATTAGTTCGTTCTCCACCACTAAGTGAATGATAAAGATGAAAGATATTTCTTTAGATGGAGGGCATAGGCCACAGTAGTTAAGAAGATCTTAGAAGGAAGGACTTGAATTAGACATTAGACCTTAAAGGGCATCGCTGTATAGCTTTATTCACCGTACTTGCTAGAGATAACCATTCATTCACAGCTAGTGATCTGAGGATACTATGTGCCTGAAAATAACCTTGGAAGACAATAGAAATGAAAAGTGCATTCTAGTTGCAAGGGAAAGCTCATAGATTTGAATTGTCTCAGCATAAGTAATATGCAGGGGAATGGAAAAAATAAATTGTTATAGGTCATGATTACATATTAGAGCATTGGGGCTTATCCTGTAATCAGAAGGGGGATAAAGCATTGCTTTTAAACTAAGCAAAGTCTAAAATAGTAAGGATGAGTGACTGAATGAGGTAAATCAGACCTCTGCTTTAGAAACCCATGCTACTTGCATTTTGGAGGCCCGGTTAGAATGAGATGCAACTTAGAGAAAGTATATCCTAAAGGAAGAATCCTGCAATAGTCCATAGAAGAGACGATAAGCTATAGGAGTAATAGTGAGGATGGAAACATCATATAAAACTCCAGTATGACTGGAGGTAAAGGGGTAGAAGATGGAGGTAGCAAGTGATAAAAGAATCAAAAAGTTTTTAAAACAATGGTAGCATGACAGAAAGCGACAAAAGCATTCTGAGAGTAAGAGAAGCAGCTCTCGCTGGAGAAAAATCTGGCAGGGAACCAGAAATAGCTGCCATGTTTGGTCTTCAAAGAAAAAGCAGTAACTACAATAACCAATAGTGACTGTGTTAATGTGATAGAGCTTCCATAACCAATTACCACTAACTGTGTGGCTTAAACAATAGAAATTAACTTTCTCACAGTTCTGGGGTAGAATTTGGAGATCACGATGTCTGCAGGTTTGATTTCTTCTGAGGTTTCTCTTTGGCTTGCAGATAGCCTTTCCTATCTCTGTCTTCAGATCGTCCTTCCTCTATGTTGATGCATTGCCCTCATTATCTCCTTTTCTGAGGACACCAGTCACAGGGGATTAGGGTCCTCAGTCATGGCTTCATTTAGCCTTAATTACCCATTTAAAGACTCTAACCCTAGTCACATTCTGAGGAACTGAGGGGTTAGTATTTCAACATATGATGGAGGGCACAATTCACTGTTAGTGACCAACAAAGTAGACTAGACAAAAAATGGTTTTAGTTTAAGATTTATACTTTTTGTAATAATACACCTAATTTTTCCAAAAGGTTTTATCCATTTTTTTTTGAGAGAGAGACAGAGAGAAAACATCAGCAGTGGGGAGGGGTAGAAGGAGAAGCAGACTTCCCACTGAGCAGGGAGCCCAGCGCTGGGCTTGATCTCAGGATGGGGATCATGACCTGAGCTAAAGGCAGATGTTTAACGAACTGAGCACCCTGGTGCCCCTACACATTATTTTCATAAGAATACAATAAAGAATTATTTAGGGATTATTTCCCACTGTAGATAGTGTCTATCCAATGTAAACATTCTGTTGAGCTGCCTCAGCATGAAAGACTGACTCCTTAGTCCTTGGTGGAGATGGTTTTATATGTTTTACATTGTAATTTAAGGATTACAACAAAATACACCATGGCCTGTCATGGCCTGAACTTCATTTAACCTTCATATAGGGCTGTCAGGGTAGTAATTTACTGTTTTTGGTCTTTCTAATTCAAATTTGAAACGACCTCAAAATCATCCTCTCCTGACAATAATTTCAAACACTAGACAAATGTCTACTCTTACGATTTATTTTTGTTTGGGGGTGGAGAGTAGAGAAATACCCTGAGTGATTTTAAATCAATAAATAATCCCAAATAAGTTTTGGCCAATTTCAGCAGTCAATGTATTCTTCAACTTAAAAACGTTTAGAACATGTAAGTTTAAATTTGGTTTCCTTATGAAGTTGTTTAGAAAAATTTTCCATTTCTGGATAACATGCTTTCATTATCTTTCCCAGCTGTGGCTCTTCCACTTTGACCAAATTAAAACAACAACAACAACAACGAAAACCCCAGCAACAAGTATAACATAGGCATATCTTAACTACTGGCCATCATGCCAATTATAAAAGCCTGTAAAGGATGATGAGTGGTAAGCCATATCTTTTTTCTTGTTGTCCTGGAATTGAGGCTGAGGAACAAAGTAAGGCTAAAAGATGTTCCCAAGACCTTCACTCAGTAATATAAAAAGAATAGTAAAGGGAACAAGCTTGGTAGGCTTTAAGAAGTTCAGTATCTAAGACAAGAGAATTGTTTTTAAAGATTAAGAGTGCCTTCAAGCAGATAAGACCTATAAACAAGCTGGCTCAAGCCGAGCTATTATTAGGGAAGCCAATCAACCACAGGAGACATTTATGGATATGTAAACTTTTCTGTTGACCCTTCCTTATGCTGACATTACAGGTAGGAAGATAATTAAGGGCACCATGATAATTACTCAACAAACCCCTTTGTTCAAGAGTTTATAATTGATATATAGTCATTCTTTATTTGCTGAAGTAGATAGAACTAAGTTATGTCTGGGTGTTTTATTTTAAAAAATCTCTAAACATGCAAAATGTTCCAGTTTATCACAAGTTAAAAAGTATTTCTTTGTTCTCTACGAAAAATATCTTAAGATAACTTTCTTGCTCTTTACTAAAGCATTTCACAAAAATCTTAGAAATGCCAAGTTTTTAACATGGCATTCACAACATTTCTTGGGGGCTATAGAATTTTTTCCCCTATCTTTAGACAAAGTATTGAATAAAATTTCAGATTTTTTTAAGTGAAAATCTTTTATTTAAAGACAAAGTGTAAAAGAACTAAAAATCTTTTTTTGAGGGCCCAATTTAGAAACTTTAAACAGACTAATGTAAACCTCAGTAAAATGTTATCTCCAATGTTTGCTTCAGAAATTAAAGCATTTATGTGAGTTCTTTAAGAATATGTATATTTTCGGGCACCTGGGTGGCTCAGTGGGTTAGGCCGCTGCCTTCGGCTCAGGTAATGATCTCAGGGTCCTGGGATTGAGTCCCGCATCGGGCTCTCTGCTAAGCAGGGAGCCTGCTTCCTCCTCTCTCTCTCTCTCTCTGCCTACTTCTAATCTCTCTCTGTCAAATAAATAAATAAAAAAAATCTTAAAAAAAAAAAAAAGAATATGTATATTTTCATAGCAGCCAAACATGGCAACTTTAGTATGACCTGTCTTGAAATATTTCAAGATTCTCAAGATAGCTAATAATATAAAAATAATTTATAGTAATATATATTTTTTTAATATTTTATTTATTTATTTGAAAGAGAGAGAGAGACAGAGACAGTGACAGCAGGAGAGAGCATGAGCAGGGAGGAGAGGGAGAAGCAAGCTCCCTGCTGAGCAAGGAGCCCGCCCATGAGGAGCTTGGTCCCAGCACCCTGGGATCATGACTTGAGCCAAAGGCAGATGTTTAACTGACCAAGCAACCCAGGAGCCTCTACAGTAATATTTTTAGAAATATATAATTTTAACTTTAAATCTTAGGATGTTATAATAGAGAGATGGAAGTTGTATATTTCAAAACTCCCCCAGGTATTAAGGTAGAAATATTTATTATTATTTTCATAATAATAACAAATAACAATTTAATATAGAAAGTGTCTTATAATCTTTCAACGCTTTATTGATACCTTTCCTAATAAACTGTTCTTATTATTTATATTTCAAAGAAGAACGGCTGTATTTTGAATGCTTTTTACACTACCTTCCTAGGGTTAATAAAAGGATCACTTTAATCCATTTAAAAGTATATTTCTAAGGACAAAAATGATGATGTTTCCAGTTACTTACCCAAATGAATCCTTTAAGAATATGTATAAGCTAGTGTTGGCTAAATAAAGATTTGTTGTTGGTTTTTTCTTTTATTGTTCTCTGTACACATTTAAGACAACCTTTGGTTCCAGATGAATATTCTTTTTGTAAACTTTTTTAAAAATTCCTTTGAAATGAGCTCTAAGCATTTTGATACAGATAGTCTCAATGAAGCTTTTCAAAGTATTCTTTTACCCTCTGGTAAAATATTATTTTCCAACTTCCTACCAAGATAACCTACTGCCTTCAATTCTGACTGTATGCATAATTATTTTCCTTCTCCCTACCCATAAATGCATCACCTCAAAAAAGGTTAAGACCTTTGGACAAAGGCTCTATGCTTAGAGCTGCTAGTATTTCCCTTAAGACCTCACATCTTGCCACAATAAAGAATTAATAGTGGAGGAGGATTAATATTTATTTAATTATTAATATTGTTGAATATTTAGATTAGATTTTCAGCCTGAAATTAAACTTCTTGGAACTCCATGAGCATAACAGGCAAAATATCTAGTAATTATAATAAAAATGGTAAATACTCAGAATTGCAAAAGATGGATGGTATTCTTATGTATAAGAAATTTATTTTATGGGCCCACCTGGTCTTGGTATCTCACTCACACTTTTTACCTATAAAGGATTCTCAAGAGAATTCTGTTCAATTACATTCCTTCCTACAACGCAGCATATTTCAAGCTTGAAGGAAATTGCTCTTCTAAAGATTACGTAAATAACAGGATCCCCAAATATGCAGATGTTTTATGAGAGGCTTTTATTTGGGACAATAGGGGTCTGATGAAGAATGGAATCAGGAAAAAAAAAGCGAAGCGGGGAGGAGATGATAAGAGGAAACTATTCGCTTCACAGCAAATTCAGCTTTTAATAAGGATACTATTGCTAGTTTCTTCCTTACAATGCTGGTGACATCACCAAGCCTCTGGCGTTTGCATGTAAGTTCCCTAGAGTCTTAAATCCTAGTCTAAAATAAATCATAACTGTTAATTGTTTGGCAAGGTTCACCTCAATTAGCTCCTTGCACAGATTTCTACATTTGCATTTTCCCAACTTACTAATATACGTGTGTATTTTAAAATACACAAACTATTTAAGTATGATGCTACAAATAAACCATTTTAAACAAAGATACTGCAAAGTGCATATGTGTGCTCTATTTTCATTTGATCATCAACTACTAAGTTTTCAGGGATACATTTGTATTATAAAAATGTATATGGAAAAGATTGGTATAAATGTTTCTTGAATATAATGAGTATCACGTGACTTTCCTTTATTAAAATGTGGCAGACTACAGGGAGTCTCCAACTGAATTATTTTAGTACTAATATGTTCTTTCTGAAAGTCTTTCCCTTTCACCCAGCTGCTTTTTGCTTGTGGTTTGAAGGGTATGCACTTAATCTTGCTATTTCAGCTATATCTGTGTACTGTAGAAAGCAGCCAGTTCTTAGAATGGCTGATAAACTAGTTGACCTCCGTAATCTACATTTTAGAGAAATGCATTTCAGCTGCAGATGTTTCCAAAGGTAGGAAATCTGTGAAGAAAATTAATCTGTAACTGACAGATGTTTTCCTATTAACACAGCCTGGGAATATTCTCTTCCAAACATGTAGCGTTCCTGTGGAATTCAAGAGGACTGTTATCTCACTTTCCTAGACTCTTGGATCCTAAAGCATGGCACCAAGATGGACTGTCATCTAAATAAACAGATGCAAACGTTTTGCTTTGTAGTTAGAGGGTGCAATTTAAATCTGTTGACTTTCACATTTGCTCCTTTCCATTTAATTCAGTTAGTTGTATAACTGCTGATAAAATTTTCCTAAGTCCTATGGAAGGCACAGTTAGTTGCTTATATCAAAACTCAGAGTCAGTATAAACGTTGGCAGGAGATTTCATTCTATTTGGGCATTTTATAGCATCTTAGGGAATTATTTTTCTCCTGAGGGCTTTATTATTAATGGAAACTGCCCACGTGCTTTGAGGGAAGAATGGACTTCCTCAATTAGAAGACCTTTCAAGAGAGTTAACAGAGAATTTATTTTTTCATTTAGAGAAGAGAATGTTTCCCATAAGAACACTGAATCTTTCATGGCTGACTTTCTTGCAAACACAATGTGTAAAATTTTTAGTTCCTTAAAAATTAAAGAGACACTGAAATTTAATAAGGCTTCAAAGGGACCTATCTTTAGTAGCCCTGTTTTTTCACCTCCTAGTACTTGTGAGAACAGGTTATCAGCTCCATATACTAAAAAGAAAAAAAAAATCGTCTTCAAGACATTAAAAACCGAACCAAAACAAAACACACATACTGAGCTCCTCCCAAGGATTCAATTTCAGTGGTTCTCAATCCAGATCTGGAGGAGGTTATAGGAACATTTTTTTCTAACAACAATTATTAGCTATGTGATTATGGGTAATTTTCTTTGCCTTCTGAGGTTCTGTTATTTCATTTGAGAGTCATATTTTCCATTTTGCTCATCATAAATATTGGAGAAAATCTGTGTAAAATATCTACCATAATGGTAAGTACTTAAATGATACTTTGTAATCATTTGTTAAATACTACAATATTTACTTCTGTTTAACTCAATTCAATATATGTGAACTCAAAGTGTAACTTCTGCTTTGTTATTACTGCTTGGTCTTGGAATATCAGTATCTCTGAACCTCAGTTTCTTCTACATATAAAACATTACTTCAGCAAATGTAAATCACATACATTAACTCACCTCATCAATACTGCTACTATAGGATTATTTATTACAAAAGTATATGTCTTCAACTATATTTCTTTTAGAATATAAGACTGCCACCCTGATTTTACAATGTCATACATTACATGAAATAATAAAACATAATTTCTATAACTTGTCTAGATTAAAATACTTGATTTACTATACAATCATCACATACATTAAATTTCTACTGTTGTTTGATATGCTGTCATGTTGGCTAATTTTGGAAGTTTGTTAACTAAATAGAAAACTCAAAGGGATGATCTTCTTGCTCAACTAAAATTGTATCACAAATAATTCAAACAGAAATCTGATAAGCTCCCCAGAAGAGATACAGTTTGTCTTGCATAGTGATGATCACAGATTATTGCATTGAAACATACTTTTCAGTGAAACAAAGTAGATATTTTTCCTAAAGTTAAAATTAACTCAACTTGATAACCAAACATAACATAAACTGTTTGCTATCATTGTTAGAAACACCAAATATTTAATAAGACACAGGTTTTGAAAAGGAAAAAGCAGAGTTAACAACAGCTATTTAAAATTGTTTTCTTGGGGCACCTGGGTGGCTCAGTTGGTTGGGCAACTGCCTTCAGCTCAGGTCATGATCCTGGAGTGTCCCAATAGAGTCCCGGCTCCCTGCTCCATGGGGAGTCTTCTTCTCCCACTGACCTTTCTCCACTCATTCTCATTCTCTGTCTCTCTCTCTCTCAAATAAATAAATAAAAATCTTAAAAAGAAAAATTAAAATTATTTTCTTGGGATGCCTGGGTGGCTCAGTAGGTTAAGCCTCTGCCTTTGGCTCAGGTCATGATCTCAGGGTCCTAGGATTGAGCCCCGCATAGGTCTCTCAGCTTGGCAGGGAGCCTGCTTCCCCCACTCTCTCTCTGCCTGCCTCTGCCTACTTGTGATCTCTATCAAATAAATAAATAAAAATATTTAAAAAATAAAATAAAATTATTTTCTTTACTCTGGGATATTATAATTCTTTTGTATCCTTAACTATAATGCTAGCCTACCTTGATACTTTACTCAAATCAATGAAAATCAAATGTCTCAATTTCTCCATAGGGCTTCCTAAAGTCTACTGGAAGCAATTCTATTTATTCCTTCCTTATTCTACATCTTCTCTAACACTGTCTTTACCTGACTACTCTTTCCTCCACCTTGGCTTTTGAGCACCTTATATCTTGCTTTTCATTATGCTGGCATTCTTGTAAGAGTGGCATCTTACTCATCTCTTGGGAGAAGAGGGTATGAAAATTGTTCAAAGAATTGCCAATTGTTCTGCAAGTCATCTGTTTTTTATTGTAACTGGACCACACCCACACATAGAGACCCACAGTCTAACTGAACTCTATATGTGAAGCTTTCAAATATTAGTGCATTTGATCGATACATTTATAGAACACTTCTTTTCTATTTGATAATTTGATGATTTGATAAGTGAACCAACAAAACCAAATCAACAAATGATTAAAGTCACAGAATTTGAAAACTGAAAGGTGTCTAAAAATTCATCCAGATTAAAATCAAAATCTCATGCTCCCTCTCCCAGATAAAAGGACTGAACTTCTTATTCTGTATCTACGGCATGCAAAAACCTGCACTTGGCATGTGCGAAACTGAGAACTAGAAAACACACTCACTCGCCACTTTCAGGAAACAAGTTCACCAAAGAAAAGTTGCATTGAAAAAAAAAATGTAGTGATTGTTCAGAATAAGCCGTCACACCTGTCAATAGGTAATCACTTTCAATGGATCAAAGCAGGTGCCTGATGGTTGGTTTAAATTCACATGGAAAATAGCTGGGCTTGTCCTTGATCTTATTTCTTCCTGTAAACATTTTTCTCTATATATCTGAGCTAGGAATGAGAAAGAATCCAAAACAATGTACTGAGGGTTCCATTTTTATAAACTAAGACCAGTGTCAAATGTTTTCTTAATCTCGTTCATAAAACTCACAATGCCTTTTGAATCCCTTGGCCTCCGGCCAAGTGGAGTTAAACTGTGGAAGGATGAGTTTGTCTTAGCACAGATACTGGTAATTTTAGTCTAACATCTCCCCACCTGGGTGATTCTAAGATTGTCACAGAATAATGAGCACAATAAACAATTAGCATCATCCAAGAAACGGCCCTCAAATAGTCTGTGGCATCTGTTTGTCCCTAGCTCTAAAGCTAATAAGAGCCAGGACTCTCCACGGTACATTCCTTTTTCAGCTTCAAGTCTAATTACAATTTCTGCATTTCAAACCAGTGAGGTACTTATGGCTAGGGAGAAGATTCACAATATTTTATAGTAGAACAAATTAAGAAGCCTTGCATAAGTGGGCCGAATGCCAGCTTGCAATTCTCCCAGAAGACCTAACTCACACAGCAATGCTTCTTGCAATATTTCTACTTGTTTAGATTTTTAAAGATTTTTTATTATAAAGAAAATTGTTCACATTAGCGCTTTTTAAAACTTTTGTAGTAAAGCATAAAATTAGCAAAGCAACTATAAGTAAGAGGATCTGGATGAATAGAAAACATGAAGTTTACACACTGAAGCTGAAATACGCAGTAAAGTCTCCAAACTTCCTAGAAAATAGTTCACCAGACATTAATTAATCACACTGAACATGATTTTTAATATGCATAGAAACACTTGAGAATAGGGAAGTACTTAATATCGTAGGGAATCTTTCCTTGATTACACATATTAGCATTATTATGACTTACCCAAATATCTAGTAAAATATGTTTCTCTTTAAATTTAATCTGTTCTGTATTTACCTGGATATTTTTCTTAACAATTTATATGGGTCTTTACCTTCAGCATAAACATTTACAAAATACGTTCTTCAAAGAAATATCTTTATACTGTAAAATGAGTAAGAGATAAATATGCTTTTAATAAGATGGATTTAGTTGAAAAGACTTAAAATGCTAACTAAATCTCATGATGAAGTTTCTATATCAAAGACAGCTTTTCACTTATGTGCTTCTGAGAAAAGACTATCAACAATTAACAGTCCTTATGACAACCCTGAACTCTAATGTTTGCAGGCTTTCAAAGGAGTTGCTAATTATACACAGAGGAGCAAAAGGTGTTGAAAACATTAACAAAAGGGCTTGGACAAGTCCAGGGAAGTTTCTTGAAGTCAAAACCCACTTAACGTATTCTTTTGAGAATTATGGTTATTAGTTAGGTCCTAATAAAGGTAGTATACAAAAATATTAGTGGTTACTTTAGCATTGATAATCTGAGACCAATAAAACCTAAAGTTTGCACTGTATTTTTCTTCCATAGAATTAACCTGGGGATTCTCTGGGAACACTTAGTGTGTATATTATATTATCTGTCTCTGAAGCCAGCAATTATATTACAATGGACTGTGCAGACTATATGCTTAGTCAAGGGTTATGGGGGGGAAAACGAAGGAAGGAGAGCTGGAAGGTGGACTTCGGGGTGGAAGAGATAAAAGACTCCCTAGTTCTTCACACTTCATCTGGTAAGTTATTTGTTTTGGGTACAAGACTCCTCTTCATCTTCACTTTTAACATCAGTCAGCTTCTGAAGTGGTCTGATAGGTTGCGTGAGCCACACTATACCTTCTATATCCTCTCAGCCACTTTCCAGTTTCCCTTAAACAGAGAGCGGTATTTTCAGTGAAGATAAATCAGATAGAACACTACTGGAGATATATGTGTTGCTTGTACTTTTATATTCAGTATATTCACTAGTTTTCTGAACTAGGGAAGAGGGAGATACTAACAAATGAGGAAACAGGCAGAATTTACTCTTGTCACTTCTTTTATTCTGACCAATATAAAGAGCAAGATTCCATTTGGGACACAAAATATTGATGTATTTATCTGGAAGCTTAATGGTTTTCTGATTTTATCTCTCTGTGTCTCTATCTATCTGTCTATCTATGTATCTCTCTATTTCAGATTTATTTATTTGAGAGACAAAGAAAGTAAGCAGGAAGAGGAGCACAGGGAGTAGGATAAGCACACTCCCCGTTGAGCATGGAGCCCAACTTACTAGCCACGGCTAGGAAGAGAGAAAGCCAGGGGCAGGGAGAGGGAGAGAGAAATGTAAGCAGACTCTGCTCTGAGCACACTAAGCATGGAGCCAGAGGCCCGGCTGAATTTCAGGACCTGAGATCACCACCAGAGGCAAAACCAAGAGTTGGCCAATTAACTGAGCCACTTAGGTGCCCCTTAACAGCTTTTTCAAAAATTTAGGTCTTCTGTTTACTTTCTTTCTGTCCTCACTTTTTATCCCGCTCATGAGGTCCGAAGCAAATATTCAGTCCCATCCCTGTACTAGGATTTATTTTATTTATTTTATTTTTTTATTTTTTCTATTTAACTGCTGTGATTCTTGCTCCCCCATATTGTGCTCTCCACCTTTTCTTTGTCTCCTAAGGATAAGAAATATGTATTCTCGTGGAAATTCAGGTGGAAAGAAACTTTCTCTATGTGAATTCCTACAGTCTAATCACCTTCGCATGCCATACCCTGACCACGGTTCACATGTCCTTTGTTGTTGTAATCTTGCTGTCATGGCTAGTAAGAGAGAAAGCCAGGGAGCTCACTTCTGAAAGGCCACAGATTTCCATGTCTTTAGAATGACTGAATAGCCAGACAGTCCTATAATTTATTCTTTGTTTTGTTACTCTCCCAGAGTAGAGGTTAGCCAATGTAATATATCATCTTAAATTCTGAGTTATCTCTGAATAGAAAAGGAAATGGATTTAGAATAGGAGAAGTACAGAACACAAGGTCTTTTGGTATTCTCTTGAGTTCTACAATTAATTCCAAAACAAAATATCCTTAATAGTTCAAGAATAAAAGTAGGTAAATTCAAGCAGGCATAGGGACCCGTAGAAACACCCTGCTAGAAATAATAACAATTAATAATGGCAATATTTCCATTTATTTAGCAGTTACCGTGCAACAAGTACTATAATAATATATATATTATATATATATTTATTTTATGTGTATATATATATAAATGCTTTATTTTATGTGTATATATATATACACATAAAATAAATGCTTTAAATACATGATATCACCTCCCTTAAAACAACACTGAGGGAGTGCCTGGGTGGCTCAGTGGGTTAAAGCCTCTGCCTTCGGCTCAGGTCACGATCTCAGGGTCCTGGGATCGAGCCCCGCATCGGGCTCTCTGTTCAGAGGGGAGCCTGCTTCCTCCTCTCTCTCTGCCTGCTTCTCTGCCTACTTGTGATCTCTGTCAAATAAATAAATAAAATCTTTAAAACAACAACAACAACAACAACAACACTGAGATATATGAATTATTTTCCCCAGTTTACAGTTTATAAGTAGGGAAAATAAAACCAAAGAAGTTAAGTAACTGGGATACTGTTTGGCATTCAATCAGACTAGAGAATCTTGATTATTAAAATTAGCTAAATTGTTAAACACAAATATCTTTCCTTAATAAAACCTAAAGTCGTTCAATGAGTTTTATTGAAGAAAGGAAGGAAGGAAGGAAAGAAGGAGAAAAGAGAAGAGAAGAAAAGGAAAGGAAAGAAAAGGAAAAAAAGGAAAAGAAGGAAGGATAAATGTGAGAATGAACTCTAGGAAAGAGATCATACACATACTAGTAATAAATATATAATAAACATCTATAAATAGTCTCTAGTTATACTCATGGCATGATTCTTGTGTTAGCTACCATTTTTCCCTCATAAGGACATTTTGGAACCTTGTACCAGAGTGACCAAGGAAATAGATATATTAGGTTTTAGGTTAGGTCCTAGTGTGTATCCTTCTTATATGTCTCAACTGGTCCAATATTTTGTGAGTATCATCACCGTTATTATATAACCTAATGAGGAGTTACTACTTACTAGGTACAGTGCTTCTCTTTTACTATATTATTTTATTTATCACAAAGACCAACGACTGTTTAAAATAGATGATTATTTTTCATTTTTATTGAGAATAATATATAATCTAAATTTGACAAAAGTCACCCTTTTGTTTGCACAATTCAGTGGTTTTTAGTACATTTACAAGATTATGCAAACATTAGCGTATTTTCATCACCCCAAAAAGAAATGTCCATACCCATTAGCATTCACTCTTCATTCTCCTCTCCCTCTGGCTCCTGGCAACCACTAATTTATTTTCCAATGTTACAAATTTTCCTATTCTAAACATTTCATATACACAGTATCACACAGAGCCACAGTTATGTGGGTGTTTGTGTCTGCCTCCTTCTTTCACTTAATATAACATTTGAAAATTCAACCATATTGTAGCATATCAGCACATCATTCCTTTTATTGTCCAAATCCTAGTCCATTCTCACATATATCACATTTGTTTATCTCTTCATCAATTAATGAACTTTTGGGTTGTTCCATTTCTTGGCTCTTCTCAGTAAGGCTGTTAGAACGTTCATGTTTAAGTTTTTATGTGGACATTTACTTTTGGTTCTACTACATATATACTTAGGAAAAGAAATGCTGAGTCATATAGTAAACTCTTTAGTTTTTGAGGAATAACCACGTTTTTCACAACAGGTACACCTTTGTACATTCTCATCAGTAATATATGAGGGCTCTAATATATCCACATCCTTGCCAACGTTTGTTTTCATTTATCATTTTTTTTTTTAAAGATTTTATTTATTTATTTGACAGAGAGAGATCACAAGTAGGCAGAGAGGCAGGCAGAGAGAGAGAGGAGGAAGCAGGCTCCCTGCTGAGCAGAGAGCCCGATGTGGGACTCGATCCCAGGACCCTGAGATCATGACCTGAGCCGAAGGCAGTGGCTTAACCCACTGAGCCACCCAGGCGCCCTCATTTATCATTTTTGTTATGGCCATCTCAGTGTGTGTTAATTGGCATCATATATCATATTATGGTTTTGATTTGCATTTCCCTATTGAATGATGCTAAACATTCTTTTGTGTGTGTGTGTGTGTGTGTGTGTGTGTGTGTGTGTGTGTGTTTACTGTCCAGTTGTATATTTTCTTCAGGGAGATACCTATTCAAAAATTTTTGAATATTTCCTAATCGCATTGTCATTTCATTGTTTAGTTGTAAGAATCCTTTACATGTTTTAGATACTAGTGCCTTATCTGAAGCATGATTTGCAAATTTCTCCTACTTTATAGTTGTTTCAATTTCTTGATGAGATCCTTTGAAGCACAGACATTATACATTTTGGTTAAGTACAATTTATCTATTTTTGTTTTCCTTTTGATGCTTGTACTTTTGGTGCCATATACAAGAAACCATTGCTCAACCTAAGGTCCTGAAGATTTACTCCTATATATTCTTGCTAAGAGTTTTATAGTTGTAGCTCTGACCTTCAAGTTTTTTATCCATTTTGAGTTACTTTTTTTCTGGATGTAACCTGAGGTAGGGGTCCACTTCATTCTTTTGCATGTGGATATCCACTTTTCCCAGCAGAATTTGTTAAAAAGTTTATTGTTTTCCTATTGAGCTGTCTTGCCATCCTTGTGAAAAATAAATTGACCATAAATGTAAAGGTTTATTTCTATATTCTCAGTTTAGATTATCTCCATTTTAGAAATAAGAAAATTGAGGCATGGAGGGATTGTAGTCAAAGATACAATCTAGTAAACCAGGATTCAAAGTTGGTTGGACTGACTGCAAATACTGTGTCCTTAAGCCCTCTGTTCTGAAGCCACATTACACGTATAATCTACACTGATCCATCCTGGACTGACTCCCTTTTTAATTTCTCAGTTGATAAAATAATTGCTGAGCATTTTTCTTTGTTCAGATTTAAAGTATAGACATTACCATCTATATTCTATAACTCAAAGTATTATGCCCCTGTTTTCCATTTCAAAAACTTGTATAACTGCAAAAAACATCAGATTTCCCCCCACACCCCAATATGAATAGCTGAGTATAACACAAAAATCAGATAAGCAGGACAAAAAGGTGATGTTCTACACTGGATTTAAAATCAAAAGCATAGCTCTCGGATCCCGTCTATGAAGCTAGTTACTTGTCCCTTGATAAATCCTGCAACTGCTTTGTTGTAACCTTTTTCACCTGCCAAAGGAGAAATCTGAAATAATAGTATAAATATCTAAAATCATTTCTATATTTATAACCTTAGTTTGAGAGGTGTTCTTCATGGCTGGTCACAAATAAAGCTTATAAATTTGTATTTGAGGAGCACCTGGGTGGCTGAGTCAGTAGAGCATGCAACTCTTTATCCCAGGGTTGTAAGTTCAAGCCCCATGTTGGGTGTAGATATTATTTAAAAATAAAATCTTTAAACAAAAAGTTTACATTTGATATTTACACACAAGGAAGAAAAAAGCATATGAGCCCTACAGTCTTAAAAGTATTAACTCATGTTTTAAAATATAGAGTAGATTTACTTCCTACTCTAATAACTTGCTAATGGTATAAAAATCAAAGAAATTTTACAGTAAAGTCATAAAGGATGTGTAGAAACTTCAGAGTTTTTACATTCTTTTCATCTCAAATTTGGTCAATCTCTATGGTATTAGGTCCCTATTAAAAAATTGAGGAATACTAATCTAGAATTATTTGTTCAACAGCATATTCACCTAATAATTTTGATCAAAAGAATGAGACCTAGCATATTCATGAATTCAGAGGAAGAAAAGTATTTTCAATTTAGAAATTTTAAGATAACAGTTTTGACTTTTTACAAAGTCAAATTCCAACCTAGAGATAATGTTTTTTTTGAAGGAACTGTTAAGTTTATAAGTTTTCAATGTAACAATTACTACTGTGTCATCGTTACTAATGTAGAAAGACTCATTAACTAGGAATGACTGGGAGTCTGTAAATAGTAAATAATTTCTCTTTCCCAATTTGACTAAAGGCACTCAATGGCATTTTGAAATCAATCTGGTTGGTGTTTGTAGTATTAGTCACTAGGGAGGCTAATATGTTCTATGATAAGTGTGTGTCTTTTAATTTTTTTTCTCCTTGTAAAAAATCTTTTATTTTTTAAAGATTTTATTTATTTATTTGCAAGAAAGGGAGACAGAGACAGAGCATGTGAGCAGTGGGGTAGGAGGCAGAGGGTGGGGGAGAAGCAGATTCCCTACTGAGCAGGGAACCTGATGTAGGACTCTATCCCAGGACCCTGAGATCATGACCTGAGCAGAAGACAGACACTTAACCTACAGAGCCATCCAAGCATCCCATTTATTTGTTCTCCTGAATAAATTTTTATCCTCTATATCTAAGAAAGACTTATCATATAAAATGTTTACAGACATCAAAATCAACAGTTTTTTCAAATAAGAAAACTGCTACATAATTTGTTTCCCTTAATGTTTAAAAACTTTGGAATTTTAAAACATATCTTGAAATAATTGATACCCAAAACTGTTGCTTCAGTGGGAAAAAAAAAAAAAAAAAAGAGCAATCTTTTACATATATGCCTAGGACCACCATGGAAAAAAATGTGTGGAAAGTTTAAATTCCACAGAGAAGAAGTCCATTTTTTGAAATCTCTTTCAGAATACTGAGATATCAAACCCTTGTATCCTGCATAGATACATGCTAAGCAGTCGCACCAAGTTATTTGTCATTGGTTTATGAACTGCTTACATAAATATGTAAAAGTTTAGAATGTAGACCTTATAATGAGTCCTGGAGAAAGGGGGAGGTTCCATATTAGGTCAGTACTGAACTCTGAATTTCAGAAATGGAGGATAATCCAAGAGTGAATAGGAAGACAGTGCAAGCAGAGCCATCTATGGGAGCTAAACTGCTGATAGGATCAAAAGTACCAGACAGAGGATTCTTGGATACCAGACCCAGCGAGATGGTTGGGAAAAAAAGATAGGGATTTAAGCCCTGAAGAAGTCCTTGAGCTGGGATATTTTTACAATGGAAAGAAAGAAACTGTTCAGAGCACAAATATACTAGGAGCTCCAACTCCTTGAAACAGTTAAGTTACACAAATGCATTTCAGTTTTACAGGTAGCCCCAATTATCAAACTAAAACCAATATTTAATATTCCAATTAAATGTGATCTAATTTCATGTGTAAAAACTTTTTTGATTAGTGTTAAAAGGTCTTTAATCCAGGGTCATATTATTCATAGTTAGGAACTACTCCAATTAGATCAGAAACCATTTCATTTCTTTTCAAAGCAGGTTTGTCTGAAATTTTCCATATTTGCCTTTTATCAAGGCAAAGATTTTATCAAACATGAACTACTGTTTTCCTTACCAATTCAAACTGTCAGTACAGTTGGCTGAAGGTCCATTTTCACTGGGGCAAATTCTTCTCTGGTCCTGGAGTTCTCCTTATGTCAAGATAGCCATTAGGAATACTTGAGCCTTTAATGGGCCTTAGAGAAAATACGGCTAATGAAGGAAATGTCTAAGTTGTACATAACCAATAAAATCCTTGCTGATACACTGACTGCTTAAGTAAGTAGTTTTCCATTCTCTCTATCCCACCAAACATACTATGTTATGCCATTGAGTGTGAAATCCTGCTCAAGGAAAGCCCTGTGTAGTTTCTTTGATCTGATATTTGGGGATTTCATCACATGGCAAATGGGAGGGGGTTAGGAACTCTTATAAAGGATGGTGCAGTGGAGTTAGGCCAAATTTCATCACAGTAAAGTGTCATACCGCATGAACTATAAGTTTAGAAGTATAATAACCTGTGCTTTCCCCTATTAGTCTCTGTTTGGTATTTACACAATGCATTCTTTATCCTAGTCATGCAAATAAGCACATTACTTATTGTTATGAATTAAAATTATTTATTACATTCACTTTATTATATTGAATCATCCAATTATTTTTGAGGCAATTTAACAATGTAAAAATCCCTAAGCATATTTATTTAGTTTTTTGAAACGGAAATAGTTCATTTTCATTTAATAATATTCAAATCATCTTAATTGCCTTCACTGATACATGTAATGTTTTGAATCTTAATAATTAGAGTTATTTAACTTGCAGGGTAGCCAACTATGTACTGGAAAATGAGGGCAGGGCTCCAATTAATGTGGGAAAAGAATGTTTGCATGTTTTAATAACTTTTAAGAGGAAACATAAGATTTGAGCTGTAACCACAATTATAGAAGATAGAGATGGAAAGCACATTTATTTGCTTAACTCATCTCTCAGTATGTACAGAATGATTCCACACAAAATGTAGGTGTTTTGCTTAGTTAATATTAATTTGTACTGGGAAAGATACATTGAAGGGAAGAGACTGAAACAGAGAAATGAGATCTGTTAAGCAGGTTTGTTATGTGTACATATAAAATAGAGAATGGTGAAAGAAATCATATAATCACCATCACCATTATCATCATCTTAGCTAAGTGTTAAAGAGTTTAAAAATATTTCTTATTTAATCTTCATATAATGTATAAGCAAATGCTTTGAACAGAGGTCCAACAGACCATAAAGCTTCCTTTTTTCTAAACTAAAATCATCTGATGATGTCTTTGATCTTAGCTATGTGATCTGTATTTGTTGAGGTATCAGTGAAACAGCCATATGGCATTGTCCAAAGCATTTTATCACTACATGGTTGAAATTTGAAAATGAGTTTTGAATTTGAGATATAGTAAGTGGAAACAAAATGATGCAAAAATAAAGAATGGCCTTGATATTTATTTCCCTACAAGCCTATCATTACTATTACTACTATTTCATTACTACTACTACCACTGCTGCTGCTGCTGCTATCGCTACTGCAAATAAGTATCATTTATTAACTACCTTTGACATTATCTGTATTAGTATTATTACTGGATACATTTCTTATTTATTATGTATTTCTCTTCAATAGAATGTAAACTCCACGAGAGAAGCTTTCACAGGTTATCTTAAGATTATTCACTTATTTATTTATTTGCGATAGAACAAGAGAGGGGGAGAGAGGGAGAGAACACCAGCAGGGGAGCGGCAGAGGAAGAGGAGAGAAGTAGGCTCTCCACTGAGCGGGAAACCTGATGAGGGACTCCATGCCAAGATCCTGGGATCATGACCTGAGAGGAAGACAGAGCCTTAACCAACTGAGCCAAAAAAGAACCTCCCATAGGTTGTCTTAAATACTGTTGAATCCGTAGCTCCTACACTATATACTGTATGATGTAAGTAATAAAAACACTATTACTGAAGGAACAACCAAGTTCATTGATTTATATTGTAGGAAATTAGCTTACAGAAGATGGAAAAACCATCCAGATGGGACCCTGGGGTCAGATTGCCCCCTAACCAAGGCAGGACATTGTAATACTAGATGAGCATCTTTTCAAAGAACCTTTACCAGAATATGATATATAAATGTCTTATGTTTGATTTTTAACCATAACATCACAAAATGGGGAAGAAAAGATAATCATCATAAAGTCTATTTTCTTCAAAATATCATAGATATTTGTATTGTTGATTGCATGCCCAGGCAAATTAAGGAAGAAACATTGTTTTTACTCATTTTTCTTAGAAACTGAAAGAGGCAGACATAGATATACAGATAGAGGTACATATGTTTAAGGACCCAATAATAAAGACAAGATTGGAATATCATAGCCCCAGGACCCATTGTCCCAGGACTTAGCTACTAGATGCAATACGTGATTCGTGTGCTTTCAAACTTAACAAATCCTGAAGAACCCAAAGAAATCCATTAACTAAGGCTTATTTACTACAAGGATATTTGCCAATTTACGTGTTTTTATTGCCCCCTCAGAAAAGCTAGAAATTAATAGTTCTTGAAGAATTTTCCCATGAAAGTTACTATTAAATACATTATAGTTCATTTTAACCCACAAGATATTCAGAATCATTTATTCTTGTGAGGAACTAAAACCTATTATAAGTACTGTATTCATAGCAGCTGTGCTGTATGTGATGATTTGCTTGGTCAGATACTGTTTATTTTTTTCTGTCCAGAAATTTAGTGCCATTTAGGATCTACCCAGTTTTTCAACTCAAGTTTGAACTAAACATCTTATAATCTGTTATTTTATCTCAAAGATAAATCCATCACTTCAGAACTTTATAAATTTTACCTTTTCATACTCTAACCCAGTATTTGTAAGGTTAGTACCAAACTGTGATAATCTTTAAAACATTCATTGCTAACTGCTCTACTAGAGTACATACAATTTATATATTTTTTTTTATTTTAAATTTTTAAATTTTTTATTTTTTATAAACATATAATGTATTTTTATCCCCAGGGGTACAGGTCTGTGAATCGCCAGGTTTACACACTTAACAGCATGCACCATAGCACATACCCTCCCCAGTATCCATAACCCCACTCCCTCCCCCCAGCAACCCTCAGTTTGTTTTGTGATATTAAGAATCACTTATGGTTTGTCTTCCGCCCAATCCCATCTTGTTTCATTCATTCTTCTCGTACCCCCTTAACCCCCCATGTTGCATCTCCACTTCCTCATATGCAGCCATCAAAAGAAATGAAATCTTGCCATTTGCGACGACATGGATGGAACTAGAAGGTATCATGCCTGCGATATAAATTATTATTATTATTTTTTTAATATTCTAGGTGAGCTTTTTTTTTTATAAACATATATTTTTATCCCCAGGGGTACAGGTCTGTGAATCACCAGGTTTACACACTTCACAGCACTCACCAAAGCACATACCCTCCCCAATGTCCATAATCCCATCCTCCTTCTCCCCAACCCCCCCCACCCACCCAGCAACCCTCAGTCTGAAAGCGCTCAGGGAACAAAAGCTCCTGAAAGCAAATGGGAGCGGATTATTACTCAGCCTGGCCCCTGGTAAGGGCTGTGCAATTCCGCCTGGGGCAAAGAGACTTGAGAATCACTACACCAGGCCCCTCCCCCAGAAGATCAACAAGAAATCCTGCGGAGACCAAGTTCACTGACCAAGGAGTGCGGTTTCAATACCAAGGAGAGCAGCAGAATTCCAGAGGAGGAGAAAGCAAAGCACAGAACTCACGGATTTTTTTTTTAAAGATTTTATTTATTTATTTGACAGACGGAGATCACAAGCAGGCAGAGAGGCAGGCAGAGAGAGAGGAAGCAGGAGCGGAGAGCCCCATGCGGGGCTCGATCCCAGGACTCTGAGATCATAACGGGAGCGGAAGGCAGTGGCTAAACCCACTGAGCCACCCAGGCGCCCCGATATAAATTAATTTTTTAAAGATTTACTTATTTATTTGAAAGGGAGAGAGTGCAAGTTGGGGGACGGCAGAGGGAGAGAGAATCTGAAGCAGACTCCCAAGTGAGCATGGGTCTCCATCTCACGACACTGAGATCATGACCTGAGCCAAAATCAAGAGTTGGACTTAACTGAATAAGCCACCCAGGTGCCCCTATAAATTATTTTAATAAATAAATTTATGTGGTACAATAAGTACAATATGGGAAACAAGATGTTATTGCTAATTCTAAAATGTACTTTCTAATATATATTATTCATATTCACTTATAGATTATATGTTCATGGGTGCTTGAGATAATTACTTATTAGCTATATTATTGGACCAGGATAAACTATTTGAGGCTAGACTATACCAATTCATTATTAAAATGCTATGGTTAATTCTCCTTTATCAATTTCTCATTTTTAGATTTTAATCTATCTATGAAATTTAGTTCTGTTAAGAATAGGGATGTTTAGATCAAGTAAAGGTGAAAAAACTTGGTCTAAAATATGTGAGCCTCTAGAAATCATGTTTGAAAGATCATAAAGCTAATTTGTCTTCATATTACTTTTACTCAAGCCCACATTCACTTCGCTACACCAATACAAGCCTTGCTGACTTTTGATACCATTGAGATGGTATATAACCACTTTTTAATGTCTGCTCATACCTTTAGCATATTTGCTAAAATAATAAATTTTATTTAACTTTAAATTCTTCTGCACTCCAGCAAAACTAAAGCAGAAATTTTATTTTCAATGCTATTTCTATGCACTTCACTTTATAAAATATTAACCAAACTTGACAAAAGATTTTTATATGATGATAGCATTTCAACTAAGATATTTAATGTGTCAGATATTGTTAGTTTTAAATCCATCAAAGAGCCCCATTATGACCTCAATCTTTCATCCAGAGATGTCCTAGAAGTCCCATGACTAAGGTGATGCATTTAATCATGTGACAAGGCTGATCGTCTATAAATTTTGGCATGTGTTCAAATACATTTCCATTATACATTTTCTCTCTTTCTTTGAGATATTACACATATATATATTTATAGCCATATTTATACAAATAATAATTTTCCTCTCCATTAATCAGTCAGATATGTGTTATACACATTTTCATTTACTGACTTCAATGTTAGTGCACAGAAACAAATTTCTGGTCTTATAGTTTATATCAGTCTTATTCATTCATTTAATAACAATTGATTTATAACTTCACTTTTCTATTTACATGGTACAAGAGCTTATAGTGATGACTTCATCACTCTCTTATGTATTATATTAAAATCCCCTAGTCTTTTATCTAGTGCAAATGAAATCCAGTATAAAGCAGTGCCTCAGGGAACAAAAGCAATTGTGATACCATTGCTAAGGGGAGCAACTACATCTAAGCATTATACCAAGAAAACAAAAAGGGAGCTTGGGCATGTTTTTTAATAACATTACTTCGGGCACCTAGATAGCTCAGCTGTTGAGCACCGACTTTTAATTTTGTCTCAGGTTATGATCTCAGGGTCATGGGATCTAGACCTGCATCAGGCTCCAGGCTTGGCACAAAGTCTACTTGAGATTCTCTCTCTCCCTCTCCCTCTGATCCTCTTCCTGCTCATGCATTCTCTCTGTCTCTCAGATAAACAAATAAAATCATTAAAAAATAACATTATTTCAAATAGATACTACTTAGTAAAATTAATTTGTATTATTAATAAAGGAATTATATTATAAATTATAAAATAGCATGGTTAATAACTTACATGTGCCAATTGTACATAACTAGACATAAGTATTTGGTATCTGTGGTATGATCACCAAATAATAATCAAGTTGGCTTTATTTTCATTCTACAATTGTCATGGTAGACACTACATCGAATAAAGTACTACACATTTAATGTAGTAGCAATGTTCCTTAAAGTTTTAAACACTGACAGTCAAGATTTATCTCTGTTTCTTCCAACATAGGACTTGGCCAGACTCATAGTCTCTTCATAAGAGAATAATGTCTGTCTCCATGAAGGTGGCTGGGAACAAATTTAAACTCGAGTTTGTATATATATATATATATATATATATATATATATATATATATATATATTGTATATAATTATATACAATTTCATGTTTCTGCAAACAAACTCACTAAAGAATGATCCCATTTATTAGAATTTCTACTCATTTGTCATCACTCATTCAATCTGGTGTCCAGAAAGAACTCAAAATCCAGACAACACTGGCATCTGGCAATTTTTTTACTACCAATATCCACATTTGTATAGAACAAGGTTGTGTGATTCCCATAATCAGCAGTGTGGATTCTACTGCATATCCTATCCAACATGGAAGCTTACTACATACAGAGCTTCCAATATAGGCTCAATAATCCAATCAATCCCCAGCACAGCTTTTGAATGAATGCTCCAGCAGCCACCTTAAATATTTGTATAATTAGAATGCTCCTGAAAGATTATGAGTTTTTTTTCTTTTTTAATCAGGATATTTTTGTGTAATCTAATTGTTTTTTCTTATTATGTAACTCTACCTTAAGAATACAGATATTTGATCCAATATTCTGGTTGAGATATTTGAAAAATTACTTAAAGTTTCAATTTTCAACTGAGTTTTATTTTTTTAAGATTTTATTTATTTATATGAGAGAAAGTAAGAGAGAGAGAACAAGATGGAGGACAGAGTGAGAGAGAGAAGCAAGGTCACCACCGAGCAGGGAGCTTGATGTGGGGCTCGATCCCAGGACCTGGGATCATGACCTGAGTCGAAGACAGACACTTAACTAATTGAGCCACCCAGGTCACTTCAACTGACTTTTTAATGCTTCTTTGCATATAAACAACAAAAAAAGGTTAACATTTTCTAATTACAACTATGTGTTTAGATACCTTTTGTTTACTTTAAATTCATATTTTTGTTGAATTAAATATTTTGAACATATGTAAGTATATGTTATATTTATATATATAATATTTTGAATACATAAATATTTTGAATTAAAATGTAAAATTCCCATCTATTCTTTAATTTTTAGATAAGTGTCTTTCTTTACATTTATATATTATTCTTATTAAGAAAGTTCACTATGCATTTGGGATTTTCCTTTTGTCCAGAATCAAATTCTCAGGACAATGTAAGTATAATCAATAAAAATCAAAATTATGAAGATTATTTATTAAGTTAAACAACATGAGGCCCAGTGGCCACTAATTACTATTTCATGCTCTTGATGGAACACATGAAGTAAAACCTGCTTTCTGAATTTAACTATAGTCTGGGATAGTCTCTCTGACTGAGGAAGAGTTAGTTAATAAAAAGAGAATATGTTTAAAATAGGATCCAATAATAATTGTTTTCTGAAGAAATGAATCCATCTATAATAAGAGGTTTAACACATTATCATCCTCACAGGCAAATTGGACAAGTGTAGGAAATATATTTACAATTTAATAAAATGACATTTTGAAGGCTCATTAGAAATATATGACCTATTAATGCTTTCTCTCTGCCAAAACCATCCAACCAACCAAACTAAACAACAAAATACAGTATAAGGTGAAGTGTATACTCTGTATCCTGATAACCTGTATTTCAAAAGGTGTTCCTAGAGCTAGCCCCTATCCCTCAGCTATACTTAAGTGTTAGGTAGCCCCAAGAAGCAATTAGTAAAGACAGTCTTTAGGATGTCGGCTGGAAATCAGGAAGATTCTTCCTTTACTTTTAACTCTAGGATTTTCTTATTTTAATTATTCTTATTCTTACTTTAATTACCAGCCCATAAGGTAACTCCAGTTGTCTCTAGGGAAAAACACGGTGGAAAATGATTTTCTCTTGGCTCCGTCATTGTCCATCATTTCATTCTCTATCAGTACTATAATTGAAAAAGTTTAAACCAAAAGTGATGATCAATATTTATAGGAGAATATATTATTTCAAATTTAATACACATAAAGCACATAAAAAGAGAACATTTTCATAAAGATTTAAAAGAAATTTCTAGGTCTGGTCTCTGTTTTCATTAGTATATCTCCAAAGCAGTTATCAAGAAAGAACAGAGCACTAATTGACTCCAATTTAATGTGGTAATATTACCTGCCAAAACACTGACTTAGCCATTGTTAAAAACATCAAATATTTTATTTGAAAGAGATTTAAAAAGCATTGAGGAAAGAATGTGAAAAAGACACTGGTTAAGTCCAGATGAGATCATCACTGGGTCTCTTCTCTACAACATACCTCTAAATCTTCTCCTAATGTAATGCAAACATTTCTAAAAGTTTAACCACAGTTATAAGTCAGAATTATTACAACTTTAATCCAAACACTGAACCAATTCTAGCGAATGTGCTATAGTTGAAAGAACTCCAAACAGAAGAGCAGAAAGAGAAAGAAGCAAACATGATTTGAATACTTCATGCGTGGACCCAGTCAGATGCTTCAGTACTATATAACCTCCTCAGAAGATAGACAACTAACCTCAGAAGGTTGAAGAAAGGAAGCTCTGAGAGGTCCTCCAATTAGAAAAGAAACGTGGGGCACCTGGGTAGCTCGGTGGGTTAAGCCTCTGCCTTCAGCTCAGATCATGATCTCAGGGTCCTGGGATGAAGCCCCACATCAGGCTCTCTGCTTGGTGAGGAGCCTGCTTCCCACTCTCTCTGCCTGCCTCTCTGCCTACTTGTGATCTCTCTCTCTCTGTGTGTCAAATAAATAAATAAAATCTTAAAAGAAAAGAAAAGAAACGTTTTAAGCTTAGTTCTACTTGACTCCTTCCATTACTACCTTTGTGACCTATCAAATCACTCAACTCCAGTGGGTCTTTGGACCCTTATTATAATTTCAGTTTTATGCCTAAAACCCTTCCATGTATAAAATCTATTATTTTAAATCTATGTAATCAGTTGTCATAGTTAATAATCACTTAGAGCAGCATCTAAATCAGTATGTCTCTCTATTCCAAGTTAATCTGTGTTATTTATTGTTATCAAAGTAAACACTAAAAAATTTTTGGACGGTTTCTATTTCCTTCTTTTCTCAAGTCTAAGAAAATGAGCTGACCTGTGGTTCCTTATTTCTTAAATACACGTGTAATTTCAAAGCAGGGTAAAGGTTAACACTGTTGATACAGGGCAAATCATTTGAAAGCACTCAGGTTTTAGAACATGGAATTCCCAATAGTATTAGTTGAAGTTTAAGGACTCTTGCTGCTGAGATACTTGAAGAATTCCCTTTGGATTGCTTATAAGGCATTCAAAACAATTAAGTCTTTGGTACAATGCTCTGTGGGCACAATCCTAAAGATGAAAGATGTAATGGTCAATTCACAGACTATACACTTTGAAGAAGGGATTGGTTCATGCTGCCACATAGTGGGGCATATCGGCAGGAGTCCATTTGAAATGGCTTGTGGTTTTTCTCTCATAAAGTAGCCCCCAAAATCAGGCAAAATAGGACTGAAAATGGAAGAGTTGTTTCTCTACTGGGCATGACTCTGAAAGTTCAATTTTATGTTTCTTCAAAGATATACCCCGGAATAAAACATAGCCTTTTAATGTTCCTTGTGTTTGTTGAACATGACTGCTTTGTTATTGTTTGGTTAATCTCACCAAACCACTTCTAAATTCAAAAGAAATTTCTTCTATCTTGCTCTTTTTGTTCTGAGGTAGAACAAAATGATAACAGTGGCTGGCAAGAGTGAGTTAATTTTATAACCAAAACTGACATCCCACTCAAGTACCCACAATTTAAAAGAGTAATGAATTGTCAGTTTTAACTGGAAAGGGGTTTTTATGTGATTTTAGAAGTCTTTTGAATATTTATTTTGTTCCACTTTACACAAATCTGTATAAGATTTATCTTGTTAGTTTTAAATGTAAGTCTCTCTTGGCCAGATAGGGAAAATAAATTAGACTTCACAAACATTATGAATACTGAATCAATATATTAATATTGAGGAGGTATTTGGAAGATTTATTAACCACAAAAAGATAGCAAATTTTACATCAGAAATGTTAAACATCTTTAATCAAAGTCATCAATTGTAGTTATGCATAGATTCTATAAATAGTATAGAGATTTACTTAAATATGTTACAGATTCAAATGAGACTACCATATGATTGGATGCTTACAGAAAAAAAGAAGAAAAAGTTAAAATTGACAGATGGAAGAGGAAAATGCATTTTATTTTTTGTTTTAAGCTGTTATTTCTCTTCACTGATTTTTAAAATTACTCCACAGAGTTGGACATTTTAAGTCATCCCATTAATATTCAGTGAAGACTCTCATTCATTCAACAAATATTTAATTAATGTCTCTTGGAGGACAGACCACATGCTAGATGCTGGATGATAAACCTTAAATAAGACATCATCTCAACCTTCGAGACACTGAGAATCCAGTGGATAAATATTCAAACAAACAACTACAATTTAAGTGTGAACATTTAAATACTGGAATACTTTACAAAGGTTCTTAGTCCAAACCGATTTCAGAGGTGTGTGAGTAATGAAATGAAATACTTAAATACCTATTAGATGCAAAGAACCCTCAAAGACAGGCCTGATTATCCTCATTTTACAGATGATTAAACTGACCCTGATTGATTATATAACTTGAATTTTTTTCGCAAAAGGAAACGATGCTAATCATGGTAGAGTGGAAATTGAAATCTAGGTGATTTCACTTAAAAATCCATTCTATTTCTGTTTTACAACTCTGCCTACATTCTTGTCGATTAATAAGTAAAATTACATTCAAAGTTACATTCAGGTTATTTGGCAAAATCCTAAGCTTCTAGAGTAGGTTAAGTGACCATGTCTAAGGCTATTCTAGACACTTGGCTTTTAGTAAGAATATCCTGGAGAGCTTTAAAAAAAATCCTGACTATTGGCACCACTCTAGTAAAAGTAATATTATTCTATTGGTTTTCTTTTATTGGAATTCTCCATATGTAAATATATTAAACATTTTACAAAGGAAAGCTAAGACAGCATGTTGTTAGTGACATTTCTTCAATGGATTTAATTAAAGTACATATTGGCTGGCAGTGTATTAGTTTTATCAGTTCTTACATTGTTATAGAAAGTAAAGCATTATTGTACAGTGCTAGTTAGAAATCCAAACAGCGTCCCTATGGGGCTAAAGTCAAGGTATAGGCAGGTCTGCATTCCTTTCTGAATGTTCAAGAAGTGATGCTTTTCCTTTTTTCTTCCCCCAAATTCTAAAGGTTGTTCACATTCAGAGGTTGATGGCTCCTTCCTTCTTCATCTTCAAAGCTAGGTTAGTCTTCATATCACATCATTATGATCTGCTTTTTCTATCCTTCTCTTTCACTTATATGGACATTTGCGATTACAGTGAGCTACCCAGATAATCTAGGATAATCTCTCTATTTTAAATTCAGTAATAAGCAACCTTAACTTCATATTCAAGTCTAATTACTCCTTACCAGTAAGGTAATATATTTACATACTGCTGGGATTAGGACATGAACACCTTTGGAGGCCATTATTCTGACTACCAGAGATGTTATGATGAAAAATTGCTCTTAGAGAATCCTGTACACATTTACTATGTGCATGTTTTAGAAGGGAGCATAGTAATCACAGTTTTTTAAAAAGTACTTTATTTTTTTATTTACCAGAGAGGAGACAGAGAGAGTGAGAGAGAAAAAAGCACAAGCAAGGGGAGCAACAGGCAGAGAGAGAAGCAAAATCTTTGCTGAGCAGGGTGCCCAATGCAGGACTTGATCCCAGGACTCCGAGATCATAACCTGAGCCAAATGCAGATGCTTAACCAATGGAGGCTCCCAGATGTCCCAGTAATCATAACTTTTAAGCTTATTTGAGACCTTTTACTGCAGACCACGCTTTGGAACTATTGCTCCAAAAAATATACTTTAGGAAATTATGTATTCTACCGTACTTTTACCATACTCTCTCCAATATACTTATTAGTAATGGACTGTGACTTCATATATGAATATGTATGCATGCAATTACATGTATGTATGTATATTTATATATCTGTGTGTATATATATACACATATAAATTTACTATTAGATTGAATATTTTAATATACTTTGTAATAATTCCCAATTTTACTCTTTGAAAAAGTTTTATCCTTTTTTCTGATATATCTTTAGCACTAATTATAATTGTCTGATACATATGTTTTAGTGCAATTCTGTATAGGAAATCCTTATCAGCTTGAATAGGTTTAAAGGTATACGACTGACCCTAAATTAAAATATTTCTAGACACATATATTTATGAAACATAGAAGGAAACTGTTTCTACATTACATTTTCTAGTCTTATTTAGAACAGACAAAGGAACAAACAAAAAAGGAAGCCTGCATGATATCACTTGGAAATTCCTAGTTTTTGTGTGATAGTCCTGTTTTTCTTATTTTTGGATTTCTCGATCTTAGAGATTAGATTTTGAAGAATAAGACAATATGTTAAAATTGAAAGAAGACCCAATGGCAAATGATATGCTTTCATCAGCTGATTAGAATATTTTTTCTATTCATTTTACTCTGATTTCATTTTCAATTATTTTCTTTCTAGTCGTTCAGCACTTTCTAATCTCTTATAACAAAGGAATGGATGGCACACACACACAAAAGAAAAAAAAATAGAGCTGCCATTCCTGAATTTCATTATTTTACAGTCATTAACACATGGTTACAAACTCTGACACAAAATGTTTCTTCTGAAGAAAAGGAAAAAGAAACACTGATAACTAAATATACCCCTTGGTATATGCAAGACAATATATTTCTGGACATGTCTCTAATCTCTCAGTTGGTATAAACTTCTCTGTGAAGAGTTCATCACAATAGAAGCCTTCTCTCCCATTAACATAACAAATGATAAATTTAAAACAGGCATTCTAATTTCAACAATATGAGAAGACTGTGAGATATTTCTGGCCCTTGAGATCAGAGTTTATGGTCAATCTAAGACATGGCTCATAGACAGCAAACCTAAGTGAGAATTAACCCTTTCTGAACAAACCCACACTACTATCTATACCCTGTAAGAGGACGCTGACAGGGCAGTCATGAATGTTGGCGCCTGAGGCCAGTCTCAGTATACACAGTCTTCATCCATGACTTCAACAATCAAAATGTCAGTTACAGTTACATGAATGCATGCTCAACCATATCCTTTTTGCTTCTTCCACTCATATTTTCTTCCACCAGTATTTCACAGAAAAGGTAAATGAGGCACAACATTGCTGCTGTGAATGAACAAATTCACTGGAAAGACCATGTTTCCAAATTATGCCAACAAAGTGTCTGTAGACTACCTCTTAGTAGACATGGGAATGTAAAAATAAGATTTGCAAGGAAATCTTACAACAAAAGAAGAAACTAAACCAAGTGAATAAAAACAGGCACATAGTTTATTCCCATTAATCATAACTTTTCGAAGTTCATGAAAAAATGAATCTATAGAGGTGTATGATCTATATGTATTAAGTAAACATGCACTTGTAAAATAGTATGCATAGTTTTGTGCCCCCTATCTCCTCTATTAACCTCTTTAGAGTGTGGAACATCTGCCGATGATATAGTACAAGTCCAAGCAATGAAAACCAGATGCTCTAAATTATTGCCATTCATCTATCTGATCATCCTACCTTTCACACGATTTTAAGTTTGGTGCTGTCACTCCCATTTACCATTAAATGTAAGCCTCCTCCATATTTCCTAAGAAATATAGGTATGCTTCTTTATTCTTCCCATAATTTTACACAGGCATCTAAGTACTATTGCACTACCATATTTGGTTATATGGAGAGATATGGTTCTTCCTTGAGAATAACTTTCACATAGTCTCCCAATGGAGGGGACTACTGTAGTCTGTTTGTCCCTCTCACTCTCTCTCTCTTTTTCTTTCTTATTTATGTCATAATTTTATAAAAAGTAAGGAAACAGTTTTGCTTCCCTTTTGAGTAGTTCCATACAGACTCATGCTACCATTATTTTACTATGAAATCAATGCCTATTACTACCTGTTTTAACTGGTGAATTTTTTCGTTGTTGTCTTGTGTTCTTATTTTGGGACTTTGGTAAAAGTCTTTTGACTGATGTTAAGTATTTTCTCTTTCTTTAGTTGACCCCAAAGGTTTTCCCAGCAATATGGTCTATAATTAGTCTGCCATTATGCAAATTAGAGGCCACATGATGAAATGTATATATGTCTTAAGTAGTTTTATTTGTCAGGCTGGGAGAAGATTAGTCTAAAATAGAAAAGTTGGCGAGAGTATCATTAATTCTGGGGCACCTGGGTGGCTCAGTCTGTTAAGGGTCTGTGTTCGACTCAGATCATGATCGTGTAGCTTTGGGATAGAGCTCTGGGATCGAGCCCCATCAGGCCTCATCAAGTTTCTTTAGGCTCTACACTCATCCTGGAACCTGCTTCTCCCTCTCCATCTGCCCCTCCCCCAGCTCATGCTCTTAGTCTCTCTAATAAATAAGTAAATTTTTTTTTTTTTTTTAAAGAGGCTCATTAATTCTAAAAAAAAGTGGCTGGGTGGCATTTTAACACATTTATTTTTGACAAAAAGCTTTTTTGTCATTGAAAAGTTGAAAAATGTCTTGGTATATGTACTTTTCTATGTGGAGTGGTCATCATACCCTCCAAAAGAAAAAGAAGAAGAAATAAAGAAAAGACAAGACCAGACCTAGAAAAAAATAGGAAGTTGGAGAAACAGGCAGCTAATATTTATAAAGATTCTTTTTGATACCTCTATTAAATAAGAAGTCAGAGCCACACAGACGAGGACAAAATGAGGAGTTTAAATGAATCACTGACCCTTTCAACTGACTATAAATACACATTAAGATCTTTTAGAAGACTTTCACTACAAAGAGTAATAGCATCATTTACTGAGTACTGACTCTGTCCAGTACTTAACATATTTCATCTTCTAATTCTTAAATTAATTCTATAACATAGATTTCATTATTCACAAAGCCCCAAAGGGATTAAGCATCTTAAACCTAAATTCACAGTTACTAAGCGCGAGAGCTAAGATGCATGCTCAGGTCAGTCTTTTTCTAACACTTTAGCCCTTTCCACTGTCTAAGTCCTGTAATAGCATCATAATTCTGGAGAAGTTGTTTTCTTTACAAAGCATGATCCTAGTAGCAGATACACATTATAAAAATAGTTGGTTATTAAGTATAAATGAAACATATTTCCTGTCCTCATGTAGTTTACATTTTAGCTAGAAACAAGAAAACAAGTTTCATTAATCAGTAATGGGCTATGAAAAAACAGTGAAGAGGGCCAAGGAGAACCAAGAGAAGGGGAGATTAAATCTAATTGGGAGAAGGTTCCAGAAAGAACAAAGACCACAGTGATGTGAAACATCAGAGTTCTTTAAGGGGGTGCCCACAAGGTAAGAGTGAGCAAAGAAAAGAATAGGAAGACAGAAGGGATTGTTTCATTGTGGGAAGCAGGCAGAAGTGTTTGCTTGCCATTCTGGCCATACTTCTTAAAGAGAGAGAGCTCCGAACTCTAATCATTTACTTAAAAACCTACTATATACTATTTGATGTTCACACAAATCTTTATTAATTCTATAATTTAAAAAAATCAAAGTAAATAGTGAAAACCGTAATGAATCTTATTAGAAACCAAGAGCCTTATATTCTTCTTTATAGACAACAGGATTGTAAGCAATAGCTAATTTGGTGGTAAAGTCCCAGGTGGTGTGGAGATCCTTAAGAATATATACTTTTTTAAAAAATAGATACAAATATAAAGACATGTAAGACCATCAGCCCAAAATATCAAAACAGAGATTTTTCAATCCCAAATACGAAGTATCATTGTTATCAGAGACACTATTCCAAATGATAAGTCTAGTGTTTTATCCAGCCACAAGCAAAGTGTTCATGCTGGATTCAAACAATAGGGTTCCCTGGGGCTGTACATGATGGAAAATTTGTTATTATTACATTGAAGATAGGAGTCCAGGAAACAGAGAAAGGTGGAAGCTGGTGTGACACTTTCCTCTTGGTGTTTCATGTGCATGTGTATGCCCTCTATGTCTCTAGCTGTGTGAGTGTTCTCAGTTGCATGTAATACTCAGAGAGGTCCGAGGCCACACTTGGTAGAGTGCATTGCAAGGGACTTGTTGTCTATGGCCACTCCTAAGTATCACTCTGGTGATGACATGAAACAGTACATACTGCAGTGGGGCAAGGAGAGAACTCAAAAATTATGCAGCATATTAAATCAACTGGGTATATTTAGTTATCTTTGAATAGTAACATAATGTTTTAATAACAAGTACAAAAATAACCTCTATCCTTTCAGAAGGCAATGAACTCCCTACCTTATCTTAAAGGAACAAGGCAGGGGACAGTTTTGCTTCTGAAATATATAGCTCTTCCTATTTGATTAAAACTGTATCTTAAGCCCTAGTATGTTCCAAGAAGTTCCTGTGAATTCAAAGTGTCCAGGGATTTCATACATTCCCCCCCTTGATCTTGATAAGGCCACACCAAATTTTTTTTCACTATATGCAAATGCAAAAAAAGTAAGTCATATCACACTTTGGCAGCAACAAAAGTGGATAACAAACTGCACTTCAGAAAGCACAGATTGAGCTAGGTTGCCTTTAAGGGAGATCTCACTGCTGTGTTCTGTGAAGTTAAAAGAGGAACATATCATACTGTCAAAGACAAGTGGGCTGTGTGAACTGCAAGCTCAAAAGCCTCACAGTAATCCCAACCACATGCCAAGTCTCAGAAAGTGGGGCAGTGTCTCCTTTGGAGATGGGGAAAAAAAAAACCCAAAAAACTAAAAACACTCCAAGGTATGCAAAGCTGACAACTCTCCACAAGAGATAGAAGAGCCACATGGAATGTTTTCTGCCTTCAAATAATTGCTCAAATTCTCTGCAAGGCATCTTCATTAGCTAAATAAATATCTTGAGAGCAATTTTTATTTGTCCAGATGAGATTTAAAGTAACTATTTCCAAGAGTCTTTAGGAGGTCAGGAGCTTCAGGGGTAAATTTACTTTGAAAAATACACTTAGTTTTCCTGTCCAAAAAGAAAAAAAGAAAATCCTAAAACAGAGTATGCTATGTTGCACCTAAAAACAAAAAACAAAACAAAACAAAACAAAAAAAATAACCCCCACAAACAAAACAACAACAAAAACAACCAAAAATGTATGGCAAATCTTAAAAAAAAAAAAAAAAAAAACGAGTTTCTCCTTTGCGTTGTTATTCTGACATTCCATTCTTGATCTTTCAAACCCCAATTCACTAATATACTCAAAACCTGACTCACCTCATTTCCTTTTGTTGTTTGCCCAGTACAGATTGTATAATGGGCCAAGACTGAAGGTCAAGTTTATTGATTAAAACCCACAGCAATGAAGTATCTATTAAGTCAGGGTATCTGACTCTCACGTGGCTTAATCCACATGGAATTTTTCTAGATGAAAAGATTTTGACAGAAATCAGCAACATTATACATTTTAAACAAAACAAAAATATTACTAGATCTATTACGTTTTAAAATTAAAATGCTCACATTCACATGTTAAACGTCTCTACGTCCACACCATTCCTTCCATTTCCACAGCATTCATACTGGTTCTAGGGCCCTCTTTAACTGTGGACTATCACAATAGTTTTCCAACTGGATTTTCTTCCTCAAGTCCTTACACCATAATTTTGTCTTACTCAAATAAAAATGAAAAGTCTATTATTCTGCTTTTATTTACCCAATTTAACTGAGTCTCTCCTGGCCCACAAAGATGCACATTGAGTCACTAATGCATCAAGGATTATTATCCCACACAAAATATGAGAAGGACAATCTCACAGTAATGCTAGATAGTGTTAACATGATTATTACATAAATTCATCAAACAACAGTGCTTTTTGTGGATAAGCTGGTGGCAGATGTAAGCGAGTTCTCCATGGCTGACCTTCTTTTCTGGCTTCTTAATGCAAAACTCTTAACCTACTTTAGTGTCAGGAACTTTAAGAATAGGATAAAAAATGACAGTTACTCTTCCCAAGGGAAAAAATATTAAAAAGTACCAAATGTTAGATATATTCTCCTGGGTCTTATGGTTAAAGAATCCCTTGATTTAAAGTCACATCACTTTGTTTTTGTCAGTGTAACAGCTACTCTTCAGGGTAAAAATGTCGTAGCATTTTTACCAAGGAGTAAAATGAGTTTGTGTGTCAAAGTTTGAGGAAATTTGTTATTTAAACATCTCAAACCTATTTTGTCAATCTTGTGAATCATTCACTTATCATTTCTTTATATACCTAAGACTGAGTTTCAGACCATTGCCTACTGCCGTGATGGTGGAACTGGATGGATAACTCTAAAGTTTCCACAGGATGACACTCAAGGATGCTGCTTCTCGTGGCAGCTTCTTAATCTGGGGAAGCTCCCAGCCGTGGCTCCCCAGGGTCCCCTGCTTAAACTCTCAGCAGCTGCTCCTTGCAGCAATGAATGGCTCCAGTCAGCAGTGGAGCCCAGCAATTACAGCCTCCTACAGCTGCTCCCCAAGAGTCCCATTGCTTCTCACATGCTCAAACAACCTCCAACAGCATCTTGATCTCCCAACAGCTGCACATTTGAGCATTTCTTTGTCAGCACCACTTCTACAGGATGTCTCATGGCAATGCTCTAATGGAGCCATTTCCCCCAATCTGAAGAGCAGGTCCTATTTCCAAACAGCCCATCCCCCAACACTCATTTCACTTTATGGAATAAGACAGTGTGGTGTCATACTTCTAACTGCTTCCTCAGCACTTGCTGGGTCTTGAAGGAGCTTCTCATTCAGTTCTGAATGATTTATTACGCACACAAAGAGGACATTCCAAGCAGTTTCCTAGACTGACCATCACTTACTGCTTTATAATCAAACCTCAAGCCTCTCTACCTATCAACCTACTTCATGCCTAAAGCTAGATATGACCTCTGTAGAAAAAGGACCACCTTCTTGATGTGGACCCTGGGTGTATGTCTGACCAAACCCTTATCTAACTTCGGTGCACTCACTTGCCTCATGGCAATATTGTCCCACTGACTTGTAAATGCCTCGAGGGAAAAACTAATTCTTATTTGTGGGTATTTGCTTTCTTAACACTAGAACAATGCTTAGCATGTGGCAGATGTTTGAAGAATGTGCCGAGGTTGCATTAGAAGTAGTGTCCAAAGTCAGCTAAGTGGTTTACTACAGAAGCGTCCAAACTTCTTTTCACTGGTTTCCCCAAAAGGCACAGATGCAGCAGTAAAAATCAAGGCCCAGAATATTGTTGCACAGCTCATAGCTCCCAGAGCAAATATACCACTACAGCTCTCTAGTCTCTCTTTAGGTTATTTTTCTTAAAGTTACAATCTGCGTGAATAATGAAACACTGCCGTTTCCACTCATGCCATTGTGTATTTGTAGCTCTAATATTCATTAAAGATGCAACTGAAATGTTAATGATAATTGCACCCAAAAAGCTAATAAAAGAGGAGCCCAAGGCTCACATAAATGCCAGCATTTAATAATTATGCATACTTTCATCTTTTCTCCTTAATTTATCTTACTTTCTGATAATTAGTTTAGTAAATCTGAGACCCCAATGTATGTGTAATTAATTTTAAAATTTGTTTTTAAATTTGTTTTTTATACTGAGGAATGAGATATAATTTTTCCAAAATATAAAGAGGTAATCATCATTATATAAAATAGTTATCTATATAGACGATAGAATGTAAAACATACCTCTTGAAGAGTATTAACGAGTAGACAACACTTGACATTTTAGAAAAAAAAAAAAAATTGTCAAGATCCAGGCAGGATAAAAGAAGACAATTTAAGTATTTCAAACAAAAGAGGTTTAAACAGGGAGTTGTTTACACAAGTGATAAAGAGCTAAGAAATCAAAGCATGTAAGAGCAAAGAAACTCGGATTTGTGAAAGGAGGAGCCGCTAATAATTCCTACAAGCAAGGATCACTATCAGGACCAGAGGTTAGGACTGTTCGTCAGGAGTAAGATCCACAGCATGGGACCGCCTTGCATGAGATGTGCCAACGGGAAGATGGGTTGTCCAGTGGAAGCTGGAGCCCTGGAGGCAAATGGCTCGCAGGACACACAGCCTGCAGCAATGAGAGAGGAGGTAGAACCTGACTTCTCCCTTCCTGATCTTTTGCCAGTGTCTCCTATTGGTTCAATCCCGTCAGAAACCAGAGAACATAACAGACTGGGAACACACCCGCAGGGGTCAGCCAACTGCATTATACAAATCACAGCAAAAGAGGTACAGAGAATGGCTCTGAAATCAATAAGGGTAAAATGACTGCCACCAGATTTTTTTTCCTGAATTTTAGGTTGTAATTAGCTTTCAAACAAATGTAGAATTCTTTCTAATTATTGTAGTTCAAAACCTTAACATTGGTATATATTGATTATATCTTTTCATATGAAATTTGTCCACTGGAAGGAAAATTAATTAATTGTATTAATATTTTACAACTAACTCTATTATCTATATTCTTAAATAAAAGTCACTGGGAATCAATAACGAGAACAATCCCAATTATGTCCTAATTCAAAAAAGGAAAGAGGAAGCCCTATACATTATTAGCACACTGGAATAGGAAGATGGTAAAAATCTGTTAAATATCTACACTGAATCAGACAAGGATTTTCTCATATGCCTAATTGTGTTTTTAAAAAATTTTCACACCAATCCAGAGAGTTGGGTATTATTTTTTATTTCTCAGAGAATGGGAATGAGTCTGAAAAAGATGGAAACAATGAAGTTCATATACTTTATAAATATCAGAGCTGGCTGTCACCTGAGCCCAGTCTAATTCTTATGCCACACTAAACTACTTAGGAGAACACTTAACTAGTTTCAAAGGGAGAAATAGCCTAAAACATTACTGAATGAGGGAAAAAAAAAATCTAGAGGACATTTTTCAGGTCACTGGCTAGCTTGTACTTCTAAGGAACCTTACTCATTCATTCTATTGTGAATTCAGAGTTAGTTTTAGAGCCACTTGCTTATCAGCCATTCACTACCCATTCACTACCCATTCACTACCCATTCACTACCCATTCACTAAGGGTAGGACAGCAAGATGAGTAAGACTTACACTTTTTTTTTTTAAAGATTTTATTTATTTATTCGACAGAGAGAGATCACAAGTAGGCAGAGAGGCAGGCAGAGAGAGAGAGAGAGAGGGAGGAAAAGGCAGGCTCCCTGCTGAGCAGAGAGCCCTATGCGGGGCTCGATCCCAGGACCCTGGAACCATGACCTGAGCCGAAGGCAAAGGCTTTAACCCACTGAGTCACCCAGGTGCCCCAAGACTTATACTTTTGTGGAGCTTATCAAACACTGCCATGCATTGGAGAATTGAAGCATGTCTCTATCTTTTCCCCTAGTTTAGTAGTATCTCATTCTGGGGTGATTTTTACCACAGCAGTCATTCAGCAATGTCCTGAGATATATTGGGGTGTCAAAATCAGGAAATACTACTGGTGTCTATGGTGTTGAGGCCAATGTTTTAAGTCTACTCAGACTACTATCACAGAACACCATAAACTCAGTGGTTTATAAACAGCAGACATTGACTTCTCATGGTTCTGGGGCTGAGAAGTCCAAGATTATGACATCAGCAGACCCAGTCTCTGATGAAGACCCATTTCCTAGATGGCCAAACTTTTTTTTTTCTTTTTTAAGATTTTATTTATTTATCAGAGAGAGAGGGAGAGCGAGCGAGCACAGGCAGGCAGAATGGCAGGCAGAGGTAGAGGGAGAAGCAGGCTCCCTGCCAAGCAAGAAGCCCGATGTGGGACTCAATTTCAGGACGCTGGAATCATGCCTGAGCCGAAGGCAGCTGCTTAACCAACTGAGCCACCCAGGCATCCCTAGATGGCCAAACTTTTATTTTCACAACCTCACACGATTAAAAGGATGAGCAGTCTCTGTGGATTCTCTTCCAGAACAACACTAATCCCTTTCATGAGGTTTTCACCGTCATGACCTAAGCTCCTCCCAAAGGTCCCACCTCTAAATACCATCACATTGGGCATTAGGTTTAGGGAGACACAATCTCTAGCAGCCAAGGCTAATCCTAAACATACTACAATATACAGGCATTTCCACTCCTACACACACACACACACACACACACACACACACATACTATATGGTCCAAAATGTCAATAGCACAACTGCTGAGAAACCCTCTTCTAGGTGTATAAGAAGGTATCTTTATTTTTGAGTGTGTGTGTGTGTGTGCGTACTAGTTTTCTATTTGCTGACATAAGTTACTATAAACTTAGTAGCTTAAAACAAGAGTATCTTTTTTTGATTGATTTTGTTTATTTGACAGAGAGAGAGAGAGAGAGAGAACATGAGCAAGAGGAGCAGCAGAGGGAGAGGGAGAAGCAGACTCTCTGCTGAGCAGGGAGCCTGACAAGAGGCTCAATCCCAGGATCCTGGGATCATGACAAGAGCCAAAGGCAGACGCTTAACTGACTGAGCCATCCAGGCACTCCTTTAAACAAAGTTATCTTTAAAAAAATTATCTTGGGGGGCACCTGGGTAGCTCAGTGGGTTAAGCCTCTGCCTTTGGCTCGGGTTATGATCCCAGGGTCCAGGGATTGAGCCCCATATCGAGCTCTCTGCTCAGCCAGGAGCCTACTCCCCCCTGCCCCCCTTTGCCTGCCTCTCTGCCTACTTGTGATCTCTCTCTATCCGTCAAATAAATTAAAAAAAAAATTATCTTGGGCTGCCTGGGTGGCTCAGTGGGTTAAGCCTCTGCCTTCAGCTCAAGTCATGATCTCAGGGTCCTGGGATCGAGCCCCGCATCGGGCTCTCTGCTCAGCAGGGAGCCTGCCTTTTCCTCCCTCTCTCTCTCTCTCTCTGCCTGCCTCTCTGCCTACTTGTGATCTCTCTCTGTCAAATAAATAAAATCTTAAAAAAAAATTATTTTACAGTCCTGTATGTTAGATGTGACAAGTCCTTTCAGGAAAAATCAAGATAGTGCCACTCCAGCCTTCTCTTCTGGAGTCTCTAGTGGAGAATCCATTTCCCTACCTTTTTCTGCTTCTAGATGCTACCCATATCCTTCAATTCATGATACTCTATCTTTGAAGCTAGTAAAGGCAGATCCAGTCCTTCTTCTATCACATTGCTCTGACCTATTTCCACTACTCTGACACTTTTCTATCTTTTTCCCCCATTATTAAGGGACCTCGTAGCTTTAATGGACCCACCTGGATAATCCAAGATGCTATCCCTATTTTAAGGTTAGGTGATTTGCGATCTTAATTCCCCTTTGTCATGTAATCTAGCATATTTATGCGTTCCAGAAATTAGGACACGGTCATCTCTGTGGACCATCCTGCTTAGCATAAGGAACACATATGCAACTTTTAGCAAAGTTATTTGCACAGAGTAGGTATTGAATTAAAGTGGGACAACACAAATTTTTTTTAATTAAACTGAATTAATCCTAGATGTCCTTTTAAAATAGGCTACTTTAAATGAAACAGTAATAAGCAGAGGGAAAACAATGTATATGTCTTGCTTAATTCTGTACTAATAAATAACTCTGAAACCTATCCATCATCAACTCTTCAATCTGCCATTTTAAAACACGTGCATCCACCAACTTGCTCAAATCAGACCTAAAATAATGAGTGAAATACCTGAAAGGAAATTCTAATTGTGTTATTCTAGGCCCTTTTTAAATGTTAACCCCTTATCTGGTGTAGCAATAGGAGCCCTTGGCTTTAATCTTTGTAGCTAACTCTGTCCTATATTTTTTTTTCTCAAAATAACATTGCCATATATATATATATATATATATATATATATATATATATATATATATATACATATATATATGTATATATATATATTCATAAAATGCTGGTATCGCATTTATTATTTTTTCACTACAAAATGCAATCACTATTCTGCACTTGTAAAAACATGGGGATTAGCAGAGGATAAAGATGCTATGACCTGGAATGGAAATAAGCAACCTAAGTCATGAATGCCTAACTAATCCTTTTAATTTAAAAATTTTCCCGTTATGTCAGCATTCCCGATGTTATGCCCTAAAGATAGCATCAATACATTAAGTCACAGCTTAAGCAAAGTGACTGGCATGAAGCCAGGGAGCAAGAAGAAACATGCACATATGTACAACCAATAAATCTCTATTGAGTCCCTAACATTTGTCAGGCAGTTTCCTGGATGTTTGGGAGTCCAAAAAAAAAAAAAAAAAAAAGGATTAAAACTCAGCCCTCACCTACAAGCACTTCACTGGGGTTCTTGCTGGGAGTCCACACATAGATTGAGGGCGTTCATGAGAATCTTGCTCACGTGAAGAAGTTTTAAAATATTAACAGTATGTATTTTCTTCTTCTTCTTAAAAGATTTTATTTATTTATTTGACAGGGAAAGATCACAAGGAGGCAGAGAGAGTCAGGCAGAGAGAGAGGGGGAAGCAGACTCCCCCATGAGCAGAGAGCCTGATGCAGGGCTCGATCCCAGGACCCTGAGATCATGACCTGAGCCGAAGGCAGAGGCTTAACCCACTGAGCCACCCAGGCGTCCCTACAGTATGTATATTCTCTAACAAGTGTACAGGTATCATCAGATTTTCATGTGGGCTCATGACTACAAAATGTTTAAGAACCAAGGGTCTGGATGCAAAACATTTGTGGGTGAGAGAGTTCAGAGGGATTACTGCAGCTGCAACCTTTCCCAAGTCCCTACTGCTTCCGCTAGATCACTAACCAGAGGATCCTGAAGGCATGGAATTGAAGAGCTGTGCGGCAGGGGGACACAAGGACAGAGAGTCACTCTATGATTCTGCAAACTGAACTTTGCCACCAGCCTTCATTGTGCCCATTTTCTTCTTGGCACTACCCATAGTTAATTCTTATTTTTCTGCTATAAATCATAAGATAAATAATATCATTGGCAGATTCAAGTTTTCTCCTCCACTAAATTTTACACATATAAGGGTTATAAAGGGGTATGCTATTTAGAATTTAGTTAATGAAAACAGCAAAATCCTAATATCTTGTTAGTAATTTCTTAACTGTCCACCTAATTTGGGGAAGTAACAGTAAAATTATTTCATAGATCAAATTGTATTGCAATGACTTCCAAGAAGACAAATTATTTCATCAGGCTTTTATTTTATTTGCAGGGTTTCTCAGAATAAGCAGACCAGCTAAAGCTTGGTAATCTTTTATTTATAGAGAGATTTTCATACTGATAGTGTACATTGCATTGGGATTTGGCATGTATTACTTACATAGTTATTTTTTGTGTGTTTTTTAGAAAAAAAATAAAGATACTCCAAGATAGACAACTATTCTGAAATGCAACACACAAAACAACTCAGAATTATGACTGAGAACATAAAAATATCATCAGTCTGAGTTTTAAGAGACTTACCAAACCATGTGTTTCAAGAACTAGAATAAATATCCATTAATCGTTGAAGGGATTTTTAAAGGGCAGCAGATCTCACTTAAAGGGTTTGTTACTCTAAAATATTGTCAGATTGCATTTTGAACTGTGTGTTACAAAAAAAAAAAAAAGGCAAGTACTGTTCTACTCAGTCTCTGAATGATAATAAATATGGTTGTACTTCTTAATACATTCCATTTTTAAATATTCTTTAATCTAATACCTGCCAACATGATTCAAAACATAAAAACAAGGACAAAGCATGGCAGGATTACTTTTCAACAATGTGGACCACAAACCATACAACCCTTAGGTTTCATTGCCCCTAACCTGCCATCTCAAAAAAATTATCCAATTCATGAGTAAATCAGAAGTATTAAAGAAGAACCCTCCTTGCTGTCACAATTCACTAGATAGCAAAGATGCTTATTTAAATTCCAATACTGTTTCCTTGCTCCAATTATGAAGCTCAGCAGTTTCCATGAATGCTCCTTCTACAGAATCTTCAGAAAAAGGGATGACTCAGATGGAGGCCAACAGTGTGCAGTATCTCTCAATATTAGTTTTTGCTCTCTCTCACTTCTCTCGCATTCACAAATGACAGCATATTAAAAGTTTATTAGAAAACACTATCAACTTATTCACTCCCTTCTGTGTATAGTAAGCAGTACATTATGGATTTTTGCACTGCTTTAATCTAAGATACTGTTCTAAAATAAGATCCTATAATGATGGTACATAAAATTTCATGTACTAATTTTTGGCTAGAAAATTATGATTGCTACACGCACTGAGAAAATCTTTCTCTAAGACAAATATTATTCATTTAAATGTACCTTCTCTTTCTACCACTTCCTTTACTTCAATTGCAGAAGAATAAGGAAATAACCTTTCTAAAGACTATAAAAGAAAATAGAAGAATATTTAGGAAAGAAGAAAAATCTATTCTGGAAGAAGTGCCAATGGTCAAATGAGGATTTCACTAAAAATCAGTTCAATTAATCTTATTTTTAATGGATCCTGGTTGTTAAACCAGTACCCTAATCAATGTCAATACACTCACAGGTAAAAGTAAGGAAATGGCTTCCTAGAAGTTGGCCTGATACACACTGCCAATGGAGCTACAGTGATTCGAGTTGGACAGGGATTTCTGAAAAGAAAATTGAAAATATCCAACAGAAAAATGTCTTATTTTAAAAAATTACTATGTAGTATGCACTGCCCAAAAAGTCTATTCTAGGTAAGTCCAGATGAGTAGCCCGGAGTTTGTCGGTGAAGGTCCACCTGAGGGAACTCGGTGGTTTTACTGAAATTCTACATCACAAATGACACCCAAAGGGCTTATTTTTCCAAAGTTTCACAAATTAGGCATAATTGTTCTAACTATTTAGATTCCAAATCATTATCTTTCTGAACATCAATAATACAACCTCATCTATTCAAGAGATTAAATATTTTCCATTGCACAAAGCACCTGGGGGATACAATGACCGTCTTATTACTTAATAATGCATATGATCCAAAATGCTTGTAAATTCGTTTTTCTTAAGTTGTAAGTATGGACATTTCCAACCAATAGAAATAGAAAAGTGGGTTGTTTCTAGGTATGGTTCCATCATTACAACTACCACAATGTGGGGAGAATCTATAAGGACTAGCAGAACTTTATTTACATCATTTATTCACCTTAGTGGGTTTTGACTCAGTGATCGGTAGTCAGATCTCCATTAATTTGTGTGATCTCGTATATTTTGGCTCCTATTGGCTCTCACCACAATGAGAACTGGGGTAAGCAAAGAACAATTGATGATAGAATAAGGAGGACTTCCTTATAGAGGGAATAAGAATGAGTATGTACACCCTATCCATGTAACTTGTACCTTAACTATTTGGTATTAATTTTTTTAGTCATTTTCCTAATTTATTTGACAGAGGGAGATAGCAAAAGAGAGAGAGCACAAGCAGGGAAAGCGGCAGGCAGAGAGAGAAGCAGGCTCCCTTCTGAGTGAAGGAGCCCATTGTGAGACTGGACCCCAGGACCTTGGGATCATGACCCGAGGCAAACACAGATGCTTAACCACCTGAGCCCTCCAGCCACCCCTATTTGATATTAACTATAACTTCATTTTGGAGAGTAAATGATGAGCATTTTCTTATAAGCAGATAATATATATTTATTATCACATAAGTGAACTAAGACATGTGTCTCTGTTGTACAGTTAATACAATAAAGAAATGGCTCATCTACAAAAATCACGGTTACTTCTGGGAAATAGCCTTAAATTTTCCTTAAAAAACAAAAAGTGAGCTCATGGATGTAGAGATGATAATCGGTGGTTGACAACTTCAAGAAGATGGCGGGACTGGCAAGATGGGTGAAGGGGGTTAAAAGGCACTAATGTCTAGCAACAGAACAAATTAAGTCATGGGGATATAAAGTATAGCATGATGACTACAGTTAATAATATTGTATTGCATATTTGAAAGTTGCTAAGAGAATAGATTTTAAAAGTTCACATCATCATAAAAAAATGTGTAACTGTGGTGATGGATGTTTACTAGACTTATTGTGGTAATCATTTCACAGTATATTCAAATACTGACTCATTATATATTGTGCACCTGTAAATAACATAATGTTGTATGCTAATTATATTTAATTTTTTAATTTAAAAAGATTATATTTTATAAATATTTTATCTGAGAAGTATACTATAGAGTTACATTCCCAAAAGCTAAAGGTACTTCAGATGGGATAATGAAACATCACTATCAAGGACCATTTTTAATTCAGATGGTTTATTCCTTTTTTCTTTTTTCTTTTTTTTTTTTCTATGCTAAAAATTTTAGGGTTTATATTTTGGGTCTTTGTGACTTCTTTGTATTTGACAGCATGTCCAAAGTGGGGTTCCTATGTGTAATCTTAATCTCCCCAACAAGAGCTTAAATAAAATAGAATGGGAGCCAGTCTGAGGGCCTTGTTCTGAGCCATCACTGCATTCAAGCAATGTCTATTGACATGTGTGTGTTCTATAAAACTTTTCCTAGTGCTGCTAATTTTTTTTTTTGGTTTCATTTTGTAGCTTTTTGAAAATTTTGAAATGTTTACTGTTGCGGAACACCAACTTGAATTTTCTAATATATGTGGTATTTTGACTGGCTTTTTTGACCATTGTAGCTTTTTTCTCCTTCAGGTCTTTCAAGGAAGGCAGGTCTATGATCTGTGATGTCATGTTATTGCGCATCAGGTCAACTTGGAGCAGAAGTGTGGTGTCTTTCTCTTCCCCTATACCTTGTTGAGGCTTTAATATTCATAAAAAGAATGCTAACATTATATTAAGATGCACTGGTCTTTAAAGAATACAGCTCTATTCTTGTGGCCACATGGAATAATTGCTCTCCAGATACTCATTGGCAAGTCTAATTTTAAAATATCTGTACCTGAAGTCCTATTCAAAGACTCACTGAGAGAAATAATATTTGTGGAGGTTTGGCTCAGAAAGGCTAGGTCCTAAAATTTACTTACAGATTAAGGTAGTAATCAAAAAGCGAGCGTCCTGTTATTGAACTGGCATCTCACCGAATTTACTTTCAGATTTTTAATTTTTTCTTGACTTCCCTGCACTTCAGGTTATATTGAGAGGTGTTATAAGGAACAATTCTCTGAATGAGTGATGTGAGTACTGTACAGTTACTGTGGAGATGTTCCTCACACCTCACAGTGGTTCTCTGGGCTGATTCACAGTGGAAATGTTGCTCCACTCTGAGTAACAGGATCAGGAGACTAAGACATGTAAGTGTTAATTAACTGTGTGGATCATGGAATGAATACCTAATCCTGTTTCTCTCTCTATATTGGCTGCTACAAATCTTAGAACTAATTTTTTTTAAAGATTTTATTTATTTGACAGAGAGACAGGCACAGCAAGAGAGGGAACACAAGCAGGGGGAGTGGGAGAGGGAGAAAGCAGGCTTCTTGCCAGACAGGGAGCCCTACGCGGGTCTCCAACCCAGGAACCTGGGATCATGACCTGAGCTGAAGGTAGACATTTAACAACTGAGCCACCCAGGTTCTCCTTGGAACCAAATTTTTACTGAGCTCTAAAATTACTTAGAAATCATGACATACCTTTTATGTTCTAACCTCACCACTGACTGCATCCTGCTCTGCTTACCTTATCTTTTGCCTCCAACTTCCTCTATTTATCTTGGGGTACTAACTACTTCTTTATAAGCCTCTTTAAATCCTCCCCAATGTAAAACAGAATGTTAATAATAAATGGTGTTTGAATGTGTTGTCTTTCCATTCTATAAAGGCTTTCTCCAAACAATGACTAAGCCAGAGACAAGGGGCTGACACTGTCATTGTCTGGGATCTTTGGGAAGCAGGCGCTAAAATGAGTCGTTTAGGGTGCAGGATAGTTAGGATTGAACAGAGCAAGCTCAGCTGTAGAGCTGCTCAATAGCTTTCACTGTTCTGGAGCCAAAATGGCTCATCTGAGTTATCTTACTTTGGGCTGAAAGGGAGGGACCTTTCAGTCAGTCATCAGATATTGGTTGCTTTAGGAAAAGTCTGACTTTGGATAAAGTGGCTCTCTACAGTGGACATGATTCTGGAAATATCTGATCACTCAGTGCTGCTGTCTGCTTAAAACACTCCCAGCAGCTAGAAAAGCAAACCCATCCCTGGAAAGGGAAGTGTGCCACCTCATCTATCACAGACATCCCAGGTAAGCCAGATATCCTGAGGAAAACAGAACACCCTGGGGAAGTTAAATACCCTTGATGAGTTATTTTGGACATAGAGATATGTGCTAGTCAAATGTTCTATTCTGTCTAGAGAAAATCTACTATATATCTCCCTGAAACGGCACAAGTTGAGGGATAAACATTTCACACATATATGATGTGTGTGAGAGTGCACACACACGAGTGTGGAAGGCTTAAAACAACATACATTTATTATCTCAGTTTCTTCCCAAGTACATCTTAATGGGTCTTCTGTCCATAGTCTCACAAGGCTATAATCAAGGTATTGTCAGGGGCTATTGTTTATATGTGTTTAATGTACAGTATCTATGAATGTATCTACCTTGTACCATACACAACCTTTAGACTTCAGACGTGGACTCAAAGTAAAAGCCATCTCTATAATATACTCAGATGTGCAGCATTTACATTATATGATCCTTGTCATTACAGGATTGTAATAGGGGCCTTTGGCTTCATATCAACTCCTCTAGTCATGTACATTCTTATACTCATGAACAAGAAATGCTACTCTTAGTAAATGCTGTACCACATGATGTAAACCACTGAATATTTAGGTATACTATATACAGGAAATGAAAAGGTAATTTTCTTATTGAGTTTCTTTCTAAACCCTTGAAGTAAAACTCCAATTCACAACATTCTTCACATTTTATAAGTACATACACTGTTCAGCTAAGTTGGTGAAAGCAAAACATGGAGACAAATAGAACATACTTGCAGCATATATACTCCAAGGTACAGCTACGTAAAACTTAGCCTGCACTGTGTTTGTTGCAAGTGTTACACATATGTTATGGAATACTTTTTTCATTTTTTAAACTAAATAACATTTTTCCCTTGCAAATCATCCCTGATTGTTTATTCATTTGTGTGTTTTTGTTTTGTTTGTTTGTTTGGTTGGGTTTTTTCTGTTTTGTTTTGGTCATCTTTTTGGTTTTCAATGACATGTAAGATTTTCTGGCCTGAGTCCTCCTCTTTCAGTTGAGAAAACTAGAGTTTTCTTGGTAATTATCCATTCACGAGAGAAAATTCAGGACTGGAATCCAGGTTTTCCAACTCCTACTCCAATATTTTTTCTCCCCCATTGTCCCCATCACTGGTCTTAATAAATCTAAGAAATCAAGAGTACAGACAAATCTCCCATGCACAATGTCTGTGTTGGCAAGATATCCCTTCTATTATCCCCTTTCTCAAATGATTTTTTTTTTAAATATCTTCTTTGAGCACATAGTTGCAACAATTAAAGATGAGCTTTGTTTTTACTACCAATGTGTGTGTTTGACATCAGTGATTAATACAGTCTTCTCTCAGTTGCTAAGTTTCTTTATCTTGGTGAATAAAGACTTGACAAATTGTTAGGCAAAGAGCATACACTTCAAAACTATTGAGATATACCAGAGTATCAGACAACCTAGGAAATACAAAGACTGAAGAGATGTGCACATCAGCTTATTTTCATTCATCAAGAGGAAATGTAGCTCAAGTGGGGTTGACTTTTTGTGACATTTATTTAGTTCTTGAATTGACTGACAAGCCTATTAATTTATTCCCTGAACTTTATTAATGTAATTGGAAAACTGCCCACATGTCAATCAACTTCTAATGAGTAATTATGTTCATAAATACTGTAAAATTATTAGCTTTTAATTTGACCCAAACACAAACCCAAACTTTCAAAACAGTAACACAAATATTTTTTTTCTAGAACAACAACATATTATAATAATAAAACATACAATAAATGCGTTCCTACAACACACTTCCTAAAATGGAGTTCAAAAGTTCACCATCACCAAATGGCCAACAAAAAGGAATGCCATAGTAAGGCATGTAACAGTTTGAAAAATCTGTATAGTGTTATACCATCTACATAGCATAAAGTTATAAAGACATCCTATAAAAAGCAAACATGTGCCTGGGCAGGGCTCATATATCCATAGTCTGGTTTAAAAATATAAGCCTACAATGGAACAAGACAGAATGGGAAAAAGGAAAGAGGGGTATGTTTAGCGTCCAGAAAGACATCATTTAAACCTATAAGAAGCAAAATGTCTATATCTCCAGTGACTCAAATATAATTATTATTCAAGTGTACTTTTTTTCTGGTGCAATAACAATCTTTTGTAGTCTTTGAGCTAGAAACTCAAGTCAAAGGGCGCAGAACTAAACAAGAAAACAAGATTAGGCTTGCATAACAGAAGAAATGTGTCTTTAATTTGTAATCCCATGCCAGTTTCTGAAGGTGGACTAACTCCTGACCCCTAGAATCTCTGGATAATCTCTGAATGAAGACAGGCTTCGGTGAAAACCTTATTATATCCTCATGTGACTTTAAATAAAGAACATCACCACAGTGTGCAATGATCTGTAATAAGAAAAACCATTGGGGAAATTCCCGGACTTATTGTTTACCTTGCATTTTTCTCCTTAAAGTTCATTACTTAATTAATACATTTAAATTTTATCATGAAGTTAAAATATTTACTACTAACTGAAGCTGTATTTGACTTCGGGCTTACCTTTATATAAGGAAATAAAGGTGTAAGTTAATGAAATTCCAGATGTAAGCCATGTACCTAAATTAATACTTCGAGTTCAATTTTTGAAGGGTAAACTCAGAGATAATACAACTAACTTGCTCCCTCAGCTTTCTTCTTAGGAATAAAGCATGCACTCACTGGTACCATATTATCACATAATTTGTCATTAATTTTACTTAGAAATGCTGCAGTGTCATCTTCAGATCCACAGCACAATATTTTTATGGAAACAACACATCATTAATCTATAAAGCACAAGGAAATAATGAAAGGACAAGAATATGCATTTTCTATTCAACTAGCATTGTAATTGCATTCTTCTTGAAAAGTATTTATATTGGGGATATATACACTCTTCCATTTTAGTATGCATGAAAAATAAAGTAACTTGATGATTTTGTGTGTATTTGGAGATTGTAAATTAGCTAGAATGATTTATGATCTACTGAAAGTAAATCAAAGTATAATCCATTGTGTACCATATTTTTCCAATTACTCTATATTTAAAAAAAGTAATTCTAGAAGGCTGTTTCTTTCCATTGTGACTTCAATCAAAGTAAGCAGAATTTGAATTGAGACAGAGTGCTGGAAGTCTGGAGGATTACTTTTAAAGAGTTATACTATAGATATTTCAAAAAGTTCTAATATTTTCATGCATCCATCATGGGTTATCAAACATTAATTTTAATGTATCAGTCATGGGTTCTCAAAGATGTATTGAACGGGTAACTCACAGGAATATACTAAGTGAAGAATACACAAGAAAATCATAATGTGGTGTTAATGGATAATTTTTGATCTTGGTAAGTGGGGACTTAAATGTTTATAATAGCCATTACACTTAATGGAATCTAGGAACATAAATCCCTGAAGACAATGACTACGTATCTTTCAACATTGTCAGTTACTTCTGAGTCACTCTGATACCTAAATACTGAATCTTGTTAAATATAGTCCTTTGCAATATAGCAATTACAGAAATGCATACCTTGCACAGTTAGATGCACCTGCATTGTCCTCGGTGTATGTTGAGTCTGAACAGAACACGTGTATGGGCCATCGTCTGTCACATCTACATTCTGTATCTGGAGGCTGTAGTCCCTTTTATTCAATGTAGAAATTGAAACTCGAGGATCCACGGACCACTTATCGCCTCCCGCAAAAATAATACTTGACCGGTTCAGCCAGGCACCCTTTGAAGCTCCATCTTCCAAATAACACCTACAAATTACCAGAGACAGAACACTATTAATCAAAATGAAAATGAAAGACAACATTAGCTTTGTTCTGAGTGCATTTCCATATGTTGAATTATAGCACTGTATCAAATACAAACATCAGACAAAAATGCAGAAAATATGAACATTTGAGCACACTGGTACATCTTCCATTCCCAATGCAAATGTGAAGCAATGCCTGCATACAGGCATGTTTTGTTTTAAATGTGTGTGTGTGTGTGTGTGTGTGTGTGTCTCTGTGTGTGTGTGTTTTAACTTGGAGCCAGTCAAAATCCTTTTTCACTCTGTCTGGATGACAAGTAAATTTAAATAAAGTTAAATTCCTTAAAATAATAATTTCAACATTAAAACATTTTTTCTTTGAAATTATAAGAAGTAGAAAAGGTCCACGAGTTAGACTGTTTTAACCAAATCCAATTCTAATATAATATACTAGATACTAAATAGAAAGCATAGAACAGTACCTTATTATGTTTATTATGCATTTAAAGAGTAATAAGCCTGTACACTGAAACTATAAACTGCATTTTACTGATAAGATTGCTGTTGTAAGTGAAGGAGACAAGACATTAGTAGCAAATACTTGCTGTCTTCTCAATAAGCTGACCAACAGTCGTTCCAGGAAGCATTCATTTATCCAACAAACATTTATGAGGCTTCTACTATTTATGGATTTAAAAATGGTATTGCCCTCGCTCTCCAAAACTTTAAGTCTAGTAAGGAAGACAATCAGGCCACCAATCAATGCTAGACAAAGAATTGTTTGATTCAATCAGGCACAAGTTACAAAAAAGAACTAACTGACTCAGAAGGGATACTAGGGGTATAGAATAGGCTTTATGGAATAGAAAATGCCTTGAATAAAGAGGCAAGGAGTGGAGACATGACATTTAGACAGAGGTGCCATATGTGGGTAACACCAGAGAAAAGTATGAGAGAGAAAGCCACACACTTCAAAGACAAACAAGCATGGAGTACAGGGTGGGAGGAGTGAGAGATGAAACTGGAAAGGGAAACTAAAGCCAGATGATCATAGAAAGGGTGATGGCAATTAGTAGACTTTAAGGTCAATTCTGAAGCCATTTATTCAAAGTTGTATTTTATAACAAGATTCAAAAATATAGCTTTGTACCTAACAGAAGTCAGACATCATGATTTAGAACAGAAGGCTGCTGTGGTCATATGTCAGTGATTTTGCTGAAGCCTGGAATTCTAGGTTTCATCTTGGAAATGTTCTGATACAAATTAAAGACTGGTTTTCTTAAATGAGTACAAAGCACAGCTACAGAATGAAAATACACATACATCGAAATAGTTTGACAGCATTTCTACAGAACACCTTGGGGGATTGAACACAGTGTTTGAGATTGCTACAAAATTGCAAGCTGAATGCAACAGGGTAGGCTGCTGCCAACTGTATAAAACTAATCAGTGGGTGAAAAAATAAGGAACAAGGTACACTGCAGAATCTAATTTGCAGTCAGCTTTGCCATCTACAGAATCCAAACTAGTAAAGTCATAAAGGTCGTTGTTAATTGAAAAGCTTTTCCTTATGTAATTAATGAAGAAAATAAAACCCACTTTAATGGCATAATTAAACAATTATGGAATATTGTCATTCCTAATGATATGCAGAAAGAAGATAGAGGGGACATATTTCCCATTTCACAAGATCACGTGTCTACTGCTATAGGATAGAACACTGAATTATCATTACTAGGACTGTGGTCATTACAATGCTTGTATGTAATACATGGGTTCATCAAGTGTTTCTGTGTGACCTCTGCATTCATGGCCTTTACACATTATCCTATCTGATGCTCATTTACAACCCTCTGGGGTATGGATTGTTATGCCCAATTCATCACTAGAAAATAAATGGAATGTTTAGGTTAAATGACTTGCCCAAGCCACACTATTAGTGGGTGACAAAGTGGAATTCATAATCAAGTCTTATATTTCTATATTCAGTGTCCTTGCCTCTGTAATGTAGATCAAAGATTTCTAAAATAGGTTTCAGAAATGGAAAGATGATCAGAATGTTGCAGAAATTACTGCAAGTAATTTCTTATTTACTAAATGTGACCAACTGTTTAACCTGTCCAATTCTAAAGGAAGCAGAAAATTAATTATTAATGCACGTTCTACCATGAAAGTTTGATTTAGAGCACTCTGCTGGGTATTTTCCTTTCCCTTGAGGCAGGGACAGCTTTATCTTTATTTGGGGAGGTATCAGGAAGAGCACAGAGATTAACTAGCCTTTAGATACTGGAGCTTTCATAGACCAAATCTGGGTTATAACTCCTGGTCTTAGTGTAAGCACTATTCCTGTTCTGGTATATTAGGGATCATCAGGGAAGAGCAGAATTTAACTTCTTCCCTGTGAAAAATGAAAAGGGAGCTTTTTTATGTCTCCTTGGTTGGATAACTATATTTCACAATTGTTATTGGTCCTGATCCAAAGCTTTTCAAGACATACATTTAGAAGACCCTTAAATGAGACTCAACTAAAAAACAAAAACAAAAACAAAAAAAATTTGTATGACTTCTTTGGATTTCTATAGCAGTATTCTCAAATGACACTATAGAGTTACAATTTAAATAACTCAAATTACCATAATGGAATTTTACAAATTGGGAACAGCAAGATCTAGGAATGGCTTCTATTTTATGAAATCACAAGATGCTTATATAGAGACATAGAGTTTTAAGGTGAACTATGACATGACTATATCAAATATATGAAATAGGTCAAATACTCACATAAGTTTCCTTAATTGTAAAAACTACATCTTCTACCTTTCTACCTCCTCTTTGTTCTTCATATCTACCCTAGTTTTGTGGGTTTTTTTTTTCTTTACAATAGAAAGAGATACTATCTGACATGTATATAATGTATTAAGAAGGAATTCTGGAAGGAAGGAAGATATTCAGGGTATGGCAAAGTGCAGGTGATAGGGAGGGGTAAAAGAAGTATGAGAAGTGGTAATAATTTAGTTTTGTACTCTTCAGGCACCAAAAAACATTTTTCTGGGTTTAAGAATTCTAATGTCTAAAAATATAAATATGGTGGTATCCTGGCCCATACAAAATCCATAATTTAGAAAGGATGATAAAGTATATTCATGAATGGCCATCATGCAGAATAGGAAGTGAAAATATAATAATTAAATTATTATTATAATTGGATTATTGCAATTGCCTCAGAGTTTCGGGTTTCTGCCCTTGACATCTGTAGTGTAGTTTATTCTCTCTACAATAAATAGAATAAACTTTTTAGAGTTTAAGTCAGAACATCAACATGGCTTCCTACTTCATTTCTTATTTCACTCGTAAGAAAAAATTTAATCCTGAGAGTGGTCAAAGATCTTATGCAATCTTCCTTAGATGCCTTTCTGACCCTACCAGCTGCTACTCTTTTCCAGTTGATTCTGTTCTAGACTACGATCCTTTAGTTTTGTTTCCAACAAAGGGGCACATGCTCTTGCCCTAGGAAGTTTGCATTTCCTCTTTCTTCTGCCTGGACCTCTCTTTCTCCAGAGAGCTGCATAACTTAATCACTATCTTCCTTAGGTCTTCACTGAAGTTTCTAATATATTAAATAGCAAAAATAATAACACTGCTACACTCCTATGAAATGCATTATCTGTTTAGTTGCTGGGTTATTTTCTGCCTCTCCTTGCTAGAAGTAACATTCGGGACCTTTGTCTGTTTGGTTATTTCTGTGTATTCCAAGGGCCCACAAATAATTGAAAATAAATATAAATATTTGCTGAATGGATGAATGAAGGCAAAAATTAAGATAGTTTTAGAAGAAGAAACAATATGGTAAAGTAAATAAAAATTTCCAAAGTACAACCTAGTTGGGAAAGCAAAGTCATGCCCACATTAATGTATGATAACATATAATTAAATGTATATATATGGCCTACAAACAGTGACTAATCTATGATACAGAAGATGCACTAAGCAATCTGAGTTAGTGGGCGGGGAACCATGCTCTGTGAAGAGAGCAGAGTGGTAGGTAAGGGGCAGACGGGAGCTGGGCTCAGAACTACTTGAAATAAGAAGGAACTACATTTGACTCTATACTTCAGGAACCACTTTAACTCATTGAAAATTCTGCTTTGTATGTGCTAGACACTTTGTTAGGCACTTACAATTATTATCCTATTTAATCTTCACATAACCATATAAAAGCCAGATACCATTATCTTCATTTTAATAATGGAGAAACAAAGGTACTGAAGGTTTATATCTTGAATGAAGCCAGTTGGTCTGCATTCAACCATGCTGACAGACTATGTTACACATTCCTAGAGTCATACAGCAGCCAGGGTGAGGGACTTCCATTCTTAGATGGAAGAATTAATGAGTGAGGGAGAGGTTGGTGAGGTAAAGACAAATCATTAATGGGGCAGGATGAAGCAATAATTCTTGGGTCACAGACTTGGATCTTTTTCCTCTGTGGACTCCAAAATGGAAAATTTTAACAGTTAGTGATCTTAGGATCCCTCTGAGGTACAGATAATGAAATAATCTGAATAAAAAATGTTTAATAATGAATATATCCTTTAATTGAATATAGCATGGCTTTTCCTGAAAGTTTTTTTTTTTCTTTTCCACTTAAAAAATCTGCTAGACTACCTACTTCATTGGGAGATGAGTGAAACAGTTCCAAAAATACATTTTTCCCCAGAAGCTGTGTTAACACCATGCCAAATATCATGACAAATACTTAAATTTTGAGTCAATCATCTGGATGTTTTGTAATCATAGTTCCAAACATCTGGTTGCTGAAAAATCTACAAAAAAATAACCTGAATACTTAATTTTGTTTCAGGGTTGTTAATTATATAAACCCGGGCTTAAGATAGTGCTTTTCTAATAAGAACGGCATTGATGTTTTTCAACTCTTTCGAGGAGTTCCTTTATAAATGACACTACTCCACACTATTAGGCAGGTCCTGATCTGGGTGGTATAAAGTCCCATTTGGTGAACCTCAAGTTGATCAAAATGATGTTGGAACAATTCTAACAGACTCTGTAATAATACTACTTGTGATGATTAAATCTGAAAGGTGGATATCAGAAAATGTGATGGAAATTAGCATATTTGGGGCTATTTAATATTTTTAAAAGCTCTATTAAGAAAAAAGGCCTATAGTTGCTGAGGATTGATTTTTTTTTCTTTCATATCTCTAATTCTCTGTAACACATTCCAAAAACATAAGCCTTAGTACCATTACCAGTACTCCACACAGCGGGATTTATTCAGCTCTATGGAAAGAGACCAACTTTTCATAAGACACGTTGATTAATGAAAGCTCCTTTTAAAGGTACTAATTAATAAAAGAGAAAAGTGCTATTTCCCTTGGATTCAAAGCTAAACCATGTGAAAATGATATTCCTGTGAAGAAGCTGGCCAGCTACCTTCACAGCTGTCTTTTCATTGTATCACAAAGTTCTAAATTTGACAGGAAGGCTTTCAAAAGCATAAAGAGAAAAACAAAAAATTCACAACCCCATACAGTCACCATGCTAATTCCTCATACAAAGAGTTTTGATATCCTGGCTTCCAGGCCAAAATCAAGTAAGGGAAGTAAAGCAGAGATTAAACAGATCAGAGCAACCCCCTCTCCTACTTGCCTTGTTTGTAAGGCACTCCCTTCTTAATGTCTTTGATGGTAGTTATTCTCTAAGTATGATATCACAGATATGGATATGAAGAGACATATAGGTACACATATATGTGTATAACATGTAAATTATATTATATAATGTTTGCTAGATAATAATATTACATATAACAGTAGTTTGATTTATGAATTCCAGAGCTCCTTTACTACTACTATAGTAGAAACTGCTCTGGGGCAGAAACAAATCTTATTATCTTTCTATTTTGGCATGTGCAGGGAATGTGAGATTTTGTCAAGGGCAATCCACAAACTCAGCAATTTGTCCAATGAGTTTTAGTTATGTAGTGAATTACTCATCCCTATAGATGATGAGAATTATACTTTTAAATATTTTTAAGAGATATGTAAGTGAAAATACACTTCTACAGGTAATGGTTTGGTAGTGTTCCATGTTAGCTAAAATAACTTACTAATATTACTTTGGCCATATACTATTATAAGCCCATTGTGTACATTTCCTCACAAAGAACTTTTAAAATAGCTTCTGTCAGGTGCTATCATAATGCCCATTTTGCAAAGGAGAAAGTGAGGTATAGAGAGGGTAAGTAACTTACAGATGACTTGCTTATTGAAATTTGTAATGCATGGAAATAATTTTATTATGAAGTAATTGCATTAAATCTCCAGGCAATTATTACCTAGTTAATATTATCTACCTATATTAATATCACATGTACATTTATTTTTAGAATGGAAATAATGTCATGTTGGGCATATTTTACCTATAGTAGGGAAAAACAAAAACAAAATACCAAATAACATTGATTTCTTATTTTGCAAGAGAAATAAATCTCTTTCCTTTGTATTTCATTCTAGCACTTCTTTTTAATAGTACAGCTATATTAAAAATATCTTGGATAAGAAATTGGAATTTATCAGCAACTCTCTAATTATAAGACCAAATTTTCAAACTATTTATATATTTTAATATTGTAAATCAGAGGGGGAAAACCTGAAAATAATACTTTTCGAGTTTTATATAAAACCAAACCTAACTCCTAAAAGATGGGAACTTTAGTATGATCAAGCAAGAGGGTAAACTCTTACTTTTTAGTGTTATTTTAATGCACTATTTAGATTACTTAGATTAAATAATTTAAAAACACATAAAGACACTTTTATAATCCAACATTTTCAATGCCTACAAAATCTTTAACATTTGGTTTTGGATTAACCAGTAAATTCTAAACATTAACATCAATTATTTTAACTTATAATTAGACCATGTTTTTCTATAATACCACTTTATCTTATTCTTCCTGTTGACTCATTTAAGTCAGGCTTCCATGTAAGCATATATGTCTGTGTTTTCAGGGGTCAATGCTAAGAAATGTTTAAATTTAGAGTTCTTCAGGACATTATTTGTAAATCACTCAACACATAAAATAAATATGGATAGAGTGAAAAAGAGCTTATACATTATAACTAAATAATATAGGGAAGTCCTTACTGAGGTCTAATTATCATCTTTTGATAATAATAATAAATCCCACTTGCTGAATGACGACTATGGGTTAAGAGGAATAGACAATGTATTATTATATGATCTCATCTAAAACTAACAAAAGCATTTTGACAGGTAGGTAAGTCTTAACTATCCCTGCATGAAGAATGGTGAATACACGAATACAGGATTTAAAAATATATATATATATTTATTTATTTATTTATGTGTGTGTGTGTGTGTGTGTGTGTGTGTCAGAGAGAAAGAGAGAGCGAGAGCGCGCAGGGGGAGTGGTAGAGGGAGAAGCAGACTCCCCACTGAGCAGGGAGCCCAATGTGGGACTCTATCCCAGGGCCTCAGGATCAGGACCTGAGCCAAAGGCAGGTGCTTAACGACTGAGCCACCCAGGCACACACGAAGGCAGGCTTGATGAATGACGCAGAGAATATAAACAGGAAGATGGGCTACATATCTGAAAAGTTCGTTTAGGACTAGCTTTGCTCAAATTTGGTTTAATCATGACTCAAATTGTAAATTTCTTTGTCTTTTCTACTTTTTTAGTTTTTGAGTTCAGCTAAACCAGCTTGCTTTCTCCCACATGGACTTGAATGTGAGCTATTTGGATCTGGAAGGACTTCAAATTTTCTGCTAACTGGCAGGTGCTCTGAACCGCTGTGGGGAGAATTTGTCTGCAGTACTGTCTACCCCAGCAGCTGCTTCCTGGAGAAGTTGGACTTTCACCTCAGGAGCTATAAAAAGGAAAGAATACTATATTCAAAATGCATGCAGGAGATGTTTAAAATAGCAGTATCAGAGAGGGAGAATGCAGTCAGGCCTGGAGAAGTGACCGAGATAAAGCTCTAAGGTCTTGGCAAACCTCTCTATTACATCCTCTTTGGGATGGAGCCAGGTAGAGACACCTCATTCTCAAAACAAGAGGAAAAACAAAATGGAATTCTATACTAAAAACAATATCAGCAATTCTACTCCCTTCCATCAACGACCTTTCTGTTTAAGTCATTTAGAAAATATTCTATTTGCAGATAAATACAGATGATAAAATAAGAAGTATCAAATGGATATACAGTAAAGTTGTAAACTTACCTCTTTGTCAAACTAACTAAGTACACTCTTCTTTACAATATCAGTGAATACACAAATTTAGCAAACAAAAAACTTATAAAATTTATTCCTTTTTCTCTCTTTCTATCTGCTTGTGTTGGTCTTCAAACATTTTGCTGGTCACTGCTGGATTTTTCTTCTTGCATTTTCTTTTCCTAATAAAAGTATTCTGAGCACAAATTTTATTTTATGAATAAAGAATGGCTACATAGCACAATTAATTAAAGCCAGCCTTGCAATCATTAACTAAAGTAGCCATTAATCCATATTTATCTGTCCTCTCTTGAGGAAATTGACTAAACCATATTTCAGTATGAGCTATGCCTTAAAATATAAATTAGGAAATGTGCCCCAGAGGGGAAAAAGAAGTAGTTACTTTTTTTTCCATCTGCTTCCTGCAAACAAATTTAAACTGATTATATTTCCTCAAAAGATGTTAAAAAGTAGTTGAAATTTAAGTCTTTGCTTGATCACATGGACAAATTATTCATCTTTGAAAGGAAGCATAGTGTAGTGATTTATTATAGTTTATATTGGAGTTCCCAAATACCAGTTCTTGTGTACTAGTTATGGAACATCAAACAAATTAGTATACTTCAATTTTCTCACCTGTAAAAGGGGGTTAGTAAAATTATTGATCTGACGAGTTTGCTATGATGATCATATTAGTTTGTTTAAGGTGTTCAGGATGGAGACAGTTATGTGGTAAGTGTAATTAAGAGCAAGCTTTATTAACTACCTTCCTATAGGTAGCTTTGTCTAAAAACAAAACAAACTACTACTAACATCACCACCAACAAAAAAATATCCCTGTGATATGAGGTGTAAGAGGAAGAGGGAAAAAGTGGCATTTGTAGAGCCAGACTTGATACAGCAAAACATTATTACTATGTAGTCAAAGCAGAAATAATTTTACAGATAAAGGAATCAAACCTTAAAGTACTTCTCCTATTTTACCATCTTTGAACTTCCAGAAAGGCCTTTTTTTTTTTTTCCTTTTTACTTCTCCATTTTATAAGCAGAACATATAGAAAAAGAGAAGTTTGGCGTTTTATATATACATATTTTTTAATTACTTTGAGACTGAACACTAATGTTTAGAAACCAGCCCCTGGTTTACAAGCTATTGTTTTTGGGCAAGTAATTGAACTTCTGTTAAAGGCTTATTTATTTGCAAAACAGAAACTGTACCACTTGTACTAAGAACTCCAGTTTTGGTATAAGATCCAAAGACTGTGTATGGGAGATAGATTTATAAAGTTATAAAACGAAATATAACTGTAAATATTTTATAATTATTACACTGCTTTATGAGTTAACTTTCCTCATAACTCTAGAACATGGCTATATGAATCTCTATTTGGAGATTATATGATGTTCCCAAACTCAGTGAGATGTAAAAAAGGTTACCAACTGTTTTCCTTTTGCTTTTATGGTACATAAAATGATTTTCTATCCTATGTAAACATTTTTTGCTTTTTTAAATTGCCACCTAAAATGTTTAACATAATCTGATGTTTTTGCAAAAAATTATAATTTCTGGTTATTATAAATATGGCTATTTTATAATAAACTCATTATTTCTCATTATTAAATGTATCCAAGGAAATCTAAATAACACAGTGTTCTGATAATAATATCATACATTAAAAAAATGAAACAGTTCTAATTTAAAAGAAATGCTATATTGTTTCTTTTTATTCTCAAACTCATATTTTCATACTACTTCTGCCATGTATTCTTATCCTAAACCAATTAAAATTTTTTTTTATTTTATTGATACCTTATCTTCTCTACAATAAAACTAAACATATAAAAAGTGGCTATAAAAAGCTCTTGGGATTGTGAGACTCTAAGTGCAAAAAATATTCTGGACAAATTTATTTTCATAATTGTTAACAGTATATAACTAATAAAATTATCACATTTTGATACATACTTTCAAACTTTTCTTTTTTACTTTGCATAGTTAATAATGGATGTCTTAATAACTTGGTTTTATTTAGATATATGAATAAACTTTCTGGCTTAAGTAGGCATACTATTTGCTTACATGAAACAGGGTCTAAAATCAATTCTGAGAAATTGTTTTCTTAAATAACACTATAAGAATGGAAAGAGTCTTGCTATAGTGATATTACTCAAATTCCAAACTCCACTGGAGTAATTTAATTCTTTTATAATTCCTAATGCTCTCAGTATATAACTATTAGATTTTTCTGTAGATATGTTGGAAGCAAACTGGGAATTGAGACTTAATTTTTGTGACATGACACCCAAATCCCTTTTATAGACCTTGTTTGGATCCCGATTCAATAAACCAACTAAATAAGACATTGGTGAACCAATGAGAAAAATTTGGTTATGAACCAGATAAAAGACAACACCAAGCAATTATTATTTTTTTAGATGTGATAATGACATGATATGTCCACTTTTTTAAACAGATGTATGTTGAAATAAAGAGGAACAAAATGATACAATGTCTATGGTTTGCTTTAAATCAAATCTGCTTCAGCTAAGAAAATAAGTAAAAGGAAAAAAATAGATAAAGCAAATGCAGTAAAATCTTGATAGTCATTGAAGCTGGGTGATGGGTGTTTGCTTCTACTCTTGTGTAGGCATGAAATCCTCCCTTGCATAAAATTTTTTAATAAAATTTTTCCTTTTTCATTTGGAAAAAAAGAAAATCATCATAAACCCTAGGGATATTTTTACTACAGTTCAAAACTTCTGGTACCTGGAATGTTACATTTTATACCTTTTTTATTCCTTTTTTTTTTTTTTTAACTGTTAAGCTATTTTACTCCTTAAAAAACAAAAAACAAAAAACGCTGTCGGCTTATTTGCCTCTAATTTTTCTTTTTTTTAACCTCCAGCTTCTATCTACAATGGGTTAGGGGAAACAGAATTTGTGTGAGAATTATTGGAATATTAGTTTACAGATCAACTGTAGTGTCCCATAGACATTCTTTATAAAGAACATTTACATTTCAAGTATAGTTGATTTAAAAAGTCTTTTCCTTCTGTGTTAACTCTATGTTTAAAATTGCTAGAAATATGTTAAAAATAAAACTTGGGTAAGACAGGCTGTATTATAATTGCCCATGCATGTATCAGTAAACTAAAAATATCCTGTCTCTTAATACTAATAAAAATGTCTTAATTTTGGTAAATCCCATAAGCTTGAATTTTTTGTGTTGGTAATCTCTTGGGTTTCTTTTCCTTTTGAGAAATCTAAATATACTTATTTTTTATCTATGATCACCTGTTTTGTTATTCTTTTTTTTTTTTTTTTATAAACATATATTTTTATCCCCAGGGGTACAGGTCTGTGAATCACCAGGTTTACACACTTCACAGCACTCACCAAAGCACATACCCTCCCCAATGTCCATAATCCCACCCCCTTCTCCCAAACCCCCTCCCCCCAGCAACCCTCTGTTTGTTTTGTGAGATTAAGAGTCACTTATGGTTTGTCTCCCTCCCAATCCCATCTTGTTTCATTTGCTGCTTTAAGAAATATATGTGTGCTTCAAGAAGAGTGTGTGTGGGTGTGTGTGTGTGTGCACGTGTGTATGAGGGAGAGAGAGAGAGAGAGAGAAGACATTTGGGGCTAAAATAAATAAGAAATGAAAATGAATATTTATGAGAATAGTAAATGATGGCAAAATTTGAATATGTAACCAACATATAATTTATATTCATTTCATCTGAACTCTTTACTAAAGAAAGTACCAGAACCCCCCCCAAATATCAATGTATTTCTTGCTTGAGAATCCATCCAGCAGTAGCATCTAGTGGACAGCTGGACCCGTCATATCTCACTGCCTGGCTGGCTCAGAAAAGCAAGTGCCTCCAAGGGATGTAAAATTCCACTGTGACTTATGCAAAACTGAAATTTCAGCCATGAATTTCTGGCTGGACCTTTCCTACTGAATTGCTGCATATTTTCTTATCTCCATGAATAAATCATTTCTCAAGGTCAGAATTTTGTGATTTTGCCGTTACTTCCTCAAGTCACTCTAAAAAGTAAACTTAGAAAGCAAAGAAGAAAGCCACCACTATACCACTCTTTAAAAACAGGTGACCTGGAATCTGGGGAAATGCTCTGTGGTTTCTTCAAGGATAATTATACCCCAAATTTAGAACCACATGGGGTTGAATCACAATTCTTCCTGACACTTACTAGCCTTAGAAATTTGGGCACTATTCAATTTTTTTTTTTAAACCTTCACATTTGATTTTTTAAAATCAGGATAGTAATACCTACTTGAAAGGGCTATTTGATGACGATTAACTGAAGTGTCCCAGGTGACCAGACCTAACACCAAACCTTAGATGTTATTTCTTTGGGAAGTTCCTGCCGACATCTCTAGTCCAGCCCTTGCACATGTTGAATGGAACTCTCTTAAAGCTTGCATTACCCGCAGCACATTAACAATCTTGCTTTATTAACCCACACTATAAAATTGTTTGTTTAAACCATTTATCCACTCTGCTAAACTATAAAGGACCCTGGTTGGGCGCCTGGGTGGCTCAGTGGGTTAAGCCGCTGCCTTCGGCCCAGGTCATGATCTCAGGGTCCTGGGATTGAGTCCCGCATCGGGCTCTCTGCTCAGCAGGGAGCCTGCTTCCTCCTCTCTCTCTGCCTGCCTCTCTGCCTGTTTGTGATCTCTCTCTGTCAAATAAATAAATAAAATCTTAAAAAAATAAATAAATAAAGGACCCTGGTTGACTTATTCATCGTGAGGTCCAGAAAATGAGTACACTATCCATCACATAGTGTTTTAAACAACAGCAACAAAAATGTGCATGTGTGTGTGTGTGAGTGTGTGTGCGTTTTGAATACTATGAGAACCCTAAATAAAATACGGTGTGAATGGCATAAAAGAGGAGAAATCAAACTGCCAGAAACAAGAACAGGGTGGGAATAGGTCAAGGAATAAGGTCAGGGCTTAGTGCAAGGGGTAGCCCTGACATTCACCTTTTCACCTTACCCCTGTTGTACTTTAATTCCTTTGTTCTAGGTTATCTTAAATCAAAACACACACAGAAATCTCTGGATTTCCTCTATGGTTCAAAATAGAATATATCGTTTGGAACAAATGGGCATGCCCACTGTTTACAGTGTTTATTGCTTCTGCCTTATGCTATAAAAATAAGGATAATACAAAAATTCTAGCTTCCATGTACTGAAAGAGGAAATGTTATTTGTCTCAGCCAAAAAAAATTGAAGTCACTCATATGGTAATGTTTTCTTTCCTAAATTTCTGGAGCAGGTGAGAAAAACTCAGGGGCCAGGTTAAATAAAAGGTGGGTGAGAAGTAGTCATAAAGAAAATGCATTTAATAAATAAACAAATATTTTGTCTAAACATGAGAAAGCCTTACTCACTTGGTTTTTATTTGAGCAGAATGATATGGTATTTTTAATTATTATTCTTACAAATACAAAACAGGTTTTTAAATTTTTATTTGATGATCTACAAACATATTCTTGGTTAAATATTATTACTGTTTATATCATTTAGTTCAGACTTCTTAGTTTGGGACAGTAAGTCTTCCATTTCTTAGCCAAAAAAACATGGCATTCACTGCCCTTAAATTTATCTGTATTTTCTTGCTGAACATACTAGTAATTGCTTTTAGTATAATTTGTAGTTAACATAATATGTATTTGGGGAACATAATTATACCTAATAAATATATGGCAATAATAAATTAGAGAAAGAAGAGAATGAATATTGAGTGCTTTTTAAAATTAGAATTATAATTAATTTATAATTCTTTATAAGAATTATATAAGTGCCCCTTAAATAAGTGCCCCTTAACATTTTAAGGGTTACTACACTTGAAATTCTTTGTATTTCAAATATTTTCATCCTCAAAGACTCTGTTTAACTCTTGAACTGGTTTCTTATGTAAGGAACTCCTTACCTTTTATTCCATGATTCTATGGCTACCTTAGCCATTAATCTCCTATGAGAAGCTGTCAAAATCTTTTATGAAAATCGGAGCATACTGTGTCCACTTTTCTTATCTTTCACACTGCCTTATTTTCAAGCAACCCAGCAAGTTAGTAAAGCACACACTGCCTTGTAAAAATCATGTTTGAAATACAGCCACACTTTCCTCAGCTTTTATTCTGTTACCAATATTTCACAATTGTCTTTGCAATCAATACCGAGCACACGGGACTATTGTTCCCCAGCTTGCTTGTCTCCTGAGCTCCTTAATCTAAGACTGTCTTCTGAATCAAAGGGACTTCATATATGTCAGGCTGTATATACACACACATCTTTTTCTCTCTCTCTAATTGGTCTCTAATTATGAGCCTTTGAAAGAAGCCATCGTATTTTCCTATTTGCTTTCTATAAAGCATCAGCTTATCATATGCATGTTTCCAGGATTTCAAATCAGCACCTATACTTTACTTTTCATGTACTAGTACAAAAGAAAAAAAAAAGATGATTTATAAAATAAATATAGTACTTTATGGGGACCTAAAATATTTTAAAATGGCATCTTATTAAATCCAAAGTAAATGAATGTATTAATTTTCCTTTGAAACATATACTGAAACAATAATTAAAGGAAACCATTTTTGACAAAGTATATTTTTGATTTTGCCAACCCCTAAATTTTCTTACAAACAATGGGAAACATTTGTCTTTCATCTTCAGTGATGGTTGACAGTCATCACTACCTAACAAATGCTCAGTGACCCTTGTGAAATGAGTTATTAATGCACAGGCAACAGAGTAAGCAAATCACCAATAGTCCTACTAATTAAACTCCACTTTGTATTTAAATACAGAAAAAAAAGTTTAGTCTTAGATACACCCTCTTTCCTCTCTTTGTCTAATCTTACTGGGAAATAAACTTCAATATATTGGGAAACTTCAATATATTGGGAAATAACTTCAAGATTTTGAAGTTATTTCAAAATAGCCAGTCAGAGCTTGAGTCAATTCCCATTTCAACTCCCTCAAAAATTTTTCTTACAAATTCTGTCTGTGTAAGTATATGAGAAAATTAAAAGACAGATAAAAAGAGTATTTCCTTGCTTTCAATGAGTTTACAATAAAGAATGGAGAATATGCAAAATATTTACACCATGATAGATGGGATAGAAGTACCACAATAGATTCAGCGGTTTATAGAACTTCAAGAAGATACAGATTGCTCTCACTGCATTAAAATAATTAGGGAAACTACCTAGAAGATCGGGATGCAAGATGGTTTTTTATAGAAAAGGATTATTTACAGAGTTAGAAAGGAGACATATAAGAGCTGTCAACAAAACAGTCCTCAACAGAAGAGAACAACAGAAGCACAAGTAGAGTACAAAACAGGGAGGGAGGTTATAGGGTGGCGTGCAATCTGTTTGACTGAGTAAGACTATAAGAGACAAGTGGGGAATAAGTTTCCAAAATTTACCTGGAGGTAAATGACAGATGACTCCAAATACCAACCTACAGATTTTGGAACAATTTCTATAGGCAAAAAGATGTTTAAGTGTAGGTAAGGGCTATTCTTGAAAAAGTTTGGAAAGATCTTTTTTTTTTTTTTTTTTAAAGCATTATATGAACTGCATAATAAGCTAAGTGATTTCCCACATACTATGTTATATAATTTTCATAATGACTTTCTGAAATACATATTACTACCTCTTGGATATACTGAAAAAATGCAAGCTCCAGAGCTATTAATAATTTTCCCAAGATAGGAGAATCAGAAAATGGCAGTACTTTAAATGCTTCCTTTATTCATTTGTCCATCCATCCATACAATTATTACTTTCACCAAGAAATTATTGAGTTTCTTATTTGTTTTCATTATTGCACTATTGACTAGGAATACTGAATTGGACATACATGGTCCCCGAAATTCCAGGAATTCCCAGAATAGTAAGGAAACATAGGTAAACAGATCATGAAGATATACTGTGATAGGTGGTATGATAATGTAGGTAGAGAAAAAGCCTAGAGAGAGGGTAAATGAAGGAATGATGAAGTCTTCTTGTGCAGTCTTGTGCTGAAATGAGAATTCTTAAAAGCACAATATACAGTTTGAAGCTATTATCTTAGCCAGAACTCATGACAGACTAGACTGATTTGTCAATAGAGAAAATCAAAAGAATATAGATGAGAGAGTCATGGTCAAGGTGGAATTATTAATCTTTAAAGAAATGAGGGGTTTAGTATAAAATAAGAGTGAATAGGTGACATTATTTTAAATTGTTTGAACATAGATATCTGCAAAAATACAAGAACTGCTTAAATCTAGGGAAACTGGGAAGAGGACTTGGTTTAAGGGCAGAAATAATAATTACTTTCTTTTTAATATATTGCATTTGAGTAATTCACAGGTAGCATCACCAGAAGGTGGTCAACAAGGGAGTATAAATGCAGTCATTAGGGTACCTGGGTGGCTCAGGTGGTTAAAGGGACTGCCTTCGGCTCAGGTCATGATCCTGGCTTCCGGGATTGAGTCCCACATCGGGCTCCCATCTCCATGGTCTCCCTCTGACCTTCTCCCCTCTCATGCTCTCTCTCACTCTCTCTCTCAAATAAATAAATAAAATCTTAAAAAAAAATGCAGTCATTAGGAAAAAGACATGTTCAGAAATCATTCCTAGTAGAATTAAGTGTGGTCATCCTCTCGGACATTATGAATAAAGAGTCTCAAGGACAGAAATTGGGATATCTTGCATATCCTGCATATGTTGAGGAAAGGAGGGAAAAAAAAAAACACATTTTAACATGAAAGCCAAGGAAAGTGTTAACAAAAAGGGGCGTTTCCAAGCGTCATCTAACACTACAGAGGAGTCAAACAAGGACTGAAAACATGCCATCAACTAGATAATTTCTCAGTGATCTTATAGAGAGCAGTTTGAGAGGAGTGGTGATGATGTGAGGAAGTAAGCGTTTTAGGAGGCTTATTGGAGAGAATGAGTTTCAACAGAAACTACAGTTTCATCAGTGCTCGATCATACTCTTTTATAAGAGCTAGATTTATGTAAAAATAAACTTTTTTTTTTTTTTAGTGAGCAGGAAGCCTGATGTGGGACTTGACCCCAGGACCCTGAGATCAGGGCCCGAGCTGAAGGCAAAGGCTTAGCCCCCTGAGCCACCCATGCACCTCTATGTAAAAATAAACCTTTTATAGTAGCTTTCTCATTCTTCCTGTTTTTTAAATCTCATTGCATTTAATGTCCCTGAGTATCCTTCTTAGCTTACTACTTACATACTACAGGCTTTAACTAGAAATAAAACTGATGAAATGGATCATCTTGTACATCTCTGACCTGTAGCCTTTGAAACTATAAATCACAAATTACCAATCTGGTCATTGCTGAATTGGCGAGCATCATTTAATCGCCAACAATTTTGTTTTAAAAATTGCATTTGAAGTCTGTTTTCAGCTAATATTTTTCTACTAAAGTTTCTTTATAGTCTAATCAATATTTTTGTCCACACAGTAATATAATTACTAGATCCTCTATTTCTATTTCATTTAACTTACTTGGATAATTTTAAATGTATGAATTCAGGACAGCATCTGACATCCTTATTACTCACTTAGAACCTTAGAAAATAAAACTGCTTAGATTGTTTATTTTCTTTTCATCATTACATTTTCATTTGGTGTCTGTGGAGGGTTATTTACATTTTTTTAACATTTATTTATTTATTTATTTATTTATTTATTTATTTATTTATTTGAAAGGGAGACAGAGATAGTGTGAGAGGAGGACATGAGAGAGGGAAAAAGAATCCCAAGCAGACTCTCTGTTGGGGCTCGGTCTCACCACCTTGTGAACACGACTGGAGCTGAAATCAAGAGTTGGATCCTAACAGACTGAGCCACAGAGTTGTTCCTGGAGGGTTGTTCGTAATCTTAAAACATGTATGTCCCTGTTTCTTGCTAATATTAAAAATGGCTACTTTATAGCCACCTATATTTAGATAGCAAAGACAAACAAAGGGAAAGAGAAATTACTTAAAGGCAAAGGACTTTCACATAAACTGACTTATTAAATACTGATTGACATGGATCCAACTCTTCTCAATTTTTTGAAAGACTGAACACCACAGTTCATAAATTCAGGCTTCAAAAATCTGGATGACAATATTTTAAATTTAGTTGGATATAAACCTAAATAAAATAGAGGACTGTTTAAAACATCGTGCTGACCTAAGCAATTATAAGGATAATTCACATAGATAATACTTCAGAATTAAATGAACATCAAATTAAGGATGAGGGAAGTGTTGGAATAATCCTAATTATTTCCAATAATCCGTGATTTCTGACTTCCAACAAGGATATTAGAGGAATCAAGATCTTAAAAAGAAGAAGACATATAAACACAGTGTTGAACATCCAATGTTCAATAATACAATCTATCCTAATAAAAACTATTGCAGTCTCGTAGCTGTCAACCATACATTGTAAATGATCAAATAATGATTACCATCATTTCATCCTTAATGACATACTAGACACTAATCAAATATGTAAAATCATTTTATAAAATTTCTCTTGTTGCCATATTTTACAGGAAAATGAGATGACTCATAAGGAAATGAATAGCCCAAAGCTACAAACGAGAAATAGTTAGAGCTGGGTTTTGAATTCAAGATCCAACTGAATCCAAATTCCAGGCCCTTTCTACCATATTCTCCAGACTACTACAAAACAAGTCTACTCATATACCACTGAGCAACCCTTTTTAATCCTAGAATGTTACAGACAATTATGTAATTGAGTCCAGGAAATAAATAGTATTTTTTAGTAGACCATGGTCAGATCTTACATGGTCCTAATGACACATTTAGTGACCGAACAGGGAAGCACATGACATTAGGGAAAGTAATTATTTTACATGGTAGGGGATCAGTTCTTGAATACTAATATTCTTCCTTTTCCTAACCTGCCAATATAAATAACAATGAACTCAGCTTCAATACCAAACATATCTCCAATAATGTACACTTGATTACCAACACCTTAGGTACAAGGATTTTTTTTCACTGCCAGTATATATTCACAGAGCCTAGCATTGCGTCTGATAACCTAGCAAGTGCTCAACAATTACTGATTAAATAAATACTGATTAAATAAATAATTACTGATTAAATAATTACTGATTAAATAAACAATTGCTGATTAAATTTATATCCAACTAAAAACCTCTTAAAAAACTAAATTCTCATCTTTCACTTTGCTCTCTGAAATACATTTATTTCTAAAACTGCAGGTATAATGGGGGAAGGAGAACTCTCTCCATACATGGTAAAAATAATGAGAACTAAGTAACCTGACCCTTGATTAGTAAAAATTTATTATTAAAGTGAGAAATGAAAATCAATGTTTTTAACACTGATACTTTAAAATCTATACAATGTGAATTATTTTGTCAATTTCAATTTTTGTCATTTCAGTCACATCAGCAGGAAATATTCCTATTTTACTTTCTGTGAATTTTAATGGTCATGTAAGTATACTTGGTCTAAATTCTAACTGCAGAGCATGTGGGATTCTTGGTGACACAACCTAGTATATAAAGGGCTTGGAAATAGAATCTGAAGACCTGGACTCCAGTTTTTATTCTGCTTACTACCAACTGACAGTTACTTTGGACTTAGTCTCTGCAGCCCAACATTGCCTTATCTGTGAGGTAAGTAAGATCAGTGTTTTTCAAAGTGGGTTCCATGGAACTATTTCCTTGGGATAGTAAGAGACATATCTTCGAAATAAAGTCCTGTATACATATAAAAGAATTCTTATTGCAAGAATTCTTAAGAGGATTTAGTATATTAATTTTCATGAAGACTCTTCAAGAGAGATAATACATAGGTATCCCCAAGCTGATTTGTCTCTAAACACCATGTCCAAGATTAATTTTGCAGAATTAATATTCCACAGAGAAAAAAAGGAATGACAAACTGAAAGCCATGCCTATATCATAGTGGATATTTCAGTGAACTTCAGTTTGTTCACTCTGGATCATTTATAAATTTCGTCTATAGAGCAGAAAACTAAATGCCAACAATACTATGATTAAATTCAAGGGTAGCATGATATCATCATATACTTGCTCTACTTGGGTAATCTGAAGCTCTAAAATCAAGCTTTATAAGCACTAAAATTACATCAAACCAATCGTGGGCAGAGAATTAGTTTACTTTATATAAAAATGAATTGAATCAAATAGATATATAATTGGTATTCTTATGGATAAATACAAATCAATATAGTGATTTGTGAACAGTAAGTATAAAATTGTTAGAATGTATAGCAAGAAAATGTTTATGTTTCTACAGCTGAGAAGAATAAAGCATTGACATTGAAGTTCTTTCTAAAATATTATTTTTGTATGTGACCAAACTATTTCTCAATAATGACTCTTCAATAATAATCATGTTAAAGTGTCACTTGGGTTTTGGAATCAATTCAACATATCTATCCATTTCACTGATATTGTAAAGTTGTCTAACATAGACCAAATGTCCAGATGAATAAAAACTTAGTGCCGGCAAATCAACAAATGTAAAAAAAAAAAAAAGATAGTAATTCACTCTACGAAATGCAAGGGGTACTCGGTGAACAAGACAAAACTTGCTGCCATCAGAGAACTTACAGAATAACCTTACCACCTTACCACCATTCCACTTACTTTTATTTAATTGGTCTCAAATTCTACTTTGATTATGCAATTTTCTGCTTAATACCATCAAATAACTCTTAATTGACCACAGAATTAAGTCCAAGGACATTATCCAGGAATCAAAGATATTTTATAATATGACCTCTATCTACTTTCCAGCCATTTCTCCTATAACCTTCAAACATAACCATGGTATAATAGGCACCTTGGTTCCTTTTTTCTTTCACAAATAATTTTATTACACCGAGCCATTAATGATAAATTTGTCTGAAATGTCCTCATTGTATTTCCCACATTTTAGAACCTTATCCATACTTTAATGTCCATTGTAAATTCCCTCTTTGAAGTTTTCCTTTCTTATCATCCAACATGAATAGAGTTTTAATTAAAATGTGTACAATTAACATAGGTCATGAAGGACTCTTTTAAAATTTTTCTATTTGTCCCCACTTCCTGAATAGAACTATAGCATTTTCATGACAACAATGTAAGCACAATTTAATGCCTTTAGACTTCCATTTCTACTACATTCCCTGCTTAGACACCTTCCCTTAGCATCTACATCTTCCAATGTTCTAACCCCTCTCTCAAAGTAGGTAAGAACAGATTTCAAAATGTATATCTATTCATATCAATTTTTCCTTAATCAGACATTTAGAAGCCTAATTTATAACTGAAAAGCTACATTTTTGTCTCTCCATAAGAGAATCGAGATTAAAAACTATGAAATAAGGAACATTAAGAAAGGACTAAGGGGAGACTTTCTCATGGTCCAAGGAATCATACTACTCCTAAGACTGACTCTGAATATAATACTGATTCATCATTTTCATAGTTTTGATGAGTAGAATATTTATGTAGTATACAGTAAGAGTACTTACCCTTTGGTCTTCATGTTGTCCTCTATCTGAAATCTTCCTTAACTCCTCCCAGACAGATTAAATTAATCATTTAATGATATTATCTCAATATTTTTGTTTATACCATAAGATCTCACTCATTATACCAATGCAAAAGGCCAAAGGACAAATGATTTTTTTCCCACCCCCAATGTAAGTGATCTAATTTACTTTCACTGTCCTATTACTACTTTTATAACATGGTGATTTCAAAGCTGAATCTAGCCAAAATCTGTCTCCTGAATTCCAGAACGTTGGAGCCAAGCACCCACAACTCAAACTGAATTGTTTGAAATCAAACTAATTATCCTTTCATATGCCATATCTCTTCCTATTTTCACTATTTTTGCAAACTGGTATCACTATCCACTTAGTTAAATAGTGCTTTCTTCCTTCCTTCCCCTTCTCTCCTCAGTACACAGCTAAATAAATTACAAAATTCAATCAATCTAAACTTTTTAAGTATCTCCTTTCCCAACAATAGTTCCTTTGATAATGTTCCTTACTGGTAGGAGAAACGTGTTAGGTAAGTTCCTTTAAAAATATGCACAGTGAAGTATTTTCTATACAATATTCATATATGGGCCTGCTAGATACAGTCTTCTATGTCTTTGGAATCTATTTGGGGCATAGATAAACTTAAGCAACTCTTTAATTTAGTCATCCTCTCCTTAACATATATGTTTCCTAATAGTTTAATTGGGGATAGTTAATTTTTCAGGTTGCCTCAGTGTTTCTAAATTTCATACCTATTTCTTCATACTAATTTTTGTTTTAATTATTTTCATAATAAAAGTCCATAAAGTCACCTAATACTTATTATTTTTGACTGACACTTTGCAAATGGAAAACCTTTAATCATATGAAAACATTTTTTCTCAGTGTGTTCCACAGTTTTGATAAATAATATAAGATAACCTCCAAATAGGGAATCATCAAGAGGGAGGTTCAGTCCAGATTATATTATATTGTATATTTTCTCTACCAGCTGTGCTAAAAATTGTACATCATAGAAGCGATAACAATGTAAATCACACAGATGTTTCTTTGTCACCAACTCTCAAATTAACTTTCATACTTAGACACTTTGAAATGTATCAAAAGATGGCATAGACTTCTTGTATGGTATCCTTTTAGATTAACAAAATGGACTTTAAAATATTTTTCAAGCATAGTCTTGGGTATTTTTTATGCTTATATAGATGTGAAAAAAATCTCACACATCTTGTTCAATCAAATTAATTCAGTGTCATTTACTGACCACCTCCTATGTAAAAGACATTGTGTTTGCTCTATGAAACTTCTTTTGGCCTTGGTTCTTTAATAAAAAAATATTCGTCTAATTGTCCTATTATAAAAATATTACTAGTTTCTTTGTACTTTTTTTTCACATTCTATGTTCAAAATTACAAGAAGGCAATTGTTAATAAAGTAGATCCTTTAAAGAAAGGTTTATTGCCACATGAATGTGAATCTGATAAAAAAACAACTACATATAATTTTATAAGGATTTTATACTGAAGGGAAAATTATCATAGCATAAAATGAAAATGTAAGTTTCCTTTATTTCCTATTAAAGTTGGATTTTTAATGGCCAGAGCAGATTCTCAAATTAATTATTTTACTGTTATTAGGCTTTCATTTCTTGTATCCATCCTAAACTCTGTCCAGCATTCCCATGAACATTAGTGGCTCATTAAGAGGCTCCGAGTTAATCCGCAGGGCTAAACATTTGTTCCATCATTAAGGTCTGCTTTTCCCAGACTTAGAAATAAGCAGAAATCTAATTTTGGTTAATTTTATTGCCTAGGTCATAGTAGTAAATTTAACTCAGTCTGGAAACAGCTCTTATAAAATTACCTTTTATTAAAATGAACTATATGTTTTGTAGAAATGCAAAAATGTCTCCATTGAGGCAAAATTCCTTAAATGCCAAAATACAAAATAAAATTATGCTTATTTTCCTCAGGCATCACTTAGTATACTATTAACTCCATGGCTTGTATAATTTGATGACTCCTAACTTTTCCATAAACAAATTATAATAATGCCCAAATATCAGACTTCTGTCAAACACACACCAGGGAGGATTTTATCATAGTCTCATATTGCCTAAGCAATTCCCTGATCATACTTTAGGCTCACTAAGAAGCATCACTCATGTATTGCTACAGATTGAAGGTTTACATCTCCCTAAAATTCATACGTTGAGACTTAATCCCCAGTTATGGTGTTAGATGAGTGCTTCAAAAGGTAGAATAAATGCTCTCAGAAAAGAGTCCCCAGGAGAGCTCACTCACCCTTTCTGCCATGTCTAGACACAGCAAAGAGACCTGGTATGGACCACGAAGCAGGCCCTCATCAAACACCAAATCTACCAGTGCCTTGATCCTGGACTTCCCAACATGCTGTACTCTGAAAAATTTTTGTTATAGCAGTCCAGGGGACTAATATACTTATTAAGTCCATAGTTGGAACTGAACTTTAGTTATGGGTGAGCAGATAGCTGTGCTCAAATCCAGTCAGTGTTCATTATTTAGTATTGTCATCCCCAACATTCATGGATGATTCTAAGTCAAGCGTTTCCTCTTCCCATGTCTTGCAGGAGAATGCTGGAATTAACTATGATACATGTTTTCTTTAAACATTATTTGTCTCTGGCTTAGGAGCAGAATTGCAACCTGAAATTCTAACTTTATGGATGGCACTACTTTTGCTCTCTTTGTAAAATGCTCAGAGTTGAAGGCTTAAGTAAGAGGCATTCTTGTGAGAAGTGATTTTGGAGCTTGTGGTTGTGAGATGCTGCCCGTGGTACTGCCACTTACTACTTCTAGTCATTTATCCTCCCAGAACCTCAGGTTTTCTGAGCTATAAAATCAAGATCACAAATTCACCAACCATACAGGTGGTACTAAGGATTAAAATAGGTGATATATTGGGAATAAAAATCAAGGAGACATGTGAAGCATGATGGGAAGAGTCATGGGTATCAAGAGGCCAGAGTTCAAATTCCAGGCCTATCATTTATTAATTCTGTCATCTTGAGCATCTCCACGTATTTCTCAATCCTTTCCTTTACACTTCTGCAAAAATGTCAGTATTAACAACAAGCTTTAGAGCTGTCTTATGACTGTATGAGAGAATATCTGTAAAAATACTTGGTAAACTATAAAGAACATTGCGAAGATATTATCCCTATAAGCAAAATGTTGTTAAGTACAGAGACATGGAGTTAAACAGACCTAGTTTAGAATCCCATTTTGCCACTAATTAGTTGTAAGAGCTGGGAAAGAGACGTAACTTCTCTGAGCTCCAATTTTTTTTCACTTGCAAAACTGGAATAATAAATCTGACATTAGTTTTCATTAGAATTAATGAAATAATCTTAAATTGGGGAGCAATATCTAAATATGCTGTTTTTATTAATATCCATGTTTTTATTATTCTTAAGAAATTCTTGGAATGGGGGAAAATGGCAGACAAACTTTATAGTTGGCAAGTATAAAGTTATGTTTTCAAAAAAAAGTATAAAGTCATGCTTTCATGAAAAAAAATCCAATACAATCTTAAAAAGTGATGAATGCCAAAATGTCAGATAAGACAGAAGGAAAGGATCTATTACTACAACCTATTTCCTGAAGACAACAGTCCAATGTGCTCTTGTCAACAGTAAAGGTCAATACAATTGTGGGCATCATTTAAAAGGTTATTGGAAACAAATCAGAAAACATGATTTCTTTTTGGTTTTACATGGATATGTCAGGGGCTGATGGTAAAAGGAAGTGTATAATTATTGTGACAAAATCCACAGCATTTGCTTTTACATTTAAATCATTTAAAATCACTTAAAAATGATTTCTTCCCTTATTAAACTACCATTTTAGTTGCTCTCAAGTAAAATGAACAAGGAATGAACATTTATAAAGGAAATTAAACCCTCTTGATCTAGCATGGTCAGTGGTCAGATTGTGTAAGTGGGGAATTAGCCTGCAATCATTGGTATAATGATATCACTTTATAATGAAAATCTGCCCTAGTTGGCTCTATTCAATATACTTAAAAATCCTTTACAAATCAAGATGCACCTATCTCCTGGATAATGATAAGTTAAAGCATATCTCACTATTGCATTTACAAATGCTAATTTAGAAGAATAAAAAAACGTCTATTGATTTTCCTCACAGAATATACTGTTTAAAAATCTCAGACTTTTATTCTCTTCCTTCTAAATTTCCCAAGTATTTTTCTGCAAGTATACTTTATCTTTTCCTTATTTTCACCCTCCCCCGCCTCCCTCTCCCCCCAAAATCTGAATCACATAAATGACATTGGCTCTCAACCCTGGATAGGCATCAGAATCATTTCTGTAGCATTTTAAACACAAGAACAAAAATACAATAGCTTTCTGTTTTTAAAAACAATGAATGCCCATGATACCTGGGTGGCTTGGTCAATTAAGTGGCTGCTTTGGGGCTTGTGTCATGATCCCAGAGTCCTGGGATCAAATTCCTGCATTGTGCTCCCTGTTCAGTGGGGAGCCTGCTTCTCTTTCTCCCTCTGCTTGCCACTCCCCTTGCTTGTGTGCTCTCTTTCAATCTCCAATAAATAAATAAATAAAATCTTTTTAAAAAATGAATGGCAATGATTTTTTTTTAAAAATCATACACGAAGAGTTATTCCTTATTCAAACTCCTCCCCGCTCCCCCCCCACCCCGTATCACTTCTCCTATCCTTAATTATTTCTTGCAAGTCTTTCCAGAAATATAAGCAAGAATATTTTTCTATACCTGTATCTATTTACAAATTTCTGCTAACATAAATAAGATCATTTTATACATAGTATACTATGAGTAGCTTGCTTGGCTTTACAAAATATCTATCTTTCTGTAATGCATGTCTGTAGATATAACCTCCTTCTTTTAAATGCTTGAAGATTTACCCATGGATTAATTACAAAAAGAGCCGTAGATGGTTCATTTATCAGACTGAGGGGTGTACTGAAGGGAAAACAGCCTACTATCTCTGAGGGTTCATCAGCAATCATTCTAATTTTAGAGAGACAATACAGAGCACTTGTCACCTTCATGTCTTTTAGGTGGAGATTGGTTAGTTATCTCTAGATGTTTTGCTAATCCAATGTGTAATAGGCTTTGAATACTAACAATGTAGGTACAGTTAAAGCATAAATTCATTTAATGGGAATTACTAAGTCAAGGCTATATGCATCTTTAATTTTGCCAAACTTCCTTCTCAAATGTTATGTTAGTTAATATTCCCACTACACTTTTGTTAGTGGAAATGTTTTATATATGTTGGTGCAATATTTTATATATATTTATAGTATGTATATATAATATATTAAAGATACTTATATTGAAAAATATAAGTATATAAAATGTAGAGAGAAAGACTCATTTTAAATGAATATAATTAGAACGTCTGTGACTGGGTCTGGAGATAGATTTTTTTTTTCTGAAAAGCTCCCAAAGATAATCTTATTAAGTATATTTAGTAATCATTTCCTCTTTTTGAAATTTTTCAAAATTTGTTACACAAGCAATACTTGTGGAAATTTATCATCAGAATTTGTGATGCAGTAAGTATGAACTGAATCCACAAATAGAATGTAAATCCTTCTGGTGATTTATACAGCCATGTTGTTCAGGAATGATTACATTACAGCAGATTCCATCCTACATGCAGATTCATTAAATATCAACACAACGAGAGGCAGCATTCCTTTATTCTCTCCTTAAAATCAACAAGTCAGGAAATGACAGATGCTGGCGAGGATGCGGAGAAAGGGGAACCCTCCTACACTGTTGGTGGGAATGCAAGCTGGTGCAGCCACTCTGGAAAACAGCATGGAGGTTCCTCAAAATGTTGAAAATAGAACTGCCCTATGACCCAGCAATTGCACTATTAGGTATTTACCCTAAAGATACAAATGTAGTGATCCAAAGGGGCACATGCACCCGAATGTTTATAGCAGCAATGTCCACAATAGCCAAACTATGGAAAGAACCTAGATGTCCATCAACAGATGAATGGATCAAGAAGATGTGGTATATATACACAATGGAATACTATGCAGCCATCAAAAGAAATGAAATCTTGCCATTTGCAACAACATGGATGGAACTAGAGCGTATCATGCTTCGCGAAATAAGTCAAGCAGAGAAAGACAACTATCATATGATCTCCCTGATATGAGGAAGTGGTGATGCAACATGGGGGCTTAAGTGGGTAGGAGAAGAATAAATGAAACAAGATGGGATTGGGAGGGAGACAAACCATAAGTGACTCTTAATCTCACAAAACAAACTGAGGGTTGCTGGGGGGAGGGGGTTTGGGAGAAGGGGGTGCGATTATGGACATTGGGGAGGGTATGTGCTTTGGTGAGTGCTGTGAAGTGTGTAAACCTGGTGATTCACAGACCTGTACCCCTGGGGATAAAAATATATGTTTATAAAAATAAAAAATTAAAAAAAATACACCTTGAATTCGAAGTTCAAATTGTGCAAAGGTTTTTAAATATGCTCAATTTTTAATTTTTAAATATGATCAATCCTAATGCCATTACCAATTCTACCTCAATATTTTTGACAAACAATATTTCCCCAAGATGGCCAAAACAGCTTGAAGCCCACGTACTCTTCTGCTTTAAGACTTTGCCACTTCTTGATCAAACTGTGAGAGTCTATGCTCCCTTATCTTTAAATCTTGGCTAGCCTTAGTGATTACCTTCTAACCGATAGAATGTCGTGAATGAAGAGAAAGGAAATCTGAGGCTAGATCAAAGAAAGCCATATGAATTCTACTTTGTTCTTTTATAATTCTCACTTTCCAAATTATTTCTTGCAGGCTTTTTTTTTTAACCTAGTTGTCAGTAAAAATCATATATATAGATGATCTGATCAACAGTCATAGCTGAGTTCAGCCTCTTGATCCTACCAATAGAGGTACCAGATATGAGAGGCCTCCAAATAATTTTAGCTTCCAGATATTCAAATGACAATAAGCCATTCAATTCTTCCCAGTTGAGGACCTAGACATTTCTGAGTGACATAAGCCAGCCTCATATGTCTTACCTGAATTCATAACCCACAGAATCTTTTGGCAAAATATAATGGCTGCTATTCTACGCCACTATGGGGTGGTTTGTAAAGCAGTACTTGATGGCTAGATCACTGTAAGGCTGTTTTATATTTGTAAAAATAAGAAACAATATTTATCTATTGCATTTACACATAATCCCAAGAAAACAAAATATCCTAAGAAGTGTGCTTAGTAATTAGGAGTTTATGAAAGAGGGTTCAATTTGAGGAAATATGGGATACAGTGGACATTGTTAGTTGTCTACCCAGCAGCCCTGGATGGTGATCAATAATTGGTGTAAAGCAAGCATGGTAATTCTATTCTCTTGGCTAGTAACTGGTTTAGCAGTAGGCTTGTATCTAAGTTCTAGGCAATAACACAGACAAGACCCAATGGAGAAGTTCTGGTAAATACTTTCTATCCTTGATAAAAATAATCAAGGGTCACACAGAGAGTTATTCCCCAATGTTCTGGTCATCTTTTCTTTGGGCTTTAAAAATGTGCATATGAAGACTTGAGGCTTGATGCTGGAAGTAATGGTGGCTATCTTGTGAACAAAAAGCTAGAGCCAAAGGAATTTAAGAAACTCTGAACTGAAGCATAGGTATAGCGTCATTGATCCACTGAACAAAACCTAGAATCACCTATTTCCTATCTTAAGCAAGACACTGCATGTCTACAAGATCTAATCAACTTCAATGAGGTTTCCTGCTGCCTGAAGCTAGGATGTAATATAAATACTTCTTTTTATACAAAGTTACTCTCCACATATGGCCACTTAGTCAATTCTTCATAATCTTTGATGTGAATATTACTGGATTTGTGTAATGTAGTGGCATTGCCAATGTGCATTCTAAATATTCCATTTGGAATAAAGTATTACAGGGTTTCCAAAACTAATTCAATTGTAGAACTACCCCAACACTTTTTTTTTTTTTTTTTTTGGAGAGACAATCTGATCTGAAAATATCCTTTGGGAATGTGCTTTGGAGGAATCCTTCTTAACTTCTAAAGAGATGTCTGAGTTCCCTTTAGTTTCCTGACTGATTATACACCCTAGACCTAGGATCCCTTCTTTGACTAGAAGTTTGGTGAAGATCAGCGTGATGAGCTTTCTTTGTTCATGGAGAAGTGTTAAAGAAAATGTAGATTGTCCATACACCCATTCTCTCTGTAACTTGGGATTTTATATATCATTTCCCATGTTTAATATAAAGATTCATTTTTGATTAAGAATATATTAACCTTCCAAACAGAATCCAATACAATAAATTAGCATTTAGAAAGCTACATTTGGGAAATAAGTATTGAACTCAGATCCAAATCACCTGGAAACTATTTTGAGAGGTTAATTTTTCTCACCCCTATAGACACCAAGTTCATTTGATCCTGATAACACATTTAAAAAAAAAAAGTAATGTACCTTTAGCATGGTTAGAGAGTAAGAGGTTATAACAGCATCGATGTTTTCCTGGGCTTCTGTAGCATGCCATGTGCTAAAAATGGTCAATCTAGGAGTATTTACATTACTGCATTTGTTGCTTCATTCATTAATCGCAAAATATTGATGTAGAATGCTAATAACTATGCCCTCAAAAGTTCAATAATTCCCCTCATGAATGCAACTAATATCGGGTGTAAGTAGATTCCAGAAATAATCTTACAGTCTCAAATTTAAAAATTTATGTCCAGGCTTTTTTAGTTTAAAAATAATAGTGCCTCATGATTATTAGTACCGCCTCAAAAGTAGGTAACTTTCATTACAGCAAAACTGCCTCTTCAAATGACTGCTCGTTAACCTGGCAAACTTACCAACATTAAGATTTTAAATATTAAATAATTAACACATGTCTTTGTCTAAAGCAACCATTTTCTTTCAGTATGTTCATGGATGAAAAAATTGTCTTCAGTATTAGAATTTCATGAACTATGAGAAAAAAGGGAATAAATCCAAGTGTTCCTTCAAGCAAACTGAATACGTGGCTACTTAAGGCTGCCCATATATATTTGAGCTATATTCTCCTTTTTCAAAACCTACTCTCTGCAAAATTCCTCAAAAGCTGGTTTAGAAATATGACTTGTATTTGGTTTTCCAAGAGTTTTTGCAATAATAAACTTCTCTTTGTTAGTAACTTATTTAAAAGAATTAAGTGGCTTTTTGAAGAGTTGAAGAGCATACAAGATCTCACACACTGAGTTTTCAGTGAAACAAAAGCATCTGCAAATCAACCCTGTCTCAATCACTTCAGCAGACAAGTCAAAAATTCCTGCAGGTGTTGACAGCCAATGCAGATGGTAACTTCTCCCCTCTGATTTTCTGCTCTGTGGCAGAGAAACAGATATTAAAGGAGTTAAAAAGCAACATACGGTTTGAGACCATAGAAAAGTAGTCTATTATATCTAAGGAACAAAAAAATAAGTAGCTTTTAAAATTCTTCATAATATGTAACATGCTTACAACTTGGAAGAAGGGTGCAAGTCAATTTTATTATAATTCTATATTCAGTAGGCTAAATTTGGGTTCCACCAGCTGGGTTGTTAATACAGGTCAAGGAATAATTAGCTGCATTTGTTTCAGTTTTAGAAAAACTAAATGAGCTTTGAAGCTAAGGAAAAAAACAAAGATTTCTTTACTGATGTAATAGGTTCTGACAAAAACATGAGAGCAGAGAGCAGAGGATTATTACACTAGGATGCACTTATGAAAAAATAATGAATGAAGAACTGATATTATACTTGCAAAATTCAAATAAATGCCATAACTCTGTAATAAATGGATTATGACGGTGGGAAGAGTTCGTGTTGGGTGTTCCTGCTTATAGTAAGCAGACCAGGAAAGAAAACAGAGAAATTCAATTCAACCATCATCCAAAAACACTGATAATTTTTCTTCTACAGTGCTCCAGACAATGGTGCATATAAATTTTATATCACCACAGACTTTGTGGGGTGGGAGAAATCATTAAGTTTGAATTTTAAAGAAATATGATCAGATCTTACTAGGGAGTCTTTGATGGCATGGATAAGTTGATGGTTAACTGGATATCATACATTATTATATTTTTTAAATTTAGAATTTTATCTCAAAGCAAGTTCATCTGCCATCATAAATATACCTATAAAAAATGAAGAGTATATCCACCCATATGATCAAAAACTCTGGCTTGGTAAACTCCAAAGGAGAAGAAAAATAAAATACATACATACACACATCCACAGTATAGTACTAGCCATTATTTCTCCTTCCTTTCCATCTTTTACTTCAAATGTAAATAATCCATAGGTGGCTACATTTCTTCATAAAGCACATAAAGCAAATGTTAGCAATACATTATATTATTTTCTTAAAAATCATGTGACTGGAAGAGGAGTGGTTGTGAAGGGTTGTCTCTAATGATTGTATGCGATAGCCTCTGAATCACATAGTAATTTTGTATTTTACTCAAAGATTCATATGCTGAGGTAGGAAACCATTTTGTAGTAATGTATGTGATTGGCAGCTGAGACGGCTTGAAAAATAGCCAGACTACACTTCTTTGTAACTATCAAGAACAACATTAAGGAAGCCAAGCTAATTTCTCAGATTGTCATGTTTTATTTATTTATTTTTTTAAGATTTTATTTATTTGGGAGAGAGATTGAGAGAGAAAGCAGGGTGAAGGGCAGGGGGAGAAGCAGACTTCCCGCTGAGCAGGAAACTGGACTTGGGGTTCAGTCCCTGAACCATGACCTGAGCTGAAGGCAGAAACTTAACCAACTGAGCCACCCAAGCACCCCTCAGATTGTTAAGTTTTAAACAAATATGTTTTAAAGGATACCACTTTCACTCTTAGCCTGCCAACAATCACTTCAGCTCTCTGCTCTAACAGCTCTGTAACTTTGTCAATTTTCCTTTTAGAAGCCAAATTTGTATAAGAAAATATTCAAGTTGCACTAGTAGAAGGAAACTAGGAAGTGTCACTTAGACTTTCCATCAATCCTTCACTGAAACAAAAACTTCTAAAGTTATTCAATCCTCAATTAATGTGTGACACAACACCCCAATAATATATATAATGTTAGGTTCAAATGGTGAATACCAGATTCGGAAGTTGATATGAGTAATGAAGAATTTTTTATCAAAGGACATTGGGATATTTGATTGGTGGTGTCAGTGAATGAGTTAAAGCCATAATACATTTCTTCTCTATATATGTGTATTTATTTAAATATACATTGTGCAACTTTTATGGACTAGTTTTAGACACAGGATATACCAATGAACAGAACACATAAAAATCTTATGGAACTGACATTTAGTTCATAAATTCCCAGTCTTCATTAGATGTGGAATAATCCTTCTTGTGCTTAACAATGCGATTAGGAAGAAAGATTTACCAAACTTGGCATAGGAAAAGTTTTCAAAGTAAACTGCTAAATAAAGACTGAATGCTCCAAAAGCTTTTTTTTGTTTGTTTTTGGAAAGACTAGATTGTCCCTCTCTAAGTCTGATGTACTTTCTAAATGGAATCATCTAGGTTGCATTACACACAACTGCACATTAGATCTTCAGACACTCTATATGATGGCAATTATTATTGTTATTGGCAAGAAATATATTTATCAGAGGCCCTGGATTGAGTGGTAATGTTTTTCTCATGGAAAACTGCTTTCTGAGCTGTGTATGTCATGGTGTTTCAAAATGGTGCACGGTGCCGTAGGAAAGGTGGTTGGTTTCCTGGTAAGATGATTTGCATGAATTCTAAATGAGAGCTGCCATGCTGGGTGACTGCATCCTGCATCTAGAACGGCAGGTGGTAGATATACACCATCATATTCTAACATTTGAGGTTCTTCAGTTGAAATACTGTGACACAGCATTGCCCTGCCTCTGTCACCATGTGACTTTGGCAAATACATTAAGAAGCATGGGGTTGAGTTTAGGTTTTGTGAACCCCCAGGGTGCAGGCAGGGTGATAGGCAAGCAATTATCTCAATTGCCTTTTCAGTCACGACTCTCCTGTCATTAAAACCATTACTTGCCTCCACATGTTTGTACTGTATTTCAACACTTACCACTGAAGTGGGGGCAAATGGAGAAAGAACTGTAAGTCGTCTCCCTGAATTCTTAGAGGATGATTAGGGAGTCCTAGACTCATGAAGAAAGAGCACATTGTTTGATAGTCAGCTGTTCACTGGAAGCCCAGATGTGTTTCTTTCTTGAGGAGCAGTGCACCAAGCAATCAGATTAAACCTTTTTGGGACAAGATGAAGACACTGACTCATGAATTATGAGGCAGTTATCTGCCCCTGCTTTATCCCATGCATAAACATACTCTGCCTTCACTTTTTCATTCATTACACTCAGGTATTCTTTCAACACACTTTTGAGTGTCAGTTACTGACATACTGAAAATGGAGTGGGGAATACACAGTTGTGAGCTTTGCTTTTACAAACTTCCACAACTTAAATAAGCAATCACAGCAAGGCACAACAGCTAGTAGTGTAGGTGCCACCTAGATTACTGTGGAAGCCTACAGAAGGTTCACCGACCCTACTTTAAGTTGTCAGAAGGGACTGCCCCACAGAAGTGGCAAAGTGAGACCAGATGAGTAGGCAGAAGAAAAGGATGGCAGAAAGTTTTATATGCAGAGAGAACAAGGCTGGAGAAACCTTGGAGGCCAGGATGAGTAGTGTTTAGGAGGGGAAAGGCAGACATGAGCTGAAGAAGGCAGAGGCCAGATCCTGACGGAGTCCATCAGGGATGCATCGGGATGCATAAACACATGTTTAAGCAGGATAACAGCACAGTTTTGTGTCAGAAAATTAACTCTGAATTTAAATGCTGCTCTGTGACACATGACCTTGGGCATTCTTACATGTAAAAGAGAGAGAACACCACCCAGTTACTTGAAATGGTTATTAAATGAAATGTTGTAAGTACAGAACCTGGAACAATCACACATATTTAAGGGGACAGATTCTAGGGTACGTTTGTATTTGAGTAGACCCCCTAGTTTTACCACTGAAGTGGAGTAAATAGAACCACCCCGGCCCCCACCACACACACACACACACACACACACACACACACAATTCAATTCCACTCAGAACTTCAGAATATGACCTTATTTAGAAATAGAGTCTCTACAAATACAATTAATGAAGGCTCTTAAGATTAAATCCTCCTGGACTTGGGTAGTGGGGTGGTTGTGGGGTAATATCCAATAACTGGTGTCCTTGTAAGGAAAAGAGAAAACACAGAAAGACACATAAGGAAGGACATGTGAAGGAAGAGGTAGAGATTGGAATATACTGCCACAAGCCAAGGAGTGCCTGGGGCCATCAGAAGCTGAGAGAGGCAAAGAAGGATTCCTGCCTACGGCCCTCAGAGGTAGAGTGACCTATCAGCACCTAGAATTCGGACTTCTAACCTCCATAGTTCTGACAGAATAATACATTTCTGGATTTGTTTGTTTTCCAAGAAACCCAGGTTGTGGTCCTTTGTTATTCCAGTCCTAGAAAAGGAATACAACCATGCACACTAGGTGTGCTCGTGGGTAAGCTACTCAAAGTTTCTGTGTCTCTCTTCCTTCTTTGTAAAGTTAGGATAGTAGTAATTAACTTACAAGTTTCTATGTGAATTACATGAGATTGTATCTGTGCAATACTTAAAGCAGTACTTTGCCTGACACAGAGTAAATAATTAATGTTAGCTTTTATGACTACCGTGAAAATACTGGCTACGTAATAAGATAAGTGATCAAAAATTCAAAATACTTTAATTTGTAAAGCATTGTGCCTGAGCTTATACTTTGTAATTTTTTTCCCAATTATCCATTGGTACACTCCATGATCTTTAATATTAAAATATTTAACTTTATTGTAGAATTACTAAATACATTTGTCAGTCTTTAATCAAAATATGATCATATACTTTTAAGGAAAAAGATCAAATTCTGTCCTTAAAGTTGCATATTTCTAATAAAGAATATTTTCATATGAATATGTTAAAACTAAGTCTGCTTCCTTCCTAAATGCAATTCTCCTTGCTTTGTTTAAGAACAGCATTGACCCGATAATCTTACTTTAAGAAGGTACTCACATTTCAGTATAATTCTCTTGAGATTGTTTTAAGGAAAATAATAGAGTAAATGATAAAAATGAACTATCCATTGCAGTACAATTTATCATGGAGTGTTGCATGCCATTATCTGAAAAACATGCAGTGTAGTAATCACTTGGAGTAGTGCTAGCACATAATTGTATGCTAGTCATAAATTATAGGTGAATGGCAGTTTCAGCTAATGAGTGCCAAATAGCAGTACAGGCACTGTAGTGATTAGAGAAGATGTGGTTATGAATGCATTTATTACTGGTGTATTATAAAGCTTTTCAAATTAGAAATGGCAGGTATATAAATAGACACCAAGTTAGGACACCTATATCTACAAAGTAAAATACCTGAAGATACAGATAATTCACCATCCCCACCTCCCATATGCGTGTATTCACATGTGTGTAGAAAGAGAGAGAGAAACACACACACAGAGAAAGAGAGAGAGAGAGACAGAGGTGAATGAAAAGTAGAAACTAAGAACAAAATAAACTCTTCGGCTTGTATGCTTTTCTTCACAAATACTTCTGCCATATTACATCCATTTTATATCTCTTTAGGAAGAGTTTGGGCATACCTAACTTTGGGTATATTTTTTCTCTCTGATTATGTCTTAACTTTTATTTAAGTTGTTTTTTTGATGTGTGAAAAAGGTCACTCTCCACAGGCTGGCAGTATTAGTGTTTGTCTCTCTAGAGTAGATTTCAAAATCTGTAAAACAACTACAATTTTATGTCTCATCCCATAGGTATTACATATTTAGCTAGTCCCTGTATATGCTTGGATGTTATGAAGTGTCATTCTTTCGTTCTTTCTTTCTTTCTTTTTGGATACAACAGAACCCAAGGTTAATTTATGAGGCAGAATTGAATATAGAGGCTTTCAGTAATATTTCTTACCCAGTTGATTATTCCCTTTAGGATATATTGTATACTTTAGTTTGTTGCTGTGTTTTGGTTGGAAAATGGAAACACATTAAATACAATTTTTAATTATAAAACTAAACAATAGTATTTTCCACAGTCTCAAGAGTTATTACAAGATTCACTTGCAGAGGTGAGTGAATAGATCAAAAAATATAGGAAAGGTTAAGTTTTTAAAACTTAAATTATATCATTTTCTCTCAAATTATAAAATGAGAAAACACACAAAGCTAACATTTTAATCATTTCTATTACTCTATTTTTGCCCTATGGTCCTTATACAGTTTCTCATAAACTGTCTTTCTATTAGATTTCTCTGAGTCTGTTTGTTTATTATCTGGACACACACAAAAAAAAACAGGTACATGCCAAAATAAAAATGGTTTTGTTAAGGAAGATTTTATTTCTAAAAAATAAATTTTAAATCTTTTCAAGAAATCAAGTATTGGCAAAAAAGTTATCATGTTTTAATTTTTTTCCAAAAGTACTTTTTTTGTGATCCTTATTTTTATTTAAAATAACATGTAGATGCATCAATTGGTAAACTCAATATCTCCTCCCTCAAAAATATAAAAATGTTACGATATAACATCTCATCTTCAGTTCCACATATAAGGAACTTGGAAGCTGTCACTACCTCACAGCAAGTAGTAAAAAGCTAAACAGACTGAAAAATCAACAATTTTCCTTGCATCTATAAGAAAATGAGGACAAAAGGCAAACCACTGCCTCCAAAATTGAAGAGACATATAGGTAAATACAAAAAAATCATAGCTCAGCAGAGCAGGAACCCAAGGATTGAAAACACTGGGGAAACCAGTATGAAGGTGGGAAAATGGAAACAGCAACTGGCAAATTGCTGGAGGCATGGCATGGACAGTCTAAGTGTAAAAAAGTTGAGGAGGACCCAATCATAAGAACACCCTCATACTTCTGTGAGCTTTATGTCCAGGTGCTCAACAAGATTCTTCTGGTAATGGTGAAGAAAATGTCCTTGTGATTCTAACAGGGAGAGAGGAAAAGGAACCATTGTGAAATATACCAGAGTATTTTGTTGTTCTTAACAATGTCTTCCCTTAAGAGAAATTTTATTTAACCAGAGCATAACCTCCCTGGGGTTTTTTCAGAGCCTAACTGATCTGGAGAAACAGAAATGCCAATTAATCAGTCCTAAGCTTTGAAGAAAGAGAAGGGAAATATTCTATTCCAGCCAACTCTAGCCTTCTATGTGGGAGAAAGTAAATACTCAATCCCAGAGCAATCTAGATATTGTATCCCACCTAAGTGAGGATAGGATGGAGACCCTGAGAAACATTTCTGAAGTTCACAGTCCAGAGACATAGGGTCAGTAAAAAAACTGAAGCCTAATCAAAGGATTATGGAATACTTCCCGCTCCTCCCTACCTTACCACCATATTTCCAAAACCCTATTTAAAATAATCCATTTATTCATTACATCATGTTTGGCTACCAAGAAAAAAAATGTATGAGAAATACTAGAAGACAAACAAATAAACCACCACCAACAAAAATTATTTAAAAAGCATCATACTCAAATAAAGCAGGGATATTGGAATTACAGAGGGGGGATTTAAAACAACAGTGATTAATATGCTCAAGGCCATAATGGATAAAGTAGATAACATGCAAGATCAGATAGGCAACACAAGCAAAGAGAAGGAAATCCAAAGAAAGAGCTAAATAGAAATGCAAGAGATGAAAAAAAATAAATAAATACTGTAACAGAAATGAAGAATGATTTTGATGGGCTCATTAGTAAATTGGACATGGTTGAGGGAAAAATATCTGAGCTTGAAGATATAGTAATAGAAACCTTTAAAAATGAAAAGCAAAGAGAACAATACTGATTAAAAAAAAAAAAAGAGCAGAATATCCAAGTACCTGTAAGATAGCTACAAAAGGGATAACATAATGATGGGTGTACCAAAAGGAGATGAAAGAAAGAAACAAAGGAGTATTTGAAATATAGTAACTGAGATTTCCTCAAATCAATGTCAGGCACCAAACCACAGATCCAAGGAGTTCAGAGAACACCAAACAGGATAATGCAAAAACAAAAGGAAAAACAATACAAGAACAAAATAAAGCAAACACAACACAACAAAACAAAACAAGTCTGTGGCTTGGCATATCATCTTCAAACTGCAGAAAATCAAAGATAAAGAAAATGTGCTGATTGAAGCTGGAGGAAAGCAAATCAAACAAAAATGGCCTACAAATAGAGTGATAATAATAAGAGTACAGCTGACTTTTTCTCAAAAACCATGCAACTAAGAAGAAAGTGGAGTGAAATATTTGAAGTATTAAGAGAAAAAAAATCACCAAATTAGAATTGTGAAACTAAGAAGAAAGTGGAGTGAAATATTTGAAGTATTAAGAGAAAAAAAATCACCAAATTAGAATTGTGAAACTGACCTTCAAAAATGAAGAAGAAACAGATTTCTCATGACAACAAATTGATGTAATTTGTTGTCAGCCCTATCTTGTAATAATTGTTAAAATAAAAAGTTCTTTATGGAGAGGGAGAGTGTGTGAGGGTCAGCTATGAATTTTCATAAAGAATGAGAGAGCACAAAAGAAGGAATGAATAAAGGAAAGACAAAAAGTTTTATTTATCTTATTCCTCATTATTCTAACACATAACAGTTTGGTCAAAATAATTGTAACAATTATATACATACTTGTGCAGATGTATCAATAATGTTATACACACATATTTATATATATGTGAATGACATCAATGAGGGTAAGAGGAAGGAGTTAGCATTATTTTATTATATGATACACTACCTGAAAAGGGGTATAGTGATATATACTATATGTGTGTGTGTGTGTGTGTGTGTGTGTGTGTGTGTGTGTATACATATATATACATATATATATGTATATATATAGACTCAAATTAACTGAAAAAGTGCATGGCAAATTCTAAGGCAGCCTAAAAAGTAAAATAAGTATAACTAAGATGCTAAGAAAGGAGAGAAAATATAATAACATAAATTGTTTAATTAAAACCACAAAGGAAAGAAAAAGAGTAGAAGCCAAAACTAGGAACCAAGAACAGGGCAACAAATAGGAAACAGTAATGAAAGCACCGAACAAAACAGAGATGTCAGAGTTAATCCAAAAAACAAACTAAAACAAAATGCTCTCTAACAAGACACCCATTTTACATATAAAGGCATAGAGATTAATAGTAAGTAAAGAAAATATACCAAGTTAACATTAATTGAAAGAAAGAAGGAGTAATTGTATTAATTTTCAGACAAAAGAAACTTCAAAGTAAGAGAAAGTATCAAGGATAAAGAGGGACATTACATAATGATAAGGGGTCAATTCCCTGAGGAGACATTATACGAAGAAGCCCGCCAGGGGCACCTGGGTGGCTCAGTGGGTTGAGCCTCTGCCTTAGGCTCAGGTCATGGTCTCAGGGTCCTGGGATTGAGCCCTGCGTTGGGCTCTCTGTGCAGCAGAGAGCCTGCTTCCCTATCTCTCTCTCCCTCTGCCTGCCTCTCTGCCTGCTTGTGATCCCTCTCTGTCAAATAAATAAAAATCTTAAAAAAAAAAAAAAAGAAAGAAAAAGAAGCCCACTAACAGAAGGATAAACAATATAAGAAAAAAACTGATAGAACTACAGATAAAGAAATGAATCCACTATTGTAGATGGGGACTTCAACACCCCTCTTTCAGAAATAGACAGGTCTGGGGTGCCTGGGTGGTTCAGTGTGTTAAAGCCTCTGCCTTCGGCTCAGGTCATGATCTCAGAGTTCTGGGATCGAGCCCAGCATCAGGCTCAAAGAAATGGACAGATATAGCAGGTGGAAAATCAGTAATGACATAGTTGAACTCAACATGAACATCAATCAATTGGATAAAAATGGCATCTATAGACTAATCCAACATGAGCAGAATATACATTTTTCACAAGCTCACATGGAATATTCACCAAAACGGACTACATTTAGCCATAAACCACACCTCAATGAATTTAAAAGAATAGAAATCATACATGTCTGCTCTCAAACCATAATGATATAGATCTACAAATCAATAACAAAGATAACAGGAAAAAGTCTAATATAGAGAGATTAAACAACACATTTCTAAATAACATGACTCAAAAAAGAAATCTCTAGAGAAATTTAAAAATACTTTGAACTAAATGAAAGTATAAAAAAACTTTTCAAAATGTGTGAGATGCAATGAAAACAAAGCTCAGAGGAAAACTTAGCACTGAATGCCTATATGAGGGAAGAAGAAAGATCTAAAATCAATACTTAAAAGTTTCTACCTTAGGAAACTAGAAAAAGAAGAGAAAAACACAAAGTAAGCAGAAAAAAAATAATAATTAGAGGAGAAATCAATGAAATTTGAAACAGTAAATCAATAGGGAAAAATCAATAAAGCCAAAAGTTGGTTCTTTAAAAAGAGCACTAAAATTAATAAGCCTCTAGCCAAGATAACTAAGAAAAAAAGAGAAAGGAAACAAATTACTAATATCGGATGAAAGAGGGTCCATTACTAGAGGTTCCACAAACATTAAAAGGATAATAAACGATAATAGAACAATTCCATGTCAACAAATTTGAAACCTAGATTAAATGGACTAATTGCTTGAAGAACATAAACTATCAAAACTCACACAGAGAGAACAGATCATCTGAATAAGCTTATCTCTATTAAATAAAATGAATCAATAATTAATAATGTTTCAGAACAGGAAGCTTAAGGCTCAGGTAGATTCACTAATGTGTTCTACCAAATGTTTAAGGAAGAAGTCATAGTAATTCTCTATAATCTCTCTCAGAAGATAGAAGCACAAAGGAATACTTTCTAATTCTTTCAATGAAGTCAGCATTACTCTAATACCAAAACCAGTCAGATATTACAAAAAAAAAAAGTTAAATAATACTCTTTCACAAACACCCATGCAAAAATCCTCAACCAAGCATTAGCTAATTGAGTCCAACAATGATAAAAACAACCAGTATACCATGACTAAGTGAAATTTATACCAGGTGTTCAAGGCTAGTTCAACATTCAAACATCAATTAATGTAATCGATCACATTAATGGCTAAAAATGAAAAATCACAATGATAATATCAGTAGATGTAGAAAAAAAATTTGATGAAATCTACTACACATTCATGAAAAAGAAACTCAGTAAAATAAGAATCAAGGGGAATTTCTTTAATTTGATAAAAAAAACTACAAAAACCCTATTATAGCTAACATCATAGTTAATGGTGAGAAATGTGAAGATTCCCACTAAGATCAGGTACAGGCAAGTCTGTGCCCTCTCATCACGGCTTTTAACATTATACAGGAAGTCCTACACAAAAACTAATGCAATAATATAAGAAAAGGAAATAAAATACATGCAGATTGGAAAAGAAGAAATAAAGCTGTTTTTGTTTGCAGATGACATGACCATCTAAGTATAAAATCCAAAAGAATTGATAAGAGAACTCCTGAAACTAATAAGTGATAATAATGTGGTTGCAAGACACATGGTTAATGTGCAGAAATCAATCACTTTCTAATATACAAGCAGTGAACAAATGGATTTTGAAATTAAAAATACAACATTAATATCAACAACTCATTAATGAAATGCTTAGGTGTATAACTAACAAATTATGTATGAGCTTGATGAGAGACAAAGCGAATGAAAGCAGTCAAATAAGAGCCAAATCAGTGGAGAGATGTTACAGGTTCAATATTTTCATGATCTCAATTCTTTCCAATTTGATCTACAGATTCAATGTGATTTCAATCAAAATTTTAGCAAATTACAGGCAAATTGATTCTAAAATTTATATGTAGAGGGAAACGACCCAGAATAGCCAATATGTTATTGAAGGAAAAGAACACAGTTGGAATCCTGGTGTTACCTGACTTCAAAACTTACTATAACGCTTCAGCAACAGGATAGTATGGTATTGGTGAGAGAATAAACAAATGGATCAAAAGAACAAAGTGAAGAGTACCAAAACAGATGCACATACAATGGCTAACTAATTTTTGACTAAGGAACATAGGTAATGCAATGGAGCAAAGATAATTTCTTCAACAAATAATGCTGGCAGAACTGCACAACCACACACACACACACACACACACACACACCACCACCACCACCACCAACAACAACAACAACATCAACAACAACTAAACACAGACCTTCCATTCTTCACAAAAATTAACTCAAAATAGATCATAGACCCATGAAGCACAAAAATACAAAACTGCTGGATTACATAGAAAGAAAACCTTAACATGGAGGAACTTTACATTCCTATTATTAAGTGAAAGAAGCCAACTTGATAAGGCTATATACCATATAATTCCAACTCTGTGACATTTTGGAAGAGGCGAAACTACAGGGAAAATTTAAAGATTAGTGGTTAGCTGGGGTTGGAATGGGGGATGAAAACATAAACACAGCACAGAGGATTTTAGGCAGTGAAAATATTCTGTATGGTACCATAGTGATGGATACATGTTATTATACCTTTCTCCAAACCCACAGAATGTTCAACACCAAAAGTGAACTCTAACATAACTACTGACTTCGAGAGATAATGATGTGTCAACATAGGTTCATCCAGTGTAAAAAATGTATCACTCTCATTGGGGATGTTAATAATGGTAGGCGGTTAGCATGTCTTGGGCATAGAGTTAAGGATATAGGAAATCTCAGTACCTTCCTCTCAGTTTTGCTGTGAAGCTATACTGCTCAAAGAAGAAAAGGGCTTAAAAATTAATAAATCATAACATTTAAAAGTAAAAAAATGCTATAGTACTTTAAGTAATTTTTAAATATTTGAATTTTTATAAATGAAATTAAAATATTTTTCTTTGTGAATTTAGGTATATAGTACTTCTGTTACTGATCACATTTTACTTTGCTCTGTCTATATTAATCCATCTAACTTTTTTTATTTTCAATTTAAGTAGGATCCATGCCCCTGTGGAGCCCAAAGCAGGGCTTGAACTCAGTGACCCTGAGATCAAGACCTGCCTGAGCTGAGATCAAGAGTCAGGTGCTTAATCAACTGGGCCACCCAGGCTCCCCAATGCATCTTATCATTTATAAGCTCCTTAAGTATAGAGACTATGTCTCATTTTGTATCTTTCATAGTTTTAAACAGTATCTTGAATAGCAGGTGTCCCATAAATATTTATACAACAAATAATTTAATATATACTTAACATCTAACAAATAGAGCTCTGGCAACTCCAACATTGTGAGAAATAGAAATCTGTATTATTTCTGCACTTCCTAATTAATTCTGTTGATATTCTTATAATTTTAAATTTCTGATAAACAAAAACTGATAATTTTGTAATTACAAAAGTTTGGGAGAATACAAATATGTATGTCATGCCAGGATCATACACTCAATAAATACTAAGCTATTATGTGTGTCAATTAAAAAAAAACAAATGGTAATGCTAACATATTTTAGGTACTATAAAATTGCCACGAGTTTATTTTTCAGAACATTTTTAGTGTCTAGACATGGTACTAGAAATTTTATATTATCTTATGTCAATTTTCACCATAAGTCTGTGAGCTAGAAACTAGAACGAGCCCAAACACACACCTGTTTTACATCAGATCACTTTTAGGAAATAATACATATGGAAATTTAAGACCAAGAAATTGTTTGAAACTATAGGTGCCTACATAGCCCTTAGAACATCATGTATTCTAAAGGTATGTGTACCATATTTGGAATCTTTGGACTACTGTCATGGTGCCTGGAATACTGTATTTTATATCTTTTGTCTGCTGTTGAAATTATGTACTCTAATGCCACATAGTTACTAAGTGATAGACATTGTAATTTAAATCTAGGTCCATCTCCTTCTGAAATTGATGTTTTCAGTGCATTTGCTCTAATGCCTCTAATGGTTATACTGATTACATCTCATTCAAGTGCATACAAAAGGAAGGATTTTTAAACAACCTAAACAAAATCTAGACCCCAAAAGATGTGTTCTTATTCTAATTTCTAGAGCTAGTAATGTTCCCTTATTTAGAAAAAAAAAGGATAGTTATTTACAAATACAATTAAGTTACAGACTTTGAGATGAAGAGATCCTCCTAAACTGTCCAGGTGGGCTCTACATCCAATGATGAGTGTTCTTATAAGAGACATATAAGGAAGATATGACAGACAGAAGAGGAGGAAGCAAAGTGATGAAGAAGGCAGAGGCTGCTTCCAGAGGCTAAGGAAGAGCTGGAGCTACCAAGTTCTGCAGGAGGAAAAGGACATTATCTCCCCTAGAGTCTTGGAAGGAAGCACCACCTTACTGGACCTTGATTTTGAACTTTTGGGCTCTAGGCTCTGGAAGAATACATCTCTACTGTTTTAAACCACCACATTTGGAAGTTAATACACATTTTCATTTTAATCCAGAAACCACTAGGATTTAATATACCACGCAGAAAGACAGGACAAAAAAAATCTTACTTGAAACATTTATCCTTAAGCAGTATTTGAAAATTACTTGGGGGAAAAAGTGGATGATTGATTATTATCTTTTTTTCCCCATTACTTAGCAAAATATATATCACAGGAGATGATAAAAGCAAATGCCAAGTTTGTGATAAATACGAATGAGACAATTCTCACCTTTATTAGGAAGGATATGCAGAGAACATAACAACAGGGGAATAGAGATTAAAAGGATGCCCTGAAGAGACTTCCTGGCTCCAGTGTTGATGCCTTGTCTATGGCATCCTGAGTCTGCACTGTTAACGGATGATTTCTTTCTGCTTTTTTCCCTATTCTTCCTTCCCCTCTTTCTCTCTCTCCCTTTCCTTCCTTCCTTCCTCCTGCCCTCCATCCCTCTCTCCATCTCTTTCTTCCTTCTTTTCTTCAGTGCCTTGGGAGTCTATTCTCATGTTCATCCTGTAATTTTTATTTGATTCATTCATTGGGCAAAAGAAATTTTACCAGGGGAATTTAGTTTTTTACAGAATGCAGTCAAGGAAGTAGATTACTTAGCAAAACCATCATCTCCACTCACCTGGAGCTCTTTATCTTCTCACCGCAGACACCCACACCACTGCCTCAGCAATCTAGTCTAAAGAATATGTCCCATGAACATTAACCACGTTTCCTCAGGATATTCATAACTATTGATTCTGACACGTTGATGTTCTCTATAAAATTGTTCATTGCTTTGACGTTAAAAGAGGCTTCAGATTTTCCTATCTTAACAATATTTCAGCCAAATTAGATTAGGCCCTAATTAATAACAGGTATTATGAGTAAATAAGTAAATAAAAGAGGATGATGAGTAAATAAAGAGGACATAATCATCATGCCTCCATATTTTGAATTTTTGTAGTTTTTAAACTATGTTATTAAATCTGGGTTTTTTTTTCTTTGAACTTTTTATAGATTATTAAACTAAACTATTTTAATTATCAAACTAGAAGGATTCCACAAATTTATATTATAGTTATAATTAAACATACCATTTATTAGCTTTGAATATAGCCCTAATGAAATAATCAGTAAAATTAATGAAAGTAATAAACATATGTCCTGACTCACTAACAATATTTAAAAGTTATTTAATTATTTAGTCTCCTTTATTGTTGATGACATATTATTTTTGCAAATGTTTATGTGTGAATTAATTTATTCAATATCAGAGGTCGGTATCTTTTGTTTATTCCATAAATATGACAGGATAATACAGGCAATCTATTAAAAGGTGTATAAGTGAATCATAGTGTTCCTCTACCTTTTAATCAAATTCCACTAAAATTATTGGGAGCTTTAACTAGCCAGAAAGACTAAGAATGAATGTTTTCCCCTTTGTGTCAATGATTCCTTCACTAATGTAATTCACAGTCAGTTTGGTGCTCAAAGAAAGGCTTCATGCTAATAGGAGTCTAGTGGAAAAATCTAACATTAGCAGAAGGTGTATCAACTCTTTAGTCATTATTCTTAATTCCAGAAAGGGCTGTTTCCTAGTGGATACATGTTAAGTCACTTACTGAACAAGCATTACAAATGTAAAAGAGGAATTCAAACTTGTCTTAAGAATGATGGCGCCTGGGTGGCTCAGTTGGTTAACAGACTGCCTTCAGCTCAGGTCAGGATCCTGGAGTCCCGGGATCGAGTCCCTCATCGGGCTCCCTGTTTGGCGGGGAGTCTGCTTCTCCCTCTGACCTTACCCCTCTTATGTGAGCGTGCACTCTCTCTCTCTCTCTCTCATTCTCTCCCTCTTAAATAAATAAAATCTTTTTTTAAAAAGAATCATATAAAGAATTTTAAATGTATTCCTGTGGCAAGGCAGAATATAGGCAATGTAACTTTAGAAGTAGAAAGAAAAACAATGTAAGTTTATTTTTTGGAAGGTGTGGTGTGGGTAGTGGCTATTTTCTTTCTTTTGTCTTCTTGTATTTATTTTCCCATTATTCACAGGTCTCTGAGGTGTGCTAATATGGCAAGGCTGTGTCTTAGGATCTTAAAAATATCGCAACTTAAATAGATGCAGAAAAGTGGATAAGAACAATGTGATACTGATACAGGAGAGTATTATGGAATATACCTAAATTTCTGTCACTTGTATGAACTATTCCTTTTTGTCCATTTCTCATGCAAAAGTTGGAAATAAACAGTATTTTTGAAGTAAGGTCTAACACTACTTTCACAGGAGCTCCTAGATCTTTACAATGGAATCAACACAAGCATTATCTAATATTAGGTAAGAGCCCATAATTTTCCTCAAAATATATTCTCTGCAAAAGAAAAAAATCCCTGACCCCAAACTCCAATTCCTCATACTGTACTAGACTGTTTCCTACTCGTAGATCTCTATTAGCCAAGTGATTGAAGCCAGGTCCCTTCAGTTCTCCATGGATTTTTCTTCTCTATTGAACAAAGGCTTTGACTGGAATAGATAATCTCTAAAATCTGTCTAGTTCAAAACTTTCACATGTTAGATTTATTTTACCATGCAGCCAAATTCACTTACTTGGGGAAGAGAATATCAGTGAATTTAATCACCCAACATTTGCAAAGAGAAAACTAATTATTTTCAGTTTCTCAAACAGCCTTTGACTGTTTTCGAGGTCATCATCAAGCAGAATGCTCAACGTACATTAGGTTTTCAACAAATCCGTTGTTAACAAATTGTGTTAACAACTTATTAGTGATCTAGTATTGGGCTCCATAGTCATATTTACTCATTATAAAATTTGAACACTTTGCATTTATAAGGTACAGTGTAAGTACAAAAACTAGAATGAATTCATCTAAAAATTCCAAAAGGAAAGTTTATATTTGCATGGGTTTTGTTTTGTTTATTCTTAACTTCAAAAACTCACACCACCACCTCGTAACCTTGAAACACAGTTATGAGATTCCATCCAAATGTAGATCATTGATGCAATGAGGATCCCATCAGCTTATATAATATGTACATGAACCAAGAGATGAAAGAGTAACGAGGCAAGTGCCTTTGACGGTATTCTGAAATTTCAGCACTACTGTTTTATTTTATGATTTACTGGAAGATTTCCTATGGATATGTGTACTTGGAATACACTGAATCCTGCCGAAAGATTTCCATTCCATTTATTTTTAACACCTGATAAGTGAATCTGATTGAGGGAAACTGGCTGGTGGCTATAAGAGCTGGTGGGATATTTTTGAGTGAGCTCAGCTATAGACAATTATCTCTCTTTCACTATTTGGGATTTAATACAGTTTTTTTTTTTTTAAGTTACTTTGAAAACGAATGCTTTCTGAGACTATAAGCAAAACAAAAAAAATATTGTGCAAATTTCTTTTTAAAACTTGCATTTGTCTTTGGACTAAGAATTTTGGGACAGAAGTCTTTCTTTTCAAACACTTTAATCTCACTGCCTTTAAAAAGATTTATTTATTTACTTCAGAGAGAGATAGAGCACTCAGTGAGCATGGGGGGGGAAGGAGACAGAGGGAGAGGGAGAAAGAAACCCAAGCTCACTCGCACTCAGCGCAGAGCCCCAACACAAGGTTTGATCTCATGACCCTGAGATCAAGACCTGAGCTGAAACCAACAGTAGTACACTTAACCAACTGTACCACTCAGAAGCTCCAATACCACTCCCTTTAAAAGCAACAGATATGCTTTGAATGAAATGTCAGCAAGCAAAAAATAAACACATATATTTCCAGTATATTCTTCAATGAATTTAATTGCAGGGCTCACATAAATTATTCAAAAATAGTGAGACAAGAGGACCCAACTGGCTCAGTCAGTAGAGGATGCAACTCTTGATCTTGGGGCTATGAGTTTCAGTCCCACATCGGGTATAGAGATTAGGTTAAAGTTTTAAAAATCTTTAAAAAATAGTGAGACAACATTTAATTCAGACAGTTTTGTGACACTGTATTTAATCTATTTGGATATTTTTTCCAAATGCAAATTAAATCTGGAAAATTTATATAACAATTATAGGATACTATGTATTCTGCAGTATAAAAAATAAGAGTGCTTGTTTGTTCCTGGATTTCAAGGATTGTAAAATAGTAAAGATGCTTTTTTTGAGATGCATCCATTGCCTGAAGGGATATAGATACCGTTTTAAAAATGGCCAAAGACTATACCCCAAAACTGATTTTCTAGCTGACCACTTTAAAGATGCCTTTCAAAAGACCTAAATCAAAACTACTTCCATTTTTTAAAAGTTACCTCTACTAAATGTAAGATAAACATTGGGATATATATATTTATTGTATATTTATATAATGCATGGCATTTTCCACATCATATATATTACATATAAAACACAGGGTACATATCAGATTGTACACTTTTACTGTTTTGTTATTAAAAACTGTACAAGAATATTTTCCTTTCTAAAAATAATACCAGACAAAATACTAGAAAAATAGTGACAAAGAAGTTTAAAAAAAAAGAAGAAGAAGATCGCATCCTTTAAAAAAATGGAGAGGAAGATACATACCTTTTAAGGTACATCAACAAATTAGATGTTGAAACTCAACATCTAATTTCACTATCTACCAGAATTTATTTCTTCATAAGCAGTATTTCCTCAGTTGCTGCTGCTGTTCTTTCAGATAAGATGGGGGAGGTTTGAGGAATGAGTTACCAATAGCACAGTCCAGACAGGTTGCCTATATTAAACTTATTGGTAAGGAGCATTTTTTTTTTTTTTTAATAACCTCTCTCTCAGGTTCTTTTTTTTTTTTTTAAAGATTTATTTATTTATTTGACAGACAGAAATCACAAGTAGGCAGAGAGGCAGGCAGAGAGAGAGGGGGAAGCAGGCTCCCCTCAGAGCAGAGAGCCCAAAGTGGGGCTCAATCCCAGGACCCTGGGGTCATGACCTGAGCCGAAGGCAGAGGCTTTAACCCACTGAGCCACCCAGGTGTCCCGGTAATGAGCATCTCTTAAATTGATAACCCTACATTATCAAAGGTGTTTTTAAGAGAAGATGTGTTCTTCTTAGAGCCTTTCATATGAACTCCAACATTTAATAAAGTAGGAGCCTTTTGTTTCATAATCAAATGCTTCTTCATAACGGTGATGGAGATACAGGTCATACTAAACCCTGACATCCATGGGGTGCCAGACATATACAAGATTCAGCAACAACCATCACTTGGTTTAAATATGGAGAGTGTTTCGTCCTCTATGAGTAAAGAAGAGTTAGATGTAGAAGTAATGTAGACTACTCTCAGAATTTAAAAGATCTTTTATTTGTGCCATGATGTTAAGGTTCATTCCTTCATTTCCCATATTTATCACTGGGGTTTCAATAATGTGCCCATGTTTTCTACCCTGGACTTTGTGATTTACCAGAAGGAGAACTGAAGATACGACCACGTTAAGATCCTAAAACAACTAACAAAAACAACTCAAGAAGCTGTTTCCATAGCTTAAAAAACAAAGAAAATGTTTTCTCCATCTGTGAAACATTCCAGATGTTGTGAGAATCAAATGAGGTGATCAATATAAAATCATTTTGAAATTTTCAAATGTGGGGTTGAAGTCCCAGATTAAGTATCTGCCTCTTCAATTACTCCCACAATCACACTAAAATGTCAATAAAGAATAACCCACAAGGACAATGAGAATTAAAAAATAGACAAGACAATCGATGAGAAGAAACTTTTTAGACGCTGGGAAACTGGTGGATGGCTGGTTAGGGATTTAGTAAAGTAGAAAAGGCTGGAAATCAGTTTCCTTCTGAGAGTATGACCAAAAATCAACAACCTAATCTGAGCCACAGAACCTTAGAATGGTTCAGAAATTGGAAGCACTACATTTAGAAAGTATGTATGGGGGTAGGGCTGAATAAAAAGATAATTGGTTCAAATTTGCTATAACTTAGACACTTCTCTACCTTATAAAGCCAGGAATATTAAACCAGAGACTCCAAAGTCAGGGACACCATGCTCAACAGTGGTTAAGACATCATAGTGAAAACAAGCATAGGAATGGGAAGTTTACCTTTATAACACTGAAACGCAAAGTTTTTCCCCCCTATGCATCTACCAGAAAAATGGCAAACAGGCTCTCATCTTATCCCAGGGAGGTGACAGGTCAGTTTTTTTGTTTTTTTGTTTTGTTTTGTTTTGTTTTTTTTTCTTTGAAGAAAGCTTGGGGCCACATCCCAAAGATATGACCAAGAGATTTTGATATTTGGAGGTCGCTTAAGAGATGACCGAATTACATAAACTTAACCATTCCACAGTGAAGCCAACTAGTCAAACACAGCTCTACCAGCTGCCTAGTCTATTTAGTATTAATAAACAGAAGGGATTACCAAGCGTGTGCAAGAAATATAATGAAACTGACAAAGAAACACCAAGAAAATCAGGGTGATATAAGAAGCAGAACATTTTTGGGGGGGGGATCACATCCTTAATGGCTTCAGAGAAGTAAAAGAGGATACTGCATCCATGAAGCAACAGAGAGTTGCTGGATAGAAACATATAAGTCTGTAAGAAATAAACAGAACATCTGATATGTTAAATTAGAAAGTTTTCAGATAACTTAAATATAGGTATACAAAAGCCATGCAAGTGAAGTAAAAAGACATTTATTAAATATATTATTATTATTATTATTATTATTATTTTAAAAAGACTTTATTTGGTAGAGAGAAAGAGATCACAAGCAGGCAGAGAGGCTCGCGGGGGGGGGGGGGTGGGAGCAGGCTCCCTGCTGAGCAGAGAGCCTGATGAGGGGCTTCATCCCAGGACCCTGAGATCATGATCTGAGTCAAAGGCAGAGGCTTAAACCACTAAGACACCCAGGCACCCCACTGAATATATTATTTTTAAAAAGTTGTAAGTGGTGTACTATATAGATCAGGTATAAACCATCTTCACAGTTATTTTGGTCAACGAGTATCCATTTAACTTCAAAATGTGACACAATTACAGTTGACCCTTGAACAGTGTGGGGGTTAGGGTCACCAAACCCCCACTCAATTGAAAAGCTTATATAACTTTGACTCTCCTGAAGCTTAAGTACTAATAGCTTATTGTTGACCAGAAGCCTTGCTAATATGAACAGTTGATCAATACATATTTTGTGCATTACATATAAACTGTATTTTAAACGAAAATTTATAAATTGAGATAGAGAAAAGAAAATGTTACTAAGACAATCATGAAGAAAATACATTTATAGTAATGCACTGTATTAAAAAAAAATACACCTATACATGGACCCATGCAGTTCAGACCCATATTGTTCAAGAGTCAACTGTGTAAGAGAGAGAAACAGAGCAAGTGGGAGAATACATATAAGTGGGAAGTGGGTAGGAGAGCTAAAATTCACTTTCTATATTTCTAACTCTTTGGAAATGCCTCAGGTTTATAATCTCCAAATAATAAAATAAGCAAGTTATTTAGAAAAATTAAAAGATGTCCTGGAAGAAGCAGCTTTAACAGTTATAAGAGGTTGCTTCTGACACAGCAGTGGGAAACCTTGTATTATTTTTTGACTTTTAAAATATGAATATGCACTACTTTCATATAAATAAAAATTCAATCAAAAACACAGCTAAGAAAAATTCAAATGTAAGCCCTTATCAGTTGGCAACACAGTGTCAACATAGGACCCCTTTTCTTATGCCCTGCATTGTGGTTCCTTCAAAAAGATTACTGTGCTAAAATTTATTCTAAGCAATGGAGAAAAAAAACAGTATCTACGTAACATCCCATAGGATAATATATCTACTTTATCTCATTTAACTCTTCTAATAATGAGTCAAGTATTATTCTGTGTCTCTTACAGGTGAGGAACTCTCTTCACCCCCACTGGCACACAGTATGTAGCAAAGCTATGATATAAACATGCATCTGTCTTTAAAATCCCTTTATCATAACCAATCCCATACCTTCAGTGGCTTCCTTTCAACTACAAAAAAATGTTTATGTCCAAGATCCTTAGCATATCACATAATATCATCCAAGGTTCCACCCCAACATCTCAAATATGCAATATTATGATCACATATTATCAACTCAAGGTTCAAACGGTCTAATTTGTTTGCATTTCATACCAATATACTTAGTTCTGTTGATAGCAATCTCTACTGGAGTCTCACGCCTCAATCCTTCCCTGTTCTTCTGTTTTCCCCTCTGCTGAAAATACTCTTCTCATCCTCCTTTATTTGGCATCCTCTTTTTCATTCACTTCACTTCTCATTCTTTCATTCATTTTCATTTTTTCATTATATTCCAGTCTATGTGTGATCCTTTCTTACAAGTTTTTCCAAACTCTGAGATCGAATTATACGTCCCTCTTCTGCACTCCTATAACAAGAATACTTCCATCCCTCTCATCACTCACACACCAGAGGGCCAATATTTTGTCTGTGACTTTGTCATACTTATCATTAGAACTCAAGAGCCATTGGGGAAAACACAATAATGTTCTTTACCATAAAGAACTAAGCATCTAATAGTAGGGAAAAAAATTACATGGAAAACTATGGTTCTAGACAGATATTGAAAGTTACTATGAGAAATGGGTAACACTCTTTGAGAGTTTGGGCAAAGAAGATAACACAGAGGATTTGTTGCAGAAGGAAAAAAATCACTGGGCTGATTGCACAATTAAGAAAGAGGCCAGATTACACAATGAAGGATATAAGAAAGTCTTAGGCAATGCCAGAAGAAAGCATAAGTCTCCTTCCAAGGAAGATCAGTTCAGTTTTACCAATGTATAGGGTGGAAGGTTTAGTTCCAGAGCATGAAAGAATAGGGCTTGGTACTCGAAGTATTTGACAGGTGCACACTTGATGGAAATGGAGTAGGCAGCGGAAAGGTGACTGCTAAAAGGTATTTATGAAACTATCATGACAGAGCAGTGGAGAACAACAAAGAAGGATTATGAAGACCTATTAGGTAATAGGCTTTGCAAGGCTCCGTGGGAAGAATAACTTGAATGAGAAGGAGATGTCACTATGAATTCAAGGTTTTGAATCTCAGTGTCTGAAGAATACAGCACTATAATAACAACAACAGGGCTTATGTCTGATGTCTCCAGAATTTCTAGTCAGTAGAAAGTGAGATCATCTACTGAGATGTGAGAGGGTTAGAGAGATTAAATTCTTCATGGATCAGTGGGGTGGGAGTGGGAGGGAAAGAAAAGAAAAGAGAAAAAAAAAACTTGCTCTGCAGTTTATATTCATGATATATTCATGAACTGTTTTTATAATGTGAACTGTTTTAGAAGAATTTTAAATACACATCTAGATTAGAACCACTGAGTTCTCATTGGAAGAATAAATCATATATCAGCATTGTATATATTGTGGAGGTAGCAATAGGCCTAACTAATGACTTCTATTTTTTTTTTGCATTTAATGAACAATGTCCCATAGACAAGTAATTTGTTACATTATTACTATCTGGTTCTTTGAATTTATAGAAGAAATAAGTCTCAAGATGTTTAAATAAATAAAAAAAAGTGAATGAAAGCCTAATTTTTAAAAAATGCAATCTCTCTGGAGCACTGGGTGGGCTGAAAAAATAATGAATACTGTTATGCTGAAAATAAATAAATTGAATTAAAAAAATGCAATCTCTCTTGAATCTTCAAGTTTTACAAATTCAAACTAAGGCCCAGGTGTAAATATGGCTTTATTTTGAACCCTGAAACATCCAAGTTCAATATTAAACCCATGTGAATGTACAACACTCTTTTTCTTCTGAACAACTTTGAGCATATCATGCACACAAAAATCTTTCATTAATCCTACCGACTCTTGCTCAAAGAGGTACAATTCCTTTACCTGGTTATTAGGCATAGCGCAGAAAACACAGTATCTTGACAGTTCAGTACAGCCAGACTAGATCCCCAACTTCTTTAATTTTAGTTCAACTCTGTCTTCACACAAAAAGTAACAATTTATTGATTTTGGAACATCTGATGCTTGTTTTCTAGCTCCTTTCTGAGTTGCATAAAGTTACATCTGACCCCTGTTTTCTAGCTGCTTTCTGAGTTGCATAAAGTTAGCAATTGCATCTATCATTTCCTTGAAACAAATCCACAACTTATTTAACTACAATGCATACAGCAGGAGTTCAATAAATGTGGACTTATTAAGTTGGAGCAGGCTACATGTTTGGATACATTTAGAACTCCAAGTGGATTCAGGTACTCAAATAGAGGGACAAACAAAGCAAAATTATTTAATTAAACTGATTTCAATTAGAGAGTGCATGACACAAAGATTAATTAAGGAGGATATCAATGAGTACAAATGAAGTACAACTCACAAAAATCCATTCCTAAGGGAGAAATCCTTGAAAAGCTAAACGTCTAAGATCAAGAAAATGGTAAGCCTCCTTCTATCAGCGTGGATGGAAAGAAAACTGCCTCTATTTCACATACGCACGTTTCATTGGGAATATTGCTCCTCCAGAACTCTCTTTGCTGTTCATATGACTTTGCATCATTGTAGTTCTGATGAATCTTGTAACAAAGTTACTGTACATGGTAGCTAGATCTGATAAGTTTACAGTGAAAACTTTTCCTCTTAAACGATGTTTAGTAGTTTAGTCATAGAGAGGGGGTGCCTGGGTGGCTCAGTGGGTTAAAGCCTCTGCCTCTGGCACGGGTCAGGATTCCAGAGTCCTGGGATGGAGCCCCACATCGGGCTCTCTGCTCAGCGGGGAGCCTGCTTCCTCCTCTCTCTCTCTGCCTGCTTGTGATCTGTATTTGTCAAATAAATAAATAAAATCTTTAAAAGAATTGCTTAGTCATAGAGAAAATAGCATGCATCATAATCATTTGCTAATCATTAAGATCATTTTGCAATTTAAATTATTTTGTCTCTTGTAGGCAATATCTGTAAAAGCTAAGAAAAAATACTGCTTCAGAGGTAACCTTCAAATTCTTAAAACTATTAATCATGAAAAAACTTAATAAATAAGTTAAAGATAGCAATTTTACTGATAGGCATTGATGAAGATATAAATATTTCTAAACAATGATATCTGAAAAATGAAATAATGGAAAACAGGATTCTTTTCCCAAGAGAAAAAATAAGACTAAGTATTTTTTTTTAATTTAATGGCAAAGACAAATAAAATAGGATTTTTTTTTTAACTGACATAAGTTAATCCTTTGGAGCATGTAATGGAAGCGGGTGCTGCCTAGATTTGCAGAGCAGAACATCATTCACCACTTTCCAAAAATGCCTGCACCCTCCACAGGGTCTTGACTTGAGTCAGTTTTACCTTCAGCAAATGGAATCAAATTAAACACACTTCACTCCTCTCCAACTGCTCTTGCTAAGCTATCAGAAGTTCAGACAGCTTTGTGGACAACTATAGCCTCAGGAAAAAAAAAAAAAAAAGAAAAGAAAACCTATAAAGAACAAATGACTGTGAGTCTCACAATAGAGGTCAGACAAAGGGATACAGATATGTGCAAGTGACGAGTCTGTGTTCACAAATATGGAATTAATGGGTTCCAACAATAAGAATGCCTACAGACAAGGCACACTGGAGTAAGCACTGCTTTCATTATCATTGGTTGTTTCTTCTATCTGTAACTTTAAAATGTACTCAACATATTTTTAACTGAAAATAATCAGCTCTTCTTTAAAGAATTGTGATTTAAAACATCTATGAAATTCTTCTATGAGTCATAGAATCGCAATGTCAAAGGAGTGTCAATGCTTCCATTAATCCAACTATGATAAAATGTGTCTCTTTTGAAACATTTTGTGCCATTACATTCTATGAGGTAAATCTAGCCTTGAGTAAAAGCTTTGAGAAGGTGAAGTTTGAAAAGTTGAAGTCTGCCATTTCAGTTATCTTCCTGCTACCCTCAGTTCTTTTTTCCCTCTCTCTTCCTTTCCTCTTTCCTGCCTCCCCTCTATCCACAAGCACATGATCCTAACTTGCTCTGATTCTACAACTTGGTCGCCACTGATTGTGTACAATTCCCTCTGGGTTCTACTGCTTAACAGAAGAGTCATTCTGTTGAAATAATTTTAACATCCATTCTTTTTCTACCTGTAACATTAAATTATGGAAAATTTGGAAATCACAGAGAAAAATAATAAAATTAAATTTGCACATGTTATACAGACTCTGGAGTTGAACCACTTTTGTAGGAATTCTGGAGACCTTGGGCAAATAATCTGACCTCTGATCATCTTAGTTGGATCACGTATAGAGAGGACATAAATCTTACTTAAAAAAACAAAGAAAAAACAACAAAAAAACATATAATTGTGATGAAAAATAATTGAAAGAATCCATGTTAAGTTCATATAAGAATTCCTGGCAAATAGTAAGAGCTCAGGAAATGCTCTATTATTATTTTTTAGAGAAATTCCTAATATTCTGATGGCAACATAACTATTTTCATTCATAAGGCCAGGATTCTAGGTCTGTCTTTACTGTTCTCTAGTTACATAAATTAAGCAGGCTTTTACTAATAATAATAATGACATAAAAATAATAACTAACTCTTAGAGAGTTCTTATTATGAACTAAACATTCTCTAGGCCTTTTACATATATTATAACTGAATTAATGCATACGACAACCATACATGACAAATACTATTATTATCCCCATTTCACAGATGAAGAACTTCAGTCTCAGAGAAGTTCATCACCTGGGACCGCCCAGCTTGTAAGCAGCAGCATAATGCCAGAACAAGGCAGTCTGTCTCCAGCATCTGGGTTCCTTTTTTTTTTAAAGATTTTATTTATTTATTTGACAGACAGAGATCACAAGCAGGTAGAGAGGCAGGCAGAGAGAGAGAGAGAGGAGGAAACAGGCTCCCTGCTGAGCAGAGAGCCCGATGTGCGACTCGATCTCAGGATCCTGAGATCATGACCTGAGCCGAAGGCAGAGGCTTAACCCTCTGAGCCACCCAGGCGCCCCAGCATCTGGGTTCCTAACCTCTGCATCACACAACACTAATTTCTGTGAGCTTCAGATTCCTCTTCTTTAAGAAGAATCATCTCTTCCTCACCGGAAAACTCATGATCATAAATAAAAAGAAGTATAAATCATAATAATTTTCAAAGTATTGCTTATATTAAAGTGTTTGGATTACTGAAAAAACATGAAGATGGGGTGAATTTTCCTTGAACCTTCTCCCTTCAGTGTACCTTTCAAGTCATGAAAACATTTCCCTGCAGATCTATATAATAAAAACATTCAAAGCACTGTGGTAAACACTTTATGTGTAATAGCTTATTTAATCTTCATAGGGGTGTCATATATGAGCAAACTGGAGAGCAGAGAGAGGTTAAGTTACTTGCCCAAGGTTATATTACAGATAAATCTCAGAACTGAGATTTCAATGTAGGAAGCCTAAAACTGGAGTCCACGGCACTGTATGCCATACATTACATAGTTTCTGGAGGAAATGGAAAGAGTATATTCATGTCCTAGAGTTTTCATGTAATAACTTTTAAAATGTATAGATAAATATATTAAATTACATATATATACACACAGTTTTACGGTTTCTAGAAATGGTAACCATGGAGTAATGCATAGAAAAGAAGCAAAATTACTTTATCTCTTTGTATCCATTAAGAATTCCATTTATTTTACATCAGTGGCTCCCCAGACTATCTAGAAAATTAGGGTATTTGACAGACTTGTTTATTCATTCTCTAATTGGTAGACAACTCACATTGCTTCACCATACTTGGAAGTGCATTATACTTGATGAAATAATTTTCTCCAACCATCAGGGTTTCTCATGTTTGAAATGAGGATAACTTTGCTCATGAGAAGGAAATTGGAAAAGAGAGCACTTGAAATGTGTTAGCTGAGAAAATACATAAGCAAATACTGTTAAAGGGAAAGGAAAGCAAAATCTTTAGAACATAAAACTGAAAATGCTCATATATATTTATATCGATATTTATTTGTTCCCTAATCTCATCTGGGAAGACACAGCTAATTAAATTTGGTTTCAGTGTGTTAGATTTCTATACATAGTAGAGTGATTAGTTTAATCATTTCATAAAATATATCTTACCTTCTAAAAACATTTAAACCTCTAAATCCCAAATACTTATCACCAGCTTAAAATTGGGCTCTAGGCCTTCTCTATTGCTGGTCATTAATCTACCAGATATGTTCTACACATAGTGCATTATGAAACTTTAAAAGAAACATTTGTCTTGGCTAAGTGAATGTTTAAAAGTTTCCTTTCCTACTTTTTGAGACCTTACAACTCAGTACCCCTTAGATGTCCTGCTGTGGCTGGCCTGGTCCTATGAACTAGCCTTCATCCTATGCTTCTTCTCTATCCACTCCTGCAACTTTCTGGCTTTCCACCTCAGTCCTGTTCACATACTGCCCCATCCCTTTTTGTGCTCTCCTCCAAAACATTAAGCCATGAACGGATTTCAAATTCCAGACACATGCAGAGAGGATTCATGATGTGGACCAATGGAATAAAGGTGATCTGAGAGAAAGACTGAGGTTTCAAAGTATTTTATTAGAGTCTGGTCTCCCTGGGTCACCTATAATAGGACAAACCCTCCCTTGACATCTTGACCTACCATAGGTAGCTTCATCGGACTGTATCAGATTTTCAGAGCCCATGCTCACTTTTAAAGTGCTGCCTTCTAGTAATTCCCCTGTTAGAGATTACTCACAGTCCTTCTGTCCTTTGACCTTGCCCCAGTACAAAGTTCTTGAGAGCAAAAAGTAAATGATAATTTTGCACAAGGGAATTGCAGAGACTAGAGGTCATTACTACAATCTATAAAAGTCAAAAGCTTCAATGTCTACCTTGATATTTTAAGGTAGAAACATTTAACTCAAAGGTTCAACACTTTAAAAGCAGAATTTTGAGTGTTTTGTGAGCAGGAGATTTCTAGGAAGGGACATTTCTTTGCCGTCTCTGGAATCAAGCTGCTTATGAAGTAACTACCTGTTTTTTTCAACAGGATGGCCTCATCAGCCACACTGGAATTCCTAAAGAGTTAACGTCCAATTCTTTCCCGGACCTACTTAATCCTGTATGTTCTATAACTCTCACTTACTGAATCCAGATAAAAGAAACAAGATGTAGGAATAGCCAGTAGTGAAAGAGCTACTCGAGGGTTTCAATCAAGTCCTGGTGTCAGCTTCATGTCTGGCACGCAAAAAAGAGATAAAGAGACAGGCAGGAGAGAGAGTGGGAAGCAACAGCTACCAGGGAGAAATACAAACCACTCACATAGTAGTGATCTATGGAAAGGATAGGCAAAGGGGGAGAGAGTACAGAAATAAGACTAAATAATGTCGACCAAATAGTACACTGCTGAGCAGTGAAAGAAAGGGGCAGAAACAGAATGCAAGTCATTGACCCTCTCACTCACTATTGCTGGAACATGAATGTACCGAGTTGTATTCAATGATCTAATTTATTTGACTATGCTGAGATAGAGCACATTGAAGAAGATACCACAGAAGCACTTCCCCATAGCATTTCAGCTACCATTGAGCAGCAGGAAAATAAACACCCCCATTTGTGGCACAAAAGAGAAAATTACATCTATTCATGGCCTAGGGGGAAAAAAAATCTCTGGAATATTATGATGAATTAAAGAAACTGGTGGATTTTTATAAAATCTGCTTTATCAAAGTCATTTATTTTCTGAGTCTCTTCTTAGCTCCCTTCCTATACAATTAACTCACTAAAAGGATGTGGATGGGTATAAAATAATCAGTTTTGCCATATGGAATTTGAAAGAGCAACCCTTCATAAAGGATGCTTTGGGGACTGTTTTCAAAGTCATCTGGAAATTCTTTCCTACTCTAAGTCTGTAATAAAGAAAGATACTGGTCTTTGTTCCCTGAGACTACTTCAGGGCTCCAGATGAGTAAGCAGAGAAAGAGGCTTTGACTCTAATGACATTGTCTTATCCATGCCTTGGTGAGGTCCATGACGCCGCTGACTGTCATGGCAGTCATGTCATACATCTGTTGTTTTTTGGTCACTTAACTCCCTAGAGATGAGTCGTCCCTGCAAAACATGAAAACATAAGAAAAAAATAGAGGCCAGAGACATAGAATACGGCAGGAAAGAAAAAAAAAGTGTCATGGGGATAATATGAAGAATAAGAGAAAAAATAAAGAGGGATAGAGAATCATAAGTTTCTCAGATAAGGAAAACATACAATGGAAGGAGGTATGAAAAGTGAAGAGGATAAATTGAGAAGGGGAGCAGAGTACAGAGTTGAATATTTGTATAAATTTCGCAACAGGACTCATACAAAGAAAGTCTATCTTACCGAATCACGTGTCTGAGAAATCACAGACAAAAATCCGCTAGAGTTTTATGTTGTTTGATAAAAAGGAAAATGGAAGTGATAATGTAACTAAACATATATGATTTGGAATGCAAGGAAAATCCACCTATCCATATTCCACTGCCAAATTATCAATGATACCAAAAATCACACCGGTCATCTTTGCATTAAGCATTGCCCTCTTTGGAGGTCCTAATTTAACGAATTCAGAGTCTTATAACACATTTTCTCAAAGAACCAATAGTCCAGTGTGAATTCATCTGGGAGACAGAAAAAGAATACTGGGGCTGGGAAGGGATAGCAAGTGCCTGCTGTAACTGCAGAAAATAGTGTGTGAGGGAGTTCAAGTCCCTAAAACCCAGAACTGTCGTCTGTTGACCTCTGACTCCCATGGAGAAGGGAAGAAATATATGGGATGAGGATTCATAATGTCAAGGCTTCAGGCTTTATCATGCTGGGTGGGTAAAGGCTTTCTGTGTGCTAGGGAAGACTTGGGGAGATACACAAGATTTCAGAAGGGAAAAGAAAAAATACACACACACACACACACACACACACACACAAATATTAGTTATTTTGTTATTCTTTTGAAAGTGATCATGGGACGCCTGGGTGGCTCAGTCAGTTACACATCCGCCTTTGGCTCAGGTCATGATCCCGGAGTCCTGGGATTGAGCCCCTCATTGGGCTCCCTGCTCAGCGGAGCACCTGCTTCTCCGTCTCCCTCTGCCTGCCATTCTGCCTACTTGTGCTCTATCTCTCTCTCAAGTAAATTAAACCACCACCACAACAACAAAATCTTAAAAGAAAAAAAGTGATCCCTATATCCACTGTGGGGCTTGAACTCACAACCCTCAGGGTCGTAGGAACCAGCCTGGCACCCAAAGGAAAGAGTATTTTTACAAAGTTGTTTTTTAATTTTTGTTTTTGTTTTGTTTCCATCTCAAACATCCAAATTACTTAGTTTCTCTGGGAGTAACAACTGGTAGGAAGAGCAAAAACTAAATGCTTGGGGGGAGGGTGCTGAGAGAGAAGGGAGAGTGGAATGAAAAGATATGAAGTGCTCAAGACCCGTTTTCCCATCTAAACAAATTTGCCTAAGCCTATCCTGCAGGAATGTACACAGAGGTGATATGAGTCCCAAAGTACACGTAAGCCCACACACATGTTTACTAGCTTCCCTCCCACAGATGTTCAATGAGAACAAAATAAATTAGATCAACATTTTTAAAGTGCATCCTGTAGCTATTTGCCCAGGGAAAGAAGACAAGTGGCTATTTCGAAAGCTGATGTACCAGGTCAGAATACTCAATATATGATAAAAATTAATGAGCCAGTAAGTGATCCAGCTGCAGATCTGATCAATCCAGCAACTGCATTTTGTGTTGCCTAAGTAGAACAAATGAGTAATGGCATTTTATGGCATGAGCTTACATAACTGCAAATGTTATTAATGATTTTAATCCATCTTTAAAAATGATCCAAGTCCATTAAAAAAAAATCCTGCCAGCATACTTGTTCTGTAAATTTTGGGAAGATAAAACCTGTAGTTTACCACAAATTGTACTAGGAAGTACATTGCTGAAATCACTACTAATTATTTCTATTAAATTGTATAGGTCAGTATATTTCTCACAACTTTAACAACTAAATGCCTCCATTTTTTCCTTTTATAAAATATAAAGCAGAATAAAGGAGGCATTGGAGTCATTTTCTATCATAGCTTTCACATTTGTGACTCTCTCAACCAAAACTCCTTGTCTAGATTTTCTCATTTATATACCATTGCAATTGTTGTTTTCCAATCACTCATCATATGTAAATCCTAATGTACTTCGAACTATCCTGGCTATTTTCTCTGAACCTTTTTGATCTCTAATATATGTCTTAAAATGCAATAATCTAACTCAGTCCACGTACAGCAAGGATGCATCATTTGATATGGAGTCATTATGCCATTTGACTATAAAAGTTTTCTTTTTCTTTGTGCACAAAGCACTTTTATTAACTATTGAAATTCAACAGAAAATTGTCTCCCATGTGTGCAGTATTATCTTCCTCACAGAACCCAATGGTTGCAGTATGATAGTTTCACTAGTTTTATCTACAAAGAGTGAGTCAGACTTGTAAAAGTTGTTGATCTTCCATAGAGAAGTTGAATTCCACCTGTCACAGCTACCTGATTCCCCAGAATGCTTTGGGTTTGTTGAAACATCTAAGAATTCTAGTTTCTTCAATAGCATTATTAGTTAATATTGGTAAACAAAAGCTGGCTTTTCTCTATGATATATACCATTTTCATTTTGATTTTTGGTAAGTTACAGTTATTGTAACTGAAGGCTATATACTTGGATACCTTTCCCATGATCCCATTTTCTTTGTAGTCAGCTTCTGAGGCATCTCAACATCTGATGTTAATATCAGTTAGGGTATATTGAGCAGATTGTGGATCACAGCTGTAAAATGCCTGCCAAGAAATGTATTTTTTACACTTGATTTATATAATTTTGAATAGCAGTATGGGTTCCCACTATTGATCACTGGTAAAATGATGATAATTTAGTGAAATTATAAAACATCTGTGTTTAGAACAGTCCTGCCCTACCAAAGTCATAGATTATATTGGTAATTTTGAAAAATGCATGGTATAATTTTGCTCCGGATACATCTCTAATGTCTCCTCATTTTCATCAAAAGACTTAACTAGTCCCTGGACCTCTGTTCTTGTCACTCTGCATTCCGTTTGCGAGAGAGCTCAACCCACAAACACGTTAATGGAACTCTTTCTTAAATAATGACTCTCCCAATTTGTATCTCCAGGACCATATATATAATTAAAGACTAGATGTTCACAGATACCTCAAGTTCAATGTGTTCAAAAATTGAACCATGTTTCCCTATACCAAACCTGCTCCTTTCCTTGTATTTCCTATCTTTGAAAGTGATATCCTGTAATCTAAGACAGAAACTTGGGTGATATCCTAGATGTCTATATTTTATTTATTCCCTGCCCTATTTCTTATAGAATACAAATTCCATAGCTGAGATGATCACAAATTCTTGCCCGACCACTGCAATAACCTCCTAATTGACTCCCTCACCTCTGCTCTTCTTCCCCTGAGATTTACCTTCTGGTTATCTGTCAGGGTTTGCTCACAAGCTGAAAATTGCCCCTCCTTAATACTCCTTAATATTATATAACAGATCTCTTGTTTTTAGAATCACATATGCTAGCATCATCCACCGCAATCTCAGCTCCTGCTGCTACTCACCTCCCTTTAGACCCCGACTTCCTCCCACCAATAACAAACACACTCTTTGTTTAAGCCATAGAAAACATGTTTATTTCCTAAATAGGTCACATTTCATGCCTTGGCTGATACTGCTCCTAGAATGCTCTTCCCTCTTCTTCATTTGATAAACATTAATTGGTCCATGGAGCTTTTACAACTCAGCTTCGGCTCCTCTGGGAAGACATCCCTACTCTCTGGACTCTTATAACATCTTACATTTATTCCTGTCAAAATGCATCTCTTTACATGCTCACTGATAATCTACTAGATTATAAATAATTTGAGAACAAGAATCTAGAATGTATACATGAGTGTGTGTGTATATATATATATATATATATTATATATAGTGGGCTTTAACCCACTAAGCCTTCGGCTTAGGTCATGATCCCGGGGTCCTGGGATGGAGCCCTACATGAGGCTCTCTGCTCGGCAGGGAGCCTGCTTCCCTTCCTCTCTCTCTGCCTGCCTCTCTGCCTACTTGTGATCTCTGTCAAATAAATAAAATCTTAAAACAAACAAACAAACAAACAAAAGAAATATAATGTGAGCTGTACATGTAATTTTTAATTTTTTAGTACCCACGTAAAAAAAACAGTAAAAAGAAACAGGTAAAATTAATTTTAATAATTATTTTATTTAGTTTAATATATGAAAATATTATCATTTTAATATGAAATCAAAATAAAGTCACAACTGAGATAGTATACTTTTTTTATACTAAGGGTTCAAAATCTGGTGTGAATTTATGGAACACTTCATTTCAGAATAGTCACACTTTTTAAGTGTTTCATAACCGCATGTGGCTAGTGGCTACCATATTGGGAGGTTCACAAGAATTGTTAGACTTAAATCCACTCCATGACAGATCAGTTAAAAAGCAGCTTTGAATGAAATTTGAGTTCTAGCTAGAACACTTGTTTTTGTTTGTTTGTTTGTTTAATAGCTATAACCAAAGTGAATTTGAAATTACTTTAAAAGAATTAACCAGGAGGGATATCTTCCATATAAAATAAGGATGACTCAGGAAGCAGTAGATGGAGTTTCTCTTCACATTATCATAAGTTAAAATCAAATGAACAAAACAAACTGATTGCAGATTTGGAAGAAAATTAAGGAGGGCCAGCCTCCTCAGCTAGAGATTTTTTGAGGCAGTTTTTAATATAGTGGATGGTTAATTCAATGAAGAAAATTGCTCAGCAGGTTACCTCATAGGCAAATTTGGTGTGGTTAACTTTGGCAGTTCATATTTTCCTCAACTGAGGATTTATAGTCCCCATGTCCTGGTCATAAACTTAAGTTGAGTTCTAAATTATAAGAATGTTATATATTCCCTTAACAAGTTATTTTTTTTAAGAGATTTTAGTTATTTATTTGGCAGAGAGAGAGAGAGTGCACAAGCAGGGGAATCAGCAGGCAGAGGGAGAAGCAGGCTTCCCACTGAGCAAGAAGACCGATATGGGCTCAATCCCAGGACCCTGAGATCATGACCTGAGTGGAAGGCAGATGCTTAACAGACTGAGCCACCCAGGCATCCCCATTAATGACTTTCTTAGAATGTTTAAGGGAAGTTTGTAGGCAGTAATGCTTTCTAAGCTAGTGAACGTGATGTATTAGGTAGAGAAGACACTTAAGAGGGCCAACTTCTGGCTGGAGCTGACCACTGATTGGCAATGCAGATAAGTCATCTTACCCTTTCTGTGTCTCACACTATGCTTGACTACACTTGGGAAAATGATGCCTCATCTACTTATCTGACAGAATTTACTTGTAAAATTAATGTAGGCTGTGATGCTCAAATCTCTGAAAAGTCAAATTTTGCACAAAAATGGATTATATTATTAAGATAAGTATGGGTAATAACTATTTATAAGAAAATGGAAGTTCAGGAGCATTTAAGAAATAATAATAATAATGATAATAACAGCAGCCATACGTTAAATGCATTCTATGTGCCACAAAATTTGTTAAATACATTATCTAATTTATTCTTCATAGCTATACATAAAACAGGCATTAATACTGATAAATAACTGAGATAAGAGGGAATAAAGAATTTCCTCCATGTCATGCAGTTATCAAGTAGCAGATTTGGGTCTTAAAGTCTCTAACTCCAATGCCATGATCTAAACCACAGTTACTATCTGAGAGGTTACCCATAGGGACTTAGAACATTTTCCAAATCCAACCATTTCTTAGAAGTCCTTTTTTTCTATCTGGGCACAACCGATCTGGCTCCTAGGAGTACCCATTATAATTTCTCCATTCTTCCTACCACCTATAATGTGAAAAAAATCTACAAGTAGTAGGAAGCTTGCCTTTACATTCCTTATAGCTGTTGTTAAAGTAATATAAGAACAAATGAATGAACAAGGCTGGCCATTTAGAGTATTATCAGTCACCTTCAAAAATGAGTCTTCAGTTTGTTAATGTAGAAAGAGCAAATGTATAAGACAGTTATCCATTTCTTTCAGAATCATGAGGATAAAAGCCAGAGGCGTTATATGTGATAAATAAACCAATTAAAAAACAAACAAACAAACAACAGCAAAAAACAAATGTCTACATGTCTTACTCCACTATTCTCTTACCAATAAAGCTCCACTATTCTCTTACTTGCTCAGGCCAAGAAGTTGAGCAGTTAAAGATTATTATTACAAAATTTTGGGACCACTCTGTTTCCCAGATGGCTTCCTCCTAGAGCACTTAAAGGAAAGAGAAAGATGACATTCAATAAAGTTCCTCATCATGCAAACTTAGCCTGTGTGAGTATTTCAAATGCTCACTATCTAGAATAATGATATTGCTCTGTGAATTTCCTGTTAGGGCAATGCCAAAGTCCCCCAGAGATATAAGGTATCATGACTCATTTCTTTCACCCTAACTTTGAATTCGAGAGTAGCATCAGCATCTCTCTCTTAAAGTAGCCCTTCACGTCAGGCATCAGGAGTTACGGCAGAAGAATATAGTCACTGGAGAGTCTCTAAATCCCACAAATTACAAGAAGAAACAGCTTTCCTGCTTGAGGAATTTTCCAAAAATAGCCATCATTTTCTAAAACAAGACTACCTAAAGTCAAACGTAATTCATGGGCTCAGTGTATAAGCAACAAATCCCAGGCATGCCTTTACCTGCAGAGAAAACCTTCAATGGTAATAGCTGAGTCACAACTGGATCAGAAGATTTAAGAGCAGACGTCAATCCTTGGTTGGACAGGATAAGCATAGGGACACCTGGGTGGCTCAGTTGGCTAACGTCTGCCTTTCCCTCAGGTCATGATCCCAAGGTACTGAAATCCAGTCTGCTCAGGCTCCCTGCTCACTGGAAAGTCTGCTACTCCTCCCTTCCCCACCCCCGCCCCGCCCACTCATGCCCTCTCTAGCTCTCAAATAAGTAAGTGAAATCTTTAAAAGAATTTTTTTTTTAAAAAAAGGACAAGATAGATATCAGAATTGAATAACCTCCTTTGTGTTGTCCAATTCAACTTTATTAGTGACGAAATTGATGGCTTAAGCGCTTTGTATGATGCCCCTCAGGAACAGCCAATGAAGGTTACATGGAGACAAAACCCTATGCCTTTTGAATACACCAAGTATAACAATCCTATTTGACACATGCCTAGGAAGCCAATGTCACACAACTTGGGGGGAAAAATCAGGATATATGAAAACATATCAGAGAAATACTCATAGGCTAAATAGAAACAAAGCTGAAGAACAGTGAAACTCTAAATATCTAAAAAATATTTTTAATATTTTCCCATTATCATATTCATTGTACTTTTCTATTTAGAGTGTATCACTACAGACTATAAATGCATCTTTATTTCTCTCTTCTGTCTTACTTATCACTCAGGCCTTAAACATTTTCAAGGAAATGCTGAAAAGATACAACCGATGCTATCTTTGTGGGCATAATTACACCAAGAAAACTAGCTCTTTTTTTTTCTTTTAATGTCACAGACAATCAACGTTTTCTTTCTTTGATCACTTCTTCAGTTACTGATTATAACTCAAACATGATATTTAAGAACAATTTTCCAAATCAAATTAATTGAACTTTTGTTTTTAATGGCATTCATGACATTCTAAAAAATCTTCTTTGCTTTTCCTATAGCTACCTTTGTTAAAGATGTATGATGATTTGGCATTATTTTGTAGAAAATAAATTTCCTTCTGGATTGGGGATACCTATTTGTGTACACCTTTTAATTTTGCAACTGTAAGAAGAATTAGGATAACCATTTGATGGGAAATAATAACAATAACAATACATACCACATTAAAAACTTCATGGAGAAAGAACTATTTTCTATATAGTCCTATGTAGGTACTTTGTATCTTTGAGTGTAGAATAAAAACACTATAACAATGACTGCATTTATATAAGTTACATAAAAGTACATAAGTAATAACATATGTTATTATATGTTATAATATATGATATGTCATATGTTATAATATATTATAATAATTATATATGTTATGATATATCATAACATATATAATTATTATAATATATTATATATGATATATAAGTTATTATAAAATTATGGAAGCAGAGAAAGATCAAGCCAACTTGCTCAATCTTACAGAAAAATATATACTTTTTATCACTTTATGTTGTTAAAAAGAAATAGGTTCTAAATGGAGTCACTTATATTAAGTCCCACCAAGACTTAATACCTTACCTAATTGCAGTTTTAGTCTTTTCCAGTAGAATTTTAAACCAATCAGTCTAGAATTTCCTGATCAGCATTTAAAATAATCTGCATTAAGACTCTGCCCTGTCTCCTAAGGGAAAGTGACCTTGACCGAAAAATATCCTTCCCTTTTGTTAATAACTTCTTTGCCCCACCCTCCTTCATATAAATACCTTCCATTTTGTACAACTCCTTGGAACTCTTTTCTACTTTCTAGATGGGATGGTGTCTAATTAATGGATCCCTGAATAAAGCCAATTAGATCTTTAAATTTATTCAGTGGATTTTTTAAAACAACATATTAATTAAATATGTCTATTCACCTACCTGCAGTCAAAGTCAAAAAATTATTTTTATTGAGCTAAGTTATGATCATGCCATCGAAGGGCTTCAGAACAAGTCTCCCCAATATGTGCTACTTTGCAATGTGGACTATTTTGAGTTGAAGGCAATCAAGACCCTGGGGTCTTAAGAGAAACTTTTTCCCCTCTCTTAACTACCTAGAAGAATCTAAATTGGGGTATTCCCCAAAATGAGAGACATCACAATGACTAAATTTTATCTCAAGACCTCTCTGTGTGGCAGGGCAAACATCTAATTACCAAACACCTGCCCTTCTTATTGCCCCGTGAATTGCCCTCTTCTATGAAGCTCCAGGCCCCTGCCCCATTCTTTAGCTCTGGATGGCAAAGTCTACCTTACTTTACCTTTCTAACTTTGATTATTTCCTGTGTGTGAGGTTCCCCTCAGTACGAAACTCAATTTGATTTACTCCTGTTATTCTTAGACCAGTTGGAAGAATCTTAGAAGGGTTGAGGAAAATCATTCTCCCAACACATCAAAAAGCAAATCTTGACATCAAAAAGTCAATCTTCAGGTCACCCATCAAATATCTAAACTTCCCTGCTATTTTATGAGGTTTGACACTGTTCTACCTCCTACCTGTAATAACACCAAGTATAATTAACTTTTTAAAAGATTTTGCATTAATATTTCTTCACATTAATAGATTTATCTTTGACTATACAAACTAATAATTTTGAAGTGAATTCTTAATTTTTCTTTACTAAGAAGAAATTCCCCAAAGTCATAATTGTGAATGGTAAGGCTAAAAGACTAATGGATAAACTAGGAGTTTATTTATATGTCAAAGGTTTTTTTTAAGATTAGACAAAATAATGCATATAAAGTGTTTTCCATAATTTATAGCATTCAATTAAATAATTAATGTGTATTTTTATTCATTAACTTTATCTCATTCCCCTATTTTCTAGGGAAGAGGCTGTTTCAATGAAAATAATTTTATCACATACCTATATTATAGGCCAGTTCATAAAAAGCCAGTTTCAAAGAACATTCTGGAATCATTCCTTTGCAATTTCTTCTGACTTTATCATTTAAGTAAAGCCCTCATTTATAATGTGTCATTATAGCACATAAGGAGTGAAATAAGCTAGAACCATCTGAGCAATTACGTGGTTTTCTGCGAAACTATGAATTCTTATAATTAACAAAGGTCAGTTTTTAAAGGGAAGAGATCCTTATGAAAATTCATGAGATCTTCAATGATTGAGTTCTCAGTTCCCCATTCTTACTGATATTACCCTAGTATAAGCTCCTATCATCTCTAACCTGGACTACTGAAAAAAATTTCTAAACACTTTAATCCTACTACTTTCCATTATTGCCATAGCTATCTTTTTAGTGCATAGTCCTAACTATGACTTTCTACTGTTTAGAAAATTCACATAGCTTCCTATTGTTCACAAAATAAAATCTAAAATCAATGGAATAGAATTCAATGCCTTCCACAATAGAAGGCTAATCAACCATTCCAACATGATAATGCCATTGTTTATCTCACATATGTACATTAAGGCCAAATAAAAGATATTTTATGCACATTTAAGATTGGTGTCTTTTCTTCTCCCTACAATGTCCTTCCTGCTCCCTACTCCTCTACCTATACAGAGTCTTACTCATATCACAATGATGCCTAAATGAAGATCACAGCCTCCACAATATTTTCATTTACTATACTCCCATAAACTTGAATATATATATTTAAATACATATAAAATTTTATATTTTATAATATAAATGTACATAAAATAATGTACAAATATATACAGACATATAATCTCAAATGTGTATATATATATATTTAGATAATATTTAAATAAAGTTGTATATAAAACACACACTTAGAATGATAATAACTCAGGTACATAACTTTCTCTTCCTTTAAATCATAAGCTCTGAGACAGGTATCAGCACAGTGTTTGGCACATATTAAATGACTAATATAGTTTTCTTAAATGTATGACATGATTGAATGAATTGGCTTAGGTTTCATCATCTCTGAAATACACAAATGCCAGGCTTACACTACTTTTCAGTTTGCCTCACTGACAGATATTAATTTCTAAAATGTGCTTTCTGAGTTCCAATTATTTTGACATCACAAAATTATAGGACTGAAAGGGAATATAAGAATGCCCACTCCAGGATTCAATGAAGGGAAAAATATCTTCTATTTTAAAAGAGTTCAATTTTGAATAGGATATCATAACCTGCCCCTTTCACTCAACCCTTTCATGTTTAATAATGTCCACTATTAATGCCCTCAAAGAGTCTTGAGATTGTTTTTCAAGGTAATTGAAGCATTACTGGTTTTTTTTTTCCCCCTCTCCATTTATTTATTTATTTTTTTCTTCCTGCCTGGAAAGATGACATAACACTAAAAGATTTGAAGAAAGTTAAATATACCAGAATGAGCAAGGACTGTAACAGATGGGTCCTGGTTTCAGAACGAAAGCTCCTCATCTATTTACAAGCATCTATTTTCATTCAGGTTTGTTGATTCTGTCTTCTGAAAATGTCTGAGAAATACTGTTTCCCATTCTCAAGGTTCCCTGGTATTTGCTTTTTTTTTTTTTTTTTTTTTTAAGATTTATTTATTTGTTTTAGAGAGGGAGAGCCAGAGCACCTGGGGGTGGGGCAGAGGGAGAAGGAATCTCAAGAAGACTCCCTGCTAAGGGCAGAGCCTCTGGCCGGGCCCTGTCTCCCCAACCCAGAGATGCATTGGCTTCCCATGTAGTCACTTCTTTTTTTAAAGGTTTTATTTATTTATTTGACAGACAGAGATCACAGGTAGGCAGAGAGGCAGGCAGAGGGTGGGGAGGGAAAGGGAGCCAGGCTCCCTACAGAGCAGAGAGCCTGATGCGGGGCTCCATCCCAGGACACCAAGATCATGACCTGAGCCAAAGGCAGAAGCTTAACCCACTGAGCCATCCAGGCGCTCCATCCTGCCCCATGCAGTCACTTCTGATCACTGAAAATACATACCTTTCCTTTTGTTTATGGACTGCTAATGACCCTTGTCTTTTGAAAGCATCAGCCTTAAAACCTAGCCCTAAGTGTAGCATTTTCCTTTCTTTTATTTTCCTTTTGAAATTGGGATATTACATTCTAGTCTTCTGATGGAATTTTTTTTTCTTCTTTTTGACACTACTTCTCTAAGTTTAATATAAGCAGTTCTTAGACCATATGTGAAAATTCTTCAACTGCTTTGGAACAAAATTAATTTGGTCCTGGACTTAAGTTCATTCCTTTCCTTCTTTAAATCATGCTCTCATACAATAAAGGGTGCAGGGGGACAAGTTGGAAGTTTGGTAATGAAGTCACTTTTATCTTTTATTACTTATTTTAATAAAATTTTATATAAAAATGTAGGAAATCTGTTATAAAATCAGAAAAATACAGAATATAATTGTTAAAGTATAGCAATGTGGTAACTATTGCCTTTTTCCAATTACACTTTTTCCTTTAGTTTCTCCCATTGAATTCCCAATAGCCCCCCAACTATAGAGAATGAGTAAAGCACAACTCAAGCAGTGCTGCTTGGGAAAATAAAATGATGACTCTAATGCCAACTAATTAACAGGAGCTGCTCAACACCTGTTGTGTATTAGCGATGTGATAGGATCTTCAGCCTCAAGGAGCTCGTGGTCCAGTGTAGTGATAGATAAGATCATTAGAGAACAATAAAAGGCAGTGCATAATTGGTAGAATTTCCTTTTATAGTCTATAGACTAAATGTCCAATGAGAGTTTAAAGAATTAGGGAGAAGAGTGTTAGGATAATGAAACCATATAACATGAGGAAATAATATAAAAAATTTAGTATTCATACTGCTAATCAATAATGTCATATGGATTGTCTACTCTTAAAAGTAAATCAATACTAACTTTCAAAAATGCAATTCAGCAATTCATTAATTATTCTTTACAAATTACACCAAAGATTTGACCACTGATCTCTTACGGCATCCTTAAATCAATGTAAAGGACACGTCAAATGGAAAAGGCTCCATGTTTCTAAGCTTACTAAAAATAATCACCACTAATGGGGTACAATTTAAATTCATGTGAATAAAAACATTTTAAGAGGTGACACCTGTTATTAACCTGTAAAGTGGTTTGAAAGTATTACTTAAAAACAGGCAACATTCACATGGACACTTTCAAGGTTAGTAAATCACAACCTAAAAAGCAGAGATTTAAAGAAAAGCTAGAAAGAAATTAAATTCTATGTTCAGATTTTTGCTTCCATAGAAATTTTTCTGATTCAGGCATAACCTCAAGTACTTATTCAAATGCTTGAGATACCATTTAGCTCTAATGCCTTTAAACCTGACCTGAAATATTTGGTCTACAGGTTGAGCTTTACAACTCAACTGTTGTTCTGCTCTGTCTGGTACAATATTGACTTTTATAGGAAGCTTTGTAAATATCAACATTTTTGTACCTAAACACCAGCTGAAGCAGCACAACAAATGGAGCCTGTCAACAAACATGTGATGCCACTCTAAAAGGATCTTGACAGAATTTAATTAGAAAGTTAAATAAGCAAAGAGGAAATATTGGTGGAAAAGGAAAATACAAGAAGGAGGAGAAGAACGGCATTGCAAAAATAAAGACATTAGAAAAATAAACAGGTACTATTTGGATACTTTTAAGCTGGTAGAAAAATGGGGAACTTGAAAATGGCTATGAAAGAAGTCATGAAGTTACTGGAAGATAGGATTAAATTTTGTTTTGGACCATATTAATTGAACTTGGTTATACTGATAGACTTTCCTTATCACATTGAGCTTCTGTAAATAAGCATGGTACAAAATATGATATAAAGCCTTGCATGAAAACATCAAATCGAAGGAATATACACTGCATTCTCTTTTCCAAAACCAATTCAGTACAAGCAAAACCTGAAAGATCAGAATGAACAAAACTAAAATGTTATATTTCAATTCAGAATCCTTATAAAGAATATAATTTATTTATTTTTGTCATAGTGCTGTATAGTGAACCTAGCACCACAAATTTATAGTTCATTCATATGAACCATTCTTTATGTAGTAAGGGAGGTATTAATGAACAGAAAATTGATTCAGGGATTAAAGGGTTAAAAAATACACTTTCTTTGTGTGTGTGTGTGTGTGTGTGTGTGTGTGTGTGTGTGACCAGCATGCTTTGTTAGTTGAGCAGTAAAGAAGTTCAGAAAAAAAAGAGATGTCTTAGTTCAGTTGCTATAATTAATGCCATGGACAGGGTGGCTTAAACAACAGAAATTTATTTCCCACTATTCTGGAGGCTAAGAAGTCAGAGATAAAGGTGCCAATATGGTCAGCTTCTGGTGAGAGTTTCCTTCCAGTTTGCAGACAGCCACCTTGCTGTGTTCCCATATGCCTGTCTCATCTTATAAGGGCACTAATCCCACCATAAGAGTTTCCCCTTCCTGGTCTAATGATCTCCCAAAGGTCCCATTTCCTAATGCCATTGAGTTAGGGAGTAGGATTTCAACATATGAATGTTTAGGGGATACAAACGCTTAATCCATAGCAATAGGGGTGAATGAACTTCCTATAAAGAACAGCTAAGTACTTTAAGACACAAATTTATTCTTTTCTTTTCCCTTTCCCCAATTCATTATATGTATATACATTACATGGGTGTACGTATACATATGTAATGTGTATACACAAAATCAAGAAGGCAATCACTAAGATATATGTATAACTCTAAGCCATAAATATAAATCTTAATTGATGAAATACTCATTTGATATTAGAAAAACCAAGTTCATCTATATATTATCTCTATAAATTCTACTTATTTAAGAATATGGTAAAATATCAAAACTTTTTTTTAAAATTAAGTATTCATATTATATAATTAAACATATCAGATTTGTTATTTATTTGAAAGTTATAAAATATTATTTAAAAAACTTGGAAAAGGAATTGCTTTAAAGAGTTTTACTTGAATTATAATAAATACATGGTTAAAATAAATATGTTTTTTAATAAATTCAGTTTCTATATTTCTTTGATTTAAATACTAAGTTGGTCTTCTTTAACATGTTCCCAATGACTTTAATATTTCAAAATATTCAGCAGCAGACAACCATGCACAGATTCAGGAAAGAACCACTTAGGGAAATCAACAATATAATCACCTACATTTTGATTCAATTTATCTTTCTAGTAATACAAATAGTAATAATCAAATATACCTTTCAGTGGCCAACCTTTCCAATAAAATTTCACTCATTTTTAGAGTACCTTTTTTTAACCAAAAAAGTAACATTGCTTAAATTCCTGTAAAAAGAAAAATTTATGAGAAGCTACCAGGTTTGCCATTGCTACGTCTGTCATTTAATCATGGCATTTATTTAATTCCAGACCTTCTTCAGTGTAACTCACATATATCTGAAATAAAATATGCAAATAAATTCAGTCTCTGGAGAAGGGTAAATTCAACCGTGAAGCAGAATAGATTTCCATTTTCCTAATGCACTTTGGCACTTCTGTGTGTCCACTTACATTAGCCTATGAAAGTATCTCCAGCTCTGTCAGCCCCAAGAATGTGTTAAAACGACATGGTAAATTCAGAGTTCTGAGGGTAAATAAGCCTTGTATAAAAAAAGCCTTCCGGACTACGTAGGCAGAGCAGAAACATTCCATGCATTTTAAATGCCTATAATCATAATTCTTCATCACAAAATGTAATATATGTTCTATCAGAATAATTATTTTCCTCTGGATGTATCAATATCACCAAACCAGCTGTCCTCCCTCCCAGCGTCTCCTGGCCAGTACACAGCCCAACTTTGCTGAGGGTGTTTGGAAGGCAAGTACGGGCTCCATCCAGGTATCTTTGACCCGCAGCCCTCAGTAATTAGCCGAGTACCTAAGCACACAATGTGATGAGGGAAAACATGACAGTTAAATCAGAAGAAAAGTGTTTCCAAATGTCCCACTAAAAATAACAATACTAGTAACCCAAATGTGGAGGTGAATCTCCATTTCTAAATTAGTCCTGATTTACAGCAGTAAAAACTATGAAAGAAAAATAATAAGGTGGCTTGCAAAGGCAAGGTTAGAGCGCCTTTAACAAGTCCCTTTGACCCAGTGTCAAGCAGCCTCTGCAGCATCCTTACCTCCCTTACAGAGCACAGCGGGCATAAGTACATTGTCAAGCACTTTTATAGGAGAGTATAAAGTGAGAGATTAAGGTCAAACTTAACGATGCAAATTTGTGTTTGTTTTTGTATGTTTTAATAAGTGTACATTTCTCCACATATTTCTTTACTGCTAGAGGCCTATTTCTTTTCCTCACAAAGGTCAAAAATCTCTACGTAGAAATAAATAACTTCTTCCTTTCATGAGAAAGGAGTATAAACATTAACATTGGGGCACTTTAAAAACAAAAAGGAGAGGGTGTCATTGAGTCCTGGGTTTACCCCAGAAGCAAATATGCTGATAGAAATTTACTTGCAATCATAAATGTCTTCAGGCTCACTGACAAATGACCATTTCTTTCATAACTTCTCATATATTTCTTCCAGTTTGGAGGTCTTTTGAAATTAGCCTCCTGGTAAATTCGAGGAAGAAGAAAAATAAAGTTTCACCTTTCTGATCTAGCCTGACCTGGTTAAAGCTCACCATGAGTTCAGTGGATTGGTTGGCAGAAGAGGAAACCAGGGTACTCCTGGAGAAGGTCATCCTCTGCCTGCTAGGACATTTTTTCCTGCTCCTGCTATGCTCTTGCTATGCTAAGGTCCTGATTGTGCTGTGGCCATCACCTGAAAAATTCATTAAAAAATCAAGGACAGCAGCCAATACAAAAAGAATAGAGAGGCAAAACTGCAGCTTCCTATATAAAAGCGATTTGTACTGTTAAAGAAAACAACAACAACATTTACTATCATTTTCTTTTGATCAAAAACTACATGTTTTAAATTTGGAAGCTTAAAGAAAGACTAATTTAATTCTACAGAACATTCTCTGAGGATGAAGTCCATTTTCTACCATTTTTTGGTCTCTCATATTTTTTCACCTTTCTGTATAATTTTAGCTCTTTCTTCGGAAGTACACTAATACTTTGTCAAGGGCTTGACTTGTATTTTTTTTTTTCATTTTCATTTCTCAAGAAAATATGCCAAGTGAACTATCTTGGGCACAAGAACTCGTTCTGGACTATAAAGAACCAGAAGAAATAGAATGAAATATTGGATTTAAAAAAGTAATTCTGTGGGTCTCAGTATTACTTGTTTCTTGAACAAATATTTGTTTATTTTCCTTTGGAATTTTACTTAAGGAACACAAATATCACTTTTGTTAAGATGAGGAAAAAGTAATATATAATGCGTGTATATAGGAATCACTGGTGCTTCTTACTGGTGTCAATAATTATTTTCTACATTTTATAGAGGGGCAAATTAGGTTTAGTAGACATGATGTACCCAAGGCCACAGGGTTTATAAATAGATTAAAAAAATAATAAAAGTTAGAAATTTCCTTTCATGAGCCCCAGTCTACTCCTATGGAGTCTCTCTCATCACTGTCATAAAGAAACTTTTGTTTCCACTCTAGTAAAATGCATGCACTTTTTCCGTTTGTGCTCTACTAGTTAGTATGCATCATTACATTTTCCTACTCTACATTTATAGTTTTCTGCACATAATCTAAGATACCGGGCAAGTTGTTTTACTGTACTAAAGTTCAAATTTCTCATCTGCAAATGAGAATAGAAATGGTACCTAACTCAAGTTGATCTGACCTCTGATTTTAAGAATTAAGAGATAGTCTATGTAAAGTACTTACTATAGGCCTGGACATGAGTAAATGTACATGTTAAATATTATAATTTGGAATTTCCATAACCATTCCTGATAATAAATTCACTGAAAGTCGAGCCCTGGGTTGTATAATGTTGTATGTACAATACTTCGTACAGTCATGATTAAGACAGTGTTTAATAAACCTTGCCCAGAACTGTAGGTGATGATAACACAAAAGATGAATCAAAGCATATATTTCTCCTTTATACCATCTTCATTAGAATTTCCTGTAGTCTCTGTTAATCCACACTCCTGGGTTATACCACAGATGTTCCAAAAAGTACTTTAGTGAAAAGTGAAGTCAAACATATCTGCACTGAAATATGGTCCTAGCCTGTATCACCAGTAAGCATCACTAAATCTATCTGAACCATTTATCATCTGAAAAAAGGAAGGAAGGAAGGAGAGAGAGAGGAGGGAAGGCGGGAGGACGAAAGGAGTGGTGTTAATACTATCAACCTCACAGAATTGTAATACGGATTAAATGATATTTTTACCAAAATATTTTAAGCAATGATATTGTTTTGTAGCAGACGACCAACAAATCTAACATTTCTTTCCTGAATCCTTCTCTTTATCTTTCATAACAGGAATAATCGAGCTCAAATATAGGGAGGTTCCTTTGAGGTTCCTTTATTGTCAACTACAGAAACTGGCCTGGAGTTTCCTCAAACCATTCTATTTCCCTCTATATCTCAGGGACAGCTCCTCTTCTAAGTTCTCCCAATCTCTGGAAGGTTAACATATGGATCCTTATATAATATTCTAAGTTTGATTTCATTTAAATCCAAAATTAGCATGGTTTCCTCAACTTATGTTTTTCTTCCTTCTTTTTTAAACCATTCTACTTTAAGTGCAGGATTTTTTGTTTATTTATAAAAAGCACAATCTCAAGAAAAAATGTTCTCTGGATGAAGTAGTCCTCAAAGACCCTCTCTCATCTATAAACATACAAGTAGGATCCTTATGCTCAGGGCAGGAGACATTCTGTGACTATTTTTGTGTAACCTAGGGGATGATGACACATTAAGACTTCCACATTTTTCTCCCTGTATCTTGACATAGTAACTTTTGTTTTTACTGGCCCTTTTTTTTCTAACTGGCCATTCCACACTGAACCAGTCAATACAGGATTCATGTGTTATTCACATCTTTGGCCTCAAAACCTGGAAACACTGGCATATCATGGACATTCATGTTCTCAAAGAAAATGAAATCTGGGATAGATCTTGGCAACTTAGGGGTCAGACAGTGATTCTAGGCTCCTTAAACTGGAAAGTGAAAAGAAAAAAAAAAAAAAAAAAACAGAAAAACCCTAGCTATTAAAATCAGAATCTGGAACACAATAAAAATAATTCCAGCTGCTGTGAAGTGTGTAAACCTGGTGATTCACAGACCTGTACCCCTGGGGATAAAAATATATTATATGTTTATAAAAAATAAAAAATTAAAAAAAAATTATTCCAGCTGTCAAAAACATCCATGGAAGGACTGACAGTTAAAAAGCATACACGAGCAACAGAGAGACAGAAATAATGTGACTAAAAACTAAGTCCCCTCCGCCACCATCCAGCCAGCCTGTCAGTTTAATTTGCTATTGGAGAAAAGGAAGTGAGAGGAGTTAAAACAGGTGTTGTTTGTTGTTTTGGGTTTTTTTTCCCCCTTTTTTAATGGGCAGAAATCAAGTGAAAGCAAGGCATCATAGGCTGTGAAGAGCTGCTGACACCTGGGGTTGCCACGTCCCGAGACTGTGAGAGAGGTCAGAGGCAGCTACAGACAGCTGATAAAGTGAGGGAGCATACAAGTAGATTTTTTAAGATAACGTAAAACAGATACATGGCAACCCACAACAATATGTATCCTGGCCTTTACTAATACCTTTGTCCTGAGACGTCTTATTTAAAAGAGGCCCAAAGATAGCACTTCAGTGCAACTGACAGTGGAAAATGGATCGCCAATGCCAAAAAAGTGATTGATTTAAGCTAAAGAATAAAACAGGAGAAAAATTAAATACATATTTAAGACTAATATTCCTTTCAAGTTTTCGTGGTTTTTTTTTTTTTTTTTGATTTTTGATTTTAATTATCTAATATAGTACCCTCTGCATGATTTTGGTCATGTCATTGAAGATCAATTTAGGCACCATGGGGGCTGATGAACGCTCTGAGACTCCACCCGGAAAGGGGGCTGAGAGAGAACATAAGAATCCAAAGGATATTACTGGACTCAGCATGTCTGAGAAGTTCATTACCACCAAGTGCCTGAATAAGATACAGTTGGTATTAGAATAATTCAGAAAATCAGTGGGTGAGCTGATATCTTTGGGAAAGGCAAGTTTAGGGTTTAAAAGGACAATCTTTCAAAGTTATATAATACCGTTCACATAGGAATACTGACTTAGTAGATCAGACACTCTCTGATACTAAATGGAACTAATGGAAATCCAACTAATGGAAATCTTTCTTAATACTTAGTGAGGTTGATCACAAATAACCACAATGAGCAAAATAATCAATGAGACGGCAGGAATTAATACATACACTCCAATATCTGCCCTCAAAAAACGTTCTTAGGAACTCACCAACTTATTAAAATACAGTATGACAAATAATAGAAAGAAATAATAGACAAATAATAGAAGTAAAATTGTGAAATAGGAACAGTTGAATGGCATTAAATCCAGTTTTTGAGTCCGGACCTAGAGAAAGCTTCTAGAACTAGTGGTGTCTAAGTGGAATCTTTGATGCTGAATTGTAGTTAGCTGCCAATAAGAACAATATACACAAAGGCAGAGAAGAAGCAGACAAATAACAAAAAGAGTGCAGGGAGCTGTAAAATTTAAAATGGTGAGAAATTCCAAAGTGAGGAGGTGCACAGAGGGAGTTCTGGTGATAGGGACTGAGAGTGGGACGTGTACAAGGCCATAGAGAGTCTTGTGCTGCATCAAAGAGATTCTCTGAAAGCAAAGGGAAGTCAGCTTTTTATTAAAGGGTATCCCTTTGATGCAATGTGAAAGTGTATATTCCAAATTGCACATAGGCAGACCAATTAGAATAAATATAACACAAGTTGAACATTGTATTCAAGATTCCAAGGCTTAATTTTCACGTTTATATAACTAGTGACCCTTTTCAACAGCCTGGTTTTATACTCAACTACATAACTATCTAAGTAATCTATGATTTTTGTGGGTTTTTTTTTTTTTTGGATGGCAAAATAAAAGTCATCTTAATACTTCTTAGTTTTTATAACTATTTTCTACAAAAATAGAAACTGTTGAAATCTAAATAGAATTGTAACAGTTAATAATCTCAAGCACTATAAGGTAATACTTTTGCTAACATAAAATAATCATAAATAAATAGATTTCCTTTATTAATAAGTTAATAATAAAAGGCATGAATTGAGTATTATGCTCTGGTGATTATGGGTACTTCTAGAATGGAAATTCTAATATTGGTGTAGCTGGAAACTTTATTCTTAAAAATCTCGGTATCAGACTGTCGTGCTCATGAGAAGAGTTTTTAAAACATTCACTATTCTGACATTTGACATTTAGAATTTAAAATTTTTAAAACTTCAAGCAGTTGAAAACTAAGTATATTAATTTTACATGGATTATGATTAATAGGTAGGTGTTTACCTAAGAAATAATTTAAGAAAGTGTGTGGGAAGAACACTAGTCCCAAAAGATGTGCTGTGGGGGGAAAAAAGAGGCTCCATAGTTAATTAAATTTGGGAACTGTAGAAATTTTAAAGATTCACAATGTACATTAGCATCCTAAAAGTTCTGAGGACCGCCAAAGGAAAAAAAAAGCACTCATCTTTTCTGTATTCAGCATTTCTGAAATTTATGTAACATATAACTTATTAAATTTTAAAGTGACACGTATTAACATTATTATCATAGTACTATTATTTATTGGCTGCTTACTCTTTGCTAAGAATGTTGTAGTACAAACAAACATTATCTTGGTTAATAATCTTACGATGTAGGGATTATTATATCTATTCTGATAAGAAGAACCCAAGGTCTGTAAGAGGAGCTGACTTGAAGTCCCACAAGTATTAAGTGGCATAACAAGGATTAAAACTAGGACTGAGTTCCACAAACTATATACTTAGGCATTATGCAATACCACTTACAAAAAATTTCTGTTTTTAAATTCACTTGAAAAAGGCTTTCTGCGGCACTTGATGTAACATTTCCCAGTTACATTATTGTTATTGTTACTTTCAGCGTTTTTTTTTTTAAGATTTTATTTGTTTATTTGACAGACAAAGATCACAAGTAGGCAGAGAGGCAGGCAGAAAGAGAGGAGGAAGCAGCCTCCCTGCCTTGAGCAGAGAGCCTGATGCGGGGCTCGATCCCAGGACCCCAGGATCATGACCTGAGCTGAAGGCAGAGGCTTTAACCCACTGAGCCACCCAGGCGCCCCTACTACCAGTGTTGTTTTAACATTCAGGTTACTTAAGGCTTTTCTAAGTTGTATTAATCATGTACATCCCTGTACACGGCACAATATGTAAACGTTATTTAAATGTTCATAAAACCTTTAAAACAGTTAATTTTCATTAGATATATTAAGAGTGCCATATTTTATACCAGGATTTAGTTAAATAATGTGTTCAAGTAATAATTTCCAGTTTATAAATGCAATATTAACGTCTTATATTTTTATCAAACCAGTGTGGATACTGGGTTTTTAAAGGTAGCTTTTCATTTAACTGACACACCCATCAAGACAGAAATATTTACTATGACAAAAGCAGTTTTCTTCCTAACAATTCTCCACAGATCTTTAGTGTGACCAGTAATGTGACAGTAAAGAGTTCTCTGGAAAAAGACAAGTGAAAGTATTCTTTGACCAAGCAATACACAAAAATTTCAAGCATTTGGTTGTTATTAAAATTATATCACAGGGTATTTTTCCAAGGATCTATTTTTAAAACTTCAAATAAATAGAACAATGTTCCATATAATGTTACAGCTAACCCCTTATTCAAATTATTATTAACATCCTGGTAACATATTTTACAGAGGCACACTAATATGAGTTAAATCAGAAAAAATTTTTTTTTAAAAAAAGTCAAAAGTCAATACTTCAGGAAAAAGTGCAACCTCCCTGAATTCAAAACGGCTTATCACTGTTGTGATGATTTTTTGAGCATAATTAAAATTAGTCAATTTTGCCTAATATTTTTGTTTTTAAAGTATTTAGTGTGATATTTTATCTTTTCCTACAACAAGCACAATGATGAATTAAAATTTTGCAGTCACAGAAAATGTACATTTTAGTGTCCTATGAGCTTGAGTATCCATTCACATTACTAAAGTTGTTATGCAGAAAAAAATAGTTAACCCACATGTCATTTACAAGTTCCTCCTTTAGATTTTTACCATGGATAAAGTGATCATTAATATTTTTTAGGTAATTTGCTAGTAACTCCAGTGTCCATGACCAAAATGATCTCAAAGAATATCAAATTAAATCAAGCCTCCAAAGTTATCTAGTATGATCTAAACATGAATATAAATTCAGGATGACATTTTGTTTGGTCCAAAGAGAAATGAGAAGAACAAGAATAGTGCCATGACTTTTATTTAAAGTTAAATTTTCTCAATTTAAGAAACTGTCTTTCATTCTGAGATCATGACATCTTACATTTTTGTGTTTCAATGCCCTTATTTATTAAATAAGTTTCTTTTATCACTGATCAGTTTGAATCTTAGTTCCAATCTTAAAATAACCCAGACTGACCAGTAATAACCCAGACTGACCTAAATAACAGAGAATTAAACTGAAAGTAACTGATATAATGTGTTAAGAAGAAAGTAACATTTGCTATCTACTATCCTTTACAAGGAATTTCGAAGGTAATCGTTCAAAAGACCTCTGAGGTATAAATTATGTTCCTGTTTTACAGAGAAACAGGATTTGAGTTAATTTTAAGGTGGTGCAATTGTGAGTGACAGAACCTACTTTGAAATTCAGGCCTGTATGCTTCTGGAGATCACACTCTGTCTCCTACATTCATCTGCCTCCCAAAATAAAAAAGACCAGGAAACAATCCAAGGAAGTATAGGCAATAATTTGGAAAACTTTTGAAGTTCCTGGAATTCCCCTGACCCCCAAATACTTCCATGATAAGAGTAATAGAATAGAACTAAAAATCCTTTCCTCTTAAATGTTGTTCTCATGCACAGGGAAAATACTAATCAGTAAGCCTGGAAAAGGATGTAGAGCAATTTGTACCAAGGGCTCAGGTGCTTGGGTTCATTCTGCCTTTATCTCAGAGGCAAGGCACATGTTTTACCAAATTGTTCTTAATATGTAGTCACGACAAGGCTGCATAACATTTTGATCTTTCTAAAGATTCTGGAATTCCATCTGGTTCATTTGTTTTATACCTGAGCACAGTTATTTATTTGAATTTACTTAGGTTTTCTGGAAAACTTTGAGTCTCATATGCATTTGGATTTATTGGATTTTGTTGTAGATTTATATGACTATAACTCTTACAGACATCTTAATTTACTCTTAATTTTAATTTGATAAAATATATATATCAAGTGAATGTGGTACCCAAGCAAGGTGAATACATACATATATATGATATATAATGTATATATCAAGTATAATAGACACATAATATACACACATATAAGCCAAAGGGAGTTACAGGGATAGGTAGCAAGAGTAGATAAATAACTAGAATGAAAGCAAACTATGTCAGTTGACATAAAAGAAAAGAACTATAGAACATCACAAGAAGGAGAGATTTTGTGAACTTACTAAGGGCAGGGTCTAAGTTCAATTCTATGTGCTTCCTTCCAATAAGCAACACTTGTTTTATGTTAACTTTGTTGTGATATTTGTAAATGTTTCTTTACAAAATGAGTATAATCAAATGAGCTTCTTAAAAGCAGAGAGCATGTATCATAACCTATGACTTGGCAAAACTCCTAATAATCTTTAGCACCAAGGGACATCTATTGAATAGATGGATTAAAAAAAATAAATGAATGATCATTTTGTGCAAAACTAGAATGAACTTTTAAATGATACCCACACTTTCACCATCTGCGATATCTCAGAGCTATGGCTCCAGCTGGCTTTATTCTGCAGACTATGAGATTCCTTAAGACAGATGTAGTAGGTCTCATGAATCTGTTACAATCCAATTATTTTCATTTGGAGAAAATTGGTCTTCTTTTAATTAGTCATAGTTTAAGAAAGAAAACAAAATCTTCAGAAATTACTTTAGAAAGTTGTTTTAAACAGCAGCATAAAAATAACAGTTCCAATTACATTGAATTAAAGAAGGATTTTTTAAAATAATTTTATGACTAGTCCCAAAGAGGTTAAGTGGATTTTCTCAAGGTAACACACTGAATAATGAAGAATTACTTCATTACTTCATGATCAAAATGACCATTTCACTCTATTTTTGAGTAAAATAGAGTTTACTGAATTATATAAAGCCAATGGTGCATACTTGTTTGTATATTCTAGGTGGAAAGTACTAATTATCTTTTACACTATGAACAAATTTTTACTGAAAGTTTATAATGTCACAGGCACTAGTCTGAGAGCTAGGGATAGAACAGTGAACAAAATAGAGCATGTCCTTGCCTTTACTGAATTTATAGTCTGGAAGGAGAAAGCTAACCCAAAATGAAATAAATATACAGTGGTTTTCAACTCGAGCTATAGAGTTTTTAAAAGTTACCAATGCTTAGGGATATTTCTCCTCCCTACTCCACTAAAAGATAGATAGATAGATAGATAGATAGATAGACAGATATAGATATACAGATATATATATATGACTTCTTCAGTAATTCTGATGTATTCATATAATTTGCATTTTTTATAACTTCTCAGATAATTCTGATATGCAGCTAGGGCAAGGAACATCCACAATAAACAAACAGACATAAAATATAATGTCAGGTAATGATACGTGCTATGAAACAAAATTAACACAAGCCAGTGGTGGGGATTGGGGGGTTGCGGGGTCTGTGCATATGTAGGAGAGAACATTTTAGGAACCACCAAAAGGCCAGTCCGGCTGGAATGAAGCAAAACAGAGCATGGCCCACTTTTTCAAGGGAATAGTAAAAGGTTGCTCTAAGGATTTTGTGCATTCATTTACATATGACAGGAAGACACTGGAAAAATCTTAGTGAAGAATAACATGATCTGACACAGCTTTCAGAGACATCTGTCAGACTGGAAATACGCAATAGAAGAGCAAGAGTAGAAGCAGCAAGACAAATCAGGAAATAAATGCAAGAGAGGATGGTAGCCTTGTGATAAATGGTAGCACCGGAAATCATGAAATATGGTTCAATATTTTTCTGATGTTAGAAATGAGAATATGTCTTCATGGATTGGACATGATGTGAGGAAAAAAGGAAGTCAATGATTATTCTAGGGATTTTAGCTCAAGCAATAAAGTGAACGGCAGTGCTGTGCTCATAACTCTTGATGTTTCATGCTTATACACTTTCATCTAACTGAAAAAATAAAAAGGTTGGGTTTAGGTGCCTTAAAATAGGATGGTAAAAGAATCTATTTAGAATCCTTTTCCTCTTTCCCATGTATATATAGCCCCAATCATATGGACACAGCATACAAGCATATTTGCACAAGCACATGCACTACTATAAAACAATCTTAAGTCTAAAGAGCCTTTTCTTATTCTACAGTAGAAAGCAGTGACAGAAGAAAGAAAACATAAGACAATATTGCATTATAATGCAACTCTATGATATCCTGGCTCCATCAGCATAAACCTGAAAATTCCCTAAGAGTAATGAAAGTTAGGAAGAACTAATAAAATGAAAGTACCATCAAACACAGACATGAAATCTTGATCAGATTAATGAATAGATTTCAACAGAGTAGAAGCTTTGAGACACTAAAGACATTTTTAAAATGGTTTTGTCTTAATTTTGAGGTTGCCACTTCTACCGTGCCTAATCTGCCATTTAATATTGTTTTCCTCATTTTGTTCCATGCATCAATGTAAACTTGAAGCTACACATTTTAATCTAAATCATTCTTCCTGTCATTAGCAGTTTGTGTCTCATCACCTCCAATTCCTTTTTAAAGGCATCCCTCACATTACAGTCTTCTTTATGAATGTTTATGAGTACAATCTATAACTATGAAAACAAATCTTTATGAATGTTAATATTAATTACCTGTTATTGAGTATGTGGCTATTGATGAGCCCAGAGTTTCACATATTCTAGTTATAATAAAAGGACTAATATTGCAAGGTAGGTATTAGAATCCCTGTTTTTCAGATGAGAAAACTGAGACACTCAATCAATTAAAAAAAAAGTTGGCTAGGCACTTCGAAAGCTTCCTTTGAATCTAAGATTCTGAGCCTATACACTTTATTTATTTATTAAAAAAAATCTCTTTTTTTTCTGGCAATAAAGCATAATAGAATTTGAGGAAAATAGTCCTAATATTAGGTCACATATTAGATGTGTGGTTTAGATGGAAATTCAGAAAAAGGAAATCCTGAGGGGTCAAAATTGCAAGAATACCTGAGGAAAGATAAGTAAATCTTGAAAACTCTCTTATTCTGATTAACTTGCTTTGTATATCTCAAACCACTCTTGAAGGCAATAGATAAAACCTGGGGACCAGAAAATGTAGGAGGTTGAAAGAATTAGCTTCCATAATATTAGACTTCTAAAAGTAACAGTCCTGATAGTTAAGCCAGGAAACGCACTCCTCCCAGAAAAATGTATCATAGAAATACTTGCTAATTTGGGGCCTTATCAATACACCAAACCAAATAAAAGTGATTAGACTAGATAAATGAAAACACAGACCAGCTTTAAGTAATTTACAAGAAAAAATGCCTAAAATATAAGCATGATGTAAGTTCAAAGTCAAAGGACAGAAAAAAATACGTCAGGCAAATTCTAGACAGAAGAAATCTGTTACAGTTACATTAATAACAAAGTAAATCATGAAATAAGATAGTAAATCAAACAAACGAAGAAAAAAGCAGTAGAGATAATGAGTCACTACAAATTGATATAAGTTTAAATTAAGCAGAATGACATAAAATGCTTAATTTTAGATAGACTTTTAAGACAACTACAAAATATTTAAGCAAAAAAAAAATTGATACTAGAATAAAATAACAAGTATATCATTATAGTGGCAGGTGCTAACACAACTCTCTCCTAATTGTTAGATCATGTAGACTTAAAGAAAAAAATTAGGAAAGTATACAGAAGATGTGAATAAGTTAATTAATGAGACTGACATAACGGCCATAAATGAACTGTGTTCCTTACAGTTACAAGAACACATCTTTCTAAGAAACTTTGAAATATTTATAAAAATTAAACACAAAAGCCTCCACATATTTTATAATGAACTATACTCTGAACAGAAGTTAATTATTAGGAGGTCAAATATAAGATAAAAGATAATAATGTACCAAAGAATTAAGTGTTAATTCAAGAAAATTAATAAAATTAATGATAATCAAAGTTAATTAAAAAAACATATTGCAAATGAAAAAGGGGACATAATTACAGATGAGACAGAAACTGAAAAGACAATAAAATATTTTGAAATACTTCATGCCAATACATTTAAGAACCTAGTCACAGTGATAGAAGTCCTAGAAGAACTTACTTAAAAAAACAGAAGGACTTGGGTGCCTGAGTGGCTCAGTTGGTTAAACAATTGCCTTCAGCTCAAGTCATGATCCCGAGGTCCTGAGATCAAGCCCCTCATCAGACTTCCTGTTCAATGGGGAACCTGCTTCTCCCTTTCCCTCTGCTCCTCCCCTCCGCTTGTGTGCTCTGGCTCTCTCTCTCTCTCAATCTGTGTCAAATAAATAAATAAAATCTTAATATTATCTTTTGATAATATTCCTCTACCTCTAAAAGAAGTTAAATTATTAATAAAAAATTATGCTCTGAAGACCACCATGCTTTCTTTTTACAGGAAAATTCTTTTAGTTATTTAAGGAACTGATAATAAAATGTTAAACTCTTTCAAAGACTAGGAGTGAGGGAAAGATTCTATACTAATTTTTTGAGATAATTACAAACTAGTTAACATAGTTAACTAGTTAGGTTAACTACAAAGGAACTATGAGTATAGAAAATTATAAACAAAACTCATTAATAAATACAAATGTAAATGTACTAAAGCTAACTGAGTCTTTATAAAAAGAAAAATGTCATTTGACCATGTTGTGTTTTGTTTATTCAAAGATTTAATTACTTTTTAATAGATTAAAGAAAAAGTACATGATCATCACATGGATGCCAGAAGAACATTCAATAAAATTCATATCTACTTATTAAAAAAAAAACTTAGCAAATTGGAAAAGTATATATACAAAAAGCTTAAAAGTATAAAGTACATATATTAAAGATTATAATAGATATGGCCAATACTATAGAACTAAAAGCAATTCTTTTGGAACTTGACACAAAATTTGTTGCCATGACCTCTTTCTGAAATCTAACAAATACTATCGCGATACGATATGACAAGAAAATGAGATAAGAGGGCACCTGTGTGGCTCACTTGGTTAAGTGACTGCCTTCATCTCAGGTCATAATCCCAGGACTCCAGGATCCAGTCCTGAGTCTGGCTCCCAGCTCAGCAGGGAGTCTACTTCTCCCTCTGACCCTCCCCCTTCTCATGCGCTCTCTCTCTCTCTTCTCATTCTCTCTCAAATAAAGAAATAAAATCTTAAAAAAAAATAACAGTTTCAAAAAAAATAAAGATATAAGAGGCAAGTTTGTTAAAGACAAACTCATGCACAAGTGATATGATTATCTATATGGAGGTACCAAAAGAGTATACAAATTCATATTTAAATTCAACAATTGTTTGAGCAATTATTTGGCAAGTCTGCTCTATCCAAAATTAACATAATAGAAAATGACTGCATTTTTATGTAATAGCAGCAAACATTTAGAATCTTTTTTTTTAAAGATGCCTTATATAACAACAACAACAAAAAACAAGGTACCTAAGAATAAATTTGAGAAGATAATATTTAAAAGTCAACATTTTAAAATATTTAAAAATTTTTTTAATTTTTTTTTTAAGATTTTATTTATTTATTTGACAGATAGAGATCACAAGTAGGCAGAGAAGCAGGCAGAGGGAGAGGAGGAAGCAGGCTCCCTGCTGAGCAGAGAGCCTGACACGGGGCTCAATCCCAGGACCCTGGGATCATGACCTGAGCCGAAGGCAGAGGCTTTAACCCACTGAGCCACCCAGGCGCCCCTAAAATATTTTAGATCAAACAAAGATCTTTTAGTTTTTACTGCATTTGTCAGAGGTCCCAAAGACTCATAATATAAAACAGTGGAAAATAGTGGAGATACTCAAAACAGTAAAACTAGAATCTTTGCATATCTTACTTCTTTCATTAAATGGTATTTTACTTTCATAAATCACTGTATTTTAGAGCAATGAAATGCCCAAAAGTAATAAAAGCACCTGAAGAAAAATAAAAATTTTCTGTATCCAAACCCTTTCATTAAAGAGTATTTTGTTTCCTTTATTCTTTGCATTTCGGTGGCATCATTGTCATTTTTTTGTGGCAGAAGATTTTTAAAAGAAAGGTGACACAATTCTTAACTCCTTTTCTGTCTTTGCCCAGGCAAAGGTTATTGGGTTTTCATTGTTTTTGCTGTGGAGGTGTTAGAACCTGAGCAGAACCCCTGACATGTGTCTGATTCAAATTAAGCTCAAACCCTTCATACAAATAAAATTACCTCATTTTAATTGCTTGTGTATCTGTAGCCACTTAACTGTTTACAGTTTTTCCCCACACTTATTTGCTGGATGAATCCTAAAAGCTGATTTATCAGGAGTATATTAAAAAGGTTTAGTGCTTTAAAATGCAGATGCAAATCCCCCTCATAGAGAGGCCAGTCAGCCTGTTTTGGTGTAAATGAGAGTTATGCTGCTAAATCCCCCATAATGAGATTAGAAAATATCTTGTAAATTAAAGCTAAGAATTTTTAAAGTTAATATAATGCTTCCCTGCTAGATTACATTTCATGTTTAAAACATTTTAATGAAAAAAAACCTTAACAAATAACACAAGAACAATAATTACTGAAATAACAAATTAAAGACTTGAGCTATGTAAAGGCTTTCATATTCACTGGGGATCAATAAACATTAAAATGAAAGAGAAAACTGTTTAATGAACTAACAAAATAACATTCTAGGAGTATTAGGGACTAGTAAATGTCATTATATTTTATTCTAGTCTCCTATCAAATTATGCCATACTCTTCTGTCTTAATATATTGTTTAAACAGAAGAATAATCATAAGTATAGACAAAGACAGTGAACACACTGGGTTGCTTACAACTAGGGTGCATATCACTTACCTTCATTATATTAAGAAAAAACTTCAAAAAGCATTGTATAAACTATCATATTTCCAAAGAAATTTAACATTCATAACCCACCTCTAACTTAAAAGTTTTTCTCTTTAATTCATGGAATTACCCTTGCTAAAATTTGGAATAAAATGTGTGACTTACACGGGTAATTTCTCATATACAGCCATCTGGCTACATGGCTTATTACTGAAAACATACCAGAAATTATTTGAGACAAACCCTTATACCAAAAGTTTTAATCACCACATCATTTATTTTTTCTCTGCATCTAAAATAAAATTGAAAATTGTGTAATAGATATTAAATATGTTCTCATGTTTCTGTATTAGTTGAAACAGGAGATCTAGCATCTTTTTTTGTTTGTTTGCTTACTCAATTGTAAAGGATTTCTTCACATAAACTTGCTGATGTGCTATGAAATGAAATACATTAAAACTCTTGGTAAGTATTGTCACAAAAGCACCACAACATTTTTGACCATGAAATACATTAAAACTCTTGGTAAGTATTGTCACAAAAGCACCACAACATTTTTGACCATAAACTACATACCTTAGGAAAAAGAATGCATCCACTAGTCCATTATATTAGACAATGTGAAAAGACACTTTTCTGTGAAGCTCTTAATGAGGAAATTTCAAAATAATTTTCCTCACGTTATTAAAAATTTTACATAAAGATGTAAAAAATTCTTCCAGAATGTTTCCATAGCTCTGTTATATTTAATCAGGGTTATCACTATATTCAGCTCTGTATTTACTGTCAAAGAAGAGATTCAATCATTATCATGAAATGTAAGAATGCTTCAGGCTCCCTAAACCTGAGGATTGCTAATCCTTAAAACCTCTCTTTACACAAAACTTGACAGCTATAAGCTTACCTCTTTAAAAAGACAATATACATTGATGTATTAGAATAGTAAATTCAAATTTCTGAGCATAATATGCACATTAGCATAACATAATTGCTTCTGCCTTTAGGGTAGCCAATCAGATTGGGCAAATGCACCTATTCTTAGAGCTCTTGAAATGATTTGCCACTTGGGGATTATAGTGAAACAATCCAATTTCACTTTTCCACAAATGATTTATGCTCCAAAAATCAAGAAAGTCTATTAAACTTTTAAGGAGCACTTTTCAGACTAGACACCAAAACATAACTCATAAAACATATTGCTAAGTTTTTACATCTCATATAATATAACCTTCATATTGACCCCACAAACACCCACAAAGCCAGAAGCTGTTCAAATTTTATGTATTTACAACATTTTAAAAATAAGAAGACCTATATAGATACTGAACTTTATACTGAACCAAAATTATCTCATAATATTCTTAACACGTTGGAGACTAGGTGTTTCCATAATGCCAATTGGCCACACAAACTTATTGACAAAAATGGCAATATTAACTAGCTTAGAACTACTACTCTTATGATTTTTAAAGCCCTTATTAAGTAATATCATTTACTGATGTATCCAGTAAATATCTAGAGATCATCTTCCAAGTTTTCAGGCATTGTGCTCATACTGGGGAATCAAAGTAACAAGATAACCATTCAAACTCTTGAGTTCACAATCAGTCCAAAGCAAGCCAGTAGCACCAAGACAGAAAAAGTAACTGAGTTACCTTGAGCCCAGGGTTAAATGGAGAGAATAAAGCAAAATTTTAATTTCTGTGATCTACCTGGGTTCCTGTACTAAATTCTGGTTTTCACTTAGCAGTATTTAAATAAATCACTGAGAAGAGGCTGGGTAATTTTTGTCTTTCTTTGTACTTTCTGCCAAAAACTAAGTCGCAGTTCTGGAGAAAAGAGCCCCACTTTCCAGAAGTGACATAATTAAAGCAGATGGTTCATTGGATCAAATAAAGTATTATCCCTGCATAACCTGTGAAGTGGTTCTCATTTCAACTGATTTACTACTAAGAGCTCAAAGGTGGGGAAAGAGATGGGAACACAGCCTTCAGAATGATTGATTTCAAGAGTTATTTTCCAATTCTACTGAATGGATTATTAATGACAGACAAACTAAAACCTTTGTCTCTACTTCCAGTTTCTTTCTTTTTCCAAAGTGTTGGAGTCTTCTACACCAAAAAGGAGTAAAAACAATCTGTCTGTAAAATTGAATATTGAAATCAAAATACAACCTTAACATTGAGTCTTTATGAACAATTCCCCTTTCTTTCACACAACACATCATGAAATTCCTTAACCAACCAAACAAAACCCCATCTCCCTTCATTCCTTGTAATTCCTCACCTCCCAATTTAATCCTCAAGCCACAGCTATCTGGCTTCTTCTGACCCTCTCCCTCTACTGAAATTGCTTAGGAATGACCATCAACTAACTGTATAACTATAAATATTCTAAGTACAATGAATATTGTCTGTAACCCATCTTACTTGCATCTACTGCAGCTTATAATATTGAAAATTCTTTTCTGAAGCACTCTTTTCTTTTGACTGCAATACCTGGATGAATTCCTGACTTCGTTTCTTCTCCTCTTGCTTAGTTGCTTCCTTTCCTCCACTTGCCCCTCAAACGTTCTTGGCTCCACAGGGATCAGCCTTCTTCTTCTTCTCTTTACAAATCCTTCCTCAATTCAATGGTCTGAATGTTGGGTTCCCTTGCCTGTCAATTTTTTTTTTTTTTTTAAATCATGTTTTAAAAAAGGTTTCATCTGATTGGTCTTTCTCACTTAAAAAAAAAAAAAAAAAGAGTTGGCTTTCACTGGCACCATATTACTGATCTGTTAGCTCATAAGATTCCAAGTAAAATACACACACATTTCTTCCTAATAAACTGTAAATATTAGTTTCTCTGGTTAATAGGCTAAATGAATAAAAAGCAGAATTTAATATAAAGACTACACTTTAGGTAAAATCTTAAATCTGCAAAGAATACCATAATTTCCAATACTAGCTTAGTACTTTATTAATCTCTCACATTTTGGTTTTATAAGCAAAATTCTTTTTAAGCTGTATAAATAACCACAACTCTGGCTTCAGCTGCCACCAAGATGCTGAGAACTTGTAAATTTATACGACCAGCTCATATTTTTTGTTGAGTATTAAAGCCAACTACCTCTTAGGTCCTCGCTATGTAAAGTGTGGTCTGTGGGTTGACAGCATGGCTATCTCTCAGGGGCTTGTCAGAATTATAGAATCTCAAGCCCTGCCCCAGACTTACTGAACTAGAACCTGCAAGTGAAGAGGATCCCCTGGTGATCCGTTTGTACATTAAACTTTGTGAAGTGTTGTACTAGATTTTTCCACCTGGATTTGCCATCAATACTTTGCACTCATAATACTCTCCCTCCAACATATTCAACATTTCCCTCCCCGCCCTGGCTCCAACTTCCTCTTCCTCCTGAAATTTCTTTCTTTATAACAGGCTCCACAAATCCACTCAGCTATTTTGGAGGCTTCCTCACTCCATCCAATCACTGAATCTTATCTCACTTACAAGTTAAGCAGTCCTCCAATTCATTCTTCTTTTCACTGCAGCATAGCAATAATCCAAACCTTCATCACCTCTTGGCTTTCTCAATGGATTTCAGATGGATTCTGTGTCATCCTTTATTCTAATCTGTTTTTCACACTCCATGGGATTTGCTTTTTTCAAAAGCATGAATCTTATTTATAGTCTCCTGATTAAAGGCCTTCACACAAAAATATCTATTTTCAAATAAGTATACATGGAATCCACATGAAAATATGTTGTTGATCAGAATATCTGATAAATTAATGAAAATAAATAAATGCAATGATTTCTCTTTATAGGATAAACTCTCCATCTCCTGGTACCTACATACCTCTCTAGACACTTCACCCACAAATTCCTGTTTCCTTAGCACATAACCCTGGTTCAAAGCATTAAGTCATTTCATCTCACTGTCTTTGTAAACACTGATAACTTTACCTAGAATGCCTTCTCCCACTCTCTTATTTTCATTTATTATTTTAATATTTATTTATTTATTTGAGAGAGAAAGAGCACAGTGTGGGGGTAGGGGCAGAAGGAGAAAGAATCTCGAGCTGACTCTGAGCTGAGCACAGAATCCAACACAGGGCTTGATTTCATGACCCAGAGATCACAACCTGAGCTGGGACCAAGGGCTGGATGCTTAACCCACCGCACCATCTATGTGTCCCTTTTCATACTCTTTAAATCAGAAATATGCCTATTCAACCTTCAAGAGTCTGCTCAAATATTTCTGCTTTTGTCAACTAATCTGACCTTCTCCAGATAAAGTTTATCACTTTCTGCTTTATATTCCCTACTGTATCCTACACATGTCTTTATTGTATGGTTTAAAAATTGCAAGAGTTTCAGTGTTTACCTCCCTTATTAAACTATGAGTTCTTTGAAGGCAGAAATCCATGCCTTATACTCCTAACTTATCACCTAATGCTCAATAAAATGTTTAATAAATGAATGGAATAAAAGGTGTGAAAGAATTGAGCAGTCATAAAAATCAAAATTTAAGAATATTAAATAGTACAAATATCTGTAATGTTCAAGGATAAAGAAAGTTGAGTCAAATAACTGGTTAAAGAAGACATTGGATCGATCAGTTATTTAAACTTATCTTATATGCAAAGATTAAATCTCTGAGTCCAAAACCATAATTTGAAAATACAGAAAATATAGAAAATTGACTAGTATAAAGGGAAAAGGGAACAAAATGACAAAAACATCTATTTAGAGATAGAAAGAAGAAAAGAGGACAGAGTCAAATTCAGTATTGCTTTGTAGGCTGTCAAGAACAAGAAAGAGCAAGCTGGGGGCATGGCTAGTTAGCAACTAGAATGGCTGCGGGAGCTGGTGGCTCTGGATCATGAAGTCTGTGGCACTTCCAGAATGGACCATTAATAGTCTATCAAGTCCCATGTGCCTATAACAGAGTCATTTCAAAGTGTTTATTGACAAGTAATGCTGTCTCCTACAGAATATAAACATATTCATTGAAAAATATGGGCTTTTAAATAGAAAACAAAGTGCCAAGTTAAAAACAAAAACAAAAACAAGTCTTATACTCTATGTCTCAAAAGCTATACACAACAAAATGGAAGAAGTATTGGAATACTTGGAAATATTGGCATAATATGGAAATATTCAAAGGATGAAACCTTATTTCAAGAGATCTTCAATCACATGCAGAAAATATGTTTATATGTGATTCATTAAAGGAATAATAATATGTAACAGATAAGTAAGTCAGAAAGTCCAAATAGAGCACACTATTCAGTCTTTATGCCCTGTCTAATTTGGAAATTGAAGTAAGTTTATGGATAAAAAGTATGTGAATAAAATATATTCGTACTGAAAAATGTAAACCTGCTGTAACAAATGTTACTGATTTTTTTCTACATTACAGAAATTCTAAGTGTTAAGAAATGTTAAAAAGGAGCTGAAATGTAGAGAGTTGTTTACAGCTTTCCAAACAGTAGTAAAAAATATAAAGTCAGTCCTCATCCAGCTGCAAAATATGTCAAATCCGCATTCTCTGGTGTTCACTTGAGACAAGTTGAAGTCTAGATTGTAAAATTCTCACATGTAAGGTCACAACCAGGGATAGTACTGAGATACCATCATCTGTCTGAGGTTTAAGAAATATCAACAGTAGTCCATGGGGAGGCATATTTAGGACACAATGCCATACACCACCAATTCCTGGTATATAAGTCTCATTAGAAAGAAAGGGGTTTTTATCACTTTAAAATTACAATTGTATATGATATGTGGTTCTATTTATTCATGGAGGAGTAGAGTAATCCTATCAACTATATGAACTTGGACATAGGAAGAAGCCAACTGAAAGAGAGACTCTTCACGCGGCACTCTTGTGTGTTGTGAACTGTGGAGTCTCAATTTTTGAGTCTTAATTTTTTCTCTTGCATATTGCATCTTCTCTGTTATTTAAATGGAACAACTAGACATGGACTATCCTAAAAGGCTTTCCTATGAACTCCTGAGGTAACCAGTCCTTTGAAAAGCAGGCGAGAGAGACAAATACAGCAGCACGAGGCTGCTTGGAAATTAGACTTTTCCTGGGTCTGAAGTCCCAACAGCACAGGTAGCTTACATTAGCTGGCAGAGTGACTGAACCACCATGAGAACCACCTCCTGACTTAAAGGAGTGGCTTTAAAATTGTATTTCATGAAATGTACAAAGTCTCAGTGAAGCTAAGAGCCACAGGTGATAAGGAAGAGGCAGCAGTGGAATAAATCTGAGTCTAAGGAGGCAAGGAAGCCAAGCAGACAGGGCTCCTCTATTAGTTAGCTCTAATTTATTTAGGCGATATTCTAATTGTAATTGTATTAGATATTGACTTTCAGCTTAAGATTTTGCTTGAATACAGAATGCATTTCCTACCTGAAATATTATCATCAGAATTACGTCCTTAAAATTAACCCACCAAAATGACAAGTTAGGGAGAGGGAAAATAATTCACATTGTCACTAGCTTCACAGTTAACTGAGTAGCAAAAAGGGAAGACTTAAATCTGAGGGTATAACAAAGTATTGCTGAATTTTATAGATAGGGAGAGGCTAAAAAATGTCTTACGTGAAATCCTTCCCTTTTGGGGTAAGAACAGGGAGGTGCAGAAAAGTCCTGGGAATTACATCATGTTCCATGGGTCAGGATCCAGTAGTGAAGCAAGAAAGGACAGAAACGGTGTGAAGGAAGGAGGATACAAGGATATTCTGTGGAATGAAATATCTCATAAAGTCACATTCTCTCCACCACTGGAAATACTCAACTAGAAGCGGGGTGGGGGTAGATAATCGTTTATGGAGTATCTACCATGTAGGAAACACATTATGTACATCAAAAAAAATCAATCACCATAACCCAGTGAGGTAGATATTATTTTCTCCAATTTGACAGATAAGAAAACAGACTCAGATAGATGACGTAACTTTCCGAAACTCACAGAGCTAGAAAGTATGGGAGCTGGAAAATAAACTCAGTTTTTTCTAACTTCAAAACACTGTTCATCTACATTAACAAGAAGCATCCAGCAGGCAGATGACTCGTTTCTCATTTACGTTTTTAACACTGATTCAAGAATTTTTCAAAATAGTTGGATTTGATAACTCTAAAACCCCTAACAACTAAGTTATGTGGGTATGGGCTACTTTGGGGCAAGCAATCATAAGAATTCTAAATAGCTGAGATGCAAATGGAGAAGACCAGAAGCCTGGGAACAGAGGGAGCAGGAACCAAAGAGCACTTGGTGCTCAGGAGAAGGCCTGGAATGGGGATGCTGAGAACTTTGGCTAGTTTATAGTGTCTCTGATCTTTCAATGGCAGAGAGAAAGCTGATGGATAAGAACTTGAGGTGAATTCTTCAGCTTTTCTGTACTCCCTACAACACTAACGAATCATTTCTAGACTGTAAGATGGATGTTCTAAAATAGGACACCAGGTCAATGGAACAGAATAGAGAGCCCAGAAATAGACCCTCAAATCTATGGTCAACTCATCTTCGACAAAGCAGGAAAGAATGTCCAATGGAAAAAAGACAGCCTCTTCAATAAATGGTGCTGGGAAAATTGGACAGCCACATGCAGAAAAATGAAATTGGACCATTTCCTTACACCACACACAAAAATAGACTCAAAATGGATGAAGGACCTCAATGTGCGAAAGGAATCCATCAAAATCCTTGAGGAGAACACAGGCAGCAACCTCTTCGACCTCTGCCGCAGCAACATCTTCCTAGGAACAACGCAAAAGGCAAGGGAAGCAAGGGAAAAAATGAACTATTGGGATTTCATCAAGATCAAAAGCTTTTGCACAGCAAAGGGAACAGTTAACAAAATCAAAAGACAACTGACAGAATGGGAGAAGATACTTGCAAACGACATATCAGATAAAGGACTAGTGTCCAGAATCTATAAAGAACTTAGCAAACTCAACACCCAAAGAACAAATAATCCAATCAAGAAATGGGCAGAGGACATGAACAGACATTTCTGCAAAGAAGACATCCAGATGGCCAACAGACACATGAAAAAGTGCTCCATATCACTCGGCATCAGGGAAATACAAATCAAAACCACAATGAGATATCACCTCACACCAGTCAGAATGGCTAAAATCAACAAGTCAGGAAATGACAGATGCTGGCGAGGATGTGGAGAAAGGGGAACCCTCCTACACTGTTGGTGGGAATGCAAGCTGGTGCAGCCACTCTGGAAAACAGCATGGAGGTTCCTCAGAATGTTGAAAATAGAACTGCCCTATGACCCAGCAATTGCACTATTGGGTATTTACCCTAAAGATACAAATGTAGTGATCCAAAGGGGCACATGCACCCGAATGTTTATAGCAGCAATGTCCACAATAGCCAAACTATGGAAAGAACCTAGATGTCCATCCACAGATGAATGGATCAAGAAGATGTGGTATATATACACAATGGAGTACTATGCAGCCATCAAAAGAAATGAAATCTTGCCATTTGTGACAACATGGATGGAACTAGAGCGTGTCATGCTTAGCGAAATAAGTCAAGCAGAGAAAGACAACTATCATATGATCTCCCTGATATGAGGAAGTGGTGATGCAACATGGAGGCTTAAGTGGGTAGGAGAAGAATAAATGAAACAAGATGGGATTGGGAGGGAGACAAACCATAAGTGACTCTTAATCTCACAAAACAAACTGAGGGTTGCTGGGGGGAGGGGGTTTGGGAGAAGGGGGTGGGATTATGGACATTGGGGAGGGTATGTGCTTTGGTGAGTGCTGTGAAGTGTGTAAACCTGGTGATTCACAGACCTGTACCCCTGGGGATAAAAATATATGTTTATAAAAAATAAAAAGTTAAAAACAACAACAACAACAACAAAAAATAAATAAAAAAATAAAAAAATAAAATAGGACACCAGGACTCAAGTTCATAACTGAGGTATGAACATACCTGAGTTATGAGTTCATTAGTCTCCTTTAGTTTATTTGCCCTCAAAATGGAGAGTCCATGTCACACATACAAAATGTATTCACAAAAATGTTATTATTTGTATATTTTCTTTTAAAAAAGCATCTTGTATATTTAGCATTTGTCTTCATTAAATCAATTCTAGCAAATAAGAGAACAGGTCATGAAATCTGACCACATTTACTAGAATCTTGGCTTCTTCACTTCCTAGCTGTGTGGCCTTGGGCAGTTTCCTTAAACTCTTGAAAAATCAATTTACTTCTTTGTAAAATGGGATTAATTATAAGTTTTTTTACAAGGATTAAAAGATTTAATAACTCAAAGTATTTAGAACAGAAACTGGCATATAACACTTTCTATATGAGTGTTAGCTATTATTATTACTGCTATTAACTATCAAAGAAACATATGCTTAGAAGTTTATCAGAATTTCCATAAATAAAAATATAGCACAAAGCTTCAACAGTTAAACTATTACTCATGAATCAAAATTTCATTGCAATGTACTAGGTAAGTTCAAATATAATGGGAAGAGCATTTCTAAAGGCACAAAATTAAACTTCAGGCTTTGCCACTATTACAATTAATATATTTACTTAACTTAAGCAACTATGAAATCTGTTAATATATGTAAGGAATATGCCTGGCATGATAAAAGGGACTGTACTATTCTGGTAATCACATATTTTATTGAAGAGCCTTTGGGCTATTTTAATATTCAAATCAGTTGAATATTTAGCAGTAATAATGTAAGATTAATATTTGTACAGGCACTTGCTCCTTTAACAGAAGACATTATAGTCAAGCTATTACCCTGCAATAATGGAAAGTTTTTTTTTAAAGCACTCTCAAAAGGAAAGCTTTTACAGGTTAGAGTTTTATTCTGATACCGTGTATTTCCATAAATAATGCCATTTCTTAAAGTATGAAACATTAATCATGAACTTTCACACTATTTCACTTTCATACACCTTAAATTGTAACTATGTTAAAATAGGCAATCATCTTATGTTCAATTTTCTGGTTTTAATTATTTAATTGATTTTAAGAAGTGCACCAAATTTTTGAGTCATCAACAATTTAGCAATCTAAATGGGTTTATAAACAAAATGTTTTGTTCCTACATTTTTATACCTGGTTAATGTTTTGCCATGTGTGTATCGCCTAGCAAAAGCAGAGATCTACATGATTTCCTTTTTACGTGTAAATTCTATTTCATAATATTAATATAACACTCCAGGCAGTACTTTACTGGGGAATTACTCCATGTCCCTGAAGAGGACAAAGCCAATTGGACTCATGCTTTAAAATAACCCCTAAGGTGTGCTATAGTCATACAGAAACACTGGCCTGCCATGATTTATTGCTTAATTTCCATATTTTTACTTCAAACAAGAAAAGTAACAAAATACTCTCTTTTTGCTAAAGAATGCAAATCTCAATTACTGCACGTGTTTCAGGAAGGTGGAACAAACCTGAGCAATATTATTTTCTTGCACCCTTTCTTATAATGAAGCACAGCAGCTGTGTTGCAGAGGTATCCTTGAACATATGCAGAATGAAATGACACTTTTAAAAAAAATTTTTATATAAAATTAGCTTCAGAACACGCTTATTTGAAAACACTTGGCCATTTACAATATATAATGGTTCTGGCCAAAAGCACTCAGGTGTGTTACTTCCTTATAGTATTATTTTGTTTCTTTGGCCCTTAGAAAACACCAGAAGGGGCTCTATTGTGTATGCAGGTGTGATCACCTACTGTGAAATATAAATTGTATCTCCTTTTAGGGGAGCAGGAAAGGAATGGGAGGAGTGCATTTGAGTACTGACTTCCTAGTTTGCCGTTAATTAACTCAGTGGTCCACTTTGGGAGAATCACAATCTCTACATATCTTGGTTTCTTTCTTCTGGTAAATATATCCTACTTCCTTCTCTTCCACAAAACCTTATTTTGTGACACTACATTAAGCGAAATGTCAAATAGAGCAGGTCAGAAATAACTCTTGTCCATAATGAACTGGAAGATTAGTGGGCAACTGCAGTTACTTACTTTCCTGTCTCAGAAGGCCCATGGATGGGTCAGTAAAGGTATTTGCCTTTTCTGAGCCTTCTTGTGGGATGACAGTAAAAAAAATATCACAGAATAGTTGATAGTTTACAAATGAGCTTCACAACATTGCTAGGATTGAGAAACATCTCTCCCACGATCTCACTGGGTTTAGTGTAATTTCATCTTCTTTATAGATACAGATGGGGCTCAGGCACCCTGAATGTTTTTCTTAAAACAGCTAATAATCATGGAGTTCAGACTCAAAAGCCCATTTATTTATTTATTTATTTATTTATTTATTTTCCTATCTATTTATTATTTTTTAGAATTTATGTCTAGAGTCATTCCTATGCCCCAAGACTTAGAAGTAAGCATGGATGGGTGGGGACAGGGAAGCCAGTGGCACAGTTAGGAAAGGGCACTCAGAAAGAAAACATGTTAAGGGTTAAAGGCTTCTCTAAAAATGAAAATCACTCACATGAATTGATAAGGCCTCTCAGCCAGCTTGGCACTTTATTATTTCATTAAATCTCCACAAAAAAAAAAAAATTCTTTATGAGCTTAGAATCCTTTTACAACCCTTGCTTTATATATGAGGAAAGAGAGACAGTTAAGTTAGAATAATTTATGGAAGGTCAGGTGGCCCTTGAGTGGTCGAATTGGGATAGTTTCCCTTTTCTGCTGTCTCTCAGGAGAGTTCTTCCCAAGGGCTCATACAGCATTTGGCAATAGTTTCACAAATCACAGATGGACAGATTTAGGAATAACTTTACATATAAGGAACAATTTTCTTTCGGTAAATGTTTCAAAAGTTGTTCTCTCCAATACGATAACCACTTGGTTCTATCAAAAATCATGTCAACAATTTACAACTCCTAAAACAGCACTCTGATTTATCATACATTTTAGTGAGTCCTGATGTAATGCTGTGAGAAGAGAACTGTTTACAGCAATCTGTCTTCCTAGACTGATTACTTAGATATTCTATATAAATTATTTATTTATGTAGAAATGAGTTTAGTCTTGAAATGTAAAACCTCGACAGAAAAGTGTAAAGCATTCCCAATAAGCATTTAACATTTCTGAATGTCACAAATGTTTATATGGTTCTATGCCCTCCCAGGCTATGGTAGCAAAAAAAATGTGCACGTCTACAGAGTTACAATTAAAAGCTACATTAAATTACACAGATGGAAAATTAAATATTTATACTTATGTAAAAATTGTGTTCTAGTATGCTATTATATTAGGATATTCAAAAGCAAAGAAATATATTTCTAAACTTTCTCTCAGCTGTAAAGCTCATTATAAGAAGACAAAAATAAAGCATACTGTAAATAGGCCAAATAATTCAAAATAGCCAATGCAGTTAATTTTTTGTTTGTTTTTTTTTTTAAAGGTAGGGTATGATTAAGTATATATTAATTTAAAGTGCATAGCACCCAACTAGAGGAAAACATGGTAATATAAGAGCTTTTTAAAATGGACAATGTAACCTTTATATTTTTTACTTTCCAAATCTATTGCTACTTTTTCAGATACGCATCAGATCTATTTGATGGTGCAAGGGTGACAGTACTGCTTGGACTTTGTGTTCTTCTCTATGACCACGTCCTGCCACTTCAACACATACTTCTACTGTAAAGGAATTTGTATCTGGATATTTGCCTTAAATACATATGGTTTTAAAAATGACCTCATATTTAAAGCATAAAATCCAGGAAACAAAGAGTGAGACTGACTTGAGTACAACAGAATTTGAACTGGATATAAGGATGGATATTTAATAGAAATAAATTCAAAATACAGCTTAGGAACATATTAGAAAAAGATAATTGTTATGTTTTATTGAGTACCTACTATACTTTTTTGTACTAACAATTTGTTTTATAATGATTTCATTGAATTTTTACAACACAATGGAGTCCATATAATTGTTATTTCCACTTCTCACACAAGGGGAAACATGTATTTACTCAAGCTGCATATTAATAATGGATAGAGCCAGGATATAAACCTAGACAATTAAACAGCAGACCCAGACTTCTTTTTACTCTTTGTTAAACCAGGTATGTTGCAGCAGTTCTTTGGAAGACATTCTGCTTTTCGAACTTAACCTACAATTTCCTTTGTTATCACTCTTTGCCATTTCTTACTTCCTTTATTAACATAGAGAGAGGAAACAATGGAATTAATTTTATGTTTAGAATCAGGCCACAAACTATTTCATGGATATCTGTGTACAAAACTGATTCTATCTGTGCTGCTGCAAACTCCTGAATGCATTTTCCTCATGTGCAGCACAGATATTATTTCATTTTTATATAATACTAGGCAGTATGTAACAATGTAACACAACTCTACTAATAAGTGTACTTTCAGGATGTAATATTTGCCAGGTCATTTATTTTTATTTGCTCCCTGAACCATATGCAATTAGCAAAGCACCACTTTTGGTGTTTATGATTACCACTCAAAGTTGCTGCCACCTGCTGGTGGTATTCCCTTATTATAAGAGAGCTGAAATTTCTCTTGTGTTAAGCCCGTATTTTAGTGTTCATAATTCTTAGCTATTTCCTAAATGCTATGTCGTCATGTATTAGATCTTAGCAAAGGTTTTACATAACTGGCAAGTAGTGGAACAAGGTTTAAAATGTTTAAAGTATGGATCTAACCACTATTCTATAGTGGTTAATCTTTAGAAAAATCTTTAAATAAATCTTTTACATCCCTACTCTTGAATGTCCTGCAGCGGTAAATAAAGATGAGCTAGTTTTACAAAGGCTGGGGAGGATAAAGGTCCATGATGCAAAAGACAAAAAAAGTTGCAAAACATTATTTACATAAATCATATGATTATGTTTATTTAAATAATAAATTACAGATTTATATGTTAAAGCTAAGATTGGAGCTGGTCAATTCCCATGGGAGGTTCATATATCTTCCAGAAAACCATGATGCTTCCATAAAAAGTGTAGTTTTCAAGGTCAAGGGAACTATCCAGTTAATCAGGACACTTAGCTGAGATAATGTGTTTTGCTACTGAGTATACAAGTTCAGACTTTTTTTTTTTAGTCTCTCTTATATAATATTCTATTTGCATGTGGTTTCTTCTCAAAAAACTCTGGTAAAAGTTTTGATAAAATTATCACTGTCTTCAAAAAACTTGTGTTCTTTTTAAATAATCACTCATAGTGAGCTCTGATAACGGAAGTAAAGCATGCAAAGATCTTTGTGTTCTAAGAAACAACATCAGAAAAAAAAAAAACCAGGAAAGATGTTATTATGGATGTTCCATGAGTAACATATTTTAATAAAATGAAGAGATTCAATGTAACAATTGAATACAAGGCACTGATGGAATATAAGACACTGCCAGATTCTCTTTTTTTTTTCTGACACTGCCAGAGGGATTGCTATTGTGTCCAATAGACCCTGAGGGATATGACATTCAAGTCATTAAAGATTCTACTATTGAGTAGTAGACAAGGAGAACATTCACATATAACAATCATTTGAGTCAAATTATGATAAATTATGTAATATGAATATAAATAAAATAAATTGTGCGTTCATGAAAGGGAAATTTCCCCAAGGAATGAAAGCAGTAGACTCTGACTTAGACTTTGAAAAATTATTAAGAACTTATCAGGTAACATTGCCAGAAATGGTCATTCAGGCAATCAGAACAGAATGAGTCAAGACATGGAGGTACAATAGATTATGAAAAGTTCAGAAAACAGCAAATTATGCAATGTAATAGTTCAGGATATGTTGGGAAGCCAGTAGATGATAACAGTGATTGCCTGATGTTGAAGGCATGTGAGTACTACGCTGAGGACCGCCTGTAAGGACGGAGAAGCCACCGAGATTTCTCATCAAGAAAGTGACACGGACATGTCTTCATTTCAAAGAGAACACCATATAAGCAAGATAAAGAATGGATGAATGGGTATGGAGTGGCTATGACAGATGTCCAGACATGAAATCATGCTAGCAACAATGAGAAAATAAGCAAGAGAAAACATGAAATATTTCAGGAGTAGGCTCTTGTTAAAGCTATAAAATGAAGAATTACAACTCTTCAGATTTCTACTTTTCCAACATGAATCTATTTTAACAGTAAGAACCATTCAAGTGCTGAAGAGAAAACAACACCAACAAATACTTTGTGTTTCTGGACACTAGCTCAATATTGTGATCAAGAGGACAAAGAAGAGTTTGAATTTTCCACCATGCAGAATCCCTGAAAGACAGAAAGCATAATAAAGAAACTCTCAGCAACTTGATAAGAGGAATGAATACGACATTAAGGAATAAATACTCAAGGACTATTTTCTCATAATAAGTGCAATACCAATAGCATGTCAAGAATGTAGAGAGATCTTCAGATTCACAGAAATTTGGAATTCTTTTATGATCAGAGGGGCTTAAAGACTTATTCAGTTTTTACTTCTGCTGATAATCATTGGTAATTCTGGCAATATATTTAAGAAGAGTTTCTGATGACATAAAATGCTGGTTGTGGGCATTTAACTCAGAAGTGTATTTCCTATATACCCTGAGATAAAGGAAAAATGTAGTATTCAACATACACAGCTGTGAAACGTAATTGCTAGACACATATGCAGCTGAAAAGAAGTAAGATATTAGGACATACACAAAACCTTCAATAATTCCATTTCCTGAAAAATTTACTTGAACCACATATTTTTACACTTAACTATTTGTTATCTATAGATTCTGTAATACATGTTATAATTGCCAAATCAAAAATATATTTGGAAATCTTTGCTGGTGAAGGCTTTGTCGAAGTCTTCCCCTGAATCCCACAGAGTGGCTCACAAAGTGCTAGAAAATAATACAAGCTAGATAAACACTTGTTACATTAGAGGGAAGAAAATGCTTAGATGAATCTGCAATAGACAGAAGCATCACAGTAGCCCAGAATCACATAGAATGAACCATTCTACAGAATCATTCCCTCTGAGGACTGCATTCACAGTGCACAGAAGCCAGCACTTAAGCACCACTTAAATAAAAACACCTCCTTGAATGAATTGGCAACAATAGACCCTGAGTATAAAATGGAATTGGAATAGATGCTGATTATGATGAACTTGTCAGCCGGCGAACCCTCGGCAGTTAAATTGGCAAATGCAGTAAGAGCACTGACAAAAAATCAGAGAACAAGTCCATCAACTCTGAACCTCATTGAAAGGAAAGAAATTGGGAGTGTGTGTGTGTGTGTGTGTGTGTGCGTGTGTGTGTGTGTACGTGTGTGTATGCATATGCATGCAAGAAAGAAAGAAGATCTAATGACTATTACAAGGTTCTTGTAATGAAATATGTGACTAAGTACATGCAGATTATGATGAATGTCAAAGAAAACTTCAATTGAGGTTGTGAAAAACAGCCACTTTAAATTTGGTTAAATATTAAATCCAACTAAAATTACATCTTGCAACTATTTCTAGGACATCATTTTCATAATTTTCAATATTCCTCTCTCCGGTAAAGACCATGGATAAGGAAGACCCAATCAAAGCTGCCTATGCCTTGTGAGACCATCGACCTAGTAATCTGGTTTCTGTTTAGGTTCATCCATATGTCAGTATGTTTCCAGCAGCCAGTACCGCTCTGGGGTTCTAACTCGGAGGTGTTATGAAAGGGGCCTTTGCCTGAGAGCCTCAATTGCCCTACAGACAAAGTACGAATTAATTAATCTAAAAGTCAAACTAAGCATGAAATAACTATAAATATACTATAGTTATATAAATATACTATGTTTGCAGGCCTGTGGGGGTTCATCTCAACCTCATGTCAGGTAAAAGGGTCTTCAACAGTCATAGTATGGGGAGGGTCTTCGAGCCACAGAAACAAAAGAAAGATATTACGTCAGCCTTGTTTCTCAAATAGCAGGGAGAGGTGAAAAGGCCATGTTCTCAGAGTAAAGGGGCATGAGTATTTCACACAGACCACGATGGAGAAAAAGCCAGCCAGGGATGACTTAGAGGTATTTCACCTCAGGAAACTGCTTCTTAGGTCATGGTAAAACTACAGGAACTATAGAATGAGAGGGAAGTGAACAGCATTGAGCCAGAGAGTTCATATCTTGTATAAGAAGTGAAGCTGGGTATTCCTAGTGCAGATATGTCTAAGCAAAATATCTGAGAAAGTATTAGTTTTGAACATCAGCCAAGTTCAAAGAACACTGGGTATCAGATTACAGTAGCACAAATCAAAAAATAACCTCTTTGTTTCTTCTCTCCTCAGGCCTTCTTCTTCCTCATCAACACTGAAAAGTTCAGAAATCACGTAAGCACTAGACAAGGAAAGAGAGAAATCAAAGTAACCTGCCAACCCTCACACCTTCCTTCTTACAACAAACTGAAAGTTCAAAACACATCAAAGCTGGGGGAATAAAATTTGGAATTTTGTCTATTACACTTGTCTAGAAGTAGCAGACACATCAGCTCTTAACATATACATGATTTCTGACTAACTGTGACCAGGACACTTTTATTACTTTAGACGATCTAGAATATTCAAAGGATCAATGCCAGGGAACATCCAATTTACCTGCTCTCTCTCTAGCAGTTTCAACAAGCATAAGGGACAGGGACAGAGATAAAACTGTTTTGTGCTGCACTCCACAGAGTTTCACTTTTTAAAGCACACCTACTCATTTATTTACACATGACTCCTTTGGGGGCAACGTATCAGGCCAGGTATCCCTAAAAACAAGTATCAGCTGTTTAGACCACATGTCACTTAACATTTAGGACATCAAGACTCCTCCCCTGCTCCTTCCTCAATTCATTTCTGAGCTTTCTTCTCAACTTTTTTCTCCCCCTGTAACTAGAAATCTCTGGATTATCTCATACTTTCCTTTTTCCTCTTTCAGTCTTTTTAACACTTTCATAAATAGCTTTAATCAAATCAACTCTGTTTGAAGTAACTAGCATTGCTTTTGGTTTCCTGACTGAGCCCTGCTGATACACTCACCAACTCTGGGTTACATATCATATATTGATACATCAATGTATACTAAAATATATTCATAATTTTTAAATGACTTCAGAATGAATATAAAAAAACAGTTCAACTCAAGTAAAAGAAACTATAAGTCAAATTGAACACATTCTTTAAAATAAACTGTATAATCAATAGCAAAAAGTCAACATAATTGTGTTGGCACTGCTAAGAACCATACTATTACATGTTTGTAGTTAGATGCTATTTGAATTTTTCTTTCTTTTTACCTTCTCAACATAATTCTGACCTTGTTCAGCATAGCATAACTGTTTTAAGACAGAAATCTACTTTTTCATAAGTAACACAGGAAAGTTCTTCAGTTTCTCTAGTGGTTTGTATATGTATGTGTGTGTGTGTGTGTGGACAATCATGGCCACTTGAAAGTACATCTTAGTACCTGAAAGAAAGTAGTATGTGAGAAAGTATTTAATATTGCTTCAAATAATCCATTTAAAGCTAGAAACAAGTTGGATAAATCAGTGTCTATCCTTGTGTCTACTTGTAGAGCATCCAAATATGTCACATATCATGTTTCTCTATTATCAGCAACAGAATAAATTCAATACCCAAGGTGAAAGATCTCGAAGAGAAGAGCATTAGATATTTGAAGGAAATTTATGTAATTTTGTGTAGACCTATCTACAAGGGTGTTGAAATAATATCTTAAAATAATATGAGTTGTCCAGGTATATTTTTCCAGGCTGTGAGAAAATATGATTTTATCAACTGTTGTAAAATCCTTTGGAAAATGAATGAAACCTGTTCAATCTGAAATAAGACACTTGAGAGAAAAGAAAAGCATCAGTGGAAAAGACAGTGATCTAATAGGGAAAGCAGACAGAAAGATTCAGTGTCTTAAAAGAGAAAGATTAATGAGGGGGAAAAATATATATATATATGGCTGATAAAATGTCATTTGATGCATTCCAGGATGGCCAACACAAGCTGGTTAAGCTGGTTAGGTAATTAGCCTTTGAAGAGTTTTTTGTTTGTTTGTGTTTTAGTCATATAAAAAAAAAAATGTGCCTTGTTAAAAAAAAGAGAACTCTAGTCTTACAAAAAAACATATCCACCAATGGGCTTATATCTTTTTCCACATTCATATTTGTAAGATAATTAAAAGTATATACCTATTCATCTCTGAGCATAGCACTGTCTGTTAGCTAATTACATTCAGCAATACACTGCACAGAGGTATACTGCCATTGGTTTCTGACATTAAGTTAGCTTTAAGCTTATTGTCTATCCTGACAAATGGAGGCAGTTTGAAACCCAGTCCCTGGAAAGCATCTGTATGATTTCCATCTGTTTGCCCAACACCTTTTCAATGGTGAGAGTTCTGGGCACATACTTATTAAACCAAGATCCAAAGAGAAATATATATATATATATATATATATATATATATATATATATATATATTTCTTTTTTTTTTTAAAGTAGGCTCCACACAGTTTGGAACACAACACAGGATTTGAACTCATGATCTAGAGATCAAGACCTGAGCTGAGGTCAAGAGTCAGATGCTGGAGCGCCTGGGTGCCTCAGTGGGTTAAAGCCTCTGCCTTCGGCTAGGGTCATGATCCCAGGGTCCTGGGATCAAGCCCCACATCGGGTTCTCTACTCAGTGGGGAGCCTGCTTCCCCCTCTCTCTCTGCCTGCCTCTCTGCCTACTTGTGATCTCTGTCTGTCAAATAAATAAATAAACAAAATCTTAGAAAAAAAAAAAAAAAGAGTCAGATGCTTAACTGATTGAGCCACCCAAGCACCCAGCCAAAATTATCCTAATGCTTGAGCTGGGGTCAAAGGAGCAGAGGGGTCCAAGTGAAAACACCTTCTCAAAAACTCTATAACAAGTCATCATCACTCCTTCAGTGCTGTCACTTATTCTTTGCTGCCTGTGGGAAACCTGTATTTCTAACTTTGAAACAAATCATTCAACTACGATGTTCATTCCCACATATATAACTATTAGCTTTGGTCCTATATAAATGTCCTATAATTGAACAGAAGGTATAGCTTGAGAGAGAGTAAATATTGAAAATCTAGGCAAGTGAAATTGACACTTGAAGAATGAATTGATAAAAGTTAAATATTTTGATGATGCATCAAGAGGAATAAAGCCAAGAACAAATAAAGAACTGAAGTATATCAGTTTATAATTTTAAAATATCTTTCCTATGGAAGGATATATAAGGAATAATAAATACCTTCAGAAAGAGATGATTCTTGTATTGAATCACATTGAGTTTAGGTCACTGCAATCCTATAAACAAATTATAGGTTCTAGATTATAGTCAGATAAATGACCTGAAGCAATAGGCATCTATTTTAGAATATATTAGAGCAGGTAAAAGATTCAATTTAGTCAGCAGTAAATGAAATCTTTATTTGTTTAAAAGTTTTAACCATTAAAGAAAAAAAATTAAAAAGAAAAAAAAAGATACAAACCTTTCAAATAGTAAAGAAAAATACTTTTGTATAACCTTTACAGAGTTCTATATGTAGCATGCTTTATTTGACCAGGATAGAAACAGTTCAAATATGCCAGACATTAGGAGAAAGGAAATATTAATTCAAAATAAGGACATTTGCTAGAAAGAAACTCAATGTATAAAAAAAATGAATCCTAATAAAATGATCAGAAGGTCTACAATAAGTAACGAAGAAAAATACTGTGGGCAAAAATATCAGAATGCTATATTATAGACTATCTGGGATGCGGTCTGTGACCTGTAAACATCCATCCCCCTCAAATATCTATCATTTTCAAATAGGCAGAATGGTACACAGATTGTAAGAAAGATTAACCACCCTCCCACACTTACCATCAAAAAGCTCAGATTACTTTAAATTGAGCATTCTCATATTCCTGGCCTCTGCCCAAGTTCATTTTAAAGATTATTTTTTACAGTTCTCTTTCTTTTTCCATACCAGCAATCTGTTCTTAGCCTTTTAAATATCTACTCAACCATTTTAGCAAGCATTTCAAATACACAGAAGGATGAAATTTAATATCAATAAAATATCCAAAGTTAAAGCCCTAGAAAACAATTTCAATATTTATCTCTGAGTATCTCTTGTAACCCAGTATGTAAGTACATTGAAATTAGAGCAGAAACAGAGTTAAAGATCTGAAGAAAAGTCATTTGATTCTAATGAGTAATTGTGCTATATAATTTTTTCTAAGATCATATTCAATCCATGATTTTAAATAACATATATTGATATTCACATTTTAATATAAAATTAATATGATAGCTTGATATTATGCATCATTCAGATACCAGTAAGTATGAATTTCATAAGGTATCAGTAAACTACTAGAACTCAAAAGTTAAAAGAGCTTTGCAGTCTTTCATAAGTTTCTTTTTGAAAGGCTGAGTTTGACCAGTACTTACTTAAATTCAGAGTATTTCTGTTAAAAGCCATCATTCAATTCTTATGTATTCAAAACACGGAAAATACAGAAATAAAATTTTTCAAATTGAGAAATTTATATTTATTAACAAGTGTTACTCTTAATACCCTAATAAGCATCTGATTTATCCAATGACACTGAGTATTTTAAATTTTTATAATACATTTTGTGGTCATTAAGTCTTTACCCCCTCAGGTAGAAGAAGTGTTCTGTGTTGAAGAATATTGCACCAAACATGTAAACACTCTTCATTTGCACAGAAAGAAAATAAAATCTGTTTAGCCAGGCACTCAAGGCACTCCAGAATTGAGCCTTATCTGTCCTGTATGAGGCAGCCTAAATGGACCGACTACTTTTTATTCCTCTGACTCCGGCTTTTGCTGGCTATTCTATGCACCCGCCAAGCCCTTCCCCATCTCTCATCTTACACTTTTTTCTAAGTTTTCAAAATCTAGCCATCAGAAGCATTCTTGAGAACTCTCAAGCACAAAATCCTTTTCTAAGCTTTTTTTTTTTTTTTTTTGGTAATGCCTTGCCAGAAGTGATATGAACAGCACCGAATTCCTATAGGGCCTTTAGTTTGTTCTAACACTTATTACAATACAGAATTTTAGAGTCAAAGCAACTTTAGTAGTCATTTCATCCATGAGACCTTTCTCTCTCTTTTTTTGGCAAATCAGAAAACTGAAGACAAAAAAGAACTTATACCTTCGACTTGCTTGCCTCCTTTCCCACCCTGTATTTTGAACAGATCTGCATATAGTTCATCATCCCTTTAAACAGATAAGCTCCTTCAAGTTTCATATCTTCTTTAATATATACTTACATTACACTCATACTTTATATTGGGCAACCTTAAATAAATGATAAATGGGCTGGAATGGAACGGGGTCAGGCAGGAACAAGTCTTGATTCTATTAGGGGGTAAACAATTCTCTAGGGACTGAGTAAAGACTATGAATATTAAAATGCCCTTCTAGTCTTTTCCCCCAACTGCAATGGTTAATCCTATGACACTGTCAAAGTGAAAGCATAAGGACAGAAAAGGCTAGTAGTTTTCTGTCCTTACTATATTCTTGAGACAATCTGAAAAACCAAATCAGACAATCCAACCACCTTAAATAAACCAAAAAGAACCTGTGAGAATAGGTTTCTCTGGGTGCCATCCCTGTATCACCTGCCAAAATCACATTGACTGATTTTCCACTTTAATGAAGGAGCCAGCAATGTAAGCAGAAAAGAGCAAGAAAATTAAACATTGTGTAACTTCATTATGGAAATATATAGGATCATGAACTAGAAAATAATAGGGGACTCATTTTAGATAGAGTGGTCATTAAGATTTATGTGAGGAAGTTACATTTATTCTGAGAAAGGGAGATGAAAGCGAACCAGCCTCAGGAAGAATCTGAGGAAGTTTATTCAAGTTTATTGCACGAGGAAACAGTACAGAGATACACTGACATGACCATAGTTGATAGTTTGGCCTATTGAACAGAAGCTGAATTTTTCCATGGTTTAAAATGAAACAGTTCACCATATGCAGTTGTACAACAGAAAGCTGTTCACACACACTTTTTATTTGGATGAAGAGCACCACTACAGAGCATTTAGCCTCAAGCTCATTCCTCTGTGTTCCCACCATCATTACACACATGGTTAATACACACAATCTTCACCAGGAAGTAGGTGAAATATGGACATGTCAAGTTCCCCCAGTAAACGAGTACTTTTCGAGGGTAGGAACCATCTCCAAACCATCTTTGTATTCCAATGTATTCCAATTCTAGCATATTCTGGGGCATTAATAAAAACTGAATTGTTGCTGAATTATATTTTATTGTATTTCATAAACTGGACTAAATTCCACAATGCTTTGTAACAGAAAATCTGAATGACTAAGGCAATATATACATCAGCCCTTGGCTAATATGGAGAAAAATACTTGTATTTTTTGCTATCACAGCTGGTAAAAAGACTTTTTGTTGATTTACAAATAGATGAGTATTTTTGCATTGTTGTGGAATAAAATGGCTGCTAAAATAGGATAAAAATAAATTTCAATTACATTGTAATATTTGATTCTATTAAAAGTCCATTCTACTTTTCTAAATAATGTAATATCTTTAGATGCTAAAAAGGGGGAAATTCAAAATTTTTTAAAATTATAAGTGTTTTAAAATTAATATACAGCATATAAAAGTAAATCATAATAATTATATTAAAATTATCAGAAAATAAATATTTAATAAACTAAATGCTTTATAAATGAATAAGTTGATATATACAATGCATTCACTAGTATTGAAAGGTATTTCTATAATAAAAATATATAACAATCACCATTTAAACTGTTTTTAAATTTTAAGTTGGGAACAACAATTGTCATAAAATTGTATGGCCCATAAAACTTCAAATAAAGGAATAAATTTTGCTCTATGAACATTTCACTGAAAGTATGTTGTTGGGTCTATTAGTTGACCCATTCCAATCAACTGGATTAAAATGTTTTCTCTACTCCCAATTCTAACGAACATGGAAAAGGGAATAATTTTTTTTTTTCTTATCTATGGCTGACTATCCCAACGGTTCTGCTTGTGTGATGACAGCAATTGAGTATTATTAGATATAGTAGTCAGCCCCCAAAAGAGCTTCCAATAACCTGCCTCCTGGTAGTTATACCCTGTACAGTCCCCTCCTTCACTGAATAAAACTGCTTGTTAACCAACAGGCTACTGGGAAAAGGACTACATGGGACCATGAGGCTGAGTCATAAAAGACATTCTGGCATCTATCTTGTGCGCTTGTGAATGAAGAAAGCTAGCATCATGAGGATACTCCTGGAGCAATATGAGGAGATGCACACAGAGAAGAGCTGAAGTCTCTTTCCAAGAGCCAGCACCATCTGCCAATCACCTGAGTTAGGCATCTTAGAATCAGATCCTTAAGTCAAATCAGGTTGTCAGACCTGATCTTAAATAATGACAACCCATGATATTCTGTATTTGTTGAAAGTGATGCAATAGCTTGTCTTCATCTCACACAAAACTGTTTTTCCTGGTTAAAAGAATGCAAGAAGTTGTCTTCCAAGAATTCACTTGAGTCTTACGCATTCAACATGAAAGCAACTGTTGAAGATGAAAAACTTCAGGGCAAGATAAATGATGAAGACAAACAGAAGATTCTTGACAAGTGCAATGCATCAACCGGCTTGATAAGAACCAGACTGCAGAGAAGGAAGAATTTGAACACCAGCAGAAAGAGTTGGAGAAAGTCTGCAACCCCATCATCACCAAGCTGTACCAGAGTGCAGGGGTCATACCAGGAGGAATGCCTGGAGGCTTCCCTGGTGGTGGAGCTCCTTCCTCTGGTGGTGCCTCCTCTGGGCCCACCATTGAAGAGGTTGACTAAACCAATCTGAGAATAAATAGGTTGAGCATTTTTCCACACACAATATTTAAAGGACCCAAATTTGTAGCAATTCCATGGCAGCTGTAATGTTGCTGCTATAGCAAAAAGACTGGGCATTCTTGATACTTGAATATGTAATATTTGCACAGGGAAAGGAAATAAACATTGCACTTTATAAGCACCGTATTGTTAAGTGGAAAATGCGATGTCTTAAATAAACCTGTATTTAAAATTGGCACCATAAAAAAAAAAAAAAAGAATGCCATAGAAGAAACCTACTTTTCTATTATTTTTCTTGGTTCATGGATCTTTGGAACTTGTTCACTGACCCTCAAGTCTCATATTCTAAAATTCTTCTCTCCTATTCTTCAAATAAACTCAACTTTCACCTCATTAAACCACCCACTATCTATAAAATCTCATAAGCATTTCCACTTTTGCCTTTATATGTGATGTTTCCAATGCATTTTAAGCCCAACCCTTCTCTGAATGGTTAACGTTTGCTCATTTATCATTAAATTTCATAGAAAAAATAATTCGTGTATAATATATAGCAAGATTATAGTGAAAGGAAATCTGAGGCCAACAATTTTGATGAAGCCTCTTACATTCATCCATCATGAACACAATCAAAATTACTGTCATGAGAACACAACTTGATATGAAAGAAATGCATTTGTATTTTACCTAGGTTTTTCCCAATGTAGATGTATTTGTTTTAAATATCAAATTAAAAAAAAAAAAAACCCACACATTTCTTTTGTACTGACCATGATGATCCTATCAACTCTGGAAAGAATCTGGCTTGTTTGTGGTTTGGGGCAAAAAAAAAAAAAATACTGTCAGTAACTATATCCTCAAAACTTGACATTTCTATTATGATATATCATTTTTATAGCATTGAAGAAGTTTGACTATTTTCTAGAACCCCCTCTTTGAAAATTATAAGGGCTACAAACATCTCAAAAGTATTATAAGTTTCTTTGCCAAGGAAAACTTAGCTTGGAAGAAAAGGCTTGGTAATAACACATAGCACAGACGGAGTACCTTTGAGGCTTGGCAACACTCATGGCTTTGCTGCCTTGGTGAAGAAAGGAGCTCCCCACAAGACCATGACTCACTGATTTCTAAGCTGGAATACACTGACAATAAAAACAGTGCCAGAAATCCTGAGAGAATTTTTGTCTACTGTCCTGAAAGTTGTCAACTTTACCAGAGCCAGGGTCTTAAATCACTGCCTTTTTAAGAAATATGTCAAGAGGATGAAAAGGAAATGTGAAGTTCATCTACTAGACAGAAGTTTGCCAACCTGCCAGAGCACATGTTCCAAAGCCCTTGACTGAACTTTGAGTAAAAAGTTCAAGAGAAAGGAAGCTCATCCTTGGAATGATTTTATAGAGCTTCTTTGTGGCTTGACTTACTTGGCAGGTATTTCTGGACACAGAAATGAATAAGCATTTTCACATAGACCCCCGTGACACTATTTTCAATAGGGATGATAAACTGTGAGCTATCTTGTTCAACTTCCTAACTAGGGAGAAAAGTTTAGAGGTAGGCAACTACATGAATTCCCAAATGCTATAAAAAACACTTCTTCGGGATTAAGTTATTATGACAAAACCTTGCACAATCCTTCCAGGAAATATCTTTATACCTCTGAAATCACACAGAACTCTTGATTAATGGTTCTGCTGAAATGACTTTTAAATTGAACACAGACTGAAAAATTCTGATGTTGACTTAAAAAAAAAAATTGGAGAAACATTTTTGGTCAAATCTGACCCAAACAACTTAATTAAATGAATTCAAATGAAGAATCTTGGATAACTCTAGTCTTACAGAAAATAGCTAGATCCCAATGTATAGAGCTGACTATAGATGCCCTGATTCCTTTGGTATCACTGGTAAGTTTTGAAACATTTCCAGCCAAAAGGAAAATAACCTCGATTTATGTCAAAGATGATGTGTACATAACAATATTAAAAAAAAAAAAACACTGAAATTCTTATTCAAGCAGCTGCCTTCTTGAGGAAATTAATTTTGAACAGAGTTAAAGTTTAATTTATTTTTAATTTGCACAAGTTCTATTTCTTGCTCTTTTTTTTTTTCTTATTTATAGAATTGGACCATTAACTCTTGCATAAAAATAGGGAGACATTTTGTGAAAAGTTTAATTTGGTCTATGGATAAAATAGATGCAAACACATTACATAAATTTTATGAAGAATTTTGCATTTACGTTATATCTGTGTTTTTCCAGGATAGGGCCTCTCCAGGCTTCATCAGATTCTCCCAGGATGCAGTAACCACACTAATTAGGAACCTCACACTTCACCGCTTAGGTAGAGCATTCTTTGACTTTTCTGGGCCAAGTCAGCATTGCCACCTTCCGTATTCCCACCACATTCTAGCTCTTATTTGTGCTGATCAGTTTTACAGTAGCTTTCTTCTTCATGTCGTTAGATTGTGATATTATTCAGAACAGGAACTATGTACTCATATTTGCATTCAGTGCACATATTAATCAGTAAGGCCTTGGGAATGATAGGTGCCCACAAAATGTCTCATAAGTGAATAAATGCAAGTAAACACGCTCTTTCAATTGTTTTGATTTTACCCCCTGGGAGCCTGTGTTTGTAGAACAAATAATTTTATGTGGGATGATATTTTCATCTTCATTGTTAATAAAGGAAAGTGACCTGGAAACAGAGTAAGACCTATCACATAATACCTAGCAAACAGTCATCTTGAAATTACACTAAATTTACTTTACTCACTATTTAAATTAGAATGAGTTGACCATATAGGAAAAAAAAATAGTAATTAAACTCTTGCCAATTAAATTAAAAATCTATACAGCATGAAGATTTAAAAAAATCATCCTTTTAATTTTTCATATCATGGAAGTTGTGCTTGGTTCTAGATACAAGTCACTCGATCCATTCTTTAAAATGTATTGCCAGAAACCATGATAAGGTAATTAACATTAAATTCAAAGGTTACATATATCCAGTCAATTTCTTTCCATAATTAGCTAAATTACTCATATAACCTAAGAGAAAAATGAGAAATGTTGAATTATTTAGGTACTGTTTATTTTCAATCTCTTTTTGTCCTCTGAGACTTCCTAATATATCTAATAACACACTAGTTTCATGTTTTATATTTATAACAGAATTTTAATATCAGAAGATTTCAATATATCTAAAATTAATATGAACTTTTTCTATTTTAACTTTACTTAAGAATTTTTATATCTTACACATATGAGAACCTCAACTCCATGTTTGTTGAACTTAATTTAATACTCCAAATATTCAGAATGAAACCATCTTTTCTGACAGAAAGCATTGTTCAAGCAATAGAAGAATATAAAGCCATAAGGCAAGATGATAAGGTCTAAATAAAGCAGCTGAAGTTAATTATCTCTGGGGAATAATTTTAAAATAATAGGTACATTAGCTAGAGGAAATTATAGCGACATATCTTCTCATAAAAAATGGAGCATGTGGCAAAAATAAAATTATAAAGAAAATGCCTTTTCTATCCTAATACAAAGTAAAGCATCAGAGTCCTTTTGTATTAAGCCAGAAACCCCTCAGTATGCAGGGAAGCCCCTTAGGAAGATCTCTGTCACCGAGCAAATGACTGGTGCATCTGACTCTGTCTGTTCACATCTATAGCTCCATCACTTTCCATCTGTTTGTGTTCGCACTCGCTCTCTCTCTTTTTTCTTTTTGGAATCCTTTTCTGAATCTTCAGTCTTAGACCCCAGAATCTTTGGAATAGTTTAATATTCAATTTGAATTTGCCTGGTTCAATTCTACAAGATAAGGTGCATGATTTCAAACAACTAATTTAATAATAAAAAATCAGTTTTCTTTTTCAAGACTGTCCTGAACATGTCTAATTATATCTATAAACACCATGATTTTATATTTGCCAATAATAATCTACTTAATGTATTTGACAGACTTATTTTGTAAAGTCAGTTTTCCAATCTTTGCTATGTCAAGGTAGTATTCACCATAAGCAAAATAGTATCTCATCATTAATTTGATGTGAGATTTCACTTAATATTTGATTTTCCAGATAAGTAAATTACCACATTTTAGTATACTGTCCTTTCCTTATCAGTACATAAAACAAAAACTTTCTCCCCAATACCCATATTTTTAAAAAAGGAGCAATCTCTCTACATTAGTAGGTTAGAATTCCAAAAAAGTTTTGAAAAGTCATGACTTACAATTATAGAGGACCAAAAATTATTAATTATCCCTAAAGATCAAAGAAACATTACTTCATTTACAAATAAATTTGATTTATGGAGGTTATAATAAATAATAATATTACTACATATGGCACTTCTCATCTTCAAAGACTTTTTCAAAATAGTAATTAGCAAGATTACACATTCAATAGGTGATATGTGGACCATGTGTTTTACTTTTTAAAAAAGTACAATTTTGTCATGCTAATCTCAGGACATATTTTTTCATTAATGATACTGAGTACTTACTACAAATTTTTATCTCTACTATATACTGTGAATATCTGTTCAGGTTCACGAATATTCTAAAAATATTTGACAAGGTTAAAAGTTAACATTAAAGAAAAAATTTATATTATCTTTGTCCTTAGTGATACAAATAGGGACTTTTGAACAAGATATTTATAGCTAGTTTCAGTTTCATGCAATGGACTGAAAGTTTTTACCCTGTACTGAGCAAATAATCACCTACTTTTACTGTTATCTCTACCTTCCCCATTGTGATTCTCAATGCTGACTGACTTCACTGATTCTAGAATTCTCTGTTGCTTAAATGTATTCTTTCCTTTGATTCTCTAGAGATAAAAAAGTATTTTTTTAATATTACTAAAAATTGGTTTAAAAAATGAAATTTGGCTGAATATGCTGGTACACAGATTATGTCTTGACTTCAACATTTAGAAACACAGAACACCACTTATTGAATATTTTATTTGAAAAGAAGGTGCTATCTTATTCTTAAATAAATTAAATGCTTGTACCAAGAATACAACAATGTGCAAAAATGAATGCCAATTCAGATGTATTTGGGAAAAATAAAATATACTTTGGTCACATTCTTTTTGTGAAAATGATCTGAATGCATACTTTTCTCTCTTCCATTTATTTCCTACTTATTATCCTACCACACTAGTAAGTTAGTAAGTTCTTTGAGAGATCTGAGTATGTATTATGTGGGATACGAATCCCTCTCAGTTCCAAAAGAGTAATTAGGTTTAATGAATCAATAATACTCTTTGATGTTCTGATTTTAGCTAATAATCTACTACTCTTAAGGAGTTAATCAGATTTTTCTTTTTTTCTCTTTGTGGGTCTTTCTTGATTCAGAGGAGAGACTGAGTGAAGAGAGAGACCTCAATTTTGCACATGTCCAAAATATAGTGAGAAATTTATGTACTATTCATATATTCATTTATTGAAAAAAAAATTCTGGTAGTTCAAGGAGGGTTACTTTGCTAATGACCACACAGTGGATCAAAAGGATATTCTTGGCTGGGAGAGAGAACAGCTCTTCAAAACCTTTCAGAGTTAGTATTGTCGGTACCCTTCCAGAGTCTATGGTGAAAATTGAAATTAGTATAATCTATCTAGTAAGTGAAGTTCTTACTGGAATTAGAGTGATTTACTTTAGAAGCTCATCGAAGTGATAAGAATATTATTGGATTTTAACTAAGTTACTATTTTAAGAAACAAATGTCCCCTTTTGCCCATTAATAATATTATTTTCACTGATCTATGTCCTTTGATTACATTTAAAATGTAGAACCTCAGCTGGTAATTCATTTTTATTGAATTAGTTCCTTTTCATTACACATAGCAGTGTTTTAAGTAAGAACTGATAGAATATAGAAGTTAACTTTTGTTCTGAAGTCTATTTGAAACATATTTTCTCCTTTTGCCCACTAATGTGTCCAACTAGTCACCAGTTTCTATTTACTCTGCCTCAGAGCTGTTTCTCTGATTCCACACAGGTAAATCACACATGGATCTTTCCATGTCCATTTACTGTCACTCATGCAGTTTCATTCACTGCCAAGGCTCCCTGTACAGAGGCAGAGCCAGTCCTCTCTGCTTTGTGCTCCCAGAGCCCTTGATACATCGCTCCTACCTTAGCAGTTTTACTCTTCTTTAAAATCACCACCCTACCTAACCCACCCGCAGCTGCACCACCCCCACTGCTGAGAGTTCATAAACATGTCTTAATAGTTCCCCAAGAGCCTGGTACATAACAGTATTTATTGGGTGGAAGGATGAATAGATGGATAAATTACTAAAATTACTTACCACCATCTAAACTTTAGGAAGAAGGAATTCCTTATGAAATTCTTGGCTACAAAATTCAAATTGTGCATTATTAAGTCAACCTTAATTTTTTTAGGCATTTACTCAGATTTCTAAGGTTGATATTGATATGGACTCTGTACCAGTCCAAGTGGCTGGATTCTACAAAAATATTCAAATTCTCATATCTACCACAGTTTCACAGTTTTCTTCAGTCATGGTTTCAAGTAAAGAACAATTTCATAACTGACTTAGCTTAGAAGACAAAAGAAAGATTTTCTGTTCTTCACTCCCTAGCCCCTAGATATGTTTAAAAGCCTGCTGGACCTAAGGAGCAAGAGGTATTGTCACCAGTTCTGCACAACTCTGGAGTAGAACCCTCCCTTCATTGACACCTACACACACTGTATTAGTCATTCGGTCTGTCATAACAAAATATCAAAAAAGTAGAATGAGTGACTTAAACAACAGAAATTTATTTCTTCAGAGTTCTGAAGACTGGCTTCCAAGATCAAAGTGCCAGCAGGTTCAGTACCTAGTGAGGGCTCTCGCCTTGTATCACAGATGCCTGCCTTCTAACTGTGCCTCACGTAACAAAGAGAAAGTATGAGCTCTGGTTTCTCTTCCTAATCCCATAAGGGCCATCCCTATCATATTGGAGTCCCACCTCTATTACCTCACTCAACCTCAGTTACTTCTTAGAAGTCCTATCTCCAAATATAGTCAGATTGGGGATTTGCAGTACAGGGTCTGGGGCTCTAACATATGAAATTTGTGGGTCACAATTCAATCCATAGCATATACACACACTTTGATTTTCCCCTTACATTTCTTTTCCTGACATTTCTTGACTTGATTGTACGCATCTGAACACAACTAACCAACCGGGACACAAGTTCAAGTTTCACACAGTACATCTGTCTTTAGAGTTTAGGATGTGGGCATTCCCTTCATGTGTAACTTCACTATGCCCAATACAAGGTGGATCTTTGTATATAAGATTCAATCTGGTACTTTGAAAAGAAATGAAATGTGGAGCTCACAAACTTTTTGCACTTGAAAGTGCCAGACTAGAGGAACTTACCAAAGAGTACAGGAGGAAAACTTTCTTTCTAATCTCTAATATTAGAACTCAAAGCATATTCTTATTAGTTTCTATGATATCTGCAATGCTAGCTGGTTAACAGCAAGTTGAAAGGTTTAGGGCTATTAATTTTATCAAAGGTTGCTTGGGATTCAAATGGTTTCTAAATAAACATGGCAGGAAATTTTGTAAAATAACAGGGAGTTAGGAGGAAAATTCAAACGGTGGTTTTGTCTATGTCTAGTTTCATGTGTTCCTTCTTTTTTTTTTTTTTTAAGATTTTTATTTATTTATTTGACAGACAGAGATCACAAGTAGGCAGAGAGGCAGGCAGAGAGAGAGGAGGAAGCCAGCTCCCTGCTGAGCAGAGAGCCCGATGCGGGGCTCGATCTCAGGACCCTGGGATCATGACCTGAGCTGAAGGCAGAGGCTTTAATCCACTGAGCCACTCAGGCACCCCTCATGTGTTCCTTCTAAGTAACAATGATTAGGATTCATGTTATTATCAATATCTTGGTGAATGAGGCATCTGCTACAGTTGTCCTTTTAGTTTTGTGTTATTAGGGAGACAAATGTTTCCTTTATGCAAGATAAGCCTTACACTTTAGTGCTATTGCCTATTTATTGCTCTGAAAAAAAAATCAATATGTATTTTAAATTACACATATAATTGTTTTGTGTTTTGGTGCCTAATTCCTTTCCTTGAAATGCATGAAAAAAATTAAAATGTTCCAATTGTTTCCTTTAATTCCTTTCATGCACTTTTGTGGAGGGAATTAACCTCCACACTCTAAAATGATTGTATGTGTAATATTAAAAATGGAACATCTCATTTCCTTTTTATTTCTATTGTGGGGATTGTAAACACCAGAGGTATCTAATGAAGACCCTATTTTTACAACATCACAAAATAAAAAAGGCACATTGGAAATACAACTAGAAGCTTGTTTTTTCAGATTGGTCCCAAGACCTCCTGCAACACGCTATTTTGTTGTTGGTTTGGGGGGGGGGGGCTACTTCCATTTTCTTGTTGCCTTTCTTTTACTTCAAACTTCTAATAATTGAATATGACAAAGGGTCAACAAAGTAGCTGCATAGAGGTTAGCATCTAGTAACTTGAGTCTTCTTTATTAGGGCCTATGATTTCCTAGTTGTAAGACTGTGCATCTAAAGTCACTAAGTTCTGTCTACAAAGCAAGCCCACAATAAATGATCTAATCACCCCCAACAGTGCAAATCCTCCTCCTTTTTTTAGCTCCTTTTTCTGTAGACTCTTGGAACATTTGTTCTTTGGAGTTGTGTGGGTAAAATTTCTCTGCCTTCACATGTCAAGTTGTTCCTTATCAAATCCAGACATTTTAAAATGAGATCGGATTTACTCATTTTGCCTTATAATTGTTTAAAGTTCAAAATTATTGTTTTAGCATTGCTGACTTTAGCTATCCAATATACAATTATAAGTACATAGATATCCTTTCCAACTTTTTTTGTAATAATATACAGATTTTAATAGGTAATTTGAATGATTTTATGTGTGTGAGTGTACACATGCATGATGAAGTGAAACAGTAATTTCCTCCCTTTCGGCTGATTTTGCTCATACTATGGGCACAATTCTCAGCTTTAGTCTACTGCAGATTGAACTATCCATGAATATTCATTCCACAAATATGTTATAATAATTATAAAATCAAATACTTCTAATAAATTTATAAATCATGGATGTTAAATCTTAACTCATAACTCTACTAAAATCTATTTTACAAACATAAAACAAACAGCAAAATTCATATATGGAAAACAAAATGTTCCTATTTGAGTTGTAATCTTAGTTCCACTCACAAGATCAGTGCCCTTCCGTAACAGGCCCTGAAGGATTTCAGATTTCAGCGTGACTTAGACTGAAACTCAGGCTTTAAAGAATCTATCTTATAGTCCTCTGACGAAGTAATTGGCTGGAAAAATTATAATAAAATTTTCATAAAGTTCATATTCATGAAGTGGCAAAAATTGCTTTTAGGAAATTATGATATTAATAATTTACACTCGTGTCAATAGCATTTCCAAATAACTCAAACTCTACCTTGAAAATTATGGACCTACTTTGATTTTTCTCTCACATACAGACAGTTAAATATGCTGAGACACATTGAGATCAAGATACAGATTATTCATTTAAGAAGATAGCTCCATGTTTAATTAGAGATTTATCATCTTAACTAGCCGTACTATTGCTCTGAATTAGTTTTCCAGGGTTTGCAGAATTAAAGATGGTAAAAATTGATGAACCTTAGTTGTATTTTCCCCCGAAGGGTACAAACTTTTATTACATTTCAGATGCAAAACACAATTAGCCTCTAACCTAACCAAGTTAATCTCCTTGAGTTAAGCTTATGTGTTTCTGCTTGTCTAGAAACTTTTAATGAAAGATCTATGTCTTTACAGCCGATTTTAATAACCTCTTTATTTGCATCTCTGCCCTTGTTTAGAGGAGGAGTTAATACAATAAGCTCTGGGATTACAGAACACTCTTTTAAAATTGAGGGTAAATAAAATTCTGTGACATTCAATTGGAGCAGCACTCAGCAGGAGATGGACATCAACAATAAACATTATTCAAGTTCCAAAAGTTTCCATGTAATTAACTAAGATGGATACATTAGTGCCATCCATTATATTCTATTCTTAAACTCCACACTCTCGACCATTATGTAGGGCCATTTTGACAAGACTGGATTTAAAAAGAAAATGATTTATTTTATAGATAAGTAGTTGTTTAGGGAAAATTTTTTTTTTCTCAGAAACAGAACCATTGAAACTTATCTTAATGCTTTTCATAGCATATTCTCAAATGTTCATTTATGCCCAAACTGTATTTCTTGCTGAGCAAAGGTTTTGCTGGGGTAAATATACTCAGTCTCAAAATAAGAAATAAATGGTCATTTCTGAATTTACACACTGTGGCCTAAAATCAATGACATAGCTAGTAAATTGTTGGGTAACTATTGTAGGCATTCTAGTTTTATCCTGCAGGAAAAATTATGTCAATTAAGAAAAAACAAAAAGTGGGTGGCTGGATGGCTCAGTCGGTTAAAGCCTCTGCCTTCAGCTCAGGTCATGGTCTCAGGGTCCTGGGATCTCTGCTCGGCAGAGAGCCTGCTTCCTCCTCTCTCTCTCTCTGCCTGCCTCTCTGCCTACTTGTGATCTCTGTCTGTCAAATAAACAAATAAAATCTTAAAAAAAAAAAAAACCAAATGAATATAGAAGGGAAAGAAAAAGAAAATCATATGTTTATAGATCAAATTACAGAAGTAACAAATGATTTCTGTGGTCCAGAATTACCCAAAATATAGAAACACAATAACCTGATTAGCTTGTCACGTACTGGTGGGTTAGCACAATATCATCTGTTTCATTACCAACAGTGTACAATTATTTCCTCAAAATGAAATCAAGACATTGTGTCCAAAAATTACATTTTTAAATGGACTTACTAAAACTAAACAGATTTTTTTGGATATCCAATGGGAATTTTCCCAAAAATATCACATGTAGAATTGTGAAACATAGAATCATTATGCTATTTTCGGACACATAGCACCATTTTTTTGTGGTCACTCAACAGTGAGATGCCAGTAGACAGAATCCATACCTAATTCAACCTCCTGCACTTAGCATGGATTCTAATATATGAAAACAATCCATAAAGATTTATTCAATATGGATTGAATACATGATTGAATCAGCAGACTTTCACCAACCCAACAACATTTACCTAGAATAAGAAGGAACGGAAAATAAATTTGAAAAACTTAATTTTCATAAAAAGTCGGCACAGAAATTTCAACCTCATCTAAGTAACTTACATAGAATTGCTTATATTGTTGATATAAATTTTCTTGCCTCAAGGAGATTCTTAAATTCATGTTCTTCAGTCAATAAAATCATACATGAAGCAGGAGCTGCACCACTTGCCACTGAACTGTGAGCAAGGTCTATCCTCTTGTGTTTTTTTCTTACATTACTTCATGATTCTTATAATGGACTCTGCCTGCAGGCTCCTTCTAGCCCAATCCCCAACTGCAGGCTATTTCCCACATTTTTATTGGAGGTAATTTTCGGCAACATGATGTTATCTTTGCCTTTCCCTAATGACACTTTCCAAATAGCTAGCATTTCATTGCTTCAGGAATAAAGTCCAAGCTACTTAGCACATCATTCAAGATCTTTCCCAAATGGGTCCCAACTTTATCTTCTTGAAATGCAACTCTAAACAAAATATAATTACTGTCTGCATATAAGGATATTCCCAAGAATTATAAATTTATCTTTCAGCCTTTAGTTTGTTTTTTTCCATCAACAAAATGTCTTTGAATTTCCAATCTTCTATATTCAATTGGCAAGCCCAGTTCCAATATCACCCATTCTTTAAAGCCTTCTAGAATCCTCCAGGCATAATTAAACACTTCCTATACCATAATATTTACTATATATTTCTATGACAGCACCTACCATGTCCGATATTAGTGATATTTATTAGGTACTATATCTTGTACCTCATGTATTTATGCCTCTCCTTCTTCTGAAAGGAAAAAGATTCTCCTTATTCATCTTAAATGCCTGGCTTCTACAATAGTGTGCAGAGACAGAATGAGTTCAATAAATATAAATAGAGCATGAAATAAAGTGGTTACAAAGGACTTTGGGGACACACATATTTTGCCCAGTGACTAGACTGATGAACTCCCAGCAGACATGTGTAACTTCTTGAAGTCTTTTTTTCCCAGTCAGAAAGGGGGGCTCATACCAGGCATGTCTCAGTGCTGTCTCTTGATGGTAAATAGTTTTCTGACCTTAAGTAAACACATACTAACTGGTTCTCCAAAACCTGGGACAGAAGTTGACTTGTCAACTGAGTGGACCATGGTAGTCTGCCTGTCAAACCTCAAGTAAGTATATTTTACCAAGATGGCTTGCACAGAAGAGGAAATCAGGACCAGGACCTGCCCACAGAGTCTTATTAACCAACTTAGAAATTCTCTCTACCGTCAGAGAGAATTTATCTCTAACTACATCCTTTTTTCTCTGTCAAAAAGATACACCTTATTTAATAAGCTGAATGTAACATCACTAATCAATGGCGCTAAATAGCGGGAGGAAAGGAAAAGAAGGAAGTTCTTTCTATATGTTAGACTTTTAAAGACACATTTACTTAGGAAATGTATAATAGATCAGAAGACAACATTTCTTTTGAAACAAATAAGCTCTGTTCAGTCCCAAATTACTCATGAGTCTAGATCAGTAAAAATCATTTATATGATAAATCTGTAAGTTTTGAAATGAAATATTCTTCCTGGGTAATTTATTATCCCAATGAACTAATAACCACTGTGTTTTACATGTATATTCTCTAATCTGCTAAAATTCCCTAGTAGATAATATAAGGGTCCTGGGACTCACATTATATGCACAATTTGAATCATGACTGTTAGCCTTTAGTGCAGTAACCAGCTACAAAGCCAACATTTCAGCACTGATTACACTGGCTGTATTCTCCTCCTAAGATTTACACTCACAGACTCTGAGATGAAGTCTGCCATGTGTTAGATTTAATGTAGTTTTTTTGACAGCTACCGTCCTGTAAAATAATGCCCAGTGATGAGATGGTATTACAGAGTCAATTTCAGCTTAAAGGACAATTCATGAGATGCATTTTATACATTTTCCTATATGGAAGCAACAAAGAAATAGCTAAAATGTTAAAAAGAAGAAGAAGAAGAAGAACAAGGAGAAATTTCTTCCTTCTTGCATTTATTTTTCTCAAAATTGTTCTAGCCAAGAGAATGGGGCTTTAAGTTGGATGCACAGAAGTGAAGGGCAATTAAATGTGTGTCATTTATTTTACAGAAAGAAGCAGCCTTTATCACAAATCGTATTGCCTTTCCAGTCTCTCAGGAAAAAAAAAAAAAAAACAACCACATTTCACTTCACCTTTTTCTCTTCAGTTATTAAAAATAAGCCCTCCAAATACAGAGACCAGACACAGTTACCTAAAGAAAAGAAACCGTCTAATCCTCTCTCCAGGCACGTGGAGGAGCTGAGGCTCCTTTACCTCTACAGCTTTGTTAGAGCCTCGATAACTGAAGCAAGATAAACTCTGACTGAACAAGCAATATGTTGATAGTGTCTGTGCAAAAGCTCCTGTGGTTCGGCCAGCTGGGATCAAACTAGAGCACAGTGGCCCTGAGCACCGCGGCTTCCATTATGCTGGCCTCATTCTTTCATCAGCGGTGTCCAAATACAGTCATTCTTGTCAATTTATGATGCATTTAGTTTAAATTTCTGCACAGAATGGGCTTTTAATGTGAGCTGTGTTTCCAAAGAATATGCTCTACAAAAAAAGCAAAATGTACACTTATCCCTTAATCATCTGGGATGACAATCACCGTTACTATTATTTTTATTGCCACTAACCCTAATATCTGACATTTACATTGTTCTTTCAACACTGCAAAGAATTTTCATATTTTTCCTCTTGCTTATGAGATACAAGACAGAAACCTTATGTGTTAGAAGTCTGTTTTCTTGTTTCCTTTCGATAAATGAGGGAGGTAAGAAAGAGAATGTACATCACTTGGCCTAAGATCATGATGATTACTTGCAGCATCTGAATTTTAAATTATTGCCAACTCCAGGTCCTATTTTATTATGTTATGGTGATGGTAAAACTGCATATCTAACTGTATATTAAATATCAATTATCAAACATCCCGAGGAACACAAATTCCAAGCATCCCGGGATAACCACTGTTATTTTGGTTTATATAGGTATAGATCAATATTCATCTGTATATTTTTATATACATACACAGTGAAAACAAGCACACAAATATAATCATACAAATCTATAAATTACTTTTTCAATTTTTTTAAAAAAGATTTTATTTATTTATCAGAGAGGGGTGGGGAGAGAGCGAGCACAGGCAGACGGAATGGCAGGCAGAGGCAGAGGGAGAAGCAGGCTCCCCGCTGAGCAAGGAGCCTGATGTGGAACTCGATCCCAGGACGCTGGGATCATGACCTGAGCCAAAGGCAGCTGCTTAACCAACTGAGCCACCCAGGTGTCCCTTACTTTTTCAATTTTTATAGGATATCTTCATATTCACATGTTGCACGCTTGTTCTATTACTTTCTAAGGATAAATGGCAAGATGTACAACTTCTGGCTTGAAGAAATGGGCATGATTGTAAGGAATCTAACAAGCCTACCGGCCTGCCATTAAATCACCCAGTTCCTCCTTAAAATCTTATTGTCTTGGAGAGCTTTCCTCTACTGCACCCACTATTTAGAGAATGGCCCTAAATGGGGTGATATTGTTTGATCAGAATATAGTAGCTACGTAGGTCCTTCCCACAGATTTAGGCATGAAACACTGGCACTGCACAGTATGTACCAAACTTCAAACAAAGAAACAAAATCACTCTGCAGAGACTGCTTGGTCAGCTGAGCACCTTCTCCACGTGCCTACTCAAAACTGCCCCTAGAGGGGCACCTGGGTGACTCAGTGGGTTAAAGCCTCTGCCTTCGGCTCAGGTCAGGATCCTGGGATCAAGCCCCACATCAGCCTCTCTGCTCTGCAGGGAGCCTGCTTCTGCCTGCCTTTCTGCCTACTTGTGATCTCTGTCTGTCAAATAAATAAATAAAATCTTTAAATAAATAAATAAAGGATCAAAAAACAAACAAACAAACAAACAAAAAAACCTGCCCCTAGAAGTGGAAGGAAAAGTAAACTGTAGCAGCGGCAGTTGGGGGAGATTTGGGCTATTGCTCAGGTTTGACTGAATTAAAAACGTAAGTATGAAGCAGACATTTAGTAAATAATGAAATTAAAGGGTGTTTACTATTATATTTATATAAGAAAAATCCCAAGTAAGAATTCTTATTTTGTGGCAAGCAATACTCTTAAGTACTTTGCCTATCTTGCTGCACATAATGGTCACAATACCCTCATGAAGTGTTATTTTTTTTTTTCCCCAAGATTTTGTTTATTCGTCAGGGAGAGAGCATAAGCAGGGGGAGCAGCACACAGAGGGAGAAGCAGGCTCCCTGCTGAGCGAGGAGCCCATGTGGGGCTTGATTCCAGGACCCTGGGATCATGATGAGCTGAAGGCAGAGGCTTAATCCACTGAACCACCCAGGTGTCCCTGAAGTGTTATTTTTAATTGTTATTTACCCAGAAGCAAAGTTAAGCTTAAGGAGGTCAAGGGACTTCTCAGAGGACTTCAAGCTAAGGAGGGATAGAGCCACAATACAAACCAAGGCAGACTGACACGAGTCCACATACTCCACCAACTTGCTATTTAAAACATTTTTAGAATTTTCCTTCTCTTAAAAAAGAACAGAATATTCCTCTAAATAGTCAGATATATAGAATATAGAGAGTATCTTCAATAATAAAAATTGCTAATACTTGTAAGGTATTTATTATTTACCAGGAGTTCTTCTAATATATTCTGAATTGCATTTAAGGCATTTCAGGGGCACCTGGGTGGCTCAGTGGGTTGGGCCTCTACCTTCGGCTTGGGATGTGGTCTCAGGGTCCTGAGATTTGAGCCCCGCATTGGCTCTCTGCCCAGTGGGGAGTCTGGTTCTCCCTCTGCCTCTGCCTCCTGCTCTCCCTGCTTGTGCTCTCTCTCTCAAATAAAGTCTTAAAAAAAAAATTTTTTTTTTTTTAATTTAAAAATTAGAGCATTTCGGCCAGGCATCTGCGTGGCTCTGTTGGTTAAGCGGCTGCCTGGGGTCTTGGGATAGAGCCCTGTGTCAGGCTTCTTGCTCAGCAGGGAGCTGCTTCTCCCTCTTCCTCTCCCTGCAGCTCTGCCTTCTCATGCTATCGCTCTCAAATAGATGAATAAAATCTTTTAAAAAAATTAAAAATAAATAAAGCATTTAGGCCAATTTTACACATAAAAAGACAGGCATAAGAGGGTAAGTAACTTTCCCTAAGGTCCCTCTGCCAATAAGTGGGATACACATCCAGGCAGCCTGGCCAGCTCAAAGGGCTTAGACACTAAATTACAATGCTTCTCATTAATATTCATCTCAGTGTAAATATTTCCCACCAGAAAGTAATTGTGTAAAATACCATCTAAATACACACAATTAGTCTAATACCCATAGAGGCTACAACTCAAACCAAATCTTAACTTTTAGGGTAACAAGAGAAAGAATATATAATGATTGACTGTTATGCACTGAATTATTTCTCTTCAAAATTCACAGGTCGAGGGGCGCCAGGGTGGCTCAGTGGGTGAAGTGTCCGCCTCTTGATTTCTGTTCACGTTGTGATCTCAGGGTCCTGAGATCCAGCCCCACATCAGGCTCCCTCTCAACAGGGAGTCTCTTGGGAATTTTCTCTCCTTCTCCCTCTTCCCCTGCTCTCTTTCTTTCTCTCTCTCTAAAAGAAAAATAAACTAAATAATTTTTTTAAAAAAATTCATAGTTTGAAGTCCTATCCCTCCATGTGACTTGTATTTCCACACAGTGCCTTTAAGAAAGTAACTAAGGTTGAATGAGGTTATAAGGGTGGGGCTCTAATCCAATAGGATTAGTGACCTTCTCAGAAGAGCCACATGTGTGTAGGAGAAAGGCCATATGAGGACACAGTGAGAAGGAGGCCAATTGCAAACCAAAGAGGGGCCTCAGGGAAAACCAACTCTACTGCCTCAATCTTCAGCTTCTAGCCTCCAGAACTGCGAGAAAATAACTTTCTGTCATTTAAGCCATGTAGTCTAGAGCACTTGGTTATGGCAGTCCTAGTTAAGACATTGACCAACTCATACATAAATCTGGCAACTTAGGAACAGCTAGGTATGAGAGAGAGAAGGTTTGAGAAAAAATTTCAAAAACTAGTTAGAATGCTAGTGAAACATTTCCAGAGCAAGAAAGGATACATTTCAGTTTCTCCCAGCATCCATCCAAGTTTTTGCTTTAGATTCCCAGTATGAACACACATGCTTTACAGTAATTGTGCGAGCTATAATGCACCTGGTTAAGACAGTAAAGAACTACTTTTCTAGTTGTAGCAACATTTGGTGACAAAATAGCAAGTTCTGCAAACATGGGAGAGACAGATTTGATTTGTAAACCAAATTATATACCTTTTAATTTTAAGATCCCAACTCAACTCATGAATCTTTCATGTTTGGTAATATCCTGTACATTAGAGATTGAAATTTTGTTGTGGTATAACAGTGTCTGTATATGTTCAATTTCCATTACTCTTAATGAGTGTTCTGCTCAAACTGGTTTGTAAAAAGTTCACGGTGTGAAATGCATTTTGATTTTATGTAAAGATGAGATTCATCTTTCAGACTTCAAGCACTGAACAGAAAATAAAATGTGGATTTTAACACCATAACCATTTCTTACTACCAAAAAAAAAAATTAACTAGAAGTCTGCTACAATTTTACGAAGTACAACTTATTCAATTTGTAAAACTTTGAAGATAAGGTGCTATAATTTACAGACAATTTACTAGCTCTAAATCCTGCTTGAACTATAGTTTTACACTGACTGATTTTCCTAATCTATGCTCTAGCTTGTCAATTTTGTTGTCCACTCTAACAAGAAACATAGTCAGTGATGCATAATAATATCAGGTTTGTGGATTTGAATAGACATGACATTCTGAAAAAAAAAAAAAAAACCTTCTCCTTAAAATATAGTATTTGAATAAAAGCATTTAACAGATTTGTTCTACTTAAGACATGGGAATAAAAAACTGTTGTCTAATTTAGTTAACTGTTAACTAATTTAGTTAACAGTTTAGCTGTTTTCAAATTTAGTTAAACTGGGTATGACACCTATTGTTATTGAAGATTTTATTTATTATAAAGTATTTGATGGACACTTTTCAACTAGAATGCACCAAAGTATTGTTCCTTTGTATCTTAGCATTACACTGTGAAATCCTTATTGCTAAGTTTTTCTTTAGCACCACATTACACAGGAAAACAGGTACTACAAGACAGGATGATCTCTTTTTTGTCACTTCACAAAGTACAATTAGAGGTTCACTAATTATTGTTTTATACTTCACATTATGTGGAAGGACAAATGGATGCATAAGAGAATGGAAGAATGGATAGTTCATGAATTTTAGCGTGTACACGTCTACCCTAGGGCTTTCAAAAGTCTGCATAAGGTAACACAGCTTAAATACAACTTTAAATAATCAGAAGCTATTTTAATAGAATAAAGTATAAGTAGACTAAAAATAATTTACCTGAATTAGTAACTATTAATAGTTATTGTTAGCAATTATACAATAATCTTATTAAATGACTCATCTTCAAACACCAGTTTGAAATTATATTTGAGGAATTTGTTAAATGTAAGCATATATTGGTGTATAATAATTTAATTATTTAAATTTAATGAAAAATATATTGATCTCCAATATTGTATCTACTTAATAGGAAGAAAAATTAAAGATATATTAAACCAGTAATATGTTGGTCAATTAATTACTGGAAAAATACTTATTTTTCTTAGAGAAATCATTATGCTTTCTGATTAATATCTTGCTTAATAGAGAAACCTTCAGATTTTAGTCAGTAACTACATAATTAACCTAAAATAATTTTCTTATAACCATTTAAGTGTCTAAAATTCTTAAGGTCTGTGATAAGAAGGAATCTTGATTAAGATAGCTTATATCATACTGTGTATACATGTCATAAGTCTTCTGTTACCTGCCAAAAGAATATCCTTCTGTCTCTTTATCTCCCTCCCACCCTCCCCACACAAGCCTATCTTTCAGTCTTCTTTTTTTTTCTTTTTCTATTCAGTACTCCTTCCAAATATTTCTTACCGAAATAAATTTCTATAGGACTAGAAGAATAGTATCCTATTAAAATGAATTCATTTTGTATCTGTAATTGAGTCCTATTGTGTTAACACTGAAACTGTTCTACAAAGGACTTTTGAACCAATCATATATGCAAGAATACCTGTGGCACATTAATGATCTAGTCTTTCCAGAACTGCATGATCTGTTACCTGGCAATTTTGATAATGTAATTTTCTTTTTTTATAGGATCCCAAAACCCAGAAGATAATTTCAAATATTTGTCTTTATATTTTGGTTCTTTTAAAATAGATTGTATTAATTTTTCATATGGCCACAAATGACTCTTATTAGTGAGGTGAAGATTTATTTATTTTATAATCTACAGCCCAGGAAAATTAACAGTGGACTTTATATGAGAGGGGTAACATTAAGATTAATTTCATAGACAGCAAAAATTCATTTAGGTTTAAAAATGTATATTGCAAAATTCCAGAAACTTTAGAAAGCTGGTCTTCAGATTACAGATTTTTTATAGCATACAAAGGAAAGTAGATTGGTTGTATTAATTAAATTGGCTTCAAGCTTTCTAGAGGTCTCTAATAACTTTTTCTAAACTCATAGTTTGGTGTTTTTTCCCCTTACACTTAAAATTGAAATTTCTCTCCTAATGGCTCTGTTTCTTGAACTTTTTCTCTATTTTCCCCAAAGAATCATAAGATTCTCATTTGAAGTTGTGTGAATATTAGATATCAGTGATGACTTGGTCAAGCAAGTTTTTATGTTTAATAATGCAATTTCCTCTGTTTCAATTTTATTGCTTCATGTAGAAAAGATTTGGATATGATTTAAAAAAGAGAGAGCTGTAAGAAGTAATAAAAACATGTGCCTTCTAAAATCATCATCTAAATAGTTAAATAAAAATACTAAAATATGAGGTATTTTATATTAAGTTCTATAGCCGTATAATATTATAGCCAAACTAATGCCATAGATGTGAACACTGGTTAGTAATCCCAGACCCTACCAAGACGTCAAGGACAATATGTATCACACAAACCCATCCAACAAAACTTTGATCCTTCGCTTTGTTATTTGCTACCTACTAAAAATGTTAAACAAAAATGTAGCCAATTTTATAGAATAGGAGAGAGTGTATTGAAAATTAAGATCTCTCAACAAGAGCTGTTCTTTTGGCCCACTTCTCAGCATTCCCATTAGAGTCTGTCTATATGCACAGGCTGCCCATGAGGACACTTCTAAAGTCTTCTCCACCAGCTCAAGACCTTAATGCCACTCCCAATTCTCCTTTCCTTCTCATCCCACTTTTGCACTGTCATATTATTCTCTTATTTCATTTAAATATGCCCCTGAGATACCCTTCAGAAAGGTCTTTTCAGATTGCCATGATTGCTTCCCTAGTTAGAAACCGGAACCATCTCTCTACAACCAGTGTTTTAAAAGGTCTCCTTGACATTAATGTCTTCACTCTCTAGTTTCACTATTGCCACCTTCTTCTGTGCTATGAGCTTTCTGAAACAAATTTAAATATCATGCTCTCTTGCTTACAAAACTTGTGCTGGCCCCTGGGGATTTTAGAATAAAGTCCAAACTCCTTACATTCTTGTCAGTTCCATCCAAGAACCTTTAGAACAAACCCCTTCATATGAATATATTCTGTTTTTACTAACCTTGGTTATTCAGCATTGATAGAGTTTTTTTCCCTCCATACCCAGGACATTCCTATTTTTCCTCTAAGTCCAGTTCTAATATAATCCCCTTATTTATAAGAAACCCCAACATGCCAGTCTAGTATATTATATCTTTATAAATCACACTGAATTGTGTTCTCACATATCTCTCAAATATACCTTTAATGTATTGCATGGTAGGTAGAATAAATAAACTCCACTCAATATTTTTGAACACTTTGAGGAACAGAACTTGTCATAACTGTCAATGAATTTCTAATACCTAGTATAGTAGCTGAAACACAGATTAGACAGGAAATGACTTATCTTGCCAGGATACAGATGTTAAAATATTTTTGCTAATAAAATAGTCTTTAAAAATGACAGAAAATGCAATTTATAAGTAAAGTTTATTTGCACACAGATCCCCATCAATCTTTGGGAGAACAATTTCACAAATAAAAATTTAGAGATAAAACTACATTCCTTTGCATATAATCTTTGCTTCAGAACACAACTGAGGAAAAACAATGAGGTTGATCTAACCTATAAAGGCACTGAATTTGAGCTTTCTGGATAAAACAAACACTGAGCAGCTTAACTTGGTGTTTTTAACCTGAGTCCTTTATCTATCTCATTCTCAAATGCATCAATCTGAACCCATTTTTTAGCACTCCCTGTTCACTAGTTTATGGAAACAGAGTCTCCTCTGTGTTGCTAAGCGCACAACCTGTCAGGACAGCCCCATTCAAGTATTATTAAATAACTTGGGTTCTACCTCTATATGTAGACAATAATCACAAAACATGTCCACTTTGTGTTTTGTACCTCTGGATCCTCTGGATGAAGAAAAACCTTTATGTACTTCATTTGTAAATTTCAGATCAGCTTGCTGACCAAGCTAGGCTCCCCAGGGAGCAGACTTCTAAATGGAGATTTGAAAACAGGACATTTATTAGGAAATGCTCCCGGTATTAAATGTCTATGAGTGGGAGGAGAGATTGACCATAGTGAGAATTTGAGCAGTGATACGATCTAAACAAAGATCACAGCCAACCTCATGGAGAACTCTGATGATATTGTAGGCCCTCATAGTTATTCCCATTTGGGTCAAAGGCACCAGGACATTACATGCTCTGTGATAACGAATCACTGGAGGCAGACTTCCATAGAAGAATGTCTGACTTTGAACAAGGCAGTTTTCTTCGATGGACTGTATTTTAACGGACCCTCTTTTAATTCCAAGGAATTAGAGAAAAACTATTCTTGAAAATTACTTGGGTTGTACATTAACCATAGCTACTAAATTTTGATTTGCTTTTATGCTGGGACGGTTTCTCCCATTGCCTGTCTGTCTGTCTATCTACCCATCTAAAATATTAATATGAGATAAAGAGAAGTCTTTAGCTAAAAATGTTAACAATATTATAAGAACTTTGTAATATAATTATTACAAGTGGTATGCCAATTTAAAATTACTTTATATAAATACATTTGGGTTTTATTCTTTCTCTGTGTTCCTGCCAGAATGGATGAGAGATAGACCAGATTAGTATGTTAGTATGTTAGAGTTTTTAGTTGCAAGGTTGGTTTATGATATATATATATATATATATATATATATATATATATATATATGCCGACCTGATTATATATGTATATATCTGAGCCAAAGGCAGATATATAAAAATATATATATAATTTTTTTTTAAAGAACTCTCCCCTCAACATGGGGCTCGATCTTAAAAACTTGAGTTCAAGAGTCACATGCTCTACCAACTGAGCCAGCCAGGTGCTCTCAACTGTTATTCAAACAATTTGATATATCAATTTAAAATGAGAGTTAAGAGACGGTCCAAGGTGATGAAGTAGGAAGATCCTGAACTCATCTCCTCCCTTGGATAAGCCAAATCTACAGTTATATATGGAACAAACACCTTTGAAAAAAGATCTGAAAACTAGATGAATAGCTTCTTCACATCAACAAAGGAGAAAATGATCACATTGAGGTGGATAAGAGAAGCAAAGATGTGGTCTCACCAAAACCTCAGAGCAGATGCATCAACTCATAATCAGGAGAGATCTCACAACTCTGGAAATCCTTTTTGGGGAGCAATGAGTTTGTACTATACATCAGGCAAACGAACTCTTAAGACCTGCACCAGAGACAAGCCCCTAAAACATCTGGCTTTGAAAACCGTCAGGGTTTGTGTCCACAGTAGCCAAAGAGCTATAATGAACTGAGAAACATTTCTGACAGGGCTACATGCAGACTCACTTGCCCCAGGGTTCAGTGTAGAAGCAGCTGTTTGAAAAGTATCCTGAATACACTGAAGGAGATTCATTTGATAATCTAAAAGTGTATGCTGGAGGGGCGAGGTCCTGGTGGAATTCTCTCCAGGGATATATTCAAAGTGTTGAAACAAAACAAAACAAACAAAAAACTTCCACCAAAGAATACTCTGCCCCACAAAATTATTCACAATTGAAGAAGTAATAAAGAGTTTTTCAGAAGAGCAAAAGCTAAAGGAGTCCATTACCACTAAACTGGCCTTAAAAAAAGTGTTAAAGGTGCTTCTTTAAGCTGAAAATAATGGGCAGTAATTAATAACACAAAAACATATGAAAGAATAAATATAACGGTAAAGGTAAATTTATAGTCAAGGTAATGGATTAATCACATATAAATGTGTATGAAGGTTAAAATGCAAGAGTAATAAAAGTAACTTTAACTATAATAATTAGTTAAGGGATATAAAAGTTGAAAAGATGTAGGATGTGACATCCAAAACATGTGTGGTATGGTAGAGTGAAATATGTAGGGTTTTAAAATATATTCAAATTTAAATTATCAACTTATAGTAGACTGTTGTAAGTTGTTGTAACTAAGCCTCATGATAGCTACCAAGCAAAAAGCTATAGTAGATACACAAAAGATAATGAGAAAGAAATTTAAGCACACTATTAAACTCAAAGCAAAAAGGGAGAGAGAGAGAAAGGACAGAGAAAAGACAAAACATCCAGAAAACGATTAAATGGCAATAGGAATATACTTATCAGTAATAACTTTAAATGTAAATGAACTGAGTTTTCCAATCAAAAGACACAGAGAGGTTGAATGGATTAAAAAAAAGAAAGTCCCACCTATATGCTACCTATAAGAAACTCAGTTAAAAGCAAAAAGAAAGCTGGGGTAGCTATACTTACATCAGAAAAAAATGTTTTATTTTGTTTTTTTAAAGATTTTATTTATTTATTTGACAGAGAGAGACAGCGAGAGAAGGAATATAAGCAAGGGGAGTGGGAGAGGAAGAAGCAGACTCTCTGCTGAGCAGTGAGCCTGATGTGGGACTCCATCCCAGGACCCTGAAATCACAACCTGAGCCAAAGGCAGACACTTAACGACTAAGCCATGCAGGCACCCACAATAATGTTTTTAAAACAAAAACAATAATAACAAAGAAGACCATTACATAATGATAAAAAGATTAATCCAACAAGAGAATACAACATTTGTTAATATTTAAACTCCCAACATAGAAGCATAATATATATAAAGCATATAAATATATAAAACAAATATAGGGGCACTTGGGTGGCTCAGTTGCACAAAGCATCTGCCTTCAGCTCAGATTATGATCACAGGGTCCTGAGATCGAGCCCCGCATTGGGCTCCCTGCTCGACGGAGAGCCTGCTTCTCTCTCTCCCTCTGTCTGCCACTCTGTCTACTTGTGCTCTCTCTTTCTATTTCTCTTTCAAATAAATAAATAAAATCTTTTTTTAAAAAGCTTAAAAAAACACAAATATAAATATATAAATCAAAATTTGATAGAACTATAGAGATAAATAGACAGCAATACAACAATAGTAAGAACTTTAATACCTCATTTACATTAATGGATAGATCATCCAGATAGACAATCAGTAAGAAATCACAAGCCTTAAACAATATTTTAGACCAGATAAATGTAACAAATATAAAAAGAACATCTTAGATTTGATGAAATATGGTATTAATACCAAAATTGATAAAAATAACAGATTAAATGGGTCTGATAAATTTAGGAATAGCTATGCCTATGCCCCTATACCAAATTTGTTGGTCAGTTGATTGTAAGTCAAGATATAGTTTTCCATATTAGAAGTTCTATAAAATAATTGTTAGATTTTCATGTGCTCCAGATAAATTTGTGCAGCTTAACTGTTCTATTATTAATATTATTCTTTACCACCTTTTTTATGTGCAAATGTATCACATATATAAAATGGGGAAAGAATATCTCCATCTACTGCTAGTCCAGGTTTTAAAAGGCATTTTTTATTAGTCTTCCCACTGGGTCTTGACAGTAAAAAGGAACTTCTCCTATGCTCTTACCCTTACAACATTGAAAGAGCACTGGCTTTTTGATGTAATTGATTGTAATTCAAGCTAAAAAATTATCTGGGTAGCAAATAAAGGTAGCAAATTCAGATTTGATGAATTCTTCAAGGAAGGTTATTTTCTGTCCGTTATGTTTCAAAGCCCGGATCCCTATAGTTTTACAGAAAATAGATAACACATTTTGATTGAGTTAGACTACTTTTACTCTATGAATTCTGACTTATAAAAAAAGTTTAAAACAGTTGTCCTTTAAATATTACACAATGTGATTATTGAAATTGTATACTGGAGTTAAAACAATTAATATGTAAAAGGCAGCTTCTTTCTCGGTTTCAAAATAAGAAAAACTGAGCTTTCAGGCACATTTTTTTTTTTTTTAAAAGATCATTTCAGCAGTGTCAAGCTGTGAAGCATCTACAGCTCATCTGCATATACTAATTTTCATCCAAATTGTTATGGTGCTGACCATCTGGATGAATGAATGCTACAGATGACTAGCCAGGTCCTTTCAACAGAAGCTGAAGTTATGCCTGCTGCTATGGAAAAATATTTTTTGGTTGATCCTTAGGAAGTCCATTTGTCAACACACTGGAAAATGGATATGTGCCTGGATATGTTCTACATAGATTTCTCTGCTACACATTAAGTTATTTTCCTGAAAACACTATGAACAAGGCAGTCAGTTCCTGATTACTGGTAAACAGGCTAAAGCACTAAGCTTAAAGTCAGAGTACTTGGTTTGAATTAGGACTTAACATTTTTCCTAATTTTTGTCTGTGAGGCTGTTGTGTATATGTGTTTGTGTTTGGGGGGGGGGTGTTGTTTCTGTGTGTGTATGTGGCAAATCTAAAGTTCTCTGAACTTCAGGATCTCCATCTTTGAATGGGAATCAAAACTGTTACAAAAACTGAATCAAACAATGTAAATAAAACAAAGTTCTAGCTCTTTGTTTATAAAGACTAATAATATTGATAAACTTTTATATAACTTGATCAGGAAAATAGAAAAGGCCAACTTGAAACCATAACACTCCTAGAAGAAAACATAGGGGAGATGTTCCTTGACAATTGTCTTGACAATGAAATTTTTGGATATGAATCCAAAAGCACAAGCAACAAAAGCAAAAATTAATAAGTGGGACCCCATTAGAGAAAAAGCTTCTGCACATCAAAAGAAATGATCAACAAAATGACATGACAACCTATGGAATGGGAGATAATATTAACAAATCATATATCTAAGTATTAGATATAAAGGGTTAATATCTAAAAAAGAAAGAAGTCCTACAACTCAATACCAAATAATAATAATAATAGTAGTAATAGTAATAATAATAATAATAATAACTATCTGATTAAAAATAGACTAAGGAATTGAATAGATATTTTTCCGAAGAAGACATTCAAATGGCCAACAGACACATGAAAGCACACTAACTTTAATGATCAGAGAAATTCAAATAAAAACCACAATGAGATATCACCTCTCACCTGTTAGAATGGCTATTATCAAAGAGGTCATAAATAATATATGTTTCTGACAATGTGGAGAAGAGGGAACCCTTGCACACTGTTGATGGAAATGTAAATTGGCACAACCACGATGGAAAACAGTATGAAAGTTCCTCAAGAAGTTAAAAATAGAACTAATATACAGTCCAGCAAACCCATTTCTTACATCCAAAGAAAATTAAATTACTCTAAGAGACATCTGTACCTCCATGTTTGCATCAACATTATTTACAATAGCCAAGACATGGAAACAATTTAAATGTTCACTGGGATGAATGGATAAAGAAAATGTGGTATATATACAATGGGATATAGTCACACATAAAAAAAAAAAAAAAACAAGAGGGAAATTCTGCCATTTACAACAATATAGATAGACCTTGAGGGCATCATGCTAAGCAAAATAAATCAGATAGAAAAAGACAATATTGTATGACTTCAGTTATATGTGGAATCTAAATAGCCAAATCCAGAAACAGCAGAATGGTAGTTGCCAAGGACTAAAAGTAGAGAAAATGAGGTTTTGGTCCAAGGGTATAAACTACCAATTACAAGATCAGCAGATTCTGAGAATTCAATATCCAGCATGATGACTATATATACTATACCAATGTATATTAGTAACTACGCTATGCTAACAATACTATATTATATACTTGAAAGTTACTACAGGAGTAAATCTTAAATCTCTCATTATAAAAAGAAGTAATTATCAGGGGTGTCTGGCTGTCTCAGAGAGTGGAGTGTGTGACCCTCAATCTCAGGATTGTGAGTTTGAGCCCCACATTGTGCATATAGAGTACTTAAAAATAAAATCTTTAAAAAAAGGTAATTATCTGAAGTGATGGATGTGTTAACTAACTATTCTGGTAACCATTTTGCAATACATATGTGTATTAAATCATTTTGCACAATATCATATGTCAGTTATATTTCAATAAAGCTAGGGAAATAAGAAAATAGAGAAGGTCAAATAAGGTAGAATATAAATACATAAAGCAATGGCCATATTTAAATTCATAAATAACCACTAGAACTAATTTAACACAAATAATCATGAAAATTTAGATGAATTAGTCAATATTCTAGAAGAAATAAATTACCAAAATTGACTTGTGATGAAAAAGAAAGTATGACTAGTCCTATAACTGTCCAACAATATAAATATGAGGAAGAAGCTCAACCAGACTCCTGAAAGACTACAGAATTTTACTGGTAATCAAGAAAATATAAATTAAAAAGTTATCCTCTACAGATATTATCTTGTAATTCCAAATAATAAGGACCTGAGGTAATGGAAACACTTATCCTAGTAAGAGTGTAAGTTTGTACAACCAATTTGGAGAAGAAATTCATTAATATTTAGTAACACTGAACATGTATGTATCTCTCAAGGTAACAATTCCACTTGCAAATATCTGAAACAATCTTTTACAGGAGCACAGGGGCCATGTGGTAGAATGTTTTCTTCCAGTACTGTTAATAAAAAAAATAAAGGTACAATGCTAATGGTCTCTTAGTAGAAGAATAGATAATTAACCAGCTGTTTATTCATTCAGTGTAATACGATACAGTAATCAAAGTACATCTTCATATTAATATGGGAAAATATCAAAAATAGCATGTTGACTAAAAAAAGCAAGTCAATAAAATATACATGCCTCATTATGCCATTTCTCTATATTTAAATATAAAACACACTAATAACATTCTAATATATATATACCATATCAACTTCCTGATAGTCACTCTCACACATATTTCACTCTATCGAATATAAAGCAAATAAGACAAACATTAACATTTGATTAATTGTGTGTTATGTCTGTCATATTATGACTATTCTTTTGTTTAAATAGTTTTAATAATTTAAGAGGAAAATAATTTGTGTAAGAAAAACACAATAGTGTTAAGACTCATTCATTCATGAGTACTTAAACTGATCAAAGATTAAATAAATCATAAAATTAGACCTACCCTTATTATCTGGTTTTTATCTATCCAAATTTAATATCCTATTAAAATGAACCAGTCCTTTGAAAAAAAAAAAAAGGGTTATTCTATGATCTGGGTCAAAAAAATGTTTAAGATGAAAAAAAAATGTATAAGATGAACTTACCGTACCACAATATGTGAGAATGCAAGGGAACTACAAGAGTACTGGAGCCTGGTAGAAAGAAGGCAGGACTGTGTCTTATGATTATGGAAATAGAATAAGTTAGTTAGTGGCCAACAGCTATTCATATGCATTTTTTGATTATGTACATTTTGCACATGAAAGCTTTTTGAAAATGGATCTCTTCTTTCTTTTTTTTTTAAAATATTTTAATTTTTTATAAACATATATTTTTATCCCTAGGGGTACAGGTCTGTGAATCGCCAGGTTTACACACTTCACAGCACTCACCAAAGCACATACCCTCCCCAACGTCCATAACCCCACCCCCCTTATCCCAACTCCCCTCCCCCCAGCAACCCTCTGTTTGTTTTGTGAGATTAAGAATCACTTATGGTTTGTCTCCCTCCCAATCCCATCTTGTTTCATTTATTCTTCTCCTACCCACTTAAGGATCTCTTATTTCTTCGCTGTCCACCCATATCCCTGAATAATGCTCCAAGGAGGTAAGGAGCAAGCATTTGACCCACACGAAACCCTGTCAGCAATTTCAAACTCTATTTACCCTATTTTTTCTTTCACTTTTCAGTTGGTTAAAAACATATCTGGGCCTTTTAAATAATCTGTTGATATGTTTTATTTAGCCAAGGAATGATAAATAAAAAATCATTTTCAAGAATGGCAGCTAACTCTTCACCCATAACTTATATCAACAAGAAGGAAGACGTAGTTACCTTTCATTTGGGAATGGCAGATGGACATGATGGCCCAAATTCTTTCCTAACAACTGCAATTGCCACTATGGTAGCAAAAGTTTAAATTTGAGAAATGGTCTGTTCATTTTAAGAGCCTCACTATATTTGGAAGAAGCAAAAAAAGGAATACACAGAGCAATCAATGTGTCACTGGATAATTTAGCTTCAAAATAAGCTCATTCAAGCATACTTAGCCTAAACCCCCACTTGCCTTCATAGTCAGAGACCATCTTTAAATTTTACTGAAGTTGTTAAAGTATAAACTGAATGTTCATACTCAAAAGAGTGAGTCAAAGACAGAGAATACTATTCCTACTCATGTCCACATTCTGCCTTTGAGGATATAGTTTCCTTGTCTGAAGATCAGTCTCTCACTTTCATGAGTAACAACAGGTGACAACCATTCCAGTGTGTCCCAGAAGAAATAACAGAACCAATGGCTTCAGGAGGATAAGTTTAACTAGCCTCTATACATTGTCACTGTGAAGATCCATCCTAGTCTGAGCAAATTTAGTGTGTTGACTTTCACCCAAGGCCTCCGATCTTGGTAAACAGAGAAGTTTAAGGAAATCCCCTCAACCATTTGTGTTTCAGAGAAAGACGTACTGCAAAGAAACATCTTACCTACATGATGAGATGAAGCACACAGATGCTCCCCTTATTTACCTATGGCAGGGCCAGACATAGACTCTTTAAGTTCTCACTTTTTTTCCCTCATAAATTATTACCTGAACTATTTTGTCCCCACTGCTCAGTCAGAACAAAATGCTTGTGAGCTAAACTTTCCCATAGGGTGTTGTTGGACTTAGACCCACCCTCAGTCAGAGCCAGCATATAACTCCGAAGAATAGGCTGACCTAAGAGTAAAACATCCTCTCATCCACTGTCCTATCACAACATTCTTGCTCACCACACTTCCTCATACCTGGATCCTTCTAGTTTTGTTGACTCCTCCCTATTAAAGAAGAACCTTTTAGTTGACTGACTTTTGAGATGCTTGCAAATTGCATGGTTAAAAAATATTTCAAAAGTTTCCATCCCCTTAATGCAAAGGTATCCTTCACCTTTCTTACAACAATCTTGTGAATAAAGTCTCTTTTCTACCTAATTCTTAAATTGTTTAGTTTAGTTTGGTTTTTAATTTGACACCAGTGATAATACCCTGTGGAAGAAACTGCTGGTTCCCCCACCCCCAGGAATAATTCTCCATTTTCTATAGTTAGCTTTTTTGTAAAAACTTTGAAATATCATCCATATTTTCCATAATCCCTCATAATTTAATATAATCATATAACAAAATATGGGCAATGGGTGGTAAACAAAACTGGTATTCAAGTTATAGAAACTGTGAATAAAACTATGTGTTTTTCTCATTCATACTCTTTTCTACTTTTTTAATTTAATTTTATTTTATTTATTTGACAGAGAGAGAGAGAGCGAGCAGGAGAGCACAAGCAGCAGAGAGAGTGGGAGAGATGGTCTTTCCGCTGAGGAGGGAGCCAGATGCTGGGATCAATCCCAGAACTCTGCGATCATGACCTGAACCAAAGGCAGATGCTTAACCAACTGAGCCACCCAGGTCCCCCTCTTTTTTCCTTTCTGTTAGTGAAGCAAGAATGTGATGTCTGCAAATAGAGCAGCCACATTGAACAATGAAGTATTAGTCATGTGCTGAAGATTATAGAACAAGATAGAAGGAGCCACTGTTTTTTTTTTTTTTTTTTTTTTTTTTTTGGTGGGGGAGTTTTATCACTTGCAGCCAAATCTAATGCAAGTTAAGCCACTTAAATTCTCCTTTCCCTCACATAACTCTACTAAAAGGTTTTTGGAAATATTGAAATCTTTGTTTCCCTTACTGAATGATGATTTTTAGAACTATGGGGCTTTTTTTTGTTTGTTTTTTGTTTTTGTTTTTGTTTATTTGTTTGTTTTCAAGTCAAGCACAAAGAATTGTAAGTGAAATTAGTAGAGTAACAGTTCCTAGAAGCTGGGATAAATCAGCTATTGATTTGTCTTTTTCTTTGTTACAGTGTAGTAAATAATTACAAATAATCAGAAAACAATGGAAATGGGCGCCTGGGTGGTTCAGTGGGTAAAGCCGCTGCTTTCAGCTCAGGTCATGATCTCAGGGTCCTGGGATAGAGTCCCGCATCGGGCTCTCTGCTCAGCAGGGAGACTGCTTCCCTCTCTCTCTCTCTCTGCTTGCCTCTCTCTCCGTCTACTTGTGATCTCTCTCTGTCAAATAAATAAATAAAATCTTTAAAAAAAAAAGAAAACAATGGAAATGAACAACAACTAATGATTACTCTGCTTAAAAAATGCTTATTCCCTATTTATTAGCCTGGAACTAAAAATGACTTCATTGAAAAGAGAAGAATTGTGACATCCCCGTCCATTAGACAGCCTGCCTTTTCACACATGACCGACTATGGGTACTATTTTATTTCTCCCTAATTCCCAAAGACTTACCCAATCCCAAAGACTTATCCCAGTCACAGCAAAAATCATATGCAACAGAAATGTCAAATACAGTTAATTGGTATTCAAACATCAAAATCAAAAAAGGCAGCTGTAATATTATAACATCGCAGTGCGTTCACATCACTGTAAGGCCACAAAAATGATTGAAAGTAATCTGAGCACACTCTTACTTTTCAATCTTTTACCTCTGAGCTAAAAAATCTCATTAAAATTCAAGCATGCACACCCACACCATAAACTTGAAGACTACAGGTTCTATGGACCTATGTCAGTAGAAAGAATATGTACTTATTTAAGTATGAAAGTTCACCTACTATGACCATAAATTAAAATAAAAGGAATATAAATATTTCTATATATGTATTATTTTTCTTAGCACATGCACCCATAAACTTATATATTAATGTTAACTTTATTTCCCTTTCAAGATACAGTTCTTAGTTCTGAATATCACTAGTTCAAATTATAAATAAAGTTATGGTCCTTTAAAATTAGAATAAGTTCATGAAACTAATTATTTAGTATAAATAATTAACATTAGTATAGTTAATAGATACATGTCAAAGGTTACTTAGTACAAGGTAAATACACACACATACACATATTGAATATATATGAATTCAAATTAAGAGTGTCATAGGCAATACATATTCATGACTAAAATGACAGAAATTCAAGTTCAAATGAGACAGTAATTTCAGCATTCCTAATACTCATTAGTTTATTTAAGAATATAATTCCTAAAGTGATTTTGAGTGACATATAGTTGCCTGATAATCAGATTTTACTTTTTTTTTTTACTTTTATAAGCAGCTCTACAACATTACATCCATTCCAGTTTACAGTAAATCTCACCTAATTAATACACCAGTGGGTAAAAGAAATATACCCAATTAAGTCATTGTCCCAATTATTAAAAGCCTATAGGAAAATATGCTAACTGATAATCATTTTTCCCCAAATTTTAAAATAAAAAGCAGAATCAAATATAAGAATAACTAAGTCCTACTTAACAAACCTAGTACATGAGCAAATAAATAATTAACTATAGAAAAATCTATACTTTTTCTTAGGAACTTGATAATTAAATTAATATCAGTCATTACAATAAAGGTATTCAATCACAATAAAGACTTTCAGTATTCAGTCAACACAAAAAAAGGTGAAATGAGCTAGGTGTGAAATATTTCAAAAATTATCAGAATTTGGGCCAATCAATTTATCTTTGAATTCAGAGCAATTAAGGACTAAAATGAAGACCTAAATACACATCCACAGTCTTCCATCAATATCAAAGAAAATCTCAAACTCTGCTTTTGAATACTAAAGTATATATTCATGCACTAAATGTGCTATTTAGTAGATTCAAAATGAAATTATTTTGTTTACTTTAATTATATCTATATTTACCTATATTTCTATCTGTATCCACCCACTTATCTAAAACTTTTAACTATTAAAAAATTGGATATCACTGAAAAAATAAAAACCCTAGGTTTTTGAATTCCATTTCACCTCGTAGATAAGATCCAAGATTGGTATTTGTCTATTTGTCTAGTTGTTGTAAGAACTTCTTTCACCAGACAGAAAACTGTTTGAGTTAATAACCCTCCAACTACTTTAGTTAGCAGCCTCCTATTAAGAGACATTCTTTTTTTCTGACAATTTTTTTAAAGATTGTATTTATTTATTTGACAGACATCACAAGTAGGCAGAGAGTCAGGCAGAGAGAGAGAAGGAAATAGGTTCCCTGCTGAGGAGAGAGCACAATGTGGGGCTGGATCCCAGGACCTGCGGAACATGACCTGAGCCGAAGGTAGAGGCTTTAACCCACTGAGCCACCCAGGTGCCCCATTTTCTGACAATTTTTAAACTCTGTAAGTCATATGTTGCTACTATTATTGGCCTTTGCAACTGAGATTTTATGTTATATACATACCCCTTTAATATCCTTCACATGTTTTGAAACTTAAATAACATATTTAATATAACACATTGGAAGTAACCTTGTATCTTTATAAACTGTCAGTATTTCAAATGTATTAACCATTTACGTACAAAAGCCTGGGTAGTTTCTTACTGAGATAAAGACTAATCTTAGAAATGCGTTTTTAAAACTTTTTGCACCAATTAAATATTTGTTTAGGTTTTTAAACAACATACAAAATTCACTATTTTATACATTCATAAAATATATCCCCTAGATATCTAGATTTTTAAAAAATGTGTAATGAATTAATAAACACCAAACACTATGCTGAGATAATGAATTAAGTGCTATAAGGAGAGTGGGACAGTTAACAGTTGAGACTCTAGAATTATAAACCTAGAGTTGCATTCTGGTTTGGCTATCTAGCAGCAATGGGCAGGAATTTTTCTATTCATGAAATAAGAATAATAAGAGGAAGTATCACACAGAGTTGTTGAAGGTTTCAATGAAATGAAAGAATGAAGAATCCTTAGCACAGATGTTTGTACATAGAAAACATTCAATACGTTCTATTTATTATCAAATTTCCCTGTAGAGGTGTGTCTGGGTGGCCAAGTTGGTTAAGCATCTGCTTTTGGCTCATGTCATGATCCAGGGGTCCTGAGATCAAGCCCTACATTGGGCTCTCTGCTCAGTGGAGAGTTTGCTTCTCCATCTGCCTCCACCTATTCCTCTGCTGGTGCTCTCTCTCCCTATCTCTGGAATAAGTAAATAAACTCTTTTTTAAAAATTTCCCTATAGAAATTAGAAAAGGTTTCCTGCAAATTTTAGTAGATGATCTGGGCTCAAGTACTTAGCACTGTGCCTGGAATGAATGAATGAATGAATGAATCTCTGACCAAGAAAAGTAGTATTACAGAATAAGAGACTAGTTAAAACAAAAAGGACAGTGACATGAAAATACAAGTTCGAAGAAACAATTTATAGTTTCATGAGGCTATAACATAATATCAATGAAAAAATTCGACATGGATAGGTTCTAGCTATTCAGGTACTTTCAGTTTCACTAAGTTAAGTTAAGAAAGAAAAGAGAGCAATTTTTATTGCAATATGATCCTGCAATTTCACTACTGGGTATTTACCCAAAGATACAGATGTAGTGAAAAGAAGGCCCATCTGTACCCCAATGTTCATAGCACCAATGGCCTCAGTTGCCAAACTGTGGAAACAACCAAGATACCCTTCAACAGATGAATGGATAAAGAAGATATGGTCCATATATGCAATGGAGTATTATGCCTCCATCAGAAAGGATGGATACCCAACTTTTGTATCAACATGGACAGGACTGGAAGAGATTATGCTGAGTGAAATAAGTCAAGCAGAGAGAGAGTTAATTATCATATGGTTTCACTTTCTTGTAGAGCATAAGGAATAACACAGAAGGCACTGGGAAATGGAGAGGAAAAGTAAATTGAGGGAAATTGGAAGGGGGCAGGGACTAACCATGAGAGACTGTGGACTCTGAGAACCAAACTGAGGGGGGGGGGTTGGGTGAGCCTGGTGGTGAGTATTATGGAAGGAATGTATTCCATGGAGCACAGGGTGTGGTGCATAAACAATGAATTCTGGAACACTGAAAAGAAAAAAAAAAATTGGGCTCAAATTAGAAGAGACCCAGAGTCTCTCCTATAAGTCTTAAAGAAAGGGAAGTATAATTATAAGTCTTAAATTCAGTACATTATGGAGAAACCAAATAACAACTAACAGAATAACTGAGACAACATGCTTCTTTAAACCTTGCCTTACCCAAAGGCAAAAATAAGGTTGCCTTTAGAATGAAATAATAAGAGCACAATGAAGTCTCCCTATCTCTACCTGCCATTTAAAACCTCTTCCATCTCTCCCAAAATCCCAGTTCAAAATTCTGTAATTATTATCCCATAAAATTTTTAAATCTGAAGACACCCCAGAAATTACACTCTCAAACAGCACAAAACTTACACTCACAGATCCTTATAATTTCTCTTCATTGCACATAAACAAGTTTTAAACCTCTGTAATTGCCTGATTAATCTCTGTCTCTCCCTACTCTACTATGAGCATCATAAGAATAAATAAGATACAGTGCCTTTATTCAACTTTTGTTATAGTCTTTGTTTTAAAATCTAGTTTGTCTGATATAAATATGGCTACTCTGGCTTTCTTTTGAAGTCCATTAGCATGACAGATGGTTCACCATCCCCTCACTTTCGATCTGGAGGTGTCTTTAGGTCTAAAAAGAGCCTCTTGTGGGCAGTGTATATATGGGTCTCTCTCTTTTTTTTTTTTAATCCATTCTGATACCCTGTGTCTTTTGATTGGAACATCTAGTCCATTTGCATTCAGAGTGGTTATTACTAGATACGAATTTAGTGCCATTGTATTACTGATAAATTCCTTGTTTCTGGAGATGTTCTCTGTTCCCTTCTAGTCTTTGTTGCTTTTGGTTTCCTTCCTACTCAGTGTTCTTTAATATTTCTTTCAGGGATGGTTTAGTCATCACAAACTCCTTTAGCTTTTGTTTGTTTGGGAAACTCTCCTATTCTGAATAACAGTCCTGATGGATAGAGTATTCTTGGCAGCAGATTCTTTCCAATCAGCATTTTGAATATATGATGCCACTCTGTTCTGGCCTACAGATTTCTGTGGAGAGATCTGCTGCTAACTTGATTTGTCTTCCTTTGTAGGTCAGGGATTTCTTTTCCCTTGCTTGCAGGATTCTTTCCTTGTATTTTACAAATTTTATTATGACACAGCTTAGTATTGGTTGGCTTCTTTTGATCTTGATGGGAGTTCTCTGTGCCTCCCAGATTTGGACGTCTATTTCTTTCCCCAGATTAGGGAAGTTTTCAGCTGTGATTTATTCAAATATGCCCTCTACCCTTTTCCTCCCTCCCTTCTTCTGGGACTCATATGATACTTAATGTTATTACACTTTATAGAGTCACTGAGTCCCTAAGTCTACATTCATGACCCAATATTTTTCTTCCCCTCTTCTTTTTAGCATCATTATTTTCCATAATTTTATCTTCTATGTCATTTATTTGTTTCTCTGTTTCTGCCATCATTGTGGTCATTACATTCAGTCAGTTTTTCATCTCAGAGGATTTTTTAATTTTTATTTTGGTCTGACTAGTTTTTAGGTCTTTTATCTCTACAGCTAGGGTCTCTCTGGTTTCTTCAGATACTTTTGTCAAGTCCAGCTAGTATCCTTATGACTGTTGTTTTAAATTCTGGTTCAGGCCTATTATATTTATTTTAATTAGCAACCTGGCTGTGAGCTCTTCTTGTTGGAACCCTCTTACACTATTTGAGGGAATGTAAACTGGAGCAGCCACTCTGGAAAACAGTATGATTTTCTCAAAAAATTAAAATAGAACTCCCCTACAATCCAGCAATCGCATTACTAAGTATTACACAAAGGACACAAAAATACTGACTTGGAGGATCACATGCACCCCAATGTTTATAGCAACATTATCAACAATAGCCAAATTATGGAAAGATCCAAATGTTCTGATTAATTAATACAGAACACATGGTATATATATCTATACACACACACACACACACACACACACACACACACAACGTAATATTACTCAGCAATCAAAAAATGAAACCTTGCCATATGCAACGATGTGGATGGAGCTAGAGTGCATTACACTAACTGAAAGAAGTCAGAGAAAGACAGATACCATATGATTTCATTCATACATGAAATTTAAGAAATAAAATAGATGAACATAGGTGAAGAAGAAAAAAAAAAAGGGAAGGAAACCATAAGAGACTCTTCATTATAGAGAATAAACTGAAGGTTGATGGAGGCGTTGTGGGTGGGGGATGGCTAAATGGGTGATGAGTATAAGGAGGACATTTGTGTTGAGCACTGGGTGTTGTATGTAAGTGATTTGTCACTAAATTCTACTCCTGACACCAATATTACACTATATATTAACTTACTAGAATTTAAAGAAAATTTTGAAAAAAATAAAAAGTAAATAATGTCTTCCTTTTTGCACCATATATCCCAAGAAACAAGCACAGTGCCAGACACGTAGGAGTTGAAATTAAGTAAATGATTGAATAAATAATTAAGTACACTACTGGTAAGAAAACTGAGGCTAAGGATTTCCCATGTGTTGCACTAGCTAACATCCTTAGACAGATTCGGACGTAGAGGCAGTTTTCTTTTCATTTTTTCCTCTTTCATTCTTTTTTTTTTTTCTTTTTTAGAGACACAGCACACAAAGCATGCAAGAAGGGGGTAGGGAGTGATGGGGCACAGAGGAGAGGGAAAGAGAGGGAATCCCAAGTAGGGTCCATGTCCAGTGTGGAGTCAGACACAGGACTCGATCTCATGACCCTGAGATCATGAGCCAAAATCAAGAGTTGGACGTTTAACCAACTGAGACACCTAGATACCCTTAGAAGCTGTTTTCTTGATTGTATTCTCCTGCCATTTACTAGTTGCAGTACAGAACCATGTGCTAATCATATCCTCTCCCTGACACCTTTTCAGTAATAAGCACTTTTTAAGACACCATATTATATGTCTCTAAAACCTCCATATGAATGAGAGTATCAACCTGTTTAGTCTATTTTTTTAAAAGATTTTATTTATTTATTTGACAAAGAGAGATCACAAGTAGGCAGAGAGGCAGGCAGAGAGAGGGGGAAGAAGGCTCCTTGCAGAACAGAGAGCCCGATGTGAGGCTCGATCCCAGGACCCTGGGAATCGTGACCTGAGCTGAAGGCAGAGGCTTTAACCCACTGAGCCACCCAGGTGCCCCCTGTTTAGTCTATTTTACAAGACAGTCACAGAAGATTAGAATTTGGAGATTTTAGCAAAGGGGATACCAGTATAAATGGCAAAAACAGGATTAAATACCAGCTTAGCCCATTTCACAATTTTTTAAAATATATTTTTAAAGATTTTATTTATTTATTCGTCAGAGAGAGAGGGAGAGAGCGAGAGAGCACAGGCAGGCAGAGTGGCAGCAGAGGCAGAGGGAGAAGCAGGCTCCCTGCTGAGCAAGGAGCCCAGTGCGGGACTTGAGCCCAGTGCGGAACTCGATTCCAGGATGCCGGGATCATGACCCAAGCCGAAGGCAGCTGTTCAACTGACTGAGCCACCCAGGCATCCCCCATTTCACAATTTTGCCTAATACTATATCCAGGTTCTTCATCCTGTGATCACGGAAATAAAATATGTGTGCCCATTTTTCAGCTAAAAGTTAAGTAATGAGAATCTGCATGCCTTTTAGATTCTCCCAGATGAAGAGTTCTTTAACCAGCAAGGACTAGAATAGGAATTGAGACAGGGGACTCGAGAAAGAGGAATGGAAAGATCTCCTAATAGTCTTCCCCATGGAAATTGACAGTTATTATCATGCATACTTTTCAGTAACTATTTGATGTTTCTTAAGAAAATGACAATAAAGAATGACATCAAAATGAAAAGGGATAATAATGTTATTATAATTCAAATATCATTTTTATGAATATATTAACTTATATAAAAGAAGTTACTTATTATTCCTTGTGTCCACATAAGAATACACATTCCATATAAAGATATTCATTATTTTCTTCAACCACAATTCCATCTTGGAGACAGAAAACATTGCATTATGTAAGGACACACAAAAGGAAAAAAAAGTGTCAAAAAAAGAAACTATCAATCTCTTATGCTAGTGTTTCTACCACAGCACATAAGCAAGTATTTTGTTTCTCAGCAATACTTCTCCCTGGGTTATTTATGAAAAGAATGAACATTGATACTGTACATGACAAAATTCTATGCTTAGAAATGACAACAACAACAAACAAAACAAAACAAAAAGGATTGGATCTTGGGGCCCCTATGTGGCTCAGCTGGTTAAGCATCTGCCTTCAGCTCAGGTCATGATTTCCAGGTCCTGGGATTGAGCCCCAAGATGGGCTTCCTGTTTAGTGGGGATTTGCTTCTTTCTCTCTCTCTGCATCTCCACATCCCACTCAAGCTCTCTCAAATAAATAAGTAAAATCTTTAAATAAGTAAATAAATGAATAAATAAATTAATTAATTAATGGGTCTTACCAAGAAAGTTTCTACTCTTATGCAGTATCTTCTTGCTACATTGCTATATAAAATAATAGTTAAATATTTTCTTAACCAATTGTTCTATCCATTTCAATCTTAATTTCCTTCACTCAAAGCCAAAATAACAGACATCTAAAATCAAGTTATAATATAAAGACTTAAATATATACCTCAATATTGGAATATGGAATTATGTACTACATGTCTTATATTAGTATAAGGGGCCATTCCTTCATTATAATGATCAATTTATTAAAAATGCAAAGTATGCTCCGAATTTATTTTTAACAAATGAATTAAAATCAATTAAAGTATGAATAGCCCATGATTTTAAAATTTTGAATCAATACTTCTATAGTATAGACACATATTATGCTAACTCTCCCAGTGATATTTCTTACACTTAAAATACTTAGTATGTGTTTATAATGAAGGAAGAATACATTAGAAAATGAGAGAGTTTATGATTGTCTTTTAAAAATGAGTTTTAAGGACGACTAGGTGGCTCAGCTCTTTAAGCAGCTGCCTTCAGCTTAGGTCATGATCCCAGGGACCTGGGATCAAGTCCTGCAACTCCCTGTCAAACACAGAGACTGCTTCTCCCTCTTACTCTGCCTTTTGTTCCTCATGCTTGTTCTCTCTCTCTCTCTCTCTGGCAAATGAATAAATAAAACCTTTAAAAATAATAATAAATTTAAAATTAGATATATGAAGGAAACTATTGGAATCAGACTGGATAAAAAATTATCTGATTTTATTTTAGAAATAGTAGGCATTTGTTAACTGTCTCTCAACAAATGTGCCCTCCCTTCTCATTAGCATTATGTTTTGGGAGAAGGGATTCTTTCTATGATTTGCTTTTTTAACAAATACACTTTACTTTTTAGAGCAATTTCAGGTTCACAGCAAAACTGAGTGGAAAGTACAAAGTTCTCACATACCCTCTGTCCCCACAAATACATAGCCTCCCTCATTCTATACCTCCACCAGAGTGTACATTTCTTATGACTGAAGAACCTATGTTGACACAAAATTATCAGCCAAAATCCATAGTTTACATTGAAGTTCATTCTTGATGTTGTGCTATATAACAACACCTATCTACCATTTCAGTATCATATAGAATAGTTTGACTGCCCTGAAAATCCTCTGTGTTCTGTATATTCATCTCTTCTTCCCCCAATCCCTAGCAAACACTTAACTTTCTACTATCTCCATAGTTTTGCCTTTTCCAGAATGTAAATTATTGGAATCATACAGTATGTAGACATTTCAGCATTATTTTTACATTCCTTTGAGAAATTCACCCATTCATTTTTGGCCTTGAGCTGTAAAAACGATAACTCCTGATGTGTTAAGCCAATGAGCCCATCACATGTCCTAGACTTCTTCACAAGCTATTCACACCTCTCCTACACATCAACGTGGCTCTCTCCTCAGGGTTTTACTTAAATTTTATATTATTATTGAGGCTTTCTTTGGAAATTCTATCCAAAATTTTAAACCTTCCTTATAACCCTTCGTGCTTTTTCCTGTGTCACTTTTAATTGTCATTATCATTAGCCAAAATACTGTTTTACTTATATTTAATTTTTTTGTCTATATTCTTGTACTAAAAACTGAGTTCTATGAGGGTTAAGATTATGGTCTACTTTATTCATAACTATATTCCACAGCCTATATAACAACCTGGAACATATTTGCTTAAGAATAATGTGTTGCTAAAGGAATAGAATATTTAAAAAAAAAGTGTAATATGGGCCTAATGATACTTTTGAAGGAATACTAGGATTTAACAACACTTTCTAAATTAATGGTCAGTTAATTTTGCATATCTTGAAGAAACTCATATTCAACATATGAACAGAAAAAGAAAAAAACTGATCATGTTTAAGCTGAAATATCTGTTAAAAATTACATATCAATATGATCATAAAGTGAAAATGCAGCCACATTTAAAATGAGGGAGAACAATTATAAAAGAGGGTATTAAATTTAGTGAAAGCAAAATAAATACTTTCAATCACCTTTTGTGGAATGGTCAGATTCACAGACAATACGAAACTATGAGACACTTGTGGACTGAGCAGAATTTCAGATTTTCATACACAGAGTTGGTTTTAGGCACTTCCAGATTGCCTCAAGGGGCAAAAAAAAACCCCCAAGAGGTTATATTAAATTATTTTGTATTAGCAACATTGCTTTAATAAAGATAAGGCATTTCATTAAATGAAATAACAGCAATGCACAATTATGATTATATGCAGATACATATACACAGGTTCACACATACATAAATAGATATAGAACTTGTTATAACAATTTCAAGGAAGGTTTGATTTTGTAGAAAAAGTTCACATCATTTGCAGCTTCAGCCTTGAAAATCTTTTAAACAATTTGCCAAGTATTAATTTTGGTCTTGGTATGGCTAGAAATATTTATCTTAACCAATTATCAAAAATTGCCTACTTTGTAGTTTCAGTTTTTAAAAATTTTTAAAAATTTCCTTTTATTACCCTGAGTGCTATTGTCAGACCAGATATATACCCCCATTTCTTTGTTCTCTTAACCAATCACTTCCCTCAGCATTTCTACCTTTTGCTTTCTTTCCATGTAATGCTACTGAATAATTTACATATAATATAATCATAAACTAAAAGACATTACAAATATTAAGTGTTTTCCTTCAAATTTTACATTTGCCAACAAACTATATTCTTACAAATAAGAATTCAGGTCAGGGGTCTTCATCTCCAACACCGAACACTTGGAAAAGCAACAGCAATCACTTCTCCTAAGTCACCTACAAAAACAGTGTGCACTTCTCACTCACACAACATTGACTGTCACTTTGATATTGAAATAAAAACATTTGCACGACCAGTTACAAGTTCTATCACTGAAACATGAGTAATTATTACCAACATTATCAATTAATGTGCTTTCTTCAGAGGCTGATAATAGAATTTCTTTAAATGAGCACAAGACAGGCTGTACTACACTAGCCTCTCCCAGATTCATAAGGACATAAATGGCATTTTGTTTGATTGTTCACAAAATGTGTTGTTTTGCCATCTTTTGGTTTTCCAGAGATTTCTACTGGGAATCCTTAAGGTACTTTACAAAATTAAAAAAGAGAGAGAGAGCAAAGGAAAAAAGAAAATGAGAGCATGATTCTTTCCTAGACCACCCTTATTGTCTAAAATACTAATCACCTAACTTTATTCATAGCATGAAAACAAATATTTTTGGTTACCACAGGAACTCACATAACATATCAAACTTACTGTTGTCACTAATTGTGCTACTTTTTATTTTTTTTAAACTGAGTAGCTACTACTGTAATATCAGACTGCTTGGTTTCCTTTATAATTAGGGCTGTTCAGATCAATCTGATAATTTCTTGACTCTTGAATTTGCTGACAGTCCTATCTAAAATTATGAGAGCCATTTTTGCTGTAATATGTTATATTTATTGTGAATGCATTTTTATTTATTATATTTTCATTTTTTCTAACCTTAATCATTTAATTAATAATAACATTGTAAGTTTTATTTCAATGTATATTTAATAATTTTAAAGTAAAAATAGTTAAAAAGTGTTTTATAGCAAAACAAAAAAGCTGTTATTCAGTATAATAAACTATAGTATGATTAAAATACAGGTTAGGATATAGGAAATTTGGGTCATAACCACATTTTTACACTCTAGTGCTATGATGAGCTGTGTGGTTTTAAGACTCCCTAGACTGTATTCATATTTAAAATGGCCAGGGGGCACCTGGGTGGTACAGTCCATTAAGTGTCCTACTCTTGGTTTTGGCTCAGGTCATGATTTAATGTGTCATGGAATCAAGGCCCATGTATGGCTCTGCATTCAGTGGGGAGTCTACTTGAAGATTCTCTCTCTCTCCACCTCTGGCCCTCCCACTCGTGCTCTCACTCCCACTCTCTCTAAAATAAATAAATAAATAAATAAATAAATAAATAAATAAATAAGTCTTTTAAAGAATAAAAAAAAAGGTGAGAACAAATTCGAAGGGCCTAAAAATTCTATGACTCCACAAATACTTAAAATATTTTGTCTTAACTTCAGTTTAACGAAAGTCATATGTGCAATGTAGGGGTTATAACTAAAATTTTAATAATAGAGTGGCATTTATCTATCAGAACTGTATTTTCAGAAACAAGTACACCCTATAAGAACATTTTTGCTTAATATGGAAGAGATGCTTCTATGGCAAAAAAAAAAAAAAAAAAAAAAAAAGGCTGATTGAAGAGAAACAGTAAATATATATGTTCAAAATAATAGATAATCCTCAAGTTCCTAAGAAGTTTTCACCAGGTAGATTCTAAGTCTACTCAGTTCAGAAAAATCACTTCACTAACTAGTTCCTAGACCCAGGACTATTTGTGTAGAATGAGATTAGGATAGCCTAGAGCCTTCCTTAATGGTTAATTAATCTAATTTGTGAAATACTGTTGTAATCAACATAGGTGAAATCAGAGAAAAGAAAAATGACTTGTTAGCGTAGTCCTTAGCCAATATTAAGAGCATCACCTATAAATGTGTTGTAAATGCAAATTCTCACTCTCTCTCTCTCTAAAATAAATAAATTAACCTTTAAAATGTTCAGCAGGAGGAGCTTCTAGGTGGCTTAGTCAGTTAAGTACCCCACTCTTTGTTTTGGCTCAGGTCAGTTAGAGCCAGGTGTTGGCTCTGCACTCAGCAAGATGCTTGAGATTCTCTCCCTCTTCCCCTGCCTTCCTCCTCCCCCTCAAATAAATAATTAAAAAAAAAAAAAGAAATGCAAATTCTCAAATCTTATCCCACACTTAACTAAAATCAGAAACTTGGGGAATAAAGCAGAGAGAGTGGTCAACATGATCTCTAGGGGATTCTAGAAAATACTAAATTTTAAGAATTGGCTTAGATTATCACAGTGGGCTGGCATTATGAATAATGAAGAAGGCAGCTGCTTAGATAGTATATTTCAGATATATTTGGCCTGATTCATCACAATTGTTAAAGATTAGAAAATAAAGCTTAGGGAATTTGTGGTCAATCAGCAAGCAAGAAGTGAACCAGGTGATTCCAGCTCTCCCTTCGACAGCTCAAATGTGTAACCATTTTTCTTCCCATTAAAAAAAAAAAAAAAGACATTAAATATTCAATGGTAAAATAATCCTTGTGCCAACAATTGAAATCTTGGTTTTGAAATTATATACAGTTTTAAAGGTGCTGATCCCTAGGAGCTTTTACATTCCTTAAAAAAACAGAAACATGTAATTACCAGTTAAGAATATAAAACAATATGGACACCTGGGTGGCTCAGTGGGTTGTCTACCTTCAGCTCAGGACATGATCCCAGGATCCTAGGATAAAGTCCTGCTTTGGGCTCCCTGCTCAGTGGGGAGTCTGCTTCTCCCTCTCCCTCGGTCTCTCCTCAGTTTGTGCTCTCTCTTGCTTGCTCTCACTGTCAAATAAATAAAATCTTAAAAAAAAGTATAAAACAATACACAGCATAGTTCTAATACAAGTATTTTACTAATAGGCAGTACTTACAAAGCTTTGCTTATCAAACTTTAATCAGTCATCCAGGATATCTTTTAAAATACAAATGTTGAATCGTACCTGGTGGCTCAGTGGGTTAAGTGATCCACTCTAAGCTTCGGCTTGTTGTGACCTCAGAGTCCTGAGAGCTAGCCCAGAATTGAGCTCAGGGCTCAGCGCAGAATCTACTTGGGTTTCTTTCTCTCTCTCACTCTGCCCCTTCCCCCACTTGCATGCTCTAAATAAATAAATAAAATATTTTTAAAATAAATAAATAAAAAATAAAATACAGATGTTGAATTGTTAGGCCTAGAGGGAAGTCTTGAATTTGCATTTCTCGATGCAGTTTCTTCTAAACAAGACTTTGAATGACTTTTCTTTAGAAGAACCATGCAGTTTCTTCTAGAACATGCCTTTGCTGCTGTTCCATAGACTTTACTTTGCATAGCAAGGGCATGGAGTTGAAAAGGACCAACTCTGGAGTCAGATTGGAGCCACCAGCTACCACTTATAATCATTTCAGTTTGAGAAACTTAGTAAATCTTTTTGGGCCCCACCTGTAAAATGGGGATAGCAATAGTGAATACCTTTTAATGGTTTGCAGATTAAATGAGTTAAATGCCTACTACACATAAAAAGCACATAATAATTTTTAGCTTTAAATAATTAGACCAAAAATTTACCTATCACTACAAAATGAATCATTTTTAGGCTGATTTCAAAGGACTAATTCATATAAAATAACATAATAATAATGTATATGAAGGCACAAATCCTACAGAAAAAAAGTAATTTTTAAATTAATAGAATAAAAGTTTTCTTCCTTGTGAAATACTGTTTGACTCCTAGCTCAAATTACATATTCTTAGTGCTTACACATTTCCCCATTAATGATAATATCAATAACTTTTATCTAAGCCCCTTTTTTCCCTGATAGTCTTTTTTTTTTTTTTTTTTCTTGAATTCCATCTCATTTGTTATAGCCAATGTCCACTTGGGGCACTTTAAATAATTTCTTGTCCTCAAGACAGAAAATTAAATTATGGACTACTAAATATATGTAACTAATTAGTGTACTGATTAATTTCATATTTAGTTGAGATAAGAAATCTTGAATCATACCTAACTTCAGGGATTTATGGTTGGACATTCTCCTAATTTCTTAAATAGAAAAATGATTACTATTATATTTTATGAGCCTTTTAATCATGTAAGTGGCCAAATTGGAAATTAGAGTTGGAAGTTAGGGATTTGCCAGATGACCAACAGCTTACCATTAGATTTTAACCTCTATCAAAAAGTTGGATAGAAACATAAAATCATTCATGACTGCTCCAAATAACTAACTCAAATTTTCATATTAATAGGATAATTGTTTATTTCTTTCTTTAAATATATGTAGGAGCAGGAGTCCCTAAGTTCTCATCACTTCATCCAAGATGTTGCCACTTGGGAGTCCTTTAGATATATAATCATTATATTAATGGAATAAGCTAAGGCAAAAAGTTCATCAAAGAGTAATTATATATTTGGGTGTCTGGAGCCAGAAGAGATTTAAAAAAAAAAAAAAAGAAAGTTAAAATATTCCAACTTCAGTTCATAGAATTTCCTCCTCCATTCTTTCCTTTCTTTTCCTTAGAAAAAACCAGGAGCCCAACCATGGAAATAAAAGATAATGTAATGAGGTTTTATTTTGTAATTAATATGCATGGGAATTTACACAGTTAATTTACATTCACATTTACAGGAATTACCTCTAACCTACATATTGACAGAAGAGGCTCTTTAATTTTATGAGTCCAAGGAACCTATCTAAGTGCCTAATTTTTTTCTCCATTGCCTTTAATTAAAATAACTCCAGGATCATCTACCTGATAATTTGGATAATTTTTTTAACAGGAAGCAAGTTTGCTCACTGAACACATTTGCTAGGCTTGCCTAATGACAACTTGAGATTCATGGAAATTAAAACGAGCACATTCTCAGCGGGCAATAGGCCCACTCACAGGGAGTCAGAACAGCTGTCTGCTTTCCTTGTCCTGGGGTAAACCAGAGATCTGTGGGGCTCTGGGTAAGTCATCTAACAGCTAGCCCTAATTTTCACATCTGAAAAATAAGGGATTGAGCTAATCTCCAAGATGTCATCAAGCTGAAATTTTAGGGATTCTCCTGGAGATTATTTTAATAGCTCTCAGTGTTCACAAAGATGTAATTCTCAACTATGGAGGGTTTTTTTTGGAAAAACATGTGCCATTACCTGTTTCTGATATATTAGAATATTTAACATTTACTGGACAGCATTCTCCCTGAAAATTGTAAAAGATGATTTCAATAAGTCTTTTGCATCTTTCTAGAAACCCAGAGAAGTTTCACTAGGAATAAGCACAAAGCTACAGCCTGCCCCTATAAGAGACTGTGAGACTTACACATTATTTTATTTTAAAGATTCATTTATTGATTTGAGAGAGAGGGATCGGGCACAGGGATTGGGGGAGAGGGGCTGGCAGGAGGGAGAGAGAGTCCTTAGCAGACTGCTGAGCTCCCAGCCCAACCTGGGACTTGATAGCACCACCCTGATATCACAACCTGAGCTGAAACCAAGAATTGGACACTTAACTGACTGAGCCACCCATATGACTGCATACTTACGTTAAAAATTTTTATTTTCTCAGATCTACTAAGGCATTCGTTGCCATGGCTATCATATATCTATATCTATGATGACAACGACATTATAGATTTCCTGTTTACCAATTCTGCCTTCCTTTTTTTCCCCCTCCATCTGTCCTTTCTTCCTTCCATTTCTTCTCTCCTTTCTTTTTATCCTCCACCCGCCCTTACCTCTATCCCTTCCTTCCTTCTATCATACATTTAGGTAAGACGCTAGCTTGATTTTTTAAGGACAGAACCCCAAAAGAAAGGCAAGAAGTAATAAATAAATACAATAATAGACACTGCAATTTCTTAATTACAGTTGCATGCAAGTCTCATGAGAGTACAGAGTTGGGAGGAACCAATTTTAATTGGGTTGAAAGTAGGGAGGACCCCAGAATCCTTACAGAGGTTTACCTTAGTCCTATAGAATAACCAGACTGATTAGTCAACTGGGGCTTCCATAACAAAATACCGTAAACTGGGTGATCAAAATAGTAGTAATTTATTTTCTCACAGTTCCAGAGGCTGGGAAGTCCAAGATCACTCACTGTACTAGCAAGGAAGGCATCATTCTGAGGTCTCTTCTCCTGACCTATAGGTGGCTGTCATCTTCCTGTATGCTCTGCTGTCTCTTTTTGTAAGAACACTAATCCTGTCCAGTAAGGGCCCCACCGTTATAACCTCATTTAACCTCAATTACCTCCTCATAAGCCCCATATGCAAATACAGTCGCACTGGCGATTAGGGTTTCAACAAATGAATTTAGGAGGGCACAAACATTCAGTCCATAACACCAATGAAGATGAAAATGAAGTTTGTATCAGTTTTATGTGAGTGACAGAGGGGTGAGAGCTCTACATTCTGGGTAATACCAACAGCTCAGCACAACTAGGGTACAGGTAGTGTGTCAGGAAGTTCCAGAAAAAAGTCAGGAAATGTGAAGACTAGCCTGAAATACCCTTTCTGGCACACAGGCATCCTGCACAAAGGGAAGCACAAAGTAGACTCTGTGATGATGCTTGGCAAAGACTACCAGCAAATTTCAGTCGAGTTCACATCCTATCTCTACCAACCAGTGAAAAGACTTTCTGACTTCAAGTGTTCCACTTCTTATTAACAACACACTGGGAACTAGAGTTTTAGCTAAACCAAAAATATGACTATTTAGTATATATTGAGGTTTTTTTTTTTCCCCTGAAAGAAACCTGCCTTAAAAACTGTATTGCCATAAATTTTCATTTATCTAGCAAGGTTTTATGTATTACAGTGGACATAATCGACAAGTGAAATGCAATTACCCTTTTTCTCACTTCCAATCCATAATGAACACATTAGAGATGAGCTATTCCTTTTTGTTGCCTTACAATGTACAATTTCCTCAAATTCTTATCATTACTGGTGAGTCTTTAATTTTACTCTGGGTATTCTGAAAGCCTTATACATACTACAAAAATTCCTTAAAATGAGAGACTCAAATGTTAAAGCAAAAAGTAAAACATTTTAGGGATATAAGTGTAACCATTTCACATTATGTATCTTCTTAGTAAACTTTGTCTTTGGCTTCTGACTCTGAATTTTGCAAAGAAAATACTTGCAAGTGTTTACAAAGGTGTAAAGGGAAGATTATTTTGTAGCCATTGTGTATTTGTAATGTTAGGGGCTTATTACTCCAAATACAAACTGTATTTAAATATCAAAACCTCATGAGACATGAAAACATTCTAACCCTGCATTATATTGGCAATATACTTTGCTACCTAGAAAGATGCTTGTAAAATAGCCAGGCTCATTTAAACCATTACTTATAAATCAGTATTTTGCTAAAACCACAGCCTGGTTAGATCAACTTTATCAATCTTGTCACTAAATATCCTCAACTTAATGTTCTGATTTCTTAATGAGCTCCTTACAATAGAAAAGGTTAGATAATTAGCATGCTGTTGTTCAACCAGCATAAATTCTAGCATTTCTAGGAAGATAAGCATCTATCTTCAAAATAGAAAGCAAGTCACAGAAGCAATTAATTCATCTTTTTTAAGGAATTGAACAATATAACAAGTTTTGTAGAATTTTGTTTCTTAAAATCAGTAACAATAAGACATCCAAGAATACAAATTTGTACTTCTTTCCTCCCATTTTCCTTACTATTTAATAATTAATAGTGTCCCTTCTCACTAAAAGATCACATGTGGCGTTATATAATTTAAAATAGTGTCAGTCTGATACTCTTCTGGTGCTTAACAATAGAGGAAACTGACTGAAGCTGAAAAATAAGCTCACAAGTCCATAATTATAAAGTATGGAAAGGGTTATGAAGGGAAGTATCAGAGTTATAAGAGAAAATAATGAGAGGGCACTAATTAATATTTTGTGAAGATTGTGGAGAAGTCTAGAGGTTTCAGGGACTAATAGGCATTAGCCAGAGAAAGAGTGGGAAAGGGTATGCCAGACAGAAGGAATAACTTGTGCAAAGGCCCTGAGCTGAGTCAGAAATGAGGTTCCTGCTCCTTCTATCTCAATGAAACATTTAATGAGTACAGATGCTTCACATAGGCTGTAAGTTTTCATAATGGGAATTGGCAGTAACTGGACTGATTAATTATGAAGCTCAATTTTCATTATGAAAGCATGTTGTGACCCTCATCTACAACAACTAAAAGCCCCAGACAATATTTATTAGGCCGGCATCACAATTACTCTGTCTGGACGGTTTGTTGTTTGTTTATCGGTGATATGAATTTTAAGAAAAGAGGGACTGGTATGATGCTGTTGCTGTGGTGAGAAAGAAAGAAAGGCCATTACCCTTGGGCAAAAGCCAAATCGAATCAAAGGCTGACTTTTCTCAATGATAATTAAGTTGCCTAGCTTTACATTTATAGCTACAGAATACTTTATTTCTGAAATTCTTCCAGGAAAAAAAAAAATAGTTTGCTACTGAAACTCTGAAATTCACTGGCTGTTTTCTAATCCCATTTTCCTCATTAAAAAAAAAAAATGCTTCTGAAACGAATTTTAATACCCCCCCCCTTTTTTTTTAAACACAAGTGTATGTGTTTAGTATTGACACTCAATCTTGGAGCTAGTCTGACACAGATAACTCAGCACTCAGTGTAAGAAAGGAAACTCCTGCCTAAACAAACTCAATGCTTCCTCCTACCTGTATCCTCACCTTTCTTCCAAAATATCTACCCCGTGAGTATTTAATTGTGTGGTTTTGGTTAAGTGCTTAGCACTAATTCCAGGTACTTAGTTATTTGATTATTTTAGCCTCTGTTCTTGGACGGCTACCAACCCTTCCTTCTCTTAGTTCTTTTTCTTCTTGTCCTTGCAAAAACAAAGGAAGTTCTCCCTCAGCCTTCATATACATATAACCCACAGACATATTTACTAATTGAGTTCCAGCTACAGCACTGAGAAGCTAACACGAGGAACTAGTCTTCCTAATAAAGAATTCTGTACCTGTCACCCGGGTTTCCCTCCTCCACCCCTGCACCCCCGCCGACTTTCACCACAGATCCCTTTCCATGAAATGGCTCCGTAATCATTCAAATTCACTGTATTCAAATTATGCTTTCAGTACTTTCACATTATTAAAAACCATAATGGGCTTCTTCTTAAAAGGATTTAGTTATTATTATTTTCTTCCTCTGAGTATGCCTAAACATTGAAGAATTAAGAAACCACACAAACCATAGAGCTCAATTATTCCAAACTAATGTCTCCATGGAAATTACTAATCTCATCAATTTTAACTTTGAAAGGTACCAATGTTTAAAGAAAGCTAATGTTAGAAATGATATCAAGATTAGCAGGGAATATAAACACTTATAAACATACAGAGTGGAATAAAAGTGATGTGAGTACATTGATGAAATAAACAAAACATTAGATTTATATACCTTAAAAATATCATAATTCACAAAGGTAAATAGCTTGTGTATCACAACTCCAAAAAGTCATTTATGAGCATCATGTCCTTTCATCTGGTGAGTTATCCTTTTAATATAGCAAATTCCAGTATTCTCTCAACTATCAGAATATACTAAAAAAAAATTATTCTACCTATGGCAATGCCTGAAAGCTAAAAAGTACGATTTAAAAATAATGAAATTGTATTATCTGACATGAAGAAGAAAAGCATAACATCTAATTTTTCAAGCTTGCCTTTTTATATTATCTACATAAATCTCCATTAAAATTCACATTTCAGAATACATACATAGATTAATGGTGATTTTGGATTAAAATACTACATTGAATAATTCAACAATAATTCATATGTTTATTCTGCACTCAGGCACAAACATTACTTTGGAAATCTAAAAGAAAACCTATTATCCACTAAGAGAATACAGTCATATATTCCTTTCTTTATCAATAATTTCCTGTTTGGTGTTTTTACAGGCAAAATTACACTTCTTGCAAGAGTGTAAATCTTTGGGGCGCCTGGGTGGCTCAGTGGGTTAAGCCTCTGCCTTCCACTCAGGTCATGATCTAAGGGTCCTGGGATCCAGCCCCGCATCAGACTCTCTGCTCAGCAGGGAGCCTGCTTCCCCCTCTCTCTGCCTGCCTCTCTGCCTACTTGTGATCTTTCTCTCTGTCAAATAAAAAAAAAAAAAAAATATATATATATATATATATATATATATATATAGAGAGAGAGAGAGAGAGAGAGAGAGAGAGAGTGTGTAAATCTTTTATTGTAAGAACCAATCAAAGATTTAGGAACACTTTTGCTAACTGATTAGTATGGCAAATTTCCCTGGAATGTTTTATATTAGGGAATAAATCCCCTAACCCTTACTTACCCTTTGCAATAAAAATCCTTGTTTAGATCAAGTCCTATTCTTTTGTGAGTGCCAGGTTCATCATACTGGTTACATTTCTCAAAATCAGAGCACATCCTTCCCATTGACTTTATACTATGTTTTTTTTTTTTTTTTTTGCTTGTTTGTTTTGTTATTGTTGTTTTAGAATTTTAGAAGAAACTATTAGTTACCTTACGTAATTATTATTTCAATTCTTTCTTAAACCAGTATTTAATAGGTTGAAAATTTTGGAGTCCACAAACTCCAAAACTGCTGCCATTTTGATAGCAAGTCTTAACTCAAGCCAATCTCTGGTTATGAATACTTATTACGGTTTATTTGTAATTAAAACAGAACCACTCTCCTTTCTTTCCAAGTTGGCCAGTGCTATGTCTATTTCTAATTCTCCCTTCCACCTCTTATCTCTGCTTCCACTGCTCCCACATTTAATAACCAAAATAATGGATTAGAAATGTCTTTTTCTCTAAGCTGTGATCTAAAGTATGACGTATGACTAAGCATCTTGCTAAGACTTTCACAAGGCCTCAGACCTGGTTTGTAGTACTTTCTTCTCTCTGTGGATCATATTTCTTTACACTTCAAATACTAGTCTTATATGATCAATTTTCCAATTAAGCTTGAAAAAACACCAAATAATTAGAAATGATGTTTGATGTTTCAAGGTGAACCTGAACTTCGTTTCATTTTAAATGTTCTTTTAAAAAAAGCAAATGCTTCATTTATTCCAGTCCTTGGTTTATGGAGACCCCAGACCTTGAGTAAACAGAAACTGAGCAGATAAGATAATAAAGCAAAATATTATTTCAAATTATTTTACTTTATTAAAAAAAACCCTTAATATAGAATCTAGCTCTATGAATAATTTGTTGGATTAATTGGACAATTCAGTGAAACTTGGTTTGACTCATTTAAAAGTTAGCTGTCAAATTTGACCAACTTCATTTTATTTTCACGTTAAAAGGAGTCAAACAAATATAACCTAATATAACATTCCGCATTAAAATACAGTTTTAATATAGTTCAAAAACTCATAATCACTAAATAACCTATTAATTACATTTTCTGACATTTTTACAGTTTCAATTCATGTAGGAAAATACATTCATAGGTAAAAGGTGTATCTTCAAAAAGCCCAGAATTCAGTAGTTATGCATTATCCATGGGGGATATATTCCAAGACCCCAGCAGATGCCTGAAACTGCAGATAGGATTGAACCCTTTATAAACTATGTCTTTCCAAAATATACATACCTGTGATGAAGTTTAGTACAAGTTACCACAGGAAAAGACTAATAATTATAACAAATTACTGTAACAAAATTTATATGAACGTCGTCTCTCTCTCCATATCTCATGGTACCATACTCACCCTTCTTCTTGTGATGTTGTGAGATGATAAAAGGCCTCCATGAGGAGATGAAAGGTGGTAAATGATGTAAGCATGGTGATAATGCAGTAGCGTTAGATTATTACTGACCTTCTGATGCTATATCAGGAGGATCATCTGCTTCCAGATCAAAGCGGTTGCCCTCAGGAACCAAAACCAGCAGAAGACAAAACCACTGATAAGGGGGAACTACTGCCCTAGGCAAATATTTTAAGGCTTTTCATTTTAAATTTTCAACAAAATAAAATTCTATGAAGTCTAGGCCTGTGTTGTTGTTTTAATTTTTATTTTCTTTCGAAGTTTTACTGACTTTGAAGAAGTGGTATTGTTTTGTTTTTCAGCTTTATTGAGATATACTTGGCAAATAAAATTTTAATATATTTAAAATGTACACTGTGATGGTTTGATATGCATATACATTGTAAAAAACACATCTATTACCTCAGAGGTCATATTTTATAATGGTTAAAAGTAAAGACTCATAAGGCTGGGTTTAAAATCTACCATTACCACCACCACTACCCTCTAGCTAATGGATAGTTGGAAGTTATTTAACCCACTTTGTCTCAGCAAGGTGAGGATTATAACAATACTACCCTCAAGTTCCTGTGAGGATTAACTGAGTGAAAATGAAAAACAGCTCTCTATCTGACACACACACAAAGTATAATACAATTGCTAACTGTTAAACTATCAGATTATTTAACAATGCAGATTGTCAAAGAAGAACACAAAGCTTCTTCTGCCCTGTCATTATTTTCTTCTATGCCACAGACCTCTGATGCTTCTAAAGTCCAGTTTAACCCACTGACTTCCTTTTTTCAAAGAGGTCTTAAACAGTTTAAAAGGAAAAGGAGGTCAACTGGGCCTGGACTGAGTTCAAAATTTTTAACCACTGAAGAGAACTGTGTACTCTTTCTACCCCCAAAGTTTTCCCATCTCATGCTTTACCAAAGGCCTGGAAAGTGGGAAGACTCTTACACGCTCTGGTTCAGAGAACAACAGGAGTTTCAGATAATTTCACTAGAACTAGAGAATGCCTTGTCTGAAAGGATCATGAAACTGAACGAGCTACTTTCCACTGAATATTGACCTCCTGAGTTGATTCATTCTTTTTTTTTTTTAATGTATTTATTTGACAGAGAGAGATCACAAGCAGGCAGGCAGAGAGAGAGAGAGGAGGAAGCAGACTCCCCATTGAGCAGGGAGCCCGATGTGGGACTCGATCCCAGGACCCTGAGATCATGACCCGAGGGGAAGGCAGAGGCTTTAACCCACTGAGCCACCCAGGCGCCCCGAGTTGATTCATTCTTAGTCTTGCCTTAAAAGCTTGGATTATATTCCTTGTCTTAATATTTGTCTGTGTTGTAAAGTCAAATGTGACTTCCAGAGTTAAAACGCGGCTGCAGAGTAATGACCTTGTAAAATAGTAGAAATAATTAGTCTTTTAACAAGAAGAACAAAAATATGGAATATTTATCTTCAAAAATTCTGTCTATGACCATGACACATCAAACAACTGTGAAGACCTGGATTGATCATGTCCTGGGACCACAATGGCTTATTGTCCATTTTAGGCTGAAGAATGACCAAAAATAAAAAAGAGAACTGAAACAATATAATCCCCCGTGCCTGTGGAAAACACTATTAGAATCAGTCATACTCTTCCACCCTCTGTTCACCAATACAGAGGACAGTCCTACTTTTCTTTCCCTCTGCTAAATACTGGGGCCATTTTAAAAAATCATAGATTCTGTCTCTATAGTGATTTCTAAAAAATAAAACAGATTGTTCATTAAGAATTACTTCAAGACTTTTCTTCCTGTGCCTATAGATCTAAAGACATTAACCTCGTAATTCTGCTCAATTCCAAACAATTATTTACTTTGCAAGACCTACCTTGAATTTTCCTGGTCCAAACACTAAAACCTTGAATAATCCTTTTTCATTTTCCTCTTTGGAGTATCTAAGAATCAATGTTTTCCTTTACTAAACTAAATCTAATTTTCTCAGCATTGCTTCATCAGAAAATTTTTCTAGTAGCTTTTGGGAAGTCTACAAGAATATCTAATAATAACAGATAAATTACAAGTACACAGAGTTATATCAGAAGCTTTATTCTGATGGTGGCTCATTACACCAAGTCACAGGATAATGCTTCTTCTGTACCTTTTTTTCTTTTTTTTTTTTTAAATTCTCTGCCAACCTAACATGTAACTTTTTATTAGGGATATACAATTTTCTCCAAATTTTACATTGGTTTTAAAATTCAGCTTCTGTGGGTGAAGTGGTCCTTTCCCTTAGAAGTACACAACAAAAATCAAAAATAAAACTAAATATGGTGAAAACTCCTGACTTTGATCAAACTTACTAAAGGATTTCACTTCAAATTAGTAGTAAGGTAGGATTTGTAATTTAATCTTAAGATTCAAGTCTTTTAAATTCTTCTTCATCTCAGTAATGTTACTTGTATTTTAAAAATATATTATTTTTATTAGAATTTATTCTAAACTAGAAAATTCACAATTATTATAAGATGTCCTTAATTTTATTTTCAATTTTATATTTTAAAGTTTCACAAGGTCATTTTCAGGAATTTAGGACGATTTCTGCTCCCTGTTATTTCCCACTCTGAGAGATTTTTAAATTCCTTTGTTATGCATAAAAGTGACGACGATTTTATTTCATATAATAATTATTTCTCCTAACTCAGCATACACTAATTATATAGTTTAGTGTATTTTATTTCTCAAATATGGGTGAGGTACTAAAAAAAACTATGTCCTGTTCACTACTTATAAATTGCAAATTTTGGAGACTGTGATTTTTTTTTCCTTCTTAAATGGAAAATGGAAAAGAGAGAAAGTGTTTCAAGAAAATAAGTTAACATATTTGTAAGCAGATGGTAGCCTTAAGCCTGTTGACTTCCTAGCTGGATGATATAAAAATATTATAAAATGAATAAAACTCTTTACATTTTTGAGTTTTCTTTCTTAGTGATAGACATTAAATGACTTGCCACTCACACTAGACTGTTAAATAAACTTCATACAAATTTTTCTCACAGGGCTAATACTTGTTTATTTTTCGGTGTGATTTCACCCTTTATTCATGTTGTAACTTTGATATCTCACCAATTTAATTCTTGCTGGTGTGGTTAGCATCTAAACGGTTGTACAGATGATAAAATAACACTTGGATATTATCTCTCTCTCTCTCTTTTTTTTTTTTTTTTTAAGTGGTTGCTACACCCAACATGGGGCTCGAACTCACAACTCCAAGATCATGGGTCTCATGCTCTTCCGACTGAGCTAGCCAGGCATCCTTAGATATTCTTTTTTTATAAGATACATGCAAATTTATTTTTGTCTTTTGTAAATAATTAACGAAATAACTTTGTTATAACTTTTTTTGATATAGCTTTAAATAAATAAAAATTCAGACATCTTTCCATAGGCATAATACTCTATAGAATTGGATCTAATGTGTCAAATGTTCTTTTATATTCTACCACTTGACCATTTAAATATAAAGCAACAATAATGATCTTGGCATTGACAACATGATATTTAAATACTGTGATACTCAAAATGATTTTATTCTGAGGGTTACAATAACTCTTTAAAATACAGTTTAATGTTCTGTCTGATTGATTTTCTATTTCTAAGGAATAAAGAGACAAAAGTGGAACTGTAGTTATCACCAAGGGCCCAAACGTGTAACTAGGAACCAAATCAATATTTAATTTTAAAACATCCACAAGGAAAGTTTTAGAAATATAACATAAACTTTCTATACTAGTCCCTGAAAAATAAACCACATACATGGGCACCTTACTTTTACTTAAAATTGATTTTATCTGATTTCAATACTTCTTCCTTTTTTATTACTACACTCACCCAAAACCGTTAACTCATTATATTTCTGCTCACAAAAAGTAGTCAAGATCTTGTTAACCACATATTCATCCAGTGTATTACAGAGCTCAAAGTTTGGGAGCCCTTCTAGAACCTAATGACTTCAGTACATAGTTATACTTGCCTTATTGTAATCACATTAATATCAAGGGCAATTTATTAATACGCTTCAGCAGTGGAGATAGTATGGCCTGGTTTCCATCATATATACATATAAAGAGTTCTAAATTATCTGTTTATTATTCAGAATTATCTGTTGTGTTTTTCAAAGGACATGGAATTTCATTTACTGAGGACAAAATAAGCTAAGACTTATACACCAAGTTTTTGCAGTTATAGTCATATTATATCCTTTTTTAAGTCTGCTCAGGCTGCTACAACAAAATACTACAGAATGGGCAACTCAAAAAACAGAATTACATTTCTCGTAGTTTCAGAGGTTGGAAGTCCATGATCAAGGTACCAGAAAGTACCAGAAGTCCATGACCAATGTACCAAAAATGTGGTTTCTGGTGAGAGCTCTCTTCCTGGCTTACAAATGACCACCTTCTCGTTGTGCCTTTAATGGTATGCCATTTCCCCTGTATGCCAATATCACTGGACTAGAGCCCCATTCTCATGACTTAATTGAATGCTAACTGCCTCCCAAAGGCTCTATTTCCAAATACCATCACACTGGGGACATAAGGCTTAAATAACAAAATAAGAGTTGGAGGAAATTTATTCCATCACAATACTTAAGCACAACTTAAACACTTGACTCTACCTTTCTCTCCTCTCCTATAAAGCATCTTAAAGAACAAAAATCAGTAGAAGGCATCTCTATAGTTGACTTTCAACAAAAACAATAAACAAACAAAATAAAAACCGAAGATCCATCAAAAGGAAAACTTCTTGTGCATAAACAAAGACGCTAGAGAATTCTCCATCAGGAAAAGAGATATCCAGCTGCAATAGTTCTCTCAATATTTATGATAAAATACTCAACATGAAAAAAGCAAAGAAACACTTTAAAAATAATTGCTAAATGGTAAATTTTGAATGTAATAATTGCATCAAACTAAGCTTGGCACTTTAAAAATCCAATTCAATAAATCCCTACTTGTTCTTCAGGGTAAAGTTTTGAACAAAATAAAATAAACTCAAGCAGACTGAATTCACCAGAATTCCAGGACAGTTTTAGGGAGAATTTTTCATTTTTAAGAACTAAGAAAATGAAAATATAGAATATTTTAAAAAGTTTCAAAGAGAAAGAGATATATACATAACTCAGAATGATGAACTATACAACTCAAAGCTTTGTTTCAGATTTTTCTAAAACCACCAAAATGCTCACTTCAAACAGCATGAAGAACTAGCAATGCTGAGCAAGGCCACAGTAAGTAAAGAGGTTGAAGGCATTCCTAATGTTAGAATTCATTAAAATAAATGTTATATGTCAAATTAGAAATAGCTAACATTTTCATAGTTGGTTTTCATTCTGTTTTATTTTTTTTTAATTAATTGAGGTTTAACAACATGAGATTACTATCTTAAATATGTTAGGTCTTCACATATGTTTCAATGACTATCTGTCCATCTGTACACCCTTCCTCCATCTCTTATCTATTCCTAAAACTCACACCTAAACTTCTGTTCTAACCCTGCAAGACTAATAAGAATATTTGATCCTGACAACAGTCAGGAAGAACAGGTTACCCTAGAGAAAACTAGAGTCACATTTAGGTTACTCAATAATTCTCAATGAAGTGTGCCTTACAAAGAATGCTATAATCAATTCAGGAAAGAAGCATACTTGTAAAAAGTTTTATTAGCATTATGAAAAAAATGTTGTGTAAGTAATATGATGAGTTAGATGACATAGCTGGTATTTCAATCTCCCCTCTCCTCATCCAGACAATTCAATTATGCTCTAAAAAATTCAGAAGCCTTATGGTAAAAGTCTCCATGGTCTTTATGAGTGTGACCTTCAAAATTAAAATGCTAAATTGAAAAAGTGCCAATTTGCATAAGTATTACAGTCTTGCTATTTTACAAGAAACTCAGCTATAGGCAATACCCTATGCTATAACTGTGACCTTGCACCTATAAAATGGGAGAAAATAGCATTTAAGGTCAATGAACTACTCACATTTGGAAGATACTAAAAACAGCCTAAGTCTGTAAACATGGTAGCTATATAACTTTCTGCTAATGAGGTTGTAACTGAAAAGCTTTTAAAGTAAGATTTCTGTTCGCTGAACCCTTACTAAAGCAAACCGAAGTGTCACATCTTGTTATGTAACAAAGAAATAAAACATTATGTACTAATAATACATATCAACATATATATGCACATACCTATACTTTTATGTATATACTTCAATATTATAGATATACTTATATTTACTTATATAGCAATTTTACTTAATTATTGCTCATTTTACTGCTAAGGCAACATTATAGAAAGTCAATGAATCCACATCTCAATAAAATGCAAAAATTTAAGAGGCAAGCCATTTCAGCAGTAGACCTACTATATGAAATAATTTTTAAGAGAAAATTCTGCTCTTTGCTGAATGGCAATTGCTTTCAATCAAAACAAAGTGAACAGCTAGGGGGGAAAGGTATGTGACATAAACAATCACTATAATCCTTTCTTGTTCTTGTGGAATGTTCACCATTGTTTGCCAACTGTTTTTTTTTTTAATTTATGTTTTACCTTTCTATTTCTTTAGATATGCAAGTTATACCATATCTTCTATATTTGTTACAAGTGAAATAAAGTTCTGTAAACAGTTCCATTGACGACAGACACTTGGCCATTAAAGTATTAAGACTCTACAAGCTTGTTTCTCACTTCATATTATGCTCCACTGAGTCTAATTCAGTAGAGGGAATGAAGAAAATTTTAAAACATACAGCCTTCACTACTTCTTGGGTCCAATCCTTCTTTCTTAATATGGCATGCTGATAGAGCATTATTTAATGACTTCATTAAAAAACAATTCACCATGTAGGCAAAATACAGAATATGTTCTGTTTCCCACTAAATCCTTTATGCTTTATTAATGGGGAAAATCTTCCTCTGTTTGTGGACAAACTAGCTAGTATGATTCCTGACTTTTCTGCTCCGTCATGGATAATAGACAGTCATGGGTCACTCTCAACTTACTAAGAATGGTATGTCTACTATATTAACCAAGAGTTTGGACTTCATTTAATGTTAAGTTACCAACTCCCTTGACTAAGACCTGCTTCAAGCTGGAATTTCTGCAGTGGGACATGAAAGAGTGTTAGTTTCTATTTTTTTGGTTTATATTCTTCCTTTTCCTCCCACTTTCCCTGCCACCCTTGAGAACCTTTGTCTGACTCAGCCCGGGCAGGGAGGTGGGGTGTGGAGAGGAGAGATAATGACTAGGAAACTCTTAGGGGACTATTTTTAAGATAGTTCATCCTCTCTACATCTAGCAGATGATTATAAGTCAATTGGGATTGGTGCTATAAGGATGAAATTGTAAGTTAATTTAAAAAAAAAAGAACTTAAATCAGGAGTCCTTTTTAAAAAGGTAATGCATTTCATTTAAGCTACAACATATATATGTTTTAGTAAAAAACTAAGGACTTCAACACTTGTGACTGTGCTCTCAGAGTTGGCAATTGGATCCTCCCTCTGTCTCTCTCTCCCTCCCCCCATTCCTTCATTCTTTCCTTCCTTCCTACTTTCCTTCCTTCCTTCCTTTCTTCCTTCTCTCCTTTATTTCCATGAAATACATCCATATTCTTCTCTTTTTGGTTTATTTGGATTTGATTTCTTCCGGAGGAACATGCAATTTTGAGTATAAGATACCTAGACATTTTGGTTTTATTCCCATGGTAGACCAAATAATGGCTTCCTAGAAGATGTTCATGTCCTAATTTCCAGAACCTGAGAATGTTCCCTTGAACTGGAAAGGCAGTTCTGTAGATATGGCTAAATTAAAGATCTTGAGATTGGGAGATAACCTTGGTTTATCTGATTGGTCTCTGTAAGAGGGAAGTAGGAAGGTCAAAATTAGTGAAAGAGATGTGATCCTGGAAGCAGAAGTCCAAATGATGCCATTATTGGCTTTGAAGATGGAAGAGGACCAAAAGCCAAGGATTAGGGTGACTTTTAGAAGCTGAGAAAGGTGAGCAGTAGATACCTTTGAGCCTTCTGAAGAAACATGGCCCTGTTGACAACTTGATTTTATCCCACTGAGACTGATTATGGCCTTCTGACCTCCAGATTTTATTTAAAGCTACTCTTCTTTTAGTAGTATGTTAGAGCAACAGTAGGAAATTAATACATTCTTCTCCTCCAATCTCTTCTAAAATTATCATACCCACAGCTAATTTGATATAATCTTTTAAGAACTTTGAACTTCTTTCTTATATCATTCCATTGAGTTTTATTTAAACATTTTTTTTCTTTTTCCCTTGTATCTCATTGCTTAGCCCACCATTAAATTAAATTTCCTAATTACAAAAACAATTAAACTGTCGTTTGTAAACAAACATAACTATTCTTTGTAAGTATAACAAGCAGAAAAAAGTAAAAAGTCCTGGGCTTATCAGAGAGCAGCCTATGGACCAGTGGCTTTTGTTGTGCTTTGGCACCACTCAATCTATTTTTAAAAAGGAAATGGAGATAAGATGGTCTTCCATTCACACAAGAAATATTGTAAATAAAGTTTTGCTATAAGACTTTTTATTGTAAATGCATAACAATATGGAACATTAAAATTGTCTCTCTCCCTCTCTTTTACTTTTTATAATAACATTTAGACAACAAATTTAATCTTTCCCATCTTTAGTCTATTCTTCATACTATGGCCAGAACTGTATTTGATTTTTGTCATTCCAATCCTTAAATTTTTCAAGTAGTCTATTTTGCTTAAGGATGAAGCCTGGATGGGCAACATGAATTTTTAGGCTGTGGCCCTTCCTTCACATTTAGACTATCTCTAGTCCCTTCCCTCCACTCTTGCCAACACTGTATGTTTAGCCTTATTGACTTTCTTGAGCTTCCTAGAATGTCCTGACTTACTTTACCCTTTTATCTTATACTTCTCTATGGCTAAGGTCTTATCCATTAAAATTCACATTAGTCATCATTTATTCAGAGAACAGTTTTGGTTATCCCTTCTAGAACTGTTAGTAAGCCTGGACCTTATATTCATCTCTACCATTGTCCATTATCTTCACAATATTCCTGAACTTCCTGTCATGTTGAAGGAAACAGTAAATACTTTAGGTTGGAGATTATGTGTTTTGTTTTGTTTTGTTTTCAGATTTTCCCTATCCAAGTATCTACCCCTCAATATTTTCCAGGAAATATTAAATGAATATGAATATGTTTAGTTGAACCTAACTAAAATATTTGACATATTTCATTAAAATGTGTTAACCTGGGGTGTCTGGGTGGCTCAGTGGGTTAAGCCTCTGCCTTAGCTCAGGCCATGATCTCCGTGTCCTGGGATCAAGCCCTGAATCGGGCTCTCTGCTCAGTGAGGAGTCTGCTTCCCCCTCTCTCTGCCAGCCTCTCTGCCTACTTGTGATTGCTCTGTCAAATAAATAAATAAAATCTTTTAAAAAAATGTGTTAACCTAATAAATAAACACATCTTCAGCGGGTTTATTGATGAGAAGAATCAAGATTATAGCTGCTTATATTTTAAAATTATACAGCTTCCCTAGAGGAGATAGGGATTCTTCCCTAGGAAGATAGAGATTATTTTATAATTTCACATTTTTGTTTCCAGTTAAAGCAAATGTATTTTTTTAACAGGCACATAATTGATTTCTCCCTGAATCAGTATTTAATTAATTTATTTGTATACTGATAAAGATACATGCAAATTATATATCTGTAGTTACACTGGACTTAATATAGGTTACTGGAAAATTTTTTAAAATTAGGTGTAGTGGTTACTTTGCCTCAAAGATATTTACCCATCAAAATATGTTATGCACTCAAGGGAGATAAACACCATATAGTCAAGGCATCCCAAGTCTCACCAGATTTGATTATGAAGTCACCACTGATACCTGAGAGAACAATTTCAAAAAAAGGCAGGAGTCTCATTATAAGAAGTGAGTGATTAAAAAAAAAACAAACAGCATTTGTCAGAAGACAGATTATTTTATTGAGGATGTTTGAAGTGAAGGAAAAATCAACAGAAAAATAAAAATAACTTTAAGGACCATCAGGGTCCCTTAGAATGTGGAAAACTTGGAAGATTATTTCTAACCATGGAGAGAGAGAGATAATTACACAGGTGATAATAATAGAAAAGGATTAGGATATGAATGAAGTTATGGATAGAAAAAAAAAAGGAAGAAGGATAGAGGTAGATGGATATTTCATAGCTAAGGAAGGGAGGAGTTCACATTTAGTAGAGCAAATTAAGTAGAGCAAATTTCTTTCATAACTGAAAAGAAAGGGTAGTGTCAAGTTTGCTGAGACTGAAGATTTTTGTAAATGTTGAATGGAAAACAAAATGGAAGATATGTTAAAGATGCCAGATGACAATGAGAACCTAGATACAATAAATAAAAATTTGTCCTTGAAAAAATAAGATCTAAACTTAATTTTCTTGAAGAGGAGAGAAATTATTAGATTACAACTCTTCTAAAGTTACTTCATTTATTTGAAGACAATGTAAAGATAAGTACTAGCTGATATGCTGATTTTAAAGTGTAAAAAAGCAATAATGATAAAGTCAACGAACATTTAAGAATGCTAACCATGGCCTAGTTAGAAAGACTCATTACTTATAAACAACATCAGAAACTTACTAGACAAAAAGAACAGGAGTTTGAGCTCAGCGGAAGATTTGAAAATTCACAGTTAACTTTCCCTGTTACCCTATTCTGTAGGCTAAAAAACTGAGATGCATTGGAGCACTCCAACTCAATTTGAGAAAGCAGTGACCCAGGCATATGCAATGTGAAAATTTCACTGTCCACTTCTCCAAAGTTCTTTGCTCATAGGCATGCCTCATTATGTAGGAAAAGTTCAGTAGATATTGCTAACTATGTTAGTTTAAGTTACTCACATTACATTTCAGATATTAGTTCTCAATCCCAACTATGAAATACATAGACTAGGAAAGGAAAAAAAAAATGGACTTGAATAATAAGGTTTTGATTTCTAGGATGATTGGATTTAGCCTCTAAAATGACAGGTTATAAATTTCTTCCCATTGCATCGAATGGAAAACTAAAATAAAAATATGACTAAGGAAGACAGAAATGCATTTAGAATAAGAAACTCATCAAACTTTTCGACAAAGAAGGATTGAATGACCGAGAGCAATGGTAGTAGAGATTAATTTACTACTTGATGGTTCTAAATATTGGATAAATCTTTAGACACAATTGTGAGTGAAGCATCTATTAGGACTCAGTATTTTTGGTGTTCCCTCTCTATCAAAATCCTGTGTCATTAAAGTATAGCTATAAATACAGGTTTAGATATATGAAATTTTTTTGTTTCTTGTCATGGTAAGAGAAATTCAGCTGCTTTGTAACAACCCAAGAAAATTCAAATTATAAAAGGTTCAAGCTTGATTTATACAGCTTCTTCAAGAAACCATTTTTTCAGATAAGAAAATTTCTCTTCTTATTAAGTCTATATACAATGATTTGAATGGAATATCATTAAGGTGGGAAATAATCACACATCTTAAAAGTAGGTTACAATGAATCAACTGATTGCAGAACTGCTTTGCAATGATAACATAGGAAGGGAATTAACTTACATTAAGAATATTATAAATTTCATTACATGAAATTACCACACTAGAGATTTGTGAAACCATACTTATAAATAGAATGATTTATTCAAAAAATTTATAAGTCTTACATATATTTCAGCACATCTAACTGTTAAAGAACAAGGCCTTGCTTTAGGGGGAAAAAACAAAAAACAAAAAAATACTGAACAATATAACAAAATGAGCTTGGAAAAGTATTAGATATGCATAAATGTAATTTTTTACAAAAAACTTTTTACATTAAATTTTAAAATATGTTAAACACTTTAACTACTTAAACCAAAGTTTGATATGTTTCCTTTGGCTGGGTTTCAAGTCTCACTTAAAGAAAAGTTAAATTTAACATTTTTTAGGCAAAAAAGATTTCATATCCATTGTGCTTTGGACTTAAAAATATTTACTTATTCATAGTGTCTCTAAGACTTTTTTTCTCTAAAGCTATTTTGTTTTGTCTACTTAAATACATAATTATATCAACAGAATCTTCAATCACACACACACATATATATTGGTTCATCTAATAAGTCTGTTTCATTCTACATACACCATTTTTCTTCAAAGCTAGCAAAATATATTAGGATGAGCTTTTATTTTATTTTGTCTGTTTTTTGAAACCTGTGGGTCAGTCTGCTAAATATGTCTAATATTATAAGTCTAATAATTTTTTAAGTGCAACAGATATTTCTAGAAAAGGGAGAATAATAATTTTCAGTAAAGACCAAGATTCTGAGGGACAAAAAAATGAAATTTACAGCCAAACAACTGTCAGGCCACCTTAATGAATAAGTAACAAAAAAAAAAAAAAAAAGAAAGAAAGAAAGAAACTGAATCTATTACTAAAAATAATATTTTAGCAGTGCCTGGGTGGCTCAGTCGTTAAGCGTCTGCCTTCATCTTAGTTCATGATCCCAGGGTCCTGGGATCCAGCCCCATAAGGCACTCCCTGCTCAGTGGGAAGCTGCTTCTCCCTCTCTGACTCCCCCTGGTTGTATTCCCTTTCTGTATCTCTCTCTGTCAAATAAATAAATAAAAATCTTTAAAAATAATAAAAATAAAACAATAAAAATAATATTTTAAAAATCACTTTTCATTTACTTGTTATGCACTATCACACCCTTAAGATCAGACATTTGTTGCAAAAAAATTCAGAAAGGTTTTATTTTTATGATTAATCATTGTGTTCATTTTTTATTTACCTCTCTCCATACTGTGAACTGTTAATGTTCTCTCCTAAATTCATCAGAGCCATCCTCAGTCAGATCTTCCTTCTAGTTGTAATTTTTTATATTTTGTCTCATAGTCGACTAAATACATTCAGATGTCTTCCATTACACTGGCAAATATGACATATGTGCAACATGTTATCATTCTGAATGTAGATAAATAATACACTATTTACAATTTATAAGACTAAAGTCAGGATATATCAAAACAACTCAATATGATTCATATCCACACATAAAATTTTAGCGAAAGGAGTGCATCATATCATTGCAATGATATAAGACTTGTTTATAAGAAATAGATGATAATTTAGAGAAATGCTTTATGCAATTCAAGAATATATGAAGAGCAATATGCAAAGGAAAGCATAATTATAGAAGATTAGACCTAGATTCGACTTTAGAAATAATCGATATTACAAACTGCTTCAGAATTCTGACAGCTGGGGCGCCTGGGTGGCTCAGTGGGTTAAGCTTCTGCCTTCGACTCAGGTCATGATCTCGGGGTCCTGGGATGGACCCACATCAGGGTCTCTGCCCAGAGTGGAGCCTGATTCCCACCCCCCCCAACACCCCCTTGCCTGCCTCTCTGTCTACTTGTGATCGCTCTATCTACTTGTGATCTCTCTATCTCTGTCAAATAAATAAATAAAGTCTTAAAAAAAAAAAAAAAAGGGAAATCTGAGAGCTGTCCAAAGCCTCACAGAGGAAGATACTGGCAGATACCATGAACCACAAGCCTCCTAATTCTTAGTGAACTGCCCTTTTTTGTGCTTCCTTCTGGTCCAGTGTGTTGGGTATTAATTTTAATCCAGGGCATGTCATAGCTAAGTAGCTATATCTAGCCTCTTTTTAGATCATTTTTTTTCTCCCTCTTAAATTACAACTAAACTTAACAGATCCTTGTTAAATAAAGTCTTCTTTCTCCTGATTGCCATGAATCAATAACTTCCCAGGTAAGCAAGCAACATCATCGTATGTGGTTATCATGTCTGGAAAACAGGTGTCATTCTATTACTTTAATCTTATTTTCACATAAGCATATTTTCAATTAAAGAAAGTACAAAATAATTTAATAACCCGATTCAACAAATTCTTTAATATCGTAATAGCAGCCAACCTGGAATAACAAGTCTACAGAAAAGTAGCAATGATATTAAATATTTAAAATTGTGTAAAATATTAAAACACAATTCCAAGGAAATAAGGAAAACAATCTGTTTATCTGAATCTTCCATTTTATTCCAAAGAAGACCGAGGTTCAGAGGAAAAGAAGAAAGAGCCATAAATAAAAATACTTCATCTAATTTTCAATATGTAATAAGAACAATGGATTTACACTTTATTATTTTCTTTTAACACTTACAGAAATAAGTATTGTTAATAAAAAATTTCCTTGAAAAGTGGCTACAGAAACATAACAACCTTTGACTGATTCTATGGAGTCTTTCTGGGACAAATATAGCCACTGATTTTCCTGTATATTCTTTCTATCTTCCAAAATTATAAATGTGTGTTATTACTTTTCATCTCTCTATTTGCTTCAGAAATTTCATTGTTCTTAGTACGAACTCAGCAACTTAAGAATTGTCTTTAATTCCTTCCTAAGATTAGGACCCATTAGGAGAAAATTAAAACTCACTGACTTCAAATGTCAGGTTCTAACTAGCTTAAACAACATACCCAAAATGTGCAAGGACAAAACACATATTTATTCTCATGCTTTCAAAACAAGAAAATGTGACGATTAGGACAATGGGAAAAATTTGGACTGGTTTATGCCTGTATGTAAAAGCCTACTTATATTATTAAAAATTCTTAAACTGGGGTGCCTGTGTGGCTCAGTCATTAAGCCTGTGCTTTCGGCTCAGATCATGATCCTAGGGTCCTGGGATAGAGACCTGCCTCGGGGGCTCCCTGCTCTATGGGAAGCTTACTTCTCCCACTCTCCCTGCTTGTGTTCCCTCTCTCACTGTGTCTCTGTCAAATAAATAAATAAAAATCTTTTAAAAAAAAAAGAAATTCTTAAACTATAATCAGAATACACTTTCTTTTCCTATCAAGCTTATAGATAACAGAATGAAAATATTGGTATTACTGCTTAAGAATCCACAATATATAATTTCCATTATTTATGCTGATAGGAATCAAAGGTTTAAAATGAATACTTCTAGAACTTGTCCATTCCCTGGTTGGGGGAACATGTGAGATAATTCAACTCTAAAACACCAGGAGATTAATTTTCAGTTTGCTGTCAGGATAAAAAGGAAGTATTTTACACATGCAATTTCCACCAGGACTTTTAAGGACTTTTAAGACCCATGTGTATAAAAATTATATACAACACATAAGAATCTAGTTTCCTGTGGTGAGAAAAATTCTACATATCTGCTTTTTGACACTTGGGAATAATTATTTTAATTACAGATGTGTTGATACTTACTAAATTAAATATACTTGATAAATTGATAGGTCTAAAGTATAAACAAAAAAAGTACATACAAATTATAAAAAGATGAGAAAGTAAGAAAAAAAATCTTTCTCAGGTTTGTTTATCTTTTTATTTATTACCATAGCCATAGTAATTAACTGTTTCTCTATGGGAGAAATTTATTTTCTAGCATTACCCACTTTTTGATGTTAATTTCTTTTTTTTTTTAAATTCAGCTTATGCACAATTAAAAAATACTGTAAACCAGTAAAACAACATTTTCCCCTCTCCATTCAAAAGCTATATAATCAGGGGCGCCTGGGTGGCTCAGTGGGTTAAGCTGCTGCCTTCGGCTCAGGTCATGATCTCAGGGCCCTGGGATCGAGTCCCGCATTGGGCTCTCTGCTCGGCAGGGAGCCTGCTTCCTCCTCTCTCTCTCTGCTTCTCTGCCTACTTGTGATCTCTCTCTGTAAAAAAAAAAAAAAAAAAAAAAAAAAATCTTCAAAAGCTATATAATCAAAGTTTAATCACCTCAAGATTTTTATTAATTCAGAAACTTGAGGGTATTGTTTAACCTGTGAATAAACATACTTAGAACTAAGAAAATGTGAAGAACCCTGCATACCTGGTTTTCACATCCTTCCTCCCCGTTTTTACTTTATATTGCACATACTAGATCTGTGGTTTTTCAGTACGTATGTTAATTCCAGTAATTTGTTATTCATGGATAGAAAGCTATTTTCCTAATCAAGATATACCAAGTAAAAATATAGGGGCGCCTGGGTGGCTCAGTGGGTTAAAGCCTCTGTCTTTGGCTCAGGTAATGATCCCAGCGTCTTGGGATCTAGCCCCTCATATGGCTCTCTGCTCAGCAGGGAGCCTGTTCCCTTCCTCTGTCTTTCTCTCTCTGCCTGCCTCTCTGCCTACTTGTAATCTCTATCTATCAAATAAAAAAATAAATTTTTTTAAAAATTCAAAAAAATTATAAAAATAATTTTTAAAATATATTTAAAAATATATTTTAAAAATATTTAAAAAATATAGGTATTATCTTTGGAAGTATGAAAGTAGATGGAAATACAATGTATAAATTAGGTATTCTATCCTGTTGCATATATTATTTAGTTTTTTGGATTAGTTATAATTATCAAGTAGATAATTTGTGTAACTACCATTAGCTATAGTAGTTACACAAATTTGGTAATTGAATGGAGCAGCATGCATGGAGGATTCTTAAGCTCCACTGTATACTGACTGTGAGTTGTATGAACTTGGGCTGGTTATTCAATTCTCTAAGCTTTAGTTTTCTTTGTACAATGCATGCCTACCTCACTAAGTTGTGAGGATTAAGTAAGGTAACCCATGAAAAGCAGGTAGCACAGTGTCTGGCATGTAGCTGGAGCTAAGAATATTAGCTACTATAATTATAATTATTAAATTTATTTTGGCTTCTCATTCCAGGTTTTACAGAAATTAACTATGTGGTTTTGTTTCTTCTCTCTCTTCTCAAAGCTTAGCAGAACATGAAGTTAATATCATGAGAAAAATGATTCATTAATATAATTATACCAACACGCATAAAGTACTCTTATTAAGTCAATTTGTCTCAAATTTTAATAAGTACTAGGCAGTGTTAGAAACAGAATGGTATGAAAAGACAAGTAAGATCCAACATAGGTGCACAAAGACATTAGATTTTAATGGTGACTGACAGATAAAGAACATTCATGACAAACAAGTAATGCTAAATATTAAAAAAAAAAAACTTCATTTTCTTTTGTAATTCAGATTATGGAAGTTCTCATAGTTTGCAGTCGCAGAAACCTTTTATTCCACAAAACTCCCTTACTCATAAGACGAAAAGAATTACAGATTTTGCAAAAGAGCTTCTGGGAGTCATGCAAAGAAGAGTTGCTAAGAATGTTAGGGATTATTGTCCAGTTCCCTGAAATGTTTGTGGCAGGAATTTGTACATACTTACATCCCTGTGTTTCCTACAAGGCCTAAGTAACAAGAAGGTACATCAATTCTTCCTGACCATCTACCACGTGCTAGCCTGTTTTCATTTCAGTGATGATCAAGTCTTCATAGTAATCCAGTGTAATTCTGTGAAAAGGAATTATTTTACATCCAGAAAAAGTGGAATTCAGAAATGTCAATAGGAGGCCACAGAGTGGCTAAGTAGCAGGGTGAAATTTTAAATTCATTTGTTTTTTTCCATATCCCATGATCCATTAATAATACAAGACAACGTATTTCATTTCTCCATTTTCACCCTCCAACTTGAGCATTATTGAAATTGATAATTCTTCACACTTTTTCAATTTTTATCTATGGTTAGAATATTGATGGCTCTGAGTCTTATTATTTTTCTTCTTATCTACTTCTTTGACTTATTTTTAAAATATTTTATTTACTTATTTGATAGAGAGAGAGAAAGGCAGCATAAGCAGGGGGAGCTGCAGACATGTGGCTTGATCCCAGGACCCTGGGATCATGACCTGAGCCAAAGGCAGAAGCTCAACCTACTGGGCCACCCAAGTGCCCTAACTTATTTTTTTCTAATAGTTACTCAAAAATTCAAAGTGATAATCAGAGTTCTATCTTCAGTATGTCTTTATTATAGCTTATATCTTCATTACCTTTTCCACGATTCACTTTTTTCCATAAAATATTCACTTTTCTGAAACTAATATAAGATATTCACTGTTTCTAATAGCCTATTTTTTTTTTTCTTCTAAAGTCCCACCAAGTTTTCTAATTGTCAACTGGATCTGCATTAACATATTATTTGTATGGCTTGGTTAATATTATGATACATTAATAATTATTGATTTCTTCACCCTGTATTGAAGCAAATGGCTACATTTATGCCCTTTAATTCAAAGGAATATGCATCTTGGTCACTAACATTAAGAGAGACAATTTTTCCTGACCAAAAAATAACTTCCTCCACATTTCCAGCTACAAGGTTAATAAATTCTGGGGATCTAATATACAGCATGGTGACTGTAATTAACTGCACCATATTATATCTTTGACAGTTGTCAAGGGATCTTAAATGTTATTGTCAGACACCCACAAAAAGTAATTACATGAAGGAATGGAGATGTTAACTAACTTCATCGTGGTAATCATTTAGCAGAACATATGTGTATCAAATCATCACGTTTTACTCTTTAAATTTTACATATGTTATATGTCAATAATATCTCAATAGTGCTAGAAAAATTTGTAATCTATTGTAATCTATTTTTTAAAGACGCTATTGTATTAAATAATTTAAAACTTGAACTAGGGTGGTAGCAAACAATGAGAAAAATAGTGCAAATACAAAAGACAGTTTAATGAGAACACATCTAGACATGAATATGGAATAACAAAGTTTCAACCACCTCAATTATACAATTTGGTCCTTCTTTTGAAGGACTTAATACTTAATCCTTATTAAAATAAGCCAAGAGTAGGGTGCCTGGTGGCTCAGTGGGTTGGGCTTCTGCCTCCAGCTCGGGTCGTGGTCTCGGGGTCCTGGGGTCGAGCCCTGCATTGGGCTCTTTGCTCGGTGGGGAACCTCGGTGTGGTAAAGGAGGAGTAAAGTTGAATACCTCTCTCTGCCTGCCTCCCTGCCTACTTGTGATCTCTCTGTCAAATAAATGAATAAAATCTTTAAAAAAATAAGCAAAGAGTAGCTGCAAAAAGAACACTATGCAGAAAACATTGATTTTATAAGGTCTAATATATATCTGGACAGAGACAATTAACAATTTTGCGACCTGCCTAGTTAATAATTCAGTAGGAATGGCCCACATACATGAAGTGACATACACAGATGAAGTGACATGTTCAGTAATGAAAAACATAGAGATAAAAAGTAATAATTTTCCTAGACTAGAGAAAGGTGGGGAGAGAAGATAAAGAGAGAGGAGCTTGTAGGTTACTAAAGAGAATGGATCTACTTCATCTTCTCAGGAATAAGAAAATGGCAGCATGCCCCAACTGTGTGTACACACACATGCACACATACACATATACATATACCTTTTTATCAATATGTTGCTAATTACACTGCTGGGACCTCTGCCTTTCATTCTCCATTCCCCTGCTTCCTCCGCTCTTCACCAGAAAAAGCCCTCCAACTAGGCTTGGGGTGGTTTATTGAAAAAGATGTAAAGGTCTTAGATCTCAGCTTTTGGGAATACTTCTAATCAGTATGGGTAACATCTATACTCTTGTTTCTTTTTTAAAGACTTACATGATATCGCCAATAAAAACCATCACCCTTTTCCCACCTTCCTCATTGACTACCATCCTTGGCAAAGGCATAGCTCATAAATACTTTACGGTTCCCTCATAGATAGGTTCTTGGTGCAGAATTTGAGTTTTCTCCAAAACTCCTGTTCCCCTACTTTTCCTAGTGTTGCTTTCCTTTATTTTCCCTTTTCTTCAAGTTCCTTCTTTTAGCATCACCTCCATGGCTACCTACCAATATTTTCTCAAATCCATCCTTTCTTTTGGCAAAAAAGCCATCTCAGGCAATAACTCAGAATGAGTCTCTGACCTACTTCACTTAGAATTTTGGATTTTAATGTATTTATTAATGCATTATTCCTCAGCAACCTAGGAAGCCAGTATTACATACTCAGCCTTCCCCATGATGCATCTAGGAAGATGGAATCCAAGAAGGCATACAGTCAAAAGTGCCAATCTGGCACAGAGAGGCGCAGAGAGCCACTAGACCCAAGGGTTTCATGAGGACCAGGATTATGGACTAAGTATTACTAGCAAACTGTTCGAACCGATGGTCTAAATCATGGTGTGACATAAGACTCTGAAACCATTACTCAATGAGGGAGTAGCCAAAGGCCAAAAAAAAAAAAAAAAAAAAAAAACCAAAACAAAAAACCCAACTGTATTTATAGGTAACCCAAACAAATGATGTCTAAAATCAGAAACTGAAATAAAGTTAAATAAATAAATAAAGTTTAATTATGACACATCTGAGTTGATGGAGTAGGATTTATATATATATATTTTTTTAAAGATTTTATTTATTTATTTGACAGAGAGAGATTACATGTAGGCAGAGAGGCAGCAGAGAGAGAGAGGAGGAAGCAGGCTCCCTGCTGAGCAGACAGCCCGATGCGGGACTCGATCCCAGGACCATGAGATCATGACCTGAGCCAAAGGCAGCGGCTTAACCCACTGAGCCACCCAGGCGCCCTGGAGTAGGATTTATAGCTGCTACCCTGGGTGATCAGAGTTGTGAGTGGGAATAGGCTGTTACAGGAAATATGTATGTGTGTGTATGTGTGTGTGCACGCACAAATGTGTGTGTGTGTGTGTGTGTGTGTGTGTTTAGAAAGTAAGAGGGGCACCTGGGTGGCTCAGTCATTAAGCATCTGCCTTCAGCTCAGGTCATGATCCCTAAGTCCTGCGTCCAAGTCCCACATTGGGCTCCCTCCTCTGCAGGAAGCCTGCTTCTCCCTCTCCCACTCCCTTTGCTGTGTTCCCTCTTTCACTGTGTGTCTCTCTCTCTGTCAGAAAAGTAAATAAAATCTTAAAAAAAAAAAAAAAGAAAAGTAAGAGTATGAGTATGAGAAGCAAGATCAAAGAAAAGGAAATTCGAAGGTAAACAGAAAAGTAGGTAAGAGCATGGGGAAAGTGTGGTAAAGGAGGAGTAAAGTTGAATACCTACATTGGTAAGGTATTGTGAATACTCTTTCTTTTTTTTTTCTTTTTTTTTTTTTAATTTATTTTTTATTTTCAGCATAACAGTATTCATTATTTTTCACCACACCCAGTGCTCCATGCAATTCGTGCCCTTTATAATACCCACCACCTAGTACCCCAACCTCCCACCCCCCACCCCTTCAAAACCAGATTCAGACTGTGCTCTTCCTCTCCTTAATCCTGAATTTCCTATAGAATTTGTACTCTCAAAGTTAGGTGGCTTTGATTTTCCACAAATGTCATCAGGCTGTCAGATTCTCAGTAAAACCTAGCACAATACCAAAAGACTAAATTTAACTCTTGTGTACCACAGCACCACACAGACTGCTCTATCAATCAAGGCACTGCCACTGTTATGTTATGCTTATACTTACCATAGAGCGCATTGAGCCATAGCCTCTATTTTTCCAGGCAAAAACATTTGTGTAATGCTATGTTATCATTCACAAATCACAAAACAATTTAAGTAGTAATTTTATATTTGAAGATTTCAAAACTGATCAATTTATTGCATATTTTATGTGTCAATTTGGCTGGGCACAGTATCCAGATATTTGGTAAGAGCATGGGGAACATCATTCTAAAACATCATTCTAAAACTTTCTGTGAAGGTATTTTTTCAATGAGACTAACATATAAATCAGCTGACTTTCAGTAAAACATTACCCTCCATAATGTGGGTGGGCTTCATCCAATAACTTGAAGGCCTTAAGACTATAAAAACCAAGAAGGAATTCTGCCACCAAACTGCTTTTGGACTCAAACTGCCAACTCTTCCCTGGGCCTACCTTTGCCAAGCCTTCACAATCATGTGAGCCAATTTCTTAAAATAAATCTCTTTCATTTTCTCTCTCTCTTTCATTTTTTTTCAACAAGAAAAAAATATTTATTTTCAATATGGTCTAGTCCTCATCAGTTAATTACAGCATAGGGGCAATAAAGAGTCCTTTATGGCAGAGCAGGGTTCCATGCCTCCCAAGACAGCAAGTCCTTCTCCCTCAGAGACCCATGCCCCAAACCAAACTGAACACACAAAAAGGCAAGCCCAGGATGAAGTTCACCCCAGATTTCATCATGCTTCACCCTTCCTCCACAGCCTTCAAGTTCCCTAATTGCAGCCTCCTACCATTTCACCCCCAATTAGCAACAGAAAAAAATATATATATTCATAACATATACTTCATATATATATATGAAATCCATATCATAATATATATTTCATATATATATATTTGAAATCTATAGATGTACAGAGATAGATACAGATCCATATATCTCCTATTGGGTCTGGTTCTATCCATAACCCTAATTAAGATGCTAAATTTTAAAATCACTACTTGAAATGAATACAAAAGCAAAAACAGATTCTTCTTGGGACAAAGATTTTCACCCCCTTGTAGTATTTCAAATTGTGAGAAAGCTTTCTAAAAGACCCAGCTTCTTTGTTTTTAAATTTTTTGAATGAACTGATCACGTGAGACAGTAACATTCTTAGTTCACTGCACCTGCAAGTTTATTAGTAAGCAGGGGAAATGTCAGTGAAGGGCAACAGAAGTCTTTGAGAAGCCGTGAACAATGTATTGATTTGGGCCTTTTATGTTTTTATATGACTTTTCCACTGAGCATGTCAATCATGCTCTGGATTGAGAGGAGAATTTCTCTGAAAAGAACGGGAATTCCCATCATAAATTATAGGCAAAGGTGAGACAGAGAAAAATCCTGAATAGACCCAGGAAAATGTGGCCGATACTAGGTTTCATAGTGATATCTAATAGCAAGCTTTAAGTTCATTCATATTATATCTCTCTTCCCTTTCTCCAATTGTATGGAAAGTCTTCTTCAACATTTCAGTCTCTAATCTTGTTAAGGCCAATGGGACATGAGCACCAATGACTTAGGGGATATTACTTGTTCCAGAAAACCTGGTACCAGCAAATGTTTGGACACAGCAGATATGAGCAGATTGTAACCTCACAAATGAAGGCTAACCACATGGATCTCAAATGGGAATAATACCTGAAAAGTGCATATGTAAGAAGTAGGGAGTGTGGTGTCTTTGACTTAGCTGGGAGGGGCCCCATGCATTAAGTGTGCGGAAGATGGAAACGCTCCTGCCATAATCAGGAAGTACCCCACATAACAATATATACAGTAACCTGAAATCGAGTCTGGGCAACCTACTAAAGGGCAGGAAACTTCAGATTAGGAGTGTGAGTACCGAGGCACAGGTTTTACCTCTTGCCTCTTCTGCCATGCCATCCTGATGGTGGGAAGGAGACAAAGGCGTTCTCATAACACACAGGTAGACCCATGAAATCAATAGAACAACGTGAATTCAACCAATGACAGGACTTAAGAACATCTGAGTTACATTTAAACTTTAGATGTCTCCATGTATACTTAAATTTAAAATTAAGTGAAAGTCAATCAGCCTATTTAAAACATAAGAAATAGACTAGGTCAGTAAGGAAACAATCCTGGATAGAATTAAAATGTGGCTCTCTGTCTGGAAGTTCAGGATTAGAAGGGTAACAGAAATTTCCATTTTCAAAACAGATACAGGAAATAAAAGCCCCACTCTAGGGAGTGCAGTAGAGGAGGGTGTTGGGGTAAGATTTTTACTTTTTATATAAGACCATTCTGTCCTTTTTGATTTTTTAACTTTCGCACATTAAAAGATACTTAGAAAAAAGTAAAGCCATAGACTTTAAGTTAAAATGTATCTATCTATCCATCAAATCCCTTTGAAAAGTAACTATGATCTGTAAAGCAGCAAATGCATTAGAGACAGTATTTTAAGAGAATTGCTTTGCAAAGCATAGATCTCTTTGAATTGTGAATAATAACATCCAATTTGCAACCTCAGATTTAGCAATTTGGATTTCATTAAAGTCATATTCAGCCTTAATGATTTAACTAGATAATCATTAGCACATCGTTGAACATATAGAAAGTAATCAATAAATATCTATTGAATGACAGTAGAAGTGGTTTTAATTACAGTTATTTTAATTCCCACCTCATAAGAATAAAATATCCCAACATGAATTCCACCCTCTTCCCACACATGTGTGTACACAGACACACAAACATTTATCTATTAGTGATGTCTGTTAACAATAGACAGTGTACTTTAATTAATTTGCTTTAAGGAGACTATAACAGCTTAACACTTAAAAATACATTTTAATTACACGAATAGAGATTAACATTTAAATCTTCAAATGGTTAGTCTGTGAAGATTCTTATATTATTTATTTCCACTGATTTCTTTTGAAACCATGTGCTAACACTAAAATATCCTCCAAAATCCACATCCTTAGAAATTTTTAATGAAACTTTTTCACTGATCTTGGAAACAAGAACATTAATTGAAACATTTTAATTGAATGACACACATTGAAATCGTTCCCCCAAAGCTTACTGTCATTTGCCCCTGAGAATGCGTTTTATCAGAGCTTCTTGTTGCTACTCTGAAAGCTCAAGTAAAAGCTTACACAGTTTTTCGTCGGCTTTGACTCAACAAACTTGTCACAGCATGGCAAACCGTGCTGAGTTGAATCCATTTTTTCCTTTATCCTCTTAGCTTCATCTCTACTTGGCGATCTTTACTAATAAATATCAAAATAGAGTGGAACAATGAAATCCTATTGTTTTCACATGCTAAAATGCACATTCCTGGAACATTTTATGTTGGTTTTTAAAGATGTGTCTAATTAATTGGTTCCTTTTATTAGACCTACGAATGTTCTGCATGGTTTCTTTTTGTCCTCCATGAGCCCTTAAAAAAGGCTTAGTGGTTATTTTTGTTACTTTATTATTTATATTAACAGCACACTGAACAGCAGTGAGTTACCTGCTTGAGAATATAGCTTTAACATAAATCAGAATTGAGCAGCACTGACATTGATCTCTGTGCTTTAACTTGCCAGCACTCTAGGCACAAAGAAAACATCTACAAAGAGATTTCGAACGATGTTCTCTGGGATTGGGGAGAAAAAAAAGGAAAATCCCATGGTGTCTAGGCAGATACCATTTCTACAGCAAGACAGTGGAATTGGGGACAGCCTATCCACTTACACATGCTATGTCCCTAACAGTGTTAATATTTCAGGAACTTTCTTCCATTCCCCAATCCCCCAAAGCCTGAAATATATTCCCAATGGAAAATAAGTATCTCTTTTTTGGTTTGTGGACAGAATGCTTCCGGGGGTGGACACCTGCTAGTTTAACATTCCTTATATAGGCCAGACTGTAAGCAGAGGGATGTTCACTTGCTTCAAGGTATTTTTGATTCTCAAGTGCCACCTGCTCTAGAAACTGCAGCCAAATGTTATCTAAGAGAAGGGACATAAAGTATGGCAAAAAAAATCCTGTGACTACACAGAACTATCTAAACACTGCAGCAGGTTACTCTAGAAAGTCACCTGCATCAGTTGGCTGGAGGGACGGAAGCTATGGGGCACTGGGGAGAATTTTCTTCAGGCAACAAACAGGCTCCTATTTTACCAACTTTTGAGAGCATGGACTCACTCCTGGGGGTGCCCTGAGACTTGTGTCCCCACAAAACGAAGCTCAGTGACTTGTGCTTAATAGTGTATGGACCTGATTAAGGAAAATATAGCAAAATTTTACTGGCCCTGGAATCACATGATCTGTGTGTGATTTCTGAGTCTGCCACTTCCAAACTATACTGGATCCGGACTGGTTTCCTCAGTCTTCCAATCTCCTTGTTACACCATTTTGAACTGCAGACGGTATAGAATTAAAAACATTTCCCATGTAACCCTTACAGCTAAGACTCCAGCAATGACTTAGGTTCTGCCAGTTAGAATTAGGAAGTGTTAAGAGAGGTGGTAGACCATACTGTCTTCATTTTGATAATGAGGACCAAGCAGGTATTTTGTGGCAGGTGACAGTCAATCTGGCAGTGGCAAGGGTGCTGTGTTCCTGGAGTAAATGGTCAGGATAACTGTATTTCTGCTTTCCCTACTTTCTAATTCTGGTAAAGTAGCAATTCTAACAACATCACTCTAGAAGTCTACTGACTAGTGTCTGATGCTCTAGCTCTTCTAGAACTTTACCCAATTTCCTAAATCAAAACCCTTTCTTTTTAAAATTACTCTAATGTCTTCTGTTATCTTTGCTGAACCCTGCAGAAATATACATATTTGTTAAAATCAAAATTTATGTCATATAAATTTATATAAATTACATATTCTAATCTATGAATTATTACATATTATAAGTTATATAGAATATATAAAATATATATGCATATAGAAAATGTATATATTCTGTTATATTTAATACACATATATTTCTATATTTCTATTTCTATGTTGGGAGCTATTTCCAAACAAATTTCAAATAAATGTAGTTTTGGTAATTAAATACTTTATTTCTTAGCAAGCTTTCTAAAATTCGAGCCAATGTAATATACAAAAAGGATCTTGAGTTTTCCTGGATCATGGCTTTAGTTCAGAGTTTATATCCTAGAATCTAATGGATTTTTATTACAGCTAATCTATTTGGATTTTCAAACAGTCTTAAGGTAAAAAACAAAACAAACCAACCAAACAAAGAACAACAACAACAACAAAACAAGGGCGGGGTACCTGGGTGGCTCAGTCATTTAAGCATATAACCTAAGTTAAAATCTAGAGTCAGATCAAGCCCACACTGGTCCCATCTGGGTGTGGAGCCTGCTTAAATTCTTTCTCTCCCTCTGTCTCTCCCCTGCTCATGATTTCTCTCTCTCTCTCTCTCTCACTCAAAAAAATAAATAAAAAATAATTTAAAAAATCAAGCGTTGTTTTACTTTTGTCTGATTGTCTTGCCTATCAGGTTTAATATCTCATATAGGACCCTGAAATTTCTGTCAGGACTATTGTGTTAGGCATTAAGACAGACATCTGCAATTTGAGAGTATATAATTGGTGAGTAAAATTACTATATGAATTAACAGATTATTAAATGGGTAATAAATTAATTATAATTTATTTCATTGTAGAATATAATATGTTACAGCACCTAACAGTAAGCAATAAATTATAAATCAGTGTAGTAAAGGCAATTTGAAGTATTTCAACTAAGTGCTCTAGTAGTAAAATAAGGGAGATTTCCTTAATTTTAAAACTAGCTTATTAAAGTCTTTATTAGAAGGAGGAACAATTGGATCTTGAAGGATGATTAGGGTTTAACACATGGAGAAAAAGTTATGAGTATAAATGTCAACTTAAATGAGAATGACATTGTATATTATACCTTCACAGTACAAGGAATAAGAAACAAACAGAAAATAGGTAAATATCAAGTAAATTTAAGGCTCTCAGTAAGTCCTAGTTACTTTGAAATTTAAATCATAAATATAAAAATCACCATTTCTTGTTTTGGTAAGAAAAGATTGATCAAAATGTGTTAAATAGGTGAAAATAACAAGGCTGATAGAAATGATATTTAAATTGAAATTTATGAATATCTTCCATTTCCCCCCAAAAGTAATAGGAAATATTGTAAGACTTGAATGCCTTAGTATTAAATAAAAAGGGGGGCACACTTATGATGACAAAAAAGCACCCCAAAGTATAAGAAAAATCATGTTTGTGTGATACAAAAACTGCTCAGGTTATCATGTTGCAATAAATAGGTCAAAAGCTAATATTTATATTGTTGTGAATAAAAGTGGTTCTCAACAGGGGATGATTTGATCCTCTCAGTTCCCCCATAGGTAATATTTAGCAATGTTTAGAGATATTCCTGGTTGTCAAATCAGGCAGAGTATTGGTCTTGGCATGTAATGAGTAGAAGACTTGGACACTACTGAATATCTTACAATACACAGCACAACCTCCCCTCTAAAATTGACTTTTGGGGTATCCACCCAAAATGTCAATAGAGCCAAAGTTGAGAAACCCTGGAATATCTTCAAAGAGGGCTTTTCATACTGGATCTGTAGACACATGTCTTCATTGTTCACCTACAAAAATGGCTGGATATACAAAAGGAGAATAGCTTCACTTGACCGGGTCTTATAGAGTACAATTTATTATTTAAAATAAATTGTGTATAACTGATTAATTGAGAGGAATAATTCAAATGAATATGAAATCTTGAACTATAACCTGACAAGATGAGAACCTTTTGGGTTATACATAAGTTTCATAAAATGGGACTTTAGGTTATCTCCTAGTTAAGTTACTTCCAAAATAGTACTGGTGACAAACACAGAAACAAGTTGGTGACCTTTAGGGAAATATAAAACTTAGAAAATATTGAGACTGTATAGTATATTTGGAAGCTGCTAATAGAATAGATCTTAGTTCTCACCACTATGTGAGGTGATGGATATTAACTAAACTTTTTGTGGTAATCATATATATATATATATATATATATATATATATATATAATCATTATGTTATACACTTAAATTAATACAATGTTAAATACTACATCTCAATAAAAATGTGGGGGAAACTATTAAAAAAATAAAGAGCAAAAAATAACCACAGCTGAATAAAATAAATACTAAAATACTAAGTACTCTCTTTTTTTTTTTTAAGATTTTCTTTATTTATTAGACAGAGAGAGAGATCACAAGGAGGCAGAGAGGCAGGCAGAGAGAGAGGAGGAAGCAGGCTCCCCGCTGAACAGAGAGACTGATGCAGGGCTTGATCCCAGCACCCTGGGATCATGACCTGAGCAGAAGGTAGAGGCTTGACCCACTGAGCCACCCAGGCACCCCAGTACTCTCTTTGAGGTGGCAGTGCAATGTTGTGGAAGAAAATACGGCTTTTTCAGCATATGAGACCAGAACTACTGTGACTACTGTGTGTGTGTATATGTGTGTGTGTATATGTCTGTGTGTATATCTATATCTATCTATCTATGCAAAAAATCCCACAAACTTGACTCTTTCCTTATACCATACCCCAAAATTTATTATATATGGCTCATAAATATGTTAAAATAATCAAACTTCTAGATTAAACATAAAACACCTTTATGAGCTAGGAGTAGGCAAGTATTTCTTAAACATGACACAAAAGACAATAACTATTAAGGAATAAGAACATATTTAGACTTCACTGAAATTAAGAATTTTTCTTTATTAAAAATATCATTAGGAGAGGCAGAGGCAGGTGGTAGAACTGACACAGTATTTTCATTATCTATCTGTCTATCAAAGAGTATCTCTATCTATCCATCAGGTTTTATCTAGACTATATTAAAAACTCATACAATTCAAATAAGACAAAGAAAAATATTTAAAGAATAGTCAGAATTTTTGAACAAGTACTGCACAGAACAGGCCATCTAAATGGTCAATAAGTCTATGAAAAGGTGATCAGCATCATTATTTATCAGGGGAAATGCAAATTAAAACCATAAGATACTATTACATCCACTAGAAAGTCTGAATTTTAAAAGACTGAAAATAGAAAGTGTTAAGAAGGATGTTGAAACAACTGAAATTCTCATACGTTTGCTGATGGGGATATAATCCTGGAAACTATTAGGTAGTATCTACTGAAGGTAAACATAAACTTACTCTATGACTCCACAATTCTACTTCAGGTATATGAATGAATATACCCATCAAAAGACATGTACAAGAATGTTGATAGCAGTTTTATCCAATAGGGTCAAAAACCAGAAAAAATTCAGATGCCCATTCTCAGGAAAATGGATTACTAGTCTGTTGTATATTCCTATAGTGAAACATAGAACAATCATTTAAAAGGGATAAACGACCTATACACACAACAACATGAATGAATCCCACAGATGTTATGCTGAACAAAAAAAGACATCATAAATCTGTTTGATTTCATTTATATTGTATTCAGGAACAGGCAAACCAAACTGATATCTACAGAAGTAAGAAGGGTGATTACCCCTGCACGAGTGGGCAAAGTGGCAAGAGAGAACTTTCTGAGGTGAGGGGAATATTTTATATTTTGATCTGGATGATATATACACAGATTTACATAAATGAAAAAAGTTGTTGAGCTGTACACTTCACATCTCTACACTTTCCTATCTCCTATCTATCTCACACAATTTAAAAGATGCTAAACTTCAAAATAAGGAAGAAAAAATATTGTACATGAATATATTATAGTAAAAAAGAATACTTAAAAAGGAGAGTTAAACATGTTTTCTTTATATCCAAAAAGCATTTTGAATGCACTGCAAAAAGGAAGAGGTCAGTCTGCAAAATATATTCTATGAAAAGAAAGAATCATTTGCTAATGACATAGACTCCTTCAGGAAAAATGTGTAAGTAATTCAGGAGTATAACAGAAAAGATAGCAAAGTGGAATAATACCATCTATCCTGTAAATAAACTCAGCAATTAAGGATGGAATTAGCTACCCAATATAAATATCCTATTAATTTTTTAAATATCCATGCATAATTTAATACTTCTCAAGATGCCTGTTTAACAAACCCTATTTTTTTAAATATGAAATTAAGGTCTCCCAAAATACATTCAATTTTTCCTTACCCTTGCAATTTGCAAAGAACTCTGTATCATTTTGAAGGTGTATGATTTAAAATATTTTTACTGTTCATTTTAATACACAATATTGTCATATAAAACTTTGTATTAAAAATGATCAGTAATAAAGGTAACTATACTTGATGAAACATAATTCACTGCAGAAGGATAGAACAAATTTTTTGCACATTTACGGATAGCAAGACTGTGTTTAACCTTTAAATTCTGGGGCATACAAAGAGGTAAGGTAATTTTTCTTTCACATTATAGTCATTTTCTTATACTTCTAATATGTACTTTCATATAAACAACTTTCATTTGAAGGAGAACAGAATATACCAACCCAAAATATGCCTCTTTAGCATAAGGATTATTTTAGGTTATTATTTTTAAGAAACAGCAGACATAAGAAAAGCTCTGAAAACTGAGTAGAAGTTATCCTTTTGTAAAAAACAAAAACAACAAAACAAAAAAACAAACCTTAAATTTACAAGGGAAGTCTTCATTTGTAAATGTCTCCCTCTCTGTACCAAGAAGGATCACTCTAAATCTCTACTCAAGAAGGCAATGACCTAAATCTTCTTAACAACCTGCCCCTTGTTGACTGTGCTCTTTCTAGTAACCTCCCATAACAGCCCCTTTCCACGTCCGAAAGTCTTTTTTTTTTTTTTTTTTTATCTTTAGCTAGAGATGTTGTTTAAGGTTAAGAAGTTACTCCGTGCTCTAGGGTCTCTCTCCATGCATATGGAAGATATACATATTATTCAACTTCCATTTTTCTCCTGTTAACCTTTTTATTATAGGGGGTCTCAGACAAGAGCATAGAGGATTAGGGGGAAAATTATTATTCACCCCTCACTTTTATATGTTGCTATAATTTATATTATATCAACTCTTTGTTTCATGTATGACTGTATCTACTTGGGCTTGTGCTGACATATGAACATTTTATTATTATACTGTGATACACTTCTTACACTGGCATTTGCACACACTTGCTTACATCTACATCCACACATACCTGAAAGGGTTAAGGATACATATCTCCAAAATGTACCACTATGACATGTGGACTATTTGAGCTAAAGACAGTCAAGACCTTTGGGTCTCAAAAGAAATTTCTGCCCTTCTCTTTACTATCTAGAAGAATCTAAATTGGAGGTATTATCCAGAATGAAAGTTTTTACCAGGGACTAATTTTATCTCAATGACCCATCTGTGTGGCAGGGCAAATATTTAATTACCAAATATCTGCTCTTCTAATTGCCTTGTGAATTACCCTCCACCTCTTTGAAGCCCCTATCCCATTCCTCTGCTCTGGATGGCATATCTACCTCACTTTACCTTTCTGTCTTTGATTCCTTCCTGTGTATGACATTTCCCTCAGTATGAAACTAAATTTGATTTTATCCTGGCAATCTGTATCATGTCAATTTAATTCTTAGACCAGCTAGAAGAACCTTAGAAGGGCAGAGGAAAATTGTTCCTCGCAGCACATCAAAAAGCAAAGGTCAATCTTTGGCTCACCTATCAAATACCTAAACTTCCTCTATTCTTTAAACTTGCTGAAAAAAAAAATTCATAGAGATCTAAGCCCAAATTATTAAAAAAAAGCAATACTGTAAGCATAAGTATCCCATAGCACATTTAATCTTCTACTTCAGTTAAGTACTAAAACTATAATAAATATATCATATCCAACCATCTAGAGTATCTTTATGTATGAGAAGATGGAGACTTTTAAAGATTTTTTTTTAAATTTATTTATTTGACAGACAGAGATCACAAGTAGGCACAGAGGCAGGCAGAGAGAGAGGGGGAAGCAGGCTCCCCACCGAGCAGGGAGCCCGACGCAGGGCTCAATCCCAGGACCCCGAGATCATGACCAAGGCCGAAGGCAGAGGCCTTAACCCACTGAGCCACCCAGGCGCCCCAGAAGATGGAGACTTTTAAAAACCCTTTTAAACTCAACTTTCTTACGGTGTTAGTAAATACCTCTCAAAAAGCAGAAGTCTAGGTTAGGACTTTGAAATAAACAAAAATATAAAGGTAGATAAAGCAAAATATGTGGTGGGCAAAGTAGGGTGGACTTTATTTTATCCCCCTTCCTTTTTTTGGAGGAAAATGATTATTATCTAGATACTTTTCAAAATCCATCAAGATAGATAACTAGGAATAAGGAGAGTTTACCAATTACCTATAATCATTAAACAAATTACTACTTTAGCTCCTTTTGGTGAGGCAATGCAGAGGAATTTCAAGGTTCATATGCAAATAATGTTCTTGTAATTTTATGTAAATATTGTTTACTTGGATACCAAACTGGATATCAATTGTTTTCCTAAAAGGAGGTTTACTCTGAAGTATGCATAATTACTGTCTTTATGAAGAATTTGTAATTATCAATGATACCACTAAAAGAACCTATTTCCTATGCTTGTTCAAAAAAAAAAAAAAAAAAACCATGAAAAGCCTCCCTGTACTCCATAAACTCCTAACTGGATTTTGCTACAAATATCTCAGAACATGTTGTCTTCATCTATTTCCAGAAAACATTAAACCACGGCTCTCAACAAGCTGTTCTCATTTATACTACAATGCATTTGTAGTGTTGGCAAATGGGAAATCCCAGAGCGGATGAATAAACAGGAAGCTTCATCTAGTGTTAATAATCCCCTAGGACCCTATTTGTAAAGAAATGGCCTTTGCAAGAACATGCACAAATGTGCAGTTTCATACTTGGCAGAAAACCCGTGAATTTTATCCCCAATTCATTTAGTAACTTTACGGTGTTTCACATACAAAAACATACACAAACTTGTGACCTTGGGCATATTTATGAAGACTATATATGTGTGTGTGTGTGTGTGTGTGTGTGTGTGTGTGTGTGTATGTATATATATGCATGTATATCATCATATATCATCTTGTATGTTGAATAAATGTATCATATATATGATTTAACAGCAGTTCTTACACAATGAACTCTTTAATTACAGAAAATATTAGCATGTCATGAAATGGAGTAAAACTAAGCTGGATAGATTGGTCCATTCCCACCGAAGCAACTTTTAAAGAATATTATAATTTAAAATACTGTAGTAAATATAGAACATATTTACAGTAGCAAATGTCACTTGCCCTTAAACAATGGGAGTAGTTCTCTGCAATCCCACAGCCACCTTAACACAAAGCAGAAAGATATGGCAGTAACAGCGTTAACCTGTGATTATACTGAAACACATTATTTTCAAAATACAAAATAAAACAATTCTGTATTCCATAATGACAATCTGTGGGTTCTAGACATGTTCTGAATAGATAAAGAACACAATATGAACTTTGAGAACACATAACATCTCTTGGAACACTCTTCTTAAGATTTGTTATTTGTTGTACATGGTGTGAAATAAGTTTCATGTCAGAAATTTATTTGGGGGGTGCCTAGGTGGCTCAGTGGGTTAAAGCCTCTGCCTTCAGCTCAGGTCATGATCTCGGGGTCCTGGGATCAAGCCCCACATCAGGCTCTCTGCTCAGCAGGGATCCTGCTTCCCTCTCTCTCTGCCTGCCTCTCTGCCTACTTGTGATCTCTGTCTGTCAAATAAATAAATAAAATCTTAAAAAAAAAAAAAAAGAAATTTATTTGAGAGCACTGTTCAATCTCCATGCAAAGTTCTTGAAATTGATAACCATTTCCTTAACTGGAATCATAGACCCTAAATTCTTCTTTTGTAACTGCTTCTATCCTTGATTATTCCTTTCCATGCATCTTCAGCTATAGTAAAAGAATGTTTTATTTTGTAAGTTGATTTGGGTCATGTAAGCAAAAAAAAAAAAATTATAAATAAAATCATTGCTACTGTGTTTAAATTTATATTATATCACCCGGAGGTTATGTTAGCATAATTCACGTAGGTGCATATAATAAGTAGAAAGGCAAAATTCCCCTAGAAGCCTGTGAGCAGGTCCAGAAATACTTTTTGCTTAATACCACATTATATAAATTGCTTTAAAAATGCTCTGGGATCATAACAATAATAAATTCTAACCATAGGTGGTCATTTCTGAGCAAAAAAGTCAAATGTTTTGGCATGGATGAAAAATTCAACACCAAATGATACATTAAGTTTCTAAAGTTTATGTAAAAAGGTTGTTAAGTATAAAGAGCTTGTCACAGCTTTCAAGCAGTAGAAGTTCTACAAAGGGGCATGAAATAGGAAAAGAAACCATTACCCTTTTGTAAAATTCTCAGCCCAATAATTATTCTTAAATATGAAAAAATCATCATCTAAAAAGAGATACCATCTTATGTAATTGATTTAAAAGATGGAATTTTGAAATTCTTTATTATACTAACTGGATTTGAGGTTGTGAGCACTTAACACCTGTAAAGACAGAAGGGAAAGATAGGTTTATTTGGTATTATCTGCACGTGTACAATTACAGAAGTGAAAAGCAAACATTGGCCCAGGAGGATGACTCAGCCTCTGTTAGTACTGGTGCTGCTTCAGCCACTTTAAGAAATAGATGTTCTTTTAACGTTATGTATAAATCATCTTTTTTGAAACTAGACACTTATCATTTATAGAGTTTACATAATCTGAGATGTAATGTTTGAGGAACTGGAAAGGGAATGAAAACATAATTTCTCCCTTACAACCGCAGAAGCGGCTGGCTTCCAAATCTTCTGCCTTGAGATTTGTTGATGATTAACAGGAAGAAAGTAAGAAAAAAAAAAAAAAAGAGTTTTTACAAGCCATCACCAAGGTGATTTTAGTTCTCCCATAATCTCCAGGACCCTTCTCACCACTAAATGAATGTACATTAAGTAAATGTACGTTTTACTCCCTACACTAACTTCAGGTTCAGTGTAAGTTCTCTAGGTTACCCCCTCTTGCCATAATGGGCATCCTTCCTTCCCTACTTGCTCCTGAAGAATTCCAGGGAAACCCCTGCAGTACAGTTAAAGAGAACTGAAAAGAAAAGTAGCTCAGAGCAAAACCTAGACTTTAAGATTGGCTTACAAATTTAAATTGGCTTATAAAAAACAAACAATCAAAGCAATACAAAACAACAACAACAAAAAAACTTCAGCAATATGGCAGATAAAGTTAACTGGAAATCCAGCAATACATAGCCACACCAAGTGGAAAGTGAAGACCAAATGGCTCACAGATTTGGGATTAATTTAATTGAAAGAAATCTGGTCGCCTATATGGATATACAAAATGACAGAAAGCTAATTCTACTGTCCCAACTCTATTATATTAGTAATTGCCTTAAATATGCTAATGGTAGAAATGATAAGTGTGGGGTGTCTGGGTGGCTCAGTGGGTTAAGGCTCTGCTTTCAGCTCAGGTCATGGTCTCAGGCTCCTGGGATGGAGCCCCTCACCAGGCTCTCTGCTCAGCAAGGGTCCTGTTTCCCACTCTCTCTCTGCCTGTCTTTCTGACTACTTGTGATTTCTTTCTCTGTCAAATAAAGAAATAAGATCTTAAAAAAAAGAAAAGAAAAGAAAAGAAATGATAGGTGCTAGCTCATTCTTGGCACTGAATACTTTTCATTTGTAGAATTATATCAGATTTTACAAAAATTACTAGTCAAGTGTATGAGATTTGATGTGGAATTAATCTTAAACTAGTACTTTCACTAATAAAAATACTGGTACAAATAATCTGTCTTGAAAATATAATATCATATAATACAAAATAAATGGCTAAGACACTATAATTTTCTTATTAGATAAGATATAAGTTAAATTTTAGAATGAGGGGCGCCTGGGTGGCTCAGTAGTTTAAAGCCTCTGCCTTCAGCTCAGGTCATGATCCCGGGGTCCTGGGATCTAGCCCCACATTGGGCTCCTTGCTCAGTAGGGAGCCTGCTTTCTCTTCTCTCTCCCTGCCTGCCTCTCTGCCTACTTGTGATCTCTATCAAATAAATAAATAAAATCTAAAAAAAAAATTTAGAATGAATGCTAATTTTCCTTTAACCAAAATATTTATTAATAATGGTAAAATGTTAAAGGCTTATATTAAAGTCAGAACTTAGTTCTTACATGTCACTGAAGAGTAACTTCAGTAAACAACTGTTAGGTTAAAAGGAGTGACATCTGTATAAAAATAATATTGCTAACTGGACTCCTATGACCACATGTCATTCAAATTTCATATTATATCTAAGAAAAACAAAGAAAAATAATGTGCAAGAAATGTAATAAGCCTTCATCCTTACAATGAACAACTGAATGTCCCAAAAAAAGGGCCACAAGAATAGATAAGCAGGGGCATATGTATGTCAGTTATCTTCATTTTTTTTTAAGGACTTTATTTATTTATTTGACAGAGAGACACAGTGAAAGAAGGAACACAAGTAAGGGGAGTGGGAGAGGGAGAAGCAGGCTTCCCGCCAAGCAGGGAGACCCATGCGGGTCTGGATCTCAGGACCCTGGTATCATGGTCTGAGACTAAAGACAGGTGCTTAACGACTGAGCCACCCAGGCGCTCCCTAACTTCACTTTTTAAGATGAAACCATTTTCATTTTAAATTTTATTCTGTCTCTAAAATAGCAAGAATAGTAAGAAAAACACAATTTTCATGGCACTATTATTACCACATCATGACAAGGGAAGTGCTAAGGTATAAAGGACAACATAAAATGTAGCCAAATAAAATATTTAAATTTACTCCATAAACTATATGTTGAATTTTATGTATATATAAGATTATGAAATTCCAGTACTAAGATGCAATGGCAATTTCAATATATTTTATGAAAACAGCAAGAGAATATTATTACTATTACTATTAATATTAAGAAAATATTATTACTATTATTACTATTATGAAATTACTATTATGAATATGTATAAAGTATATAGTATATTAAATAGACCAAATATAGCAGCTAATGCTTATTATATTCAAAGGATATATGAAGTAATATAATGGGTTAGTAAGACATTTGTTACAATTGAAAGTTTTTATATTTCTTTCACAGAATCAAACAACTTTCACTGATCGGGCACCTGGGTGGCTCAGTCCATTAAGCATCAGACTCTTGGTTTTGGCTCAGGTCACGATCTTAGGGTCAAGATACTGAGATTGAGCCTCATGTCAGGACTCTTGCTCAGTGGAGAATCTCTCTCCCTCTCCCTCTTCCCTTCCCCCTGCTTGCCCTCTCTGGTTCTCTCTCTCTCTAAAATAAATAAATAAATATTTTTTAAAAACCCCTTTCACTATTAAAAATATGCCATTTAAAATTATTGAAAGTAATCAACATTGTTGTTACAGCACAGCAAATTAAAAAGCAATAAAGTGGGCGCCTGGGTGGCTCAGTGGGTTAAGCCGCTGCCTTCGGCTCTGGTCATGATCTCAGGGTCCTGGGATCGAGTCCCACATTGGGCTCTCTGCTCAGCAGGGAGCCTGCTTCCTCCTCTCTGTCTCTGCCTGCCTCTCTGCCTACTTGTGATCTCTCTCTGTCAAATAAATAAATAAAATCTTTAAAAAAAAAAGCAATAAAGTTAAGTCATAAGCCAAGGGTAATATAGCTAGTGACACAGGTGAGAATAGAGTTCATTGTCCAGACCTTCAATCAAGAATTTTTATTACATGTTGGTGTCTTCAAAGGCAGCTTTCCCAACAGTGAACTAATTCTAGTTTATGATTGTAAGAATACTAAATTCTAACAAATACTACTAGGACTAGTAGATAGAGATAGTCTACTACTATGTGATGTAATTCCCTCTTGAAAGTCAACAGAAAATGCAGTTGTGTGTGTGTGTGTGTGTGTGTTAGAGAGGGATAGAGAGGGAGAGATGGATGGATGGATTGGAAAAGCATTTCGTGAGAGAAAAGCAGTAGTACAAATGAGTGTGTTTTATTACTATCTCTGTATTATTCTCAGATCTTTGCAAATTCCAGGAACATCTTTGCAAAAATCAAATTACAATTTTAAAACTGGAGCTATAAAAATCTGAAACAATAATTATAATATTTTTTAAATGTCTCTTCTATGTTAGCTTTAACTGAATCTTAATGAATGCATATTATTTTTTTGTGCATGATTAAGCTCACCAAAAAGAGCTGCCAGAAAGACTCTTGCCTGCGTTTAGCTTCGGTTACTTCCCTGAAGAACATAAACTTAACATTGTGGGCTGAAAGCCCTCTCCTTAGATGCGGCATCATATTATAACACAAGCCTAAGCCTAGAATTCAAGTTCTACCTGTCACTAATGGCTTCTAGAGCCTTGAGCTAGGGGTTTGTTTTTGTTTTTGTTTTTGTTTTTTGGTTTGTTTGTTTTTCTGTTTTGTTTTGTTTTATTCTGTTTTTTGCTTCCCTCTCTGAGCCTGTTATTTCTTCTGCAAAATGATGGGAGTATCAATAACGGCCAAGGTTCAGAGATTTTTATCCTACTTGAAAGCTAATAAGTTAGCTGTCAGCCTACCACACTTTCATGAAAGCTGGCAGTAGACACTCGACTCTTGTAGGCTGTTCTTATTAGTTCTCTTCCACCCCAAGAACCAAGGAGGCAAAGCTGAACAGCCATGTAGATCTGAAAAGTGGGCTGATGTCACAGTGAGGATCCCTGAATTTAGGAAACCCCCAATGTTTTAAGATGGTTTCAAGCCAGTCTGCCCAACGTTAGCCTCAGAGGCAAATCTTATCTTGATTATACTGGACTCAAATCCACCATTTGCTTCGCAGGGAGGTATTATTTTTTTCCTCCAAGTATGTTTGCTTCAGAAATATCCTTGGAAAAAGGGTCAAGGACAAGAGTGCCACAAGATACATAGAAACACTATGGCAAATTGGCTAAAAACACCACCTTGTCACTATTGACAGTCATAATGTATGAATAATGGCACTTAAAAATGTAAAAATTATAATTTATTATATAATATTAGCAAGTTATCAGTATTATCTTTAAATAAATAGCTTTTGTATACTTAAAAATTAAAAGTTTCTGAAGGTGGCATAATGCTCTAATTTGTTAAGCAATTCTCAGCAAAGCCTGCCACCTTACATGCATGCATTCCATGTGCAAAATAAAGAGATCAACAAGTAGCAACTGACTGTCTTTAGCACATCCAAGTTTTCGATATAATAGCCTCTGGAAGACACACAGTTCACCACAATCAGGGAATAACTGGTTCAGAATGTTTCTGTATCTAAAATTGAAAAGATATATATATACAACTATGTATTGACAATCCTATATCATTGTTTCTGAAGTCTAATAAAAAGTGGAACTAGATATTCCTATCTCAAACTAGTTGAAAGACAAAAGCAAAACAAAATCAAATGTCTAATAAATTCTCACTAGAAGGGTATTATAGGAAGAAAGCAAATAGTTATGAGAACATATATTTTTATCAATCAAATAATAGAAATAATGACCTTCAAAAATAGTGGACTTACCCTCATTTAGAATAACCTTAAAGATTTAATCTGACTTTAAAATTATCTGGATAAAAATCTTATCTTCCTCTGATGACCACACTAATTAAAGCATGAAAAAAACCTTTTTTTTTCATTTGTTACAGAATAGAGGTTGTTTAAAACTCAAAGAATATAACAATATAAGAAGCTAAGATTGTGTTGTACAATACAATCACATTGGATCATGACAAAATATTACATTAAGGGTTTGAATGGGGTTAAATTTTTTAGGAGTGACACATTCAAAGACAAGAGGTGTGGGACATTCAAGCAATTAAGAAAGAAAGTACTAAAGTCTAGCAATAAATCATGAAATCTGTACATCTGAAAAAAATGAATTGCTGCCCCCTGGGTGTAAAGCATAACAAACGGAGGGACCTCAAAATAGATATAACAGTAGTAATTTGAAATTAAAACAATAATAGACAATATTCATAAGTTGTATGAAGTGAGATTTTCGGAAATAAAAACTTATATGGCAGTCATATAAAAGTGACCATTTATGCTAAATATAAATAGTTTTGGAAATTCTATACATGTTTAAATAAAATTATTTTACTAAAGGTGATAAACATTTTCTAGTAATTTGTTTGCATTTTAGTATGTTCAATTGTTTTTAATGTTAATTCTTAAATTTCTTGAAAAAGGCTAAGAATTTTTTAAAAGATTTCATTATTTATTTGTGAGAGAGAAAAAAAGAGACAGAGAGAGCACAAGCAGAGGGAATGGCAGGCAGAGGGAGAGGGAGAAGCTGACCCCCCACTGAGCAAGGATCCTGATGTTGGGCTCAATCCCAGAACCCCAAGATGATGACCTGAGCTGAGGGCAGACATTTAACCTACTGAACCAACCAGGTGCCTGGCTAAGATATTTCAAAAGCAAATTTATATTATTTGGTCAATGTACAATTTAGTAGCTTGATCCAAATATGTTTACCTTTATATATTTAATCATATAAATGACAAGATGCATCCTAGTGCAAAATGAGATAAAACTACATCTTTTTAGTATTTAAGTTACAATATCTTTACTTGGTAATAGGTACAAAGCTATGTTAAAAACTTTTTATTTACAAAAATCAGTGAAAGTGGGATTAACAAGTAAGGAGTGAGAAAGAAATGCAGTGGAATTTAGGAGTAAAAAAGAGTTTCCTAAGAGACCAGAGTAATAAAATGTTGCAGGGTAGGTAAGCAGGAAGAAGTCTGGAGGTCCGATTTATTTTTAGTGTTTGGAGCAGAATTGAATTGCAAAATCTAAGGGAATTAATGAAAAGGAATGGAAGTAAACAGTATTGACTACTTTCTCAGTTCATGACATTTCTATTGCACTTAAAGTTCCTCAGAAGAAATAGCTTGGATCATACTCCATTCCTTCTTTACTCTCATATTCAATACTCGATTAATCAGAAAACACTGCTTGCCTTTCCCTTCAAAATATATTCAGAATATAACTCCCTTTCCGCTATAGTGAATGCTTAATATTCTGGACTAATTCACCATTACTTGTTACCTGGACTACAGAAATAATCGAAATTTGGTACCTTGCTTTGATAGTTTCACCTTAGAACCTTTTCTCAATCCAGCCACCAGAATTATCCTATGAAAAAGTAACCAAGCCATTGTAAGTCCTCTGCTCAAACTCCCCAATACTTTCCATTTCATTTTGAGTCAAAGCCGCTTCCTTACAATGGTGGACAGATATCCTGTGCTCCCCTATGCACATTACCTCAAAGACCACATCTCCTCTTCACTTCTTGTTTATTCCAGCCACGCTGATCTCTGTGATGGCTAAATACCTCTAAATTCCTGCCTTACACCCCCAACAGCTCCATAAGATGGACTCTGAGTCCATCTCTAGAGCATAACATAGTTCCTAACAAAGAATGTTCTTAATATTTGCCGGCTGGCAAATAGAATAAAGGAAGGAAAGACAAAGAAGTAGACCTGGAAATGGTTCATTAAAGAAACATCTGTCTATAGAGACTTAGTTTTTATAAAAAAAAATTTGTTACTCTGTTTGTTAGGTCATGTTTATATCCATATAACTGGCAAACACTTTTACATTATAAATTCTGTATCCTGAGTCTCCTAACTTATTAACAACTTTTCTTGTAATCTTGATCAAGGTTTTTTAATAATCTTAATTTCATATACTTTAATATCTAGAAATCACCTACCACATACACCTACATTTCAATATATCTGATAATATGCATTATATACTGATTATGTTAAACCTGGCACTCTGATGTTATAGAAATTAATTAAAAAAGAGTCTTGGGCTCTTACAGTATAATCGGGGAGCAAGACATGCATACATACTTGAAGGCAGAATATAAGATCAAAGTATAAAAATTAGACAAAGAAAATAAATTCCAACTGAATGGAGTTGGGCTTTCTAAACAATGATGGCCCAGGCTATAGTATTTGCATGAATATTTTATCCCCAAATAAAGTACTTATATATTTTGGTATAACATGAAGACTAAAAGTAATTGCAGAAATAGCACAACTTAATTTTTATAGTCAGGAAGAGATATCATGGGAATTTTTAGGGGTCCCTTTCCCAGGCAAAATGGTTTAAATAAAACATCAACAACCGCAAACCATATCTAATAAATTGATTTTTTTAAAAACAACCTTATAATATTAATGCACTTAAGTGATGAATCTAGGAATATATCACATGTGTTTTACATTGCTAATGCCTGCATTAGTGAGCCCACTGTATATTAGATGAAGGAAACTTTAGAGTTATTTTACTCTTAGTGTCCATGAATATGAATCAGATACAAATGTAAGGTGAACTCATGAAGTCTCCTCAGGACTTTGATTGGGTTATTACTAGAGATTCGTATTTATTTACTCTCTTTATAGAAGGTTAAATTTGATTTCATTGGTCATTTTTCCTGAAGTGTCATAAAGTGGCCTTGTTTAGACGACAGCAAGCCTGAGGTCAGAAAAAAAGGGAAGAGAAAAGGGTATCTTATAATAAGACAGGAACCTGGGCGTTGCGGGGGAGGGGACTTATGGTAAAAATGCTAAGAGAAGAATCTTTATGGATTGTTGCAACTAACTTTATTGTTGTTGCAACTAAGACTGCAAACCATTCAGAGAAAAATCATTGTTTAAAAAAGGAAATTTAAAGGTGAAGGTGTTGTAGTAAGATTTTGAAATGTCACTCCTTTATTTAGTATGAAACCACTACTCATGCACTTTACTATTAATACAGGGCAACTTGTAACTTCAATAAGAGAGCATAAGAGGAATTATCTACTCACAACTACTTTTATAATAATCAAAAACCTATTATATATATATGTTCAAAAGACAATTATTAGAGATGTATATATATATATACAACTATATATATGTGTATATATATAGTTTCAAAAGGCAAGTGTCACCTATACAAGCAATTTAGAGTGTATATAAAATTGAAAGATGATTTTAAAATTGAAACCAGAATCTAAAGTGCATAGTACAAGGGCCAGAGAATTATAAAGATCTATTTAGTGAAGAAAAAAAAAATAGTGAAGAGTGGAGAAGAGTGACCAATTTCTTCTCCCTCTCCCATCAATAGTCCTGAAGTATTCTCTGCAAGGTTTTTTTTGAGATGTTATTTATTAGAAGAAAAGAGACTTACCTGGCTAATTTCTCTCTTAGATTTTATTTTTCTAATTTTTTTAAATCTTGAAAACTTACAGATTTTTCGGCCTTAACAATGCCTAAGTACTATTATTTGAAAATTCAACAATTATTTTGTCATGACTATATTCATTTGTGAATAAAGTATTATAACCAGAATTGTTAATCAATCCATGCCTTTAAATGGTCTGCCTTGGTACTTTCGTGGATATGAAAGGAAAAATACACCATAAATTTAATTAACTTTAATTATAGACCTATAGCGCTTAAATTACTGCTTGGAAACAAAATATTTGGAAATGCATTGATAAATAAAAAGTTTCTTTCATATGGGGCACCTGGGTGGCTCAGTGCTTTAAGCCTCTGCCTTCGTTCGGGTTAGGTCATGATCTCGGGGTCCTGAGATCGAGTACTGCATCAGGCTGTCTGCTTGGCAGGGAGCCTGCTTCCTCCCCTCTCTCTTTGCCTGCCTCTCTGCCTACTTGTGGTCTCTGTCTGTCAAATAAATAAATAAAATCTTTTTTAAAAGAGTTTTTTTCATATATGAAAAATGTACTTTTTTGACACTGAACTGTATACATTTAATAGAAACATAATAATGCAATAGGAAATGTTTTTCCTAAAAAAATTCTTTTTTATACATGAAAGCAAAAGGGAAAAAAACAGTGTAGACTTTTTCCACTGTATAATATTTTTTCCAATTTATTGACATTGAATTATAATTGACATATAACACTGTGTAAGTTTAAGGTGTACAATGTGTTGACTTGATATACATGTATTACAAAATGACTACCACCACAGCATTAGCCAATACCTCTATCTCTATCATACTACATAATTACCAGGTCTTTATAACTAACTATAATCAACACACTGTATATTAGATACCCAGAACTTATTTATATTATAACTGGAAGTTTGTAACCCATGATCAACTTTTCCCCATTTCCCCTACCTCTAAGCCTCTGGTAACCTCCATTCTAGTCTCTGTTTCTTTTTTTTTTTTTTAAAGATTTTATTTATTTATTTATTTATTTGACAGACAGAGATCACAAGTAGGCAGAGAGGCAGGTAGAAAGAGAGAGAGGAGGAAGCAGGCTATCCGCGGAGCAGACAGCCCGATGTGGGGCTCAATTCCAGGACCCTGGGATCATGACCTGAGCCGAAAGCAGAGGCTTTAACCCACTGAGCCACCCAGGCGCCCCTTAGTCTCTGTTTCTATGAGTTCAATGTTTTTAGATTCCATGCCTAAGTGAGATCATACAGTATTTGTCTCTCTGTCCAGTTTATTTCAGTTAGCAATAATGCCCTCTGGGTCTATCCATGTGCTGGCATGAAAGGATTTCCTTCTTTTTCATAGATATATAAAAATTCCCACATATTTCTATCTCTATTTCTATCACTATTCTTATATCTCACATCTTCTCTACCCATTCATTTGTTGATGGACAGAGGCTATTTCCATATCTTGGCAATTGTGAATAAAACTACAACGAACATGGGGAATCAGATATCTTTTTGAGATTTTGTTTTCATTTCCTTGAAGTATATACCCAGAAAATCCACAAGTGACCAACAGGTACATGAAAAGGTGCTTGACATCACTAATCATCAGGGAAATGCAAATTTAAAAAATCACAACATCACCTCATTATCTGTTAGAATGGCTATCAATTAAAAATACAAAAGATAACAAGTGTAAGTGAGGATCTGGTAAAGGGGAATGCTTGCTGACTGTTGGTAGAAATGTAAATTGGTGCAGGCACTAAGTAGAGAACAGTACAAAAGTTCCTCAAAAAAAAAAAAAAAAAAAATCACATTAGTTTGTATCAAGCAGTGAAGCTTCTATTCCACTCAGATCTATTTACTCAAAGCGGTACCAAATATATTATTTATGCTTTGGTATTCAATTGTATTCTGCTCCTTAAAAAAGTGACATTATTATTAAAATTTCATTTTTACTTGTAACTAAACAGATTTCAAATAAGTTAATTTTTTAAAAGGCAAAGAAGCATGGTATTAACATTTTAGGCAAAAGCTGAAAATATTTTTACAGGCTATCATTAGCACATAAATAACAAAACAAGGACTGACTTCTGCTTTGACTTTTGTCATTAATATTTTAAAAGAACATTATCTTTAGCCACAGTATACACAACGCACTTGAGTAAAACCAGCTATGAAAAAATTTCATATCAATATTACAATCATTTTTAAATTTTCTTAAAAATATTCTATTTGTTTATTTGAAACAAAGAGAGAACTGGAGAGAACAAGCAAGGAGTAAGGGCAGAAGGAGAGGGAGAAGGAAGCACCCTGATGAGCAGGGAGCCAGATATGGGCTTGACCCTGAGATTATGATCTGAGGCAAAAGCAGACGCCTAACTGACTGAGCCACCCAGGCAGCCTAAATTTTTAAAAATTTTTAAGCAATACTTATATGTCTCCAAAAAATGCAGAAAAAATGCTGTGATGTTTTCCTTTAATAAAAAGACCATATATCTTAGAAAATTGATTCCTTTGTTATAAGAAGTTCATTCAAATGCCATCCTAAAATAATTAAGATGGGGGCACCTGGGTGGCACATTAGGTTAGATGTCCAACTTTTCGTCTTGGCTCAAGTCATGATCTCAGGGTCATGAGATTGACCCCAATTGGCTCCATGCTCAGGATAGAATCTGCTTGAGTTTCTCTCTCCCTCTCCCTCTGCCCCCCTCCCCCACTCATGGTCTCTCTCCCTCGGATAAATAAATAAATAAATAAATAAATATTTTAAAGAATAAATTAAGGTGTATTATGGCACTATATGTACTAAATGATAATTACCATAAAATCTATAAAGTGTCTTTAAGTGTTTTTAATTCATCACTTATTGTTCTTCACTGGTTATACAGAAGTATTACTGAAAACCGTGGAAAAAAAAAAAAAGGAGAAAATCAGACCCAAAGTAATCAGAAGAAAGGAAATAATACAGATCATAGTAGAAATTAGTGAGCTAGAAAACAAACAAAAAAACCAGATAAGCCAAAGATGGTTATGTAAAAAAAGAATTTGAGAAAACTCTAGTTACACTGATCAAAAAAAAAAAAAAAAAAGAAGAGAGAGAGAGAGAGAAGAAATAATCTATCATTATCAAGAATGAAAGTGGTGGGGTGCCTGGGTGGCTCAGTCATTAAGTATCTGCCTTCAGCTCAGGTCATGATCCCAGAGTCCTGGGATTGAGCCCCGCATCGGGCTCCCTGCTACACGGGGAAGTTGCTTCTCCCTCTCCCACTCCTCTGCTGTGGTCCCTTTCTCACTGTGTCTCTCTCTGTCAAATAAATAAATAAAATCTTTAAAAAAATGAAAGTGGTAACATCCCTATATTTCCACATATTCAACATAATAGAAGAGAGTATTAAGTAACATTTTATTCCAACAAATTCTGAAAATTTGATAAACAAATTCTTTGAAAGATACAAATGACCAGCATTTACTCACAAACAAAGAAACAATCTGGATATCCATAAATAGATTAAAACACATACTGTAGGATATAATTTATATAATATCCTACAAAGTGCAAACTATTCTATAAGCAGATCAGTGTTTGGCTGGAGACTAGGTGGGTATAACAGAGAAAGATGAGAGGGAAAGATTAACAGGGAGCACAAGGAAAATTGGGGGAATGAAGTTATGTTTACTATCTTAATTGCAGTGATGGTTATTTGTATATATTCACAGAAATATACAAAATTTTTCATTTTCAAAATGATCAGTTTATTGTATATCAATGTGCCTCAGTAAAACAAAATCTTCAAAACAAAACAAATAAAAAAAAGAAATGACTGCCAGGTTTGATTCACAGTTAAAAGCAAAGCTGAAGCATTTAGCTAGCCTCTAAAACATTTTACTGTATTTCACAAAGCAATTCAGATTTTTCCTAATATAAAATAAAGCATAATATTAAAGGTGAAAATAGAACTAAGATTCTACCTGTATCTTTATTTTCCAAATCATTATTTCATTAAAATTATTTGGGAAACTTTTCTAATAGCTTATGTCTATTCATAAAATATATATATTGATAAATGATTTAATATATGATCTAAACTTAAAATTTGTTTAGGGGCACCTGGGTGGCTCAGTTGGTTATGTCTGCCTTCAGCTCAGGTCATGATCCCAGGGTCCTGCGACAGAGCCTCACACCGGGCTCCCTGTTCAGCAGGGAGCCTGCTTCTCTCTCTCCCTCTGCTGATCCCCCTTGCTTGTGCTCTCCCTCTCTCAAATAGATGAATAAAATCTTTAAAACTAAAATAAGATTTGTTTAGGGGCGCATGGGTGGCTCAGTGGGTTAAAGCCTCTGCCTTCGGCTCAGGTCATGGTCCCAGGGGCCTGGGATCGAGCCCCACATAGGACTCTCTGCTTAGCGGGGAGCCTGCTTCCCTCTCTCTGTCTGACTCCCTGCCTACTTGTGATCTCTGTCTGTCAAATAAATAAATAAGATCTTTAAAAAAATAAAATAAGATTTGTTTAAATATCTATTGGAAAAAAGAATACTCAAAATTCACCATCTTAAACATACACACACACAGACACAAACACATAACACTGATGCACACATAAAGTGTGACATGATAATCTTTAAGGCTCAGGATGGCACATGCACTCAGAACTTTAGTCAGTGACATGGACATGATCATAAAACTCAAGAATGCAATGCAGTGCATCTGACATCAAAGCAGCCTTAGCTGATAGGGAACTCTTTCATGTAACAAAAATGCAGAAATGCTGAATTACACATTTTATAAAACAACTTAGGAATAATCACATTTTGGAACTTTCAAACATTATACATTAAAAAAAAAAAATTACCTGGTGCCAGAAAAAGAATTTAGAGCCATACTAAAGCAATTATGCTTAACCTGCAGAGGCTGAGAGAGTACTAGATTTGGATACAGAATTTAAGAATGACCACTGCAGCTGAAATTGCCATATGCAGATGGCAGATGCAGACTTCAGTAGGTACTGGATATTAAACTTGAGTGGAGATATCTACTTAAGAGGCAGGATTAGAGAATTATTCCATTTATGAAGAAAAGCAACAAGGAAAGCTCCTCCCATCTATACAGGGAAGAGTTTATGAAGTTTTTTTTTTTTTTCTACTTAAGTTCTATGAAGAAAACTACATTGTAACCTTCTCTGAAATGTATTTCTATAGCCCATGGGTCAAGGTCCATACAAAGGAACAAAAAAGCAAACGGAAACAAACCAAAAACAAACAAACAAAACAAAACAAAAAAACACCTAATCAAGATGCACTTAAGGAGGTACAATCATAAATCAGATAAAGCTATGAATTAGCATGAGGAAGAGACAACAGGCATAGCAAATAAAAGAAGTGGCACCTCAGCTTTAAACAATAAAACAATCTGGCAGGAGTGATGTTTACAATGATTAAGTAGATAAAGAGGACATCTCGTCTAAAAACAGAACACTAAAGATTTAGAGAGGGGAAAAATCAGAATATTTACATAGAGGAATAACAAATTAGATTAACAGGTGGCTTTTAATCCATAACATTAATAAACAATGTACTGTAACAACATCTGCAAGGTATCTAAGGAAAATATCTGTGACTCTTGAATTCTAGACTTCACTGAACTATCACCATTCAATAGTAAAGGGAAAATGAAAATATTTTCTGATAAAATAGGGTGCTTTTCATACCATAAAGGATGGAAAAGGGAAGGAATAAACAGAATCCAGGAGGAAGTAGTAGGATGTTAAAACTAATGATAATCAAAGAAATTGATACATTTTAGGCAGATCTACATATGCATTATCAATCTATAAAAACACTACAGCAATAATTTCCATGGTGAGTTTAAACAAAGTAGAATTAAAACAATGTAGAATAGTAAGGATTTCACATAGGGCTAATTGGTATTCAAACACTCTGATATCCCTGGAATATCTTGATGGAATATAAAGCTACTCACCAACTTTGTGTATTAAGCTGAAAGTACTCGTTAAAAATCTAAGAATAAGTACTTTATTATAAAACCAGAAACATGTACAACTTAAAAACAGTTCTGTGGGAAAGAGAAAAAGGATTAACAATTCATTAGAACAAAGGCACAACAACAAAAATAACCTAAATGATTTCTTTAAAACAACAAAGAATGTGTAAAATATATTCATAAAATACTATAGAGTAGGGGACATGAATAAACTAGAACATTATTTTAAATATGAATAAGTCACCAAAATGGTATGTTAAGGAAGTAAAGCAAATGTCAACATATAGGTACTGTTTGGTACAAGTTACGTATTTTTTTAAAGTATACTAAACAGTCCTTATTATATAAAATATAAAAACTTAGAAGGCACAGACACATTCCAACAACCTCAGGCTGCTTAAGAAATAACTCAGGTTTAGGAGAAAAGAAAATTAGATGGAGTTAAAGGTTCCTAGCTTTATTTATAAAATTTAATTCTTTGTACTTTTCTCACCGCATTATAACGTCTCATTCCTTTAAAAACAAAAGTATATAAAATAAATATTGTAAAGTGTCAGTAGTTGTTAGATCTGTTTGTGGATAGAGTGTTTATATTCTTTAAGCTTTTCATTTATTTAATTTCTTATCATAAGAATATTTTAATCAGAGGCACTGAAAAATTGCTAAAGTGGTCCTAGCAGAAATTATAGGGGTGCCTGGGTAGCTCAATAGGTTATGTCTCTGCCTTCGGCTCAGGTCATGGTCTCAGGGTCCTGGATCGAGCCCTGCATCAGGCTCTCTGCTCAGCAGGGAGCCTGCTTCCCTTCCTCTCTCTCTCTCTGCCTGCCTCTCTGCCTACTTGTGATCTCTGTCAAATAAATAAATAAAATCTTTTAAAAAAAAAGATTATAAAACAGGTGTATTGATTTCCTTAAACCTGGTCTTTCTTATATACTCTAAGTAATCTAAATTATATTTTTGCTTAAAAATAATGCTTTCTCTTGTTTAAGCAATAGATGGTTGGAACAGCTACTTTCTCTTTCAGGTAAGTCACAGATGATCTGTAGTAAAGAGAATGAGTTCAATAGTAAGATGATACTAGGAATTCATTGGAATAGCAAGGTAATACTAAAAATTAGGTAGAATTGAACAAAGACTTAAACTTTTGGGGTAGAGATCTAATTTTGAATCTAAAAAGACATTGATATTTTAGTAACAAATTTTTAGAGATAGTCTATAATATGTGTTATTTAATTTAAGGGACTTAATTTGGTATCAGGTAATCTGAGCAATATAATACCTGCTTTTCATTATTTTAGACTGAATTTAAAATTTTATTTCATATAAACTAAAATGTATTGTTAAAATATGAAAGAAATAATGCAGTCAAATAATTTTATGTATGCAATGCAATAGATACAAAATGATAATTAATTTTTGATCATCATCAATTGGCTATGACATTATTAATAGCTAATACAGTTAGATAAGGGAGAAAATTTTCACCTGCTCATTCTTCCAGTTTAACTCTCTAATGAGGACTTCTATTTAGATTTTAAAGAGAGTTAAATTTATTAATTTTTTTCCAACAAAATTATATTGAATGCCTAACATGGGCTAGATTGTTTACTGCATGCTATATGTATATAAAGACTAAAGATGTATACCCTACCTCTGTGTATACCAACATTACATGTGAAGTTTACCATTACATAGTGGTAAAATAATGCATGAAGTGGTTGGGAGCATATTAAATTAGGAATGGTACATTAGAAAAATGTAAGGGAAAAAGAATTCTGTGTGTAATCCATACGTAATCCATATAATAGATTCTGGGAGTCAAGAAGTAGTTCAGTATTAGAGAAACATGGGCCATGAATACCAAAGCAGCAACTGAAAACACATGGGCCAATCCTTCAGTGATGTGAGAAAACATTGTGAAATAAGTAAATTTCTGTACATGTTATTTCCAAGGAATTATTAAATATAAATGTTACATTTTATTTAGCATCTCTAGTATTGAAATGACATGAATTTATATCAGAGAATTGGGTTAAAGGATATTTTAAAAATCGCATTCAACAAATATCATCATTCATTCAACTTTACAGTATATATTAGCTTGAACTTATCTGGAAATTGGTTACTAAAATTTCAATAAGTTATTCTCTTGTTAAAGTATTCTGCAATCAATGAAATCATCACCAAATCATTGGGACCTTTTATTATACTCTGGTTAAAGTTTATTAAACTATTTTTATTTTAGTAAATTGATGATACTATTAGTCAAAGGATGACAAAGCAACAGATTTCTCAAGGATTTGATTAGTGGAACTCTGCTTAAACGATGGTAACTATACCCTTTTGACAAAATCTGCAGGCCCTCAATTAACAGCTTCCTTATAAACCTGGAAATATACACATTCTTTTGGGCTGAGGGCCACAAAAGGAGAAGGGCTTTTCTTTGGTGTACTGTGTCCCTTGGTTTATGGCTGCCTAGTACTGTAGGGGTTTAGCAAAAGTAAATCTCCATAACTGCTAGTCAAACAATGACAGTTAATAGAAGTTTTACCCAGTGTTATCAAGATAATAATTAACAATTTATAGCAAAAAGGAAAAGCATGATAATAAAAATGTCAGAAGCTAATAAAGAAAAGGAATGAAGTTACTCCATGAACACTGTACCCACACAATCATCATAAATAAACCAACAGTGTAACTATCTCTTTAACACAGTAAGTCTGGATCAAAGAACCAAAGAGCAGAAAGGGAAGGGAACCCATAGTTCATCATTCATTCTACTTCACTAGACTGCTCAACTCTATGCCTTCTTGACCAAGGAGGTGATCGGTGCTCAGAGTATATAATTTAATTTTTCTTTAGGGAGGTTCTACTCTGTCAGAGTGTGATTTTTTTTCTTTTCTTTTTCTTTTATTTCTACCAAGGAAAAGATAATTCTAATTGTTTAGCAGAGAAACAAGGAAATACAGATATATGAATATGAAAAATGTAAGAGTGATCTTCAACATAAGCAACCCAAGTTGCATCTATTGACTATAATTTAAGGACAGAAAGAAGTTCATGTTACCAAAACATTTGGTCTACAACCTGCTATAATATTGATGAATCATTATAAAAATCAGTTTTTTCCAGAGACACATCAGTTAATGGCAAAATACGCCAATTGCTAACCAACCATAATCTGATAGATAGATGATAGATAGAGAGATATATAGATAGACAGATAAGAGAGGTACACAGAAAGAATACATATCACTTTATGGTTTAAAAAATACATGGGCATATTTTGATATAAATAAAATAACCAATTTGTTGAATATCTATTTTCTTCCATTGGACCTTACATAAACAATCTCATTCAATCCTAATGCATCAGCAACCCAAATACTAAATCAAGCTTAAACAAGACTTTTTTGTTACTGGTCCACTTATGTTTACATGAAACAATATTCCTTAGTTAAAACACAAGGTACTTAGAAAGGAAAGGATCCAAGATCTACCATTAGAATATTTCTCACTAGTACATTCAACTTAATTACATCATCTGAATAGTTTGTATTTTTCCCAGATATATGGAGTGGTTCATGATCACTGAAGCCGTGTGAGTGTGTGTGCATGTGTGCGTGTGTGTGTACACGCACACGCGCGTGCACACGCACTTGTGTGGCCACTGTGTGTGGCTGAATACAAGCAGAGAAGTAGCTGAGGGATGTCAGAGGGATCACTGGTGAACAGAAAATAAATGGGTGACAAATGATAAGAGTGGCTGGTGGGGTCAGACTCAATGAAGGCTAGGGAATATGTCTATCCTTTGTTGTCTTGTTTCATATCCACACCTGGAACAATAATTGGAGAGTAGATTCTCCATAAATATGTATTTAATGATTGATAAAGAATCAACATGAAGGTCACTACATCAGACAAATTCCATAAATGTTGCTATTTCTGCACTGTATGGAATGAGCCTGTTTTATTTTAATTTTGTTTAGCTTTTAATAATATATGAGTAACTAATTCTCTGTATGTACCTTAGCCCTTCCTCTCTTTTCAAGTAATCATACTCAAGCACACTTCTGGTTCTGAGTAATGCAGAGCACAGAAACTCACACACAAAGAGCACTTGGTGAATGAGACAGTGAAAAGTACACAAACAAATACAATCAAGAACATGAGTGATGAAACATTAAAATACCACTCATTATTTGAAAACAAATATTTCTTCATTATCTATTAGGCAATGGCAAAAGGACTACAAATTGACTAAGAAGTAAAATGATAAGAATCATCACTTACCCATGATCATGACCATTTATTTACAAAAGGCTTTTCAGGGAGTCAGTATTCCAATTTACTAAGATCACAGACTCCAGAGCCACACTACATGGATTCATAATCCAGCCTCAAAGCTTACTGCTGTGTACTATGAGGCAATTTATTAACCTCTTATGTGCTTCCATTTCTCTTGTGAACAATATGGATTAAAACACAACCCTCTTAGGGTTGTAGTGAGGATTAATTATCATTATGCAAGATTTATATTTAGCCAAGTAAATAAATACTTGACCATACTACATACAATATAAAGGAATTTATGTCCAAAAATGTTAAAGTATAGAGTTCTACTTCTGGAGCTATTAATCATCAAGAGGCATGTGATAAACTTTATATCTTGAAATGAAATAACAGAAAAATATGAAGTTAATTATGGATCACCGTTGCTGTGAACTTTTACAAAATTGTTTTTATTTTTGGAAACATTTTTAGAAACACTGAGATTGTTACCTAACTAAACTTCCCCACACTTAAATTCAGTAATAATAAACACTGATATAGAAAATAACACAGCATTTGATAATTTTGAAATGAAAGTAAAAATGCAAAGGAAACAACTATAATCAACTTCTATTGTCATTAATTTTAGGTTTTTCAAATTGTTAATGTGATGACGTTTTTTTCATCTCACATCCAACTGTCTATAAAAACCTAATTTTAAAATTGTGTTTATTCATTCATTAGTTCAGTAGATGTATATAGAAATCTTATCATGTGTCTGATACACAGAAGACATTTTGTCTGCATTTGTTAAAATACACTTTGCAAAACTTTTTATCAGCTCTGCCAGACAATAATAAAATGAGAATATATGTTGTTATGTAGTTTACTGTTTATGATAAAGGTAGTTTGGTGATATATAAAATCAGGTCATAAAAGATAACTTCATTTGACTATATCAATCCAGTGATGATCACTGAAATAACTAGATCAAATACCTATCTCTATATGGTATATAAAAATAAATATATTTTTATTTTATATAAATATACATACACACATGTATGTGTGTGTATTATTTTTCTTTGAAATCAAATAAAATTTTTTTTAAAAATTGATGAAAAAATGTACAGATTTTAGCAAAAAAACCTTTGCTAAAATGAGGGCAATGATGTACTGATTAGAATATTGAAATAAGAGCTTCCTTCTACCTGTTTAAAAAAAAAATCATTCCTACCTCTCAACAAGGAAGACAATGATCAAGTAGTTTCAAATAATTAAGAAGAATTAACACTAATCCTCAGACTCTTCTAAAAAAAATTGAAAAGGAGAGAACACCTCCTAACTCATCTTCTGAGACCAGCATCACCCTCATACCAAAGCCAGATGAAGGCACAAGAGAGAAGACTAAAGGCCCAAAACCCTGATTAGCATAGATGTGAAAGTCCTCAACAAATACTAACAATCCAAATTTAACAGAATATTAAAAAGATCACACACCATAATCCAGTGGAATTTATTTCTGGAAGGCAAGGATGGCTTAACATACATAAGTGAATAGGACAGGCCATATTAACAGAATAAAGAATAGAAATAACATGTTCATCCCATGTTTGACAGAACTAGCATTTGACAAAATAAAAATTCAACAAGCTTCCACAATAAAAACTTACAACAAATTATGTATAAAAGTAATGTACCTCAATATGATAAAGGCCACACATGACAATCCCACAGCTAACATCACACTCAACAGTGAAAAAACGGAAAGGCTTTTCCTCTAAGATCAAGAACAAGGCAGAGATTCTCACTTTCTCCACTGCTATTCATCATAATAAAGAAATTCACAGCCAGAACAATTAGGCAAACAAACAAAAATAAAAATAAAAGACATATAAATTGGAAAGGAGAGAGTAAAATTACCTTTGCAGATGAAATAACCATGTACGTAGAAAACCCTAAATACTCCATATACACAAAAAAGTTACCTAACAAATGAATTCAGTAAAGTTTCAGAATATAAAATCAACATACAAAAATCAGCTGCATTTCTATAACAAACTAATATACAACAAACTATATACAACAAAATGCTCCCAAAGAAAATTAAGTACACAGTCCCATTAACAATAGTACCAGAAACAATTAAGTATTTAAGGATAAACTTAATCAAGGAGTTAAAAGAACTATAAAATGAAAACTATAAAGCACTGATGAAAGAAATTAAGGAGGGGCACCCAGGTGGCTCAATGGGTTAGGCCTCTGCCTTTGGCTCAGGTCATGGTCTCGGGATTCTGGGATCAAGTCCCGCATCAGGCTCTCTGCTTGGCAGGGAGTCTGCTTCCCCCCACTCTCCCAGCTGCCTCTCTGCCTACTTATGATCTCTGTCAAATAAATAAATAAAATCTTAAAAAAAAGAAATTAAAGATATGAACATATGGAAAGACATCTATATTCATGTACTAGAAGAGTTAATATTGTTAAAATGTCATATTACCCAAAGCAATCTATAGATTCAATGTTATTCCCATCAAAATCTCAGTGGCATTTTTCACAGGAATAGAAAAAATAATCCCCAAATCATATATAACCACAAAAGGCCCCAAATAGCCACAACAATCTTAAGAAAGCAGAGTGAAGCTGGGGTATCACACTTTCTGACTTAAAATATATTACAGAGCTAAAGTAATCAAAACAATATGGTACTGGCAATATAGCCAGACATATAAGACAAATGGAACAGAAGAGAGTCCAGAAATAAACCCATGCATACATAGTTAGCTGATCTTCAACAAGGAAGCCAAGAATACATGAAAGTTAAATGATAGTCTCCTCGACAAATGGTGTTGGGAAAACTGAATATCCACAAGCAAAACAATGAAATCGGACCTTCATCTTGCACCATACACAGAAATCGACTTAAAATGGATTAAAGACTTAAATGTAAAATATAAAACTGTAAAAGTCGTAGGAGAAAACAGGAAAAATGCTTCTTAACTTTGGTCTTGGCAGTGCTTTCTTGGATACAATACTAAAAACACAGGAAATAACAGCAAAAATAAACAAGTGGGACTACATCAAATTAGAAAGCTTCTGGACTGCAAAGGAGACAATCAACTAAATGAAAAGGCAACCTGTAGAATAAGAGAAAATATTAGCAAACTCTCTATTTGATAAGAGGTAATATCCAAAATATATAAGTAACTTCTGCAACTCAATTGACAAAAATAAGAAACAAAAACCCCTATTACAAAATAGCAATAGACTAGAGACATGTTTTCAAAGAACACAGATAAATAGCCAAAATTCTTCAAAAAATACAAGTAACAAGGATTGATGGATGTATACTGTTGGTGGGAATGTTAAATGGTGCAGCTGTTAATGAAAAATAGCATGGAGGCCCTCCAAAATAAAAATAGAAATATCATAGGATCCAGCAATCCCACTTCTAGGTATACATCCCCTTCAAAATGAAATCAAGATCTCAAAGTAATTTCTGCACTCTCATGTTCATTACATCATAATTCACAATAATAGCCCAAATATGGAAACAACAGAAGTGTCCCTTAACAGATACATGGATAAAGAAATTGTACTATATATAAACAATGGAATATTATTCAAACTTAAAAAAAAGGGAACTCCTGGCATATGTGACAACATGGACAAACATGGAGGACATCATACTAAGTGAAACACATCAGTCACAGAAGAACAAACACTATATGATTCCACTTACATGAAATATCTAAAACAGTCAATGTCAAAGAAGAAGAAGTAGAAGGGTGGTTGCTAGGTCTGGGGGAGTGGGGAATAGGGCCTTGTTTTTCATTGGTTATAAAGTTTCAGGTACACAAAATGAGTAAGTTCAACAATCAAGGCAGCATGTTGCCCCTGAGGGAGAATTAGGAAAGCTATAGATACATAAACCAACATACCTTCCTGCTGGAAAGAACAACATGGTGGGAAATAAGGAGTCAATGTGGCTAAACATTACAAGACCATACATTCCCTGACTATTCTGAATGAATGAAAATAATTTTGGATTTTAAAATTTGTATAACTTGCAAAAATTATATTAGTTTATTTTTCCTATTAGCTTTTTTTAATAGGATTTGCATCTTGTGGGTAAATACTCATTTGTCTGACTCATAAAAGAATGTCCTTTAATGCAGCCATTTTACTACCAATAGTGGATATATTCTAAATAATTATGAAAAGCAATAGAAAAATCGTGTTCCAGGTACACATTTTATTCAATATTGACAATGTTTTAGTATCTCATTATATTGTAAATTGAGGGCACTCTGGTTTAATTCCAAGAAAATGTACTGACAACAAAGGAAATGGTTTTAAAGGTATATAACTCATCAATTTAGTGCTTTTCAAAAAGGGAAGAACTTGTCAGAATGACTTGGGACTTTTTCACTACCCTTTCCCCTTCTGCATCACTTCTAATTTTGATGGAGAAGTTGTATTCTTCAGGTGTTCAGCAGTAGGATTTTTAAAGAAGGAAAAATCACTTCCTAAATGAAGAGGATTCTGAAAAACAATTACATAGCTAATTCTGAGTTGAATGTTCTAAACATACATGACCTTTCTGTTCATTTCAAATTATGCAAGCCTTATATGACTTGCAGTACTATCTCTCATTCATTTATTCATTCATTTTTCTTAAATATATATTGTTGGCATGTGCTAGACTATGGGATATATGTATGGCCATAGTGGTGAGGGAAAAGACATAATCATTTGATATTATCTCATATTTTCCAATACTACTTGTATTTGAAATATTTCTTACTATGTAAAGAGGAAATAATCACAAAACTGTAAAAAGCACTGTCAAAATGTATCTGTAATGAACCACATATGTGCACAAAAACTGTTAATTGCTCTGGGATATGAATTAGAAACTCAGAACACAGATTTACAGATGCATGGGGCACAAGCTTTTGTAATCAGATATCCACATATTTCATAGTGAAAGAAGCAAAGCAAAAATACTTGAGTTTTATTACAGTTGATACTCATTAATAGTATTCTATTTATAACCAAACTATATAGATTCAAATACCTTTCCCCAAATGACTTCTCCACCCTTCTCATGAGAACACCCAAATTATACAGAAAAGAATACTGTTGAAAAGAGGCCTGTTGATTTCCACAGTTTAGAAGGAAAAAGTGTGTGTGTGTGTGTGTGTGTGTGTGTGTGTATGGGTTTTAAATATCTTCATGCTTCTCTGACAGCTCCCCCACAATCCCTGAACCAATCCCTTTTTTTTTTTTTTTCTGATTTCTTTAAATTTCCCTTCCCTTAGAAAATTTTTGAGAAGACTTGATCTTGGTCCTTCATTCAAATCTAGAAATGCAGCTCAACCCCAGGGCTTACATTGTCCTTCTATAAACTGCATAGACTTTGCTACAAAAAGAACTCTTGATAAAAGCATGTCAGAGTCATGCAGTTGTCAGTTTTAACAAAAAACTGTATGGAAGACATTGGAATTCACAACAATGAATCTATGGTTTTATAAAGAGTGATTTAAAAATGCCTACTTGGCCCTCAGAAAAAGTGAAAAAGAAAAAAAAAAAGCTTCCTGAGAAATAACTTATGCTAAGAACTTCTTTAAATATCCAGGGTAAGATAATACTAACACATCTCAAGTATTCTGAATAGTAACTAGAAACACATGCTCAAAAATGGCATTCTCAGAGCCAACTACTTAAAATGTATATGGTGTGTGTTCTTCTGCCTTCATTAAGGTATGCCCATGTAGTTTTATTTTTATTCCAGGTGCATTAATCATGGGAGTTCATTTCAAGTGAATCGAGTTGTTGAACAGCATTTTTCTTAGCTGTGAACACTCTGCATGATAGTAGAAAATACAGTTTGCAAGGTGGTGTGAAGCAGAGTTTTGTTTGGGGCACTGAAGCAGCCATGTGCAAACTTTAAATTGACAGGGGAGTATGCATGCATGCGCTATGCTTTTCTATAATATATGCGGGTTTTTTGGTTTGTTTTGTGTTCTTTTTTTGCCTGCTTTAAGAAGTGGGGTATGTTGATGTTAAATTTCATGGGCTAGGGTGATAAAAATTTAATTCTTGCCTCTCCATGGGTAAGTGGGCATTTTGTTTTTTTTCTCTGTGTGGTTTTCAGTCTTTATTCTCCATCTTCATTATTCTCCTTTTTTCCCTTACTCAGAATTTTCATAAAACAACATGGCTAAAATACCATTTACTTCTTCTTTTAAAGAATTTTTTCCTTGATGATTGTCACTCCAGTTAGGGCTTGCTTTTACTAATTCGACCCACTTTTTATGCCTAATGTTATTTTCTACTCAACTATGAAGAATTTTATCTGCTATGACATGTATTATCATTCCAGAATTGAATTACTTTCATATCTTTCTCTGATAGTTTAAGGGTATTACTGTTCAAAATACGTATATGTATGTATGTTAGATGCTATGTAATTCCTGGCATTTCTTTTTTCTATTGGTTGTGGTGGGAGGGAGCCAGATGAAATGTCTACACAAAACTGTATTTTAATTCATGGCAAAGCAAATTTTTTTTTACTGTGTCAATAGCAATGCTACATCTGTAAAGCTGTTTCAATTTTCCATCTTACCACTGGTGGGTAGGTGCCATAAGTACACAAAGGACATGTCATTTGTGTACATTCGCATAATTCAGAGACTACATTTGTAAGTAGAATCTATGGTGGAATTCTGAGAAAAATGGAATTTCCTACTATATGATCATGTGCAATTTCTTTCAAGTCCAGAGGGATTTACTCTCTCTTCATTGGCCAATACTACTAATTAATGCATTTTGGCTATGGCTGACTTAGTTAATCTCTCTTACCATTAGAAACAGCACAATGGGTATGTGTATGTATGCATATGAGTGTGTGCGTGTGCATGTTTATGCTTGTATGCATAAGGCACAAGCCATATTTAGGAAATAAAAATCTCATTTTAAAAGTGTACATTCAGACACATATGGATTCTTCAAAAATAATCTTCACTGATATATTTCCTGAAGGATTTGTGAAATTTTCTAAGGCAAATACAGAAAGTTCTTAAAATCATCTAACATTCTATGCCATATGCTATTTACATAATAAATTTTAAAAATGTTCAGAAATAATATATTTTAACATATACTCTTGCTCAGAAAAATTGAGACACAAAACAATTAACCTTACCTACAAAGTCGGTAAGGTTTTAGATCTACCAATTAGAACTAAAGTTTTAGAAAGCTTTAGATCTACCAATTACTAATATCCTTATATAATATCTGCAAGACCAGTTTATAACTTGAGTGTTACACTTACATTCAAAAAAGCCTGTCACACATATCTTTGTGTTGTTGTCTTCATATATTACTACTCTGAACTCTCTCTTCATTTACATAGTAGGAATTCATTTTTATGGAGCTTAAAGTCCCAAAGCTATGTCTCAGAGAAGATTTTGTAAATTTCCTCTACCATTCGTTTATTATTCTTCAATATTAATTTGAATTACCAGCAATCCTGACACATCATGAAGCACAAGGCTTTCAAGCTACAAAAGTACTAGGCATTTGTAAGTGACACACATTGACTTGAGAAGAAAAGCCATTCATTGCTTCATTCAAAAAGAATGTATACTAAAGAAGGATATCTGACTGAGAGCTCCTCTCAAGGGTGTGATGCTTAAGAAACTGTGATAGTAAATTTCCTTCTACAATGAATGAATAGAACTACTGCAAAAATGAACTAAAATAAATTTGAGAAGGATCATATATCCAGTAATTATTCGACAGATTTCAAACAAAACTAAGTAAGTTTACTGGGCACCTTAGCAAGTGTCAAAGACAATATATGAAATTTTACTGTGTCTATTTCAAATCTTACATTTTTGAATAGAGATATTTTTGGGGCTGTCTGGTTAGCAGTTACTTTGTAAAGTGAATGGTTCTATAACACGGTTGATTAGAATTTGTGGAAAAGCCTGGAATTCTACAGCCACAATTGGCTAGAAAACCATAGAACGTTAAGATTGATGATGATTTTTAGTTCTTTAAAATAGGCACATTCACACTACTGTCTATACTATAAAATTGTGATTATAAAAATTGCATAAAGCCCAAATGGCAATTTTTATTCATATAATTTTTGCAATGCCACTCTACAAGCTGAACAACAAAAACCGAACAGTACAAAGCTTACAGAATCACCTCTGTCATGACTCATTTGTCCTTTTCTACTTGGTTTATTTCTTGGTCCATCAATAACTCCCCTGATTCTCAGCAAGTGTATTTAAAAAAAAAAAAGAATTTAAAAAATGAAAAAGAAAACAACAAAAACTAGCCAATTAAACAAAATCTCCTTCATAAATTATAAATTCAGATAATTTGTTAAAATAAAAGCACACACACACACAGAAGTGAGGAATAATGATGGAAGATTAATACAATGGCTCTCTCACCATTTATTCTTTAGTGAATCTTTTTTTTTTTTTAAAGATTTCATTTATTTATTTGACAGACAGAGATCACAAGTAGGCAGAGAGGCTGGCAGAGAGAGGAGAAAGCAGGCTCCCTGCCAAGCAGAGAGCCCAATGTGGGGCTTGATCCCAGGACCCTGGGATAATGACCTAGGGCGAGGGCAGAGGCTTTAACCCACTGAACCACCCAGGTGCCCCTCTTTAGTGAATCTTTAGTGAATAAACACTTGATTCTGATGGTATATATTGATTCATTTATTCATTTTTATTTAATAAATACTTATTTAATATGTGCCATGTTAGGTATTATGTTAGCCAGTGGAGACATACTGCTTAAAAGAGGGAAAAATAAATTGACCCCTGCAGGAATTTAGAACTGAAAAGGAGGCTAGAGAGAAAAATAGGAAATGAAAATACAACAATTATAAAATTATATGTACACACACACAAACACACATACATATTCACATATGCATAATACTCAATAAAATGTTAAAAACACTTCACAGTTAATGTTAAACACTTTTAAAGACTAAGGTCACTATCATTATTACTATGTAAAGTATACTTGACGTCACTGTCTATGCAATAAGAGAAGCAAATGGGAGAAAAAACAGGCATAAAAGAAAAAATGGCATTGCCAACATCTGAGAAAGTATAAAGAAAATACTTCTATAACCTCAGAGTTGATTTTTTTTTAAGATTTTATTTATTTAACAGAGAGAGATGACAAGTAGGCACAGAGAGAGAGAGAGAGAGAGAGAGGAGGAAGTGCGGGACTCGATCCCAGAACTCTGAGATCATGACCTGAGCTGAAGGCAGAGGCTTAACCCACTGAGCCATCCAGGCGCCCAGAGTTGATTTTTTTAACTGTAGCTTTTATTTATTTATTTATAAGCATATAATGTATTATTTGTTTCAGGGGTACAGGTCTGTGATTCATCAGTCTTACATAATAACCAGTGTTCATACAACACATATCCTCCCCAATGTCTATCAACCAGTTGTCCCATTGCCCCACCCACCTCCTCTCCAGCAATCCTCAGTTTATTGATTTCTTTAATAAGATAAAAATCAGGCAAATCATAAAAATCTTATGTTGGTACATCATAGGAATGTCGTTATATGATAAAAGGGTCAATTCATTCAGAATATATAATAATCCCCAAAATATATATACCTAATAAAATAGCCAAACCTTTATGCACAGAAATGGATAGAACCAGAAGACAATTTGTATAGTAATTACCAAAGAAGGAGATGTCAGTGTGTTTCTATCAATATTGATAGATCATGTTGGCAAACAATCAGATGAAAACAGTACTGATACAGAATATTTTAAAGTATTTTTAAATTAAAAAAAAAGTTAAAAATTAACTTATTAACTCATTTTTTAAAAAAGTTAAAAATTAACTATCAACTTCAGTGGAAGAAGCCCAACCTTCATGACATTTCCAAACCAATCACAGGTTTAATAGAGATAGGTGAAATGTATGGATACTACTCATCCTTCTCAAGCTTATATAAAGCAATGACAAAAATGTCTTCATACTAGAACTTAAGCATAGAAATGATATAAAGTAATGGCCAAAAAATTACATTCTGTTACAATTATCCCATTAATTTTTTCAAAAGATGTAACAAAAGTATTAAAATAATACATTTGGACATTTCAAAACATATAAACAATGTATAATCTAGGAATAAATCATAATGAGTTTTTTCAAGTTTTTAGAACTGAATAACAAATATAATACATATCAAATGTTGAAGAATTCAGTGGAAGCAGTATTTATAGGGACATTCAGAGCTTTTAAAAATATATCAGAAAAGAAGAAAGACAAAGATAAAAAAGTTAATATCCAGCTTAAGAAATGAGAAAACATAGGAGTATCAACCTGAGGAAACTAGAAAGATGGGAAAAGTGAGGCTATGGAGAAAAAAAATAATGAAACTGTCAACAAAGACCCAATGACAATGCCAATATGTAATCTAAAAAAAGCTTTCCAGATGTGTAGACAAAGGTTTCATAATGGTTGGGATAGATCTGGACCAGGAGAAGACTCGTGCATGAATTTAGTTGTTTTTAATTTCTGTCAAGAAGTGAGCATGTAAACCTGCCAATGAGTATGGGAATAAAGAGGGACAAGTTTAAGACACAGGAGTAAACATTTTAAGGGATGAGGTGTAGTCCCTGAGGATACAGGAATTATTTCAACCCAATTCACTGACACTCAAATCAGTACTCAAGTAATTTTTTCCTGACCTCTGGTTCAGGACTGTCCCATTGTCATCAAAGCCAGTCTTGCCAGAGTCTTTTATGGAGTTTATTTCTGTAATCAAAGTAATTCAGAAATCTCTTGTTTCCTTACAGTCACAATGGGACTATTTAAATTTTTACAGCAGAAACATAATAGACATCCTCCTACTAGGAAAGATTCCAGAAATGCTCAACTCAAAAAATTCACCAAATTTGGCCCACTTAATAGTTTTGAGCTGGTTCAAACATCAACAGAATGTTAGATACTGTGAACTTCATGGAAAATGTTACCTCATTCAGAATATGAATGTATATGTAGAACTTCATGATGACATCTCAGAGTCATATCCTAACATCCCCAACATCATACATAACTTTGGTATTTTTTACACATGACTCACAGGGCAAATCTGAGCCCTGCTGTTTTGGCAGTTATTAGATGTCCACAGTCACTGGGTACATTAATACATTAATAAATTATCCTTCAGAATGAATGTCAGTATGCCATATTTCAACCAGATAGTTGAACAATGAGACTATTATTAGAGGAATGGCTATAAATAACTCTACTGTTTGAATGTAATAATAAATATAAAATCTAATATACACAATGATAAATATTAGAGAATAATTCTGCAACTTTGTCCCTGAGGGGAGGGAAATACATATATGGTAGAAAATAAGAATTCTTAAAATAAACTTTATGATTTAAAATTAGATTATCTGATTAATTTTACTTTTTCTCCAATGCTTTAAAACCATTTCATAATGTACCAGAAATTCATACATCTCAATTATGCTGTGAGTACTTTCTAATTGTTCTAACCTTTTCGTTATTGCTAAAACCACTACGACTCTTATCCCACTAGTGGTTCCAAGAGCATCTCTTTAGTAATAAAAATGCTCACTGCAAATGTTAGCAGTTAAAGGACACTGAAAAATTAACTATCAACTTCAGTGGAAGAAGCCCATCCTTCATGATATTTCCAAATCTCAATATAAAGGAAGAAATGTCATGAGCAGCCCAAATCACATACCTAGTGGCCTTGTCAATTATCCTAAGAAAAATTAGATCTCCGTCTTGAAATAATTAACATTTTAGCAAGGATGGTATCTTTTCATAGCTGGTCATTTTATCACAATTCACATTCTTCAAAAATTATATATTAATTAGATTGTGATTCATAAGAGATTTTGGCATTTTCACCTATTGAGATTATTCATTGAAAATACGATGTTTGTTTTAATTGACCTTTAATATAAAATATTTTAAATATATATTTTAGGCCAGAAATAATTCCAGTATTTGTAGATTCACCAGTTTAAGCTTTTGAGCTCTTTACAAGCAAAATGGCATGTTGGGTTAAGACCACGGAACTTGGACAAATACAATAAGCTTCAGTTTTATTACCTGTAAAATGGGGATAATGACAAACACTTCACAGACACTATATAAGATAATGAACGTAATGTAACATTGGCACCTGACGCATAGAAAATGTTCAATAGTATGTAGCTATTAACATGAAACACCAAACATTAAATTGACAAGGAAAATAGAGGAAAAAATGAGGAAGCAGGTCTAGATGAAGTGTCACATTTGATTTATCCAGGAAATAAGGAGGCCTGAAGCAAAATTTGGAAGTAGATAAAACATATTTTGATACTTCTGCATTTCACATTTAAGGTCTTCTAGTGATTGCCAGTCATTTTGATAACCCCTGGAAACTAAAACTAAAACATTCTCAAAACCCCACCCCATAGATTTTAATGGGGACACAGGAACTAACACTTATTTAAAAATATACTCCAAATACTTGCTTTGTGCCAAGCCTGTAGCTCTAGTTGTCACTGAAACATATACAGTCCTTGAGTCCATGCATCTTATGACTTTAAGTGCTAAATATTTTCTTAGTGCTAGTCATTTAAACATCCTCCCCGGGGACACCTGGGGGGCTCAGTGGGGTAAGCCTCTACCTTCAGCTCAGGTCATGGTTTCAGAGAGAGGGTGATGGTCTCAGAGAGAGGGTCCTGGGATCCAGGCCCACATCAGGCTCTCTGCTCAGCAGGGAGCCTGCTTCCCCCCTTCTCTTTGCCTACCTCTCTGCCTACATATGATCTCTCTCTCTCTCTCTCACACACACACACACACAAATAAATAAATAAACATCTTCCCCAAACCAAATCAAGGTAACCACATCAAGTGAAGCCAGACTGAACAAATAAAAGTAAAAGATAATAAAGCAAAAGAAACAAACAAAAAGCCTTTGCAGAATGCCTACCAGATCTAAGCATAAAGATGGTCCTGTTTATAAAGGAATTTCATATACAGGAAAATTATTTTGGCAAAGATCTGCTACACCTACAAGAAGTTAACATAAATCTTCTGGGAGAAAGGTGCTATCTATAGATGTATGTATCAGTATGGGAGTAAAAGATTTTAGAAAGTTTCCTAGACACTATGCATTCTGTCTCCGCCTGTTAAATCATTGTTTTTATGCTTTCTATGTTATATTATAAACAATACTACAGATCCTATCATAAATCTCCAATTAATATAAAAATCACTCTTTAACAGCACTGTTTTGGGGTTTGAGAGTCAATAAGACTATCTAGTCTCTTTTTTCAAGGTTTCAAAAGAATTACTCAACAATAGTTCTTGAAGAAAAAGGCATATTTTGGGGAGCAGAAGAAAAAAATTATTATCTCATTTCTTGTAATTAAATTGTTTAACTTTTAAATATATTTTGCTATTATGCAAACTGTTTCCCCTTCTCAACAGTGAAAGACCAACTTTTCTGGATAGAATTATACTGTGTCTATGGCAGATTCTGTACACATGGACCTTGAAATAAATGCAAACGTTGTATTTTTATTGCTGTTTTTTGTCATTGCTTTATTATATAGCCTCTTTTCCTTTTTTTTTCTTTTCTTTTTTTTTTTCCAACCAAGACACTATAGTGTTTCTGAGATGGTCTTGCTTTCATCTCATAAATTCTATACAATACAAGCCAGTTAGTAGCATCAACAGACTGGAACACATGGAAGAGGATAAAGTTTCACACAAACCAATAAATGCAATGACAAATGTTTCCTTTTTTATTTTGAACATAAAAATTTTGTTCTGCATTGTTTGCTTTTTAAAAAAACTTGATGATAACAAATAAATTATCTACACCTTTGTCTGATGGAAAATGTCCTACACTTTCAGATTACTTGCTGAACCTCAAATAATGCAGAGCTCATGTTTTCTTTTCTTTTTGTTTACATTGAAGAGGAGATTACTAGAAAAGCCTCACACTTCCAAAATATAAATATATTTTCATTCAGACCTCAAAAGTAAGCATTATAATACAGATATTTAATGCTAATATTAATCCCAGCCAGAACTTCAGCATTCTGATCACTTACATTTATGAAATTCTGCATGTTGTGACTTTCAAGCCTACTGCATATACCCAGGTATGTGTCTATGTTTAACCATCATGCCCTTTACACTGACAGCTAGTGCATGGATATAAAAACAGTATTCTTTATATGAAGAAGATATTTGTTAAAACTGAGCAAAGCTAGGTTAAACATTCGAGCTGATGTGAGCCTGGCAGCTGGGCTACCATGATGAAACTGACAAAAGGGACTTAGTGGGGCCATAATCACAGCCACTGCTTGCTATGAATCCAAGGCAGCACCCTGTGTTATTAATTGCAAGGACTGTCATTCATCAACACTGACAGGCATGCTCTATGATTCCCTTTGAAGACTTTTCCACTCCTTGTTCAAGCCAAGAACAGAAGCCAACCTGACAAAGTTATCACTGCCACATACAGTGCTAACTGCGGAACAAAGCCACACACATGATTCCCAGCTTAAAAGGACAGAAAGTAGCTGCTGTCAGAGTAAACATCTGTCATTATTTGCTTGAGCATATCTCCCACATTTTCACCGTAGGACCCACGGAAGCACTTGAAGAAAGAGCAAGGGCTCTTCAAAGCCAGAGCAGAGGCCTAAAGAGGGAAAAAACGTGTGGGGATTAGCCTGGAAAGGGTTAGGAATTCTGGAATATTTCTCCAGTAGCACATTCGAAAAGCTCCGCGTTAGGGACAGGCAGTCTTTGCCACCTGAGAGTGTGTGCATGCTGTCATCTGTGAAAGATGGCCACTTAAAAGTTTTTGAAGTGTTGGCTCAGGGTCAAATGACATCCTGAGGAAGTATTCTATGATTATAATATTCTGTGATATTGGCAGGATGTAAAAGTCTCTTAAATGATGTAGCATAGGAACAGGATATTCTGCAGAAACTGTTCCCTTTAGCCCAGCTCCCAAATGCTGATATAGATCTTGCCCAGCTGCCCTATGGACAGGTTCAGGCAGCAGGGCCCTCTTTGCTAGTGATGTGGTTGAAGGGGCTAGTGCTGGAGGAGAGTTTTATCTTTCTATTTTATGTAGCACTGTGGTCCAGCTCGCCCCACCCGCTGACGTATAGTAACACTCAAGGACTCCTGCACCTTCTGTTCCCCATTTCCCTCTTTGCCCCTGTGTGATGCGTTTACTTCCAAAATTTTGGAAACAATTTTAAATTGGAGAGATTTGAAAGGAAGCTGTTTTTTTACAGAAATAAAAATGAAGTCCTTTTTCTAGCTCACCACATTCCAGATCGGAAGACCGTTCATGCAATAGACGGAGCTATCATGAAAATGAATAATAAAAACTTACCATCTACAGTATACACTAGTTGATCAAATTCCCAAGGTCATTACTTTAGATGAGTTTTAAAATATGATGACCAGCATTGAAATGAGGTATTTCTGGGTGTTTTAAAATCACAAATACTCTGTGGCATGAATTTAGTCTAAGAATCGAGTCGATAAAGATGAGACCTAAGAGGATCTAATTCAACATGTTAAACTGAACCTGAAATGAAATCAAACACAGGTGTAAGGGTCTTATGAGGCTGGGTAACACATCTGCTGAGGCTGCAGGTGGCGAGTACTTTGCCTAGATAATGTGAAATTAGTATAATAGATCCTAAATGTCTACCAAACTTTCAACGTGAGCATTTTCTCCCGTGCTTGTAGGTATCCACTGCCATCTCGATTTTGATACTTTGGTCTAAAAAATCTACTCGAGTTATATTCTCATATGTAAACTTTTATTTCTGGCAGAGGATCAGAGAATGGAAGATGAGGTAGGGTATTTCCGACAGCCTTCTTACTTTTCTATAACCTCTATCCTTCATAAGAAACTCTTATCTCTAAGAAAACGATAGGCCAAACCATATAGGTCTTGGTTGATTAAACACAGCACCTTAAATATCACTCAGAGGTAAAAGAAGCACTGCAGAGCACTGGTGCAATATTGGGTTCACATTCGTAAAGTAAATGGGTCACTGAGTTCTGCACAACACAAAACCTCCCCATGGTCTTCAAGGACAACTCCAAGTATAAAGTATTATAGGACTCCAGTAAGAAGGGCAATTGCTGGCTAGCTCCAAACATTAAACACTGCAAGCAGTGTCACATACCTATTCCCCATAAATCAAATATTTGGTCTCAATGAATTTAAAGAAAATGGAAGAATGCAGAGTTTTGCTTAGGCAATATGTATTTCAACTTTCATTGTGTCTGATGCTGCATAATTTATTTGAATATACTTTGATACAAGATGGTGTGGTTGTTTTCCAAAAAAACTTTAAAATATTGGGGGTGGGGCAAGTGTTGAGTCACTGTATTGCACACCTGAAATTAATATTACCCTGTATGTTGACTAACTCGAATTTAAATAAAAGCTTAAAAATATCTGGAGGGGACATGATTACTCATATCTAAATGAGATACTGACAGAAAGACACAGGCAAATGCACAAATTTTATGGATGGAATAGTATTTTAGACTTTACATTTTATGTTTTTGAATTAACATAGCTTTTGAATAAGAACAAATAAACTCACAAACTATACATATTATAAACCAACCTAAAATTAAGGTGTATTGTAACTTCCAAAAGCATTTCCTGCTTTTTTGACACTAAGATAAAGTGTAACCATGGTTAAACTAAGTAGATTTTATACAATTTGTTCATTTAACATGTATTTTGGAAAACTTCACATTTTTTATAACTATTCATTTCTGAATGAATAATCAAAGGTTCTGTGATCAATGTCTCACTTTCCTCCAAAAGATAAGATGGATTTTCAGAAGCTGGCTTAGCTCATTATGCAGTTGTACCGAGTGTGAAACTATCAAGGTTTCATTCCTTTTCCCAACTCAAACAGCTGCTACCATCTCAGAAGAAGCAGGTGTTGATGCGTGAACAATATTAGCACTAAAAAGAACAGACCGTTTGGTGATGACTTTTCTCACTGGAATATTATATCAAAATACTTTTAAATTCCCTAAAGTGCCCAGGTGGGAAGGCAAATTAAACTTTAAAAAGTCTAAAAATATTTCAATAGTTTCATTAGTTCTCCTTCCCCTTGCAAATCCAATATGCAATTATAAGAATTACAACATTAAAAAGGGTATTACATTCAGGGAGTTTTGTTGTTTATAGGACTCTGTATGAAAATATTTTTAAATAAAAAAATGTGTATTTTAATAGAAGACATGCCAGAAAAGGAGCAGAAAAAAATTAAATATTCCAAGGATTAAAATCCAAACTTGGAACTTTAAAACAAACCCAAATTCCCAAGATATATACATAGATTATATCTTGAGACTATCATGTCACTGAAAATACTATCAAAGGAGATTTTATTTTTGTTTTTATTGTGTTTTTTTTCCCCCCAGAAAGGCCATTAGAAAGCCTTTTATATAAATGGAGTTTTCTCACAATGTTAAAAAAAAATGCCATTATATAATAAAGCATTCCTTTTGAGGCTAGAATTTACAACTAGAAGAATGCCATTTAAAAATGTGCAAGCAGGTTCTCCCTTTGAAGGTTAAGACTTGGAGTTTTGTTGTTGTTGTCGGTCTTCTGGTTCTTAGAAAAAACAAAAACAAAAACGCCAAGGTGAAACTATTATTTAAGTAGTCCCATGGCAAGAATCTATCCATGTTTCATGGCAGACTGAATTCTGTGAAAGAAATAGAGAACTGCTGTTTAGTAGTGTTCAATTAACGTGGATACATTCATTACATGTTTACTGAGTTATAAGTTGTTACTCTGAACACTTCTTTCAGGAACTCCAGAACTTGGATAGAAAGAATTACCATCAGAGGGAATCTGTAGCTCTGAGAGTTTCTTCACCATAAACTGGGACATATTTTGAAAAGAGATGAACGTGGATAGCACAAAGATCCATGCTTTGGAAGGAGGCCATTCCTGGAGCAGCAAAGAAGATACCAGAAGATGGCCCTCAGACAGGCTGAACCTCTCCAACAACATCCTTTGTGGAAGTCTGGGTCTGGAGTCTTAACTATGTGATGGCTCAGAGTATTTCAAGGGTTAGAAGTAAACTGGTCCTTATCCCCAAATTAGTGGATCTCAGCCGGGAGTTTTGCCCCCAGTAGGCATTTGGCAGTATCTGAAGACATTTTTGATTGCCATGACTTGGAAGTCCTAAGCTAGGGCTGCTGCTGAATGTCCTGCAATGCATAGGATAACCATCTGTTAAAAGAGTATCTAATCCACAATATCAATGCTGTAGCTGTTTTGTCACCCAACCCCTAGATGTGGGACAGGCATTATGTCTCTCTCTTTTGTACTTACCCTGCATGATCCATTAAAATTCATTCAAGCAGTGTTAAAAGTTACAACTTGGGTTTAGTTGTGCTGTTAGAAATTATGGAAAATGTAGAACTATAACCAGCTTTAGATAATTGGTTAAAATAAATGAGATATGAATTGAGTACACAAAAAGATGTAGAGAGGCAAAGGAAAGGCACTAGTTCAATGTCCCAAGTATAGAGTGACAGTCATCAGTGAAAACTACTGTGTCCAGCAATGACATCTTTTGTGACATGGGCAGCAAACACAGCAGTATGGCCAAAAAAATGAGAAGCCAGAGTAGAATAACACAAGAAATTTTCTTCTTAGAAACAAAGGAAACAAGCTCTAGGACAGGCCAGAAATTACCAGGAAATAAGGTGAACCAATTAGACCAATGGAGGCTTGAAAACAAATGATTTGGGTGCTAACACTTGTCATGATCTCACTGTGTGACCTCATATAGACTGCTAAAGCTAGAAGCATGTAAGTGAGGCTTCATTCAATACTAAATACTTATAAACCTACATCTATAACTTAATAAGCAATGCCTGAGCCCTAGGAATACAGCAGTTTAAAACAGAAAGTTCCCTGCTCTTTTGAAGGGAACATTAAAAAGCAGTTGTAATAATGTACACATACATATCAAATTAAAAGATCACCAATGAAAATTCATATTTTTTGAGAGAGATGTAGTTTTCTGATAAAACAGGAATGCCACAGTTTAGACAACTTTCCAGGAATGTTATAGATTGTTGGTGTGCAAAAAATATAGGTTTATATTATTTCTCATTTATTTTGCATTCATGAAATAAAGCCACATAATAAAATTTTATAAAAGCCAGTTTTTTCTTGGAAAAAGAATCAGAAAAATATTGTGATATACAACAGAAATGTGTAATGCACTTATTCATCACTATTCTGTACTGGTGCCATCGTGAATTTAAGCATGCTATTTAGTTTTCCAGATTATGTTTCTTTTACAATAAGCATCCGAGGATGATTACACATATTGAGTAATCATTAAATTGTCACTTAATCCTTGTAACAGATATTATTTTGTTCATGCTTTACATACAAGAAAACACAGTATATTTGACCTGCCTAAAATCATTTTTGGTAAGCAATGAGTCCCAGACCCTAATCTAGCCTTCACAATCTATACTGTTAATCTGTATTATGACTAAATCTGACATGACTTTAAGCATTAGCAGTGAAGCTGTTGGTTAGTAATTGTATACTTTAAAAATAATTCTTTTTTTTAATATTTTATTTATTTATTTGACAGATCACAAGTAGGCAGAGAGGCAGGCAGAGAGAGAGGAGGAAGCAGGCTCTCCGCAGAGCAAAGAGCCTGATGCGGGGCTCGATCCCAGGACCCTGGGATCGACCTGAGCCGAAGGCAGAGGCTTGACCCACTGAGCCACCCAGGTGCCCCACTTTAAAAGAATTCTTCTTGCTATTTTATGCTTATTTTTCTTTTGCCTGCTTTCTTTCTACCATGCCCTACACCATAAGCACACAAAGATGATTAGAAAGAATTAGCTACTGAAAATGTGCAAGCTAGAATTCTGCAGAACACATAAACCAAACTGAGAATGTTATTTTAGAAGTTTAGTTGCTAACTAGGCTTAGAGAGGAGGTAGTCCTCTTTACCCGATTTACTGAATTATCAGAAGATGCCACTTTATAAAAGCTAAGTCGAAACTTCTAAACATGAATTTTGTTCTTCTCTTAAACGATGTCAAGGCAAATGACACACTACACTCCTTGGGCCAAATATGCGCATTTCTGTGCTTTTCCTTTTTTTCTTATTTTTTAATTCTTAACCTAAGAAAGTAAAACTATACTGTGTTATTTGATTACTGCAACCTGGGTCATATTTTCTACCAGGAAATGAAAAAGAAACAATTACAAAAACAAAATAAAAGCAGCACTGTAAAGAGTCAGCATCTTCTTGTAACACGGGTTTATGCCTGACATTCAGAGATACCACAGGAGTAAATACTCCCAGAAGACAAATAGTATAAAATAATTCTACATACATACATGTCCATACAAGCATTTTTTTTTAAATCATAAGTAAAAAGAACGTGATTTAAAATCAGATGCCACAAGGGTGGATGTGAAGGCGGTTTTCATCAGGTATAGCAGGTGTGCAGCCCCTGAAGTTAGCGTCCCCTGAGCTTTGCTTGGAGCCTGTAATGTCCTTCAAACTAAAGCTTCCCTTGCGTTAACTGCTGCTCTGAGATCCTAAATGACCATTTAGAGGACCTAATGCATTTCCAAAAGAATGAAGCTTACATTCAGAATGTAACCAGTTGATTTGAAAACTTTTTGGGTAATGGAGACAAGGGATATCCTTGCATGGTCTACGGCCAGGTATTATTACCTGTTTATCATCCTACTTATCTCCACCTGTGGGCTTCACCCTTGAGATGAATCAAGTGCTGTGTCATTAGCATCTGACAACAGCTCTGATATTTCCCCAATACTCTAGTTGCTACTTTGTGTCTCCACTTCAAATTATATCTAATTTTTTTTGGGGGGAGGGGTTCCAAATATCTATCACTTTACTCATACAAATACCTTAAGATCCACCTGAAAGTCTGATGAAATTTGGGCTATTTAAATATTTTTTTTTTGCCTTTAGAATTTACAATTTTTCTATAAACTTCCTAATGCTTATAATCTTGTACAACATAAGGGTCTCAAATATTTACATTTATGGGTCACTGTTGTTTTGCTATTTCTCCCTTGTTTTCATATATATATATATGTATATATATATATATATATATATATATATATATATATATATTTTAAACCAGTATAGAAAGAAATCAAGGTAGAAAAAAACAAATAAAGTACATCAGATTGGGATTTTTAAATTCATGTAGTGGTTAGACTAATGTCTATAACACTCAGTATTCTGACAGGAAACAGAAAAGTTTTTTTAAATGTTATATATTTATGCTAAATATCACTGTAAATAACTTCCCAACCAAAAGTAAATGAAATGTTTTTCTCTCTGTTCTTACAAACACCCTTTAAAATGTGACTCTTGGACCTTTTTTAAGTTAACTAATATGACCATTCCCTTGCCCATAGGATAACTGGTGTAGACAGTATGAGCCTTGACATAGTATATGATAGTAGGTTTTTTATTGTTGGTATTATATTAAACAATGTTTTATCAGAACAAGATTCACTGGATAACTACCATTAACAGCTAAAAATGCTGGAAACAGAAGTATGAAACGTCAACAATGGTTGTCTCCAACTGATTTACAGATCATTGCATTAGAAGTTGTAATTTCGCCTCCATCAGCAAGGATGAATACTCAACTTTTGTATCAACATGGGCGGATCTGGATGAGATTACGCTGAGGGAAATAAGTCAAGTAGAGAAAATCAATTATCATATGGTTTCAATTATTTGTGCAGCATAAGAAATAACATGGCGACATTAGGAAAAGGAAAGAAAAAGTGAATTGGGAAAAATCGGAGGGGCAGATGAACCATGTGAGACTGTGGACTCAGAAACAATCTGAGGGTTTTGAAAGGGAGGCAGGTTAGAGAATTGGATGAGCCTGGTGGTGGGTATCAAGGAGAGCACATATTACATGGAGCACTGGGTGTGGTACATAAACAATGAATCTTGTAATATTAAAAAAAATAAAATTTAATTTAAAAAAAGAAGTTGTAATTAGAAAGGTCACTCATGTTCAGGAAATACTCTTGTGGTGAAACGTATTTTGATATACAGAAGATATATTGCTTTGATACGGAAACAGTGGGTCAAAACAGCATATTAAATACATATGTTAATATTAATAAAATATGAGTTCAAAAAGACATGGGAGGAAGGAAGGATATACACAGATTGCCTTGAGTCCTTCTGAATCAGTGATTTTAATGTAGCTACCCCTCCAAGTTCCCCAGGTCATGCACGCAATAGCACACCCAGGGAATTCTGGGGAGGACAAAGCATTACCAGCTTCCTTTAGGTGCATTCTATTTATACCTGAATCATGACATGGAGCTTTTCTTTCTCGGCTTTCTTTCTTTAGTACTACATTCTTCTCTAGTTAGAGTTATTCCTTTCATTCTCTGTCTCTGCTTGACCAAGTCTGACTTCTTGACAGCCTACACTAGATTTTGCAGCAAGGCATGATTTCCATCCTTGGTGTAAACAGTTGTAAAACTGGCAATGGCACTATGGTTTTCCAATAAAACATCTTTCTTGATTTGAGAAGTATCCTCTCCACTATTCTCAAATTTTAGGTGCACTAGTTTGTGAGATGGATAGCAAGAAGGAAAGGTGGACCGTGGATAATTTCTAAATATCTACCTCCCCTTCTAACTATCCTGCTGGCTTTTGATTAGGTATAAGTTGGTGCATGGTATTTTTGTTTGGTTAACTCTCTTATTAAGAACTGTTTTGATTTCCGGAGTCAAAAATTCAACTTGAACTACCTTAGACTAAAGAGTTTATATAATTAGGAAGGGCAATGGTACAGGTAGGGTTGACTAAATTAGAGAGACCAGGCACCTTTTTCTCTGTTTTCTCCTCAATTCACTATGCTCCTTATTCTCTTAACAAGAAATCTCAAAATAGAGATTTCACTTCAAATTAAACTTCTCTCTACTATAACTTCTCTCTACTATCAATAGCTGAGTAATTTTTTAAAAAAAATTTCTCTTTATTCTGTGAGATTTTTATCACCCTTTCTATCTTAAAGAGTGAAACTTAAGAAAATCAAGACAAAGAAAAGACTAAAGCGCACTATGTGACACAAGTAGTATGGGAGAACATTGTGGTTTGGACAGAGTTCCTTTCTTACTTTTGAAAAAGTCTGGCTTTGAGGAACTGCTTCCCACCTCAAGCTAGCAATATTGTCAGTGTGATAGCAGCCATGATTTTATAAAATCTCATCTCTTTACCCCCCAGGGATTGGTTAAGGCATTAGATTCTGACTCAGGGTAGGTCAATCATAGCACTTGACCATTTCTGGCCACAAAGATTAATTCAGGGGACAATTCTTTGAACGAGAATATTCAGTTTTATCTGGGATTTTATCTTTTTAACCTGATGCTTGAAGTTTAAGCCCTTTTCCTTTTAGTGATAAAATTTAAGATGTTAGTCCAAGGCTTCCCTAGACTTTTTTTCATTTAATTTGAAGTGAAATCTCTATTTTGAGATTTCTTGTTAAGAGAACAAGGAACATAGTGAATTGAAGAGAAAACAGAGAAAAAAGTGCCTGGTCTCTAATTTAGTCAACCCTACCTGTACCATTGCCCTTCCTAATTATATAAACCCTTTAGTCTAAGGTAGTTCAAGTTGAATTCTTGACTCCGGAAGTCAAAACAGTTCTTAATAAGAGAGTTAACCAAACAAAAATACCATGCACCAACTTATACCTAATCAAAAGCCAGCAGGATAGTTAGAAGGGAAGGTAGATATTTAGAAATTATCCACGGTCCACCTTTCCTTCTTGCTATCCATCTCACAAACTAGTGCACCTAAAACTTGAGAATAGTGGAGAGGATGCTTCTCAAATCAAAAACACAAAATATTCAGGAAATATAATTTAAAAATCACTGAACTGTGAGTAAAAAAGCAATAGAGAATTGAATAATTTCACACAGTATTACTGTGTTTTCTAAGTAGACAATTTTTTTTTCAGTAAACCAAATAGAATAACTGTTACATCCACCATATATAGTGGTATGCAATTTATGAGGATTTGTACAAATTAAAATGATTAAATAATCTAAAGCAAAAGTAAAATTCTTAATTTATATAGTTTTCTTTCTAGTGCTTCTTCTTGTCACTGTAAAACTACCCTCCAATTTGAGGTTTCTTGCATCTTTTCAACAAAAACCTTTGTTTGCCACTGACAGTTTAACTGAGCTTCTCTAAAAATGAAATTTAAACAAAGCAAAAAAGAGTTTCACTTAATATCCTTCTATGAAATTTTAAGGAACACACTGTCATTCCCACTTTTGAATCAATCAATTGACTTCCTTCAAACTAAGCTACTGAATTCTTCTTTATGGTTTTTAATACTATTTTTGCTTCTGACCTTTTACACAATTCAACAGGTTAATGAAATATAAACTCTCCAATGGTTATCTTTATGCAAATAGTGTTTTTTTTCCTGCAAGGGTTTTTATGCAATCCATAGTTTAAGTCATACTCTCCATTAAATGGATCTATACTAATGAGGCTTTCCTTCTGACCCACTGTTTTTAACACTGAATTATGTCTGACACGTCCTAATCCTTGAGAATCCTTCCCAAATTTAGTGAACTTTAACAAATGTCAGGTAAAAGTTCACTGACAAATTAGAGGTGAGTAGAAAGACAAGTGGGAGGCTTACCATAAATGTTCAGAAGAGGAGTATAAGGTATCTCTTGAGACCACCACATTGAAAAATAGTAAGTGTGGGACTATTAATACTGGCTTTAGGAGTTAATAGTTCATCAGAAAATTCAAATCTGCATGTCCTCATACTTTATATAAAATATTTTACTTAGACTTTTACAAATTTTTTTGTACCTCTTTAAAAAAAAAAAAATCTCTGTTGCAAAATTTTAAGTATGTGCCCAGGGAGGTTATAAGCTCTCCAGGGTTTAGAAATCTTTCTCCTGTCGTAGGCAGTTCCGTGCTCCTTAAGCACTCAGGGTCTCACACTTCCTTGGCACGCAAATGTTATTTTTTTGAATTAAGGATGGAAGGTTTCATCGACATCTTTGTTACTTTTGAATTGACATAAATCTGTATTCTAGTCCTGTCTTTAGAAATCACCTTTTCAGAACATTCCTTGTCCATCTTCTTTGAAATTGCAAACTCACTCATCATTTTTACCTAATTTATTTTATACAACTTATTTCTATCTAACACACTATAAGTTTTACCCATTTATTTATTGTCTGTCTCCCCAGCTAGAATGTAACCTCCATGAGAAGGGGAATTAGGCTGTAGTGAACTCTACAGTAATGTCAATGTCTAGCTCATGGTAAATATTCCAAATGAAATGTGGAATGAGCAGATACTGTAAATTTCAAATTTTTAGGGGGTTGCTAAGCCAGGAACATACTTAATCTTTTTAATGGTGAGTCCTTGTAAGCCCTCTGTTTATTTTCAATAAGCAATGGGGAAAAAAAATCATTTCTTTACAATTTCACACTTAAAGTACCCAAGTTTGGTAATTTCCTTACTTAACTCTTTGTCATAGCCATAGGTATGGGAGGATATTTCCTCTGGTGCCCTTGTTTATGTATTCCCTGTTGTCTTGGGCTTCCATAGGGACTTCTTATTGAATTAAATCTGAGATATGAACTTCTTTCAGTTCTATTCATCTGTTATTATACAGGAGCTCTATTGATGTGGTGGTGAGGTATGGTGAGAAAGGAAGTATTTTACATTCCAGTGATTAGTGTAAGGACCTACTTAGCCAGAGCGACTCCATCTTGGGTAAATTGCCATTTTGTTGTTTGTGCAGTAAACTTAAATTGACTCTCCCCCTCAGAGAAACTTACTTAGAAGCAAGTCTGGGAAACCAGTAAAATACAGTCGGCTAGTTCCTGATAACAGAGCCCAGAATACAAGGATGAGTCAGGCCAGATGGAGACATCTAATCAGTACGAAGTACTGTTTGTAATAGTGAGAAGGTCTTGCCCAAACCTAAATGACTCCATCTTGGGAAGGATGAAGATCTTATTATTCACACTGAATATGTTAACTGACTAAGCCTTCCCAGAAGGTACTGTTTGTAACGGTTGCTAGTATGGGGTAATCTTGAATAACAAGTCACTGGACCAGATGGAACTAGCCAATCAACAAGAGACACACAAACCTGGTAGGTTGAGATACCAAGATATGGGTTGCTGTTTCACCCAATAAAATGTAGCCTATAAGACTGGGAGGGGTTGCTCTCTTCGGAGGCGGCCCTGGCCAGTCAGTCTGACTTCTAATGCTTAGCATAGAATAGAGCTTTGCATAACTTTCACCTTGTCTCAGTCTCGTTCCCCTGGCTGATCAGTCTAACTTCTAATACTTACATAAAATAAAGCTTTAAATAACTTTCACTTTGTCTCAGTCTCGTTTTGTTTATTAACGGACCTAACAACTAGGTCAGTCTTTTGGTGAGACTGTGCCCCTAGCTATGTCATTAACAAGTGCTTTTCAATCCTCCTCCCCTCAATACCTACCCTTAGAGACAGGAAGACTACAGAGGACTGCAGCTGGGGAGTGCCATTTCCCCAGGTCAGTTAGGCTCTGGTAAAACCCAACAAGTTAGTAAACTTGGCAATTCACAGACCTGTACCCTGGAGCTAATAATACATTATATGTTAATAAAAAAAAAATTAAAAAACAAAAAACAAAAAACAAAAAACAAAAAACAACCCAACAAGTTAGACTCTGGTAAAATAGATCTGGGTGTATTTCAAAATGGTTACGTTTCCCCTCCCCATACCAGAAGCATGAGGCAATTTTTCTCCAAGCTAATTTGATGTGAATGCATCAAAAATGAAAAGAAAAAGGGCACACTCAAGAAACAGAGTCAGGGGCACCTGGGTGGCTCAGTGGGTTAAGCCACTGCCTTCGGCTCAGGTCATGATCTCAGGGTCCTGGAATCGAGTCTCGCTTCGGGATCTCTGCTCAGCAGGGAGTCTGCCTCCCCCTCTCTCTCTCTGCCTGCCTCTTTGACTACTTGTGATTTCTCTCTGTCAAATAAATAAATAAAATCTTTAAAATAAAAAAAGAAAAAAAAAAGAAACAGAGTCAAACAGTTGCTACAACTATTATTTCAGTTATAAGAATCTTAGCATAAACATATTAGAATGCTGCATTTCTCTAAACTGAAGTGTATATACTGAGCATCAAAAATCTACAGTGGTATATAAAAAAACACAAGGTATCCTTTTTTTTTTTTTTTTAAAGATTTTGTTTATTTATTTGACAGACAGAGATCATAAGTAGGCAGAGAGAGAGAGAGAGAGAGGAGGAAGCAGGCTCCCTGCTTAGCAGAGAGCCCCATGCAGGGTTCGATCCCAGGACCCTGGGACCATGACCTGAGCCGAAGGCACAGGCTTAACCCATTGAGCCACCCAGACACCCCCACAAGGTATCCTCTTGCCCTTTCTGGAATCTGCTGGGGATTCTTTCAAAGAAACTGAGTAAAGTCAAGTTCACAGGCTGCTGATGAGTAGAAATAGTATGGAATAGATGAGCAGAAATAGTATGGAATATTGTTGTAATTTACTCTTGACAAATACTAGTGATACCCCACTTATAGAAAGGATAAAATAAGTTACTTATGAAAACACCAATACCTGAATGTAGCCAAACTTTTATTTATAATCAACTTCAGTACTCCCAACTAATGGGAAAATCAATAAATTCCCAAGACCTGTTACAGGAATACTAATATTTTTGTGGAAGTTTTATAGGAATATATTTTTACAGTTATGAGAATTCCATATTAAAGTATCAAGCTATATTTTCAACAACTGAACATTTTTTTTTATCAGGTCACTAAAACACTGATGTCCTTGTGAATCTAGAGCTCCCCACAGTTGAAATTTTGAGATATCAAATGACTTCTAGAAAGATGTCTGGACACCATACTTGTAGGCCATTAAATGTGCCTTAACAGAAAACTGAAGGGAAAAACTAGTGGACTGAAACAAAGCTATTTTGTTATTCTGAAATGGTCATCAGCAATGGGTAGCAGAATAAAGTCACCAGAATTATAGAATGTTAATGATTTAGACCTTTGCTTCTATCATTAAACCAATATGATATTTTTCAAAAAATAATTATAAGTAGTATTCCTTCTACATCCTTATTATGAAGGTTTATGAAAATCTTTACTAGTTCTTTTTCTATCAAGCATTTAAATAGTTTTGTCATTATAACCAAATACCAGCATTGCATCTACTTCCATTCACCACAACAAACTATTTTTCCAAGGAAACAATATATCTCCAGCATATGAACATGAAACTTTGAAAGATACTTTAAACAACTTCCTATTCAACCATATATAACTATAATGGTTCATATCCAAACATAAATGCTATATTAATCATAATGAGGATATGGTTCCTTTTCCATAAATAAAAACCCCAGCAACAGATACAGTCTGCACAAACAGGTCTCTTCTGTGCACTCAAAGCTTCAAGATTAGTTTGTCATGATAAAAATAAAAAATAAAAAATTATAAAAAATTGAATTAAAAAATGTTACAATCTTCCCTTGTTAGGCTAAGCATGGTATTAGTTTCCTATTGCGGTTGTAACAATTTATCACAAACCAAATGGCTTAAGACAATATAAACTTATTACAGTTAATTTGGTCTTAAGTCTGAAGTGGATCTCACTGGCCTAAAACCAAGGTGTCAGTAGGGCTGCATTCCTCTAGAGGCTCTAAGGGGGCACCTGCTTCTTGGTATTTTCCTGTTTCTAGAGGCTGCTCACATTCCTTAACTCTTAGCCTCCTCCTCCATCTTCAAGGCAGGCAATTTGGAGTTGACTCCCTCTGTGTTGCCACATTTCTGTTTCTCCTCCACCTCGCTCCTCTACTTTTAAGGACTCTTGTGATTACAGTGGGTCTGCCTGGATAATCCAGGATAATCTCCCCATAGCAAAAGCAACTGTTTGGCAATCTTAATTCTGTCTGACATTTTAACTCCTTTTTTGCCATGTAAAGTAACAAATCTGTATGTTGTGGGGACTAATTCAAACGTCACTGTGATTTCATGTAGTATTACCAGCTTCGACAGAACTATAATAAATACATTCCTTAAAATAGGATTCTAAAAATTTAATTTAAAAAATTTCTACAGTAATTAATTCATCTTTTTTTTTTTTTCTTTTCCCTCCTTTTTTAAGCTACCTAAATTGTAGGTAATGGTTCCATCTCCATTTCAAATCTTGGCTACATATCTCATTATATCTTTTGTGACAGTTATTCTTGTTTTATTAAATAATAAAAGATAGATGACAATACTATGGGAATTGTCAATGCTAATAAAATTATAAGTTTTGGAGTGTTCTATAATTATCAAAGCACTTCCTCATTCTCTCAGTCAATTCACAACCGTCTGCTTACACAGGAGCACTGGTTTTTGTTTTGTTTTTTAAGAAAATTATCAATTTTATTTAAGGTTTATATTTACTGGTATAAAGCTGTGTAATATACTGTCCTGATTTCTTTACATTGAATTTATTTTCTTCAGCAGTTATAAACTCCCAGCAACACTGAGCTGCAGATACAAAGATTTCCTACATATCTCCCCACTATTCACACAACCTCCCCCACTATGAAAATCCTGCACTAACATGGTATATTTGTTAAAATCGATAGCCTGTATTAACCCATCATTATCGCCTCTATAGCTTGCTTTATGATTCACTCTTGGTGTTGTACGTTCTATTGGTTTTCACAAATTATAATCACATGTATCCATCATTACAGTATTTCGCAAAAGCAGTTTCTCTGTTCTAAAGATCATCTGTGCTCTGACTATTCATCCCTCCACACTCTTTATCCCTGGCAACCATTGATCTTTTTAATTTCTCCATGGTTTTGCTATTCTGGGCATTTTAAAAACCCTATGTTGTGGCTGAGTAAACTGAGACCTAAGAAGTTCACTGCAATTCCTCAAGCCAGTCAAGTGTCTGGATTTGGATTAGAACAAAGATCAACTGGATCCTACTAAGTGCATGTATTTTAAACCACATCATTCTTTCCAAATAATATTGTAATTTTGCAAATGAATGTTATTGGATCAAAAGTCCAAGAAGTTATTTTATGTAAAAGTTAAAAAAATATAGAAAATAAGTTTTTGTGGAGCCCCCCCCCCACAGCTTTAAACATCTGTTTTATTGCATTACCATGATGCAAGACAGGGAATGTGGGGTACTGAAAAGAAAGCACAGATGTAGAAAGCAAGAGTCATTCAGCTTTAACAAACTGTTTCAACTTTCTGAGACTTTATTTGCAATGTGTGGATGTTTTCAATCACTAAGAATCATGTCGTACGTCCAGAGGGGCACATCTGAAGCTCATTTTTAGTGGTTTATTGTATATCACAGTTTAGCCATTTTCCTATTATTGATACTTATTTTATTTATTTCCAATATTGTATTATTATAATACTAAATTGAGTATCACTGTACATATATAATCCCATGTTTTGAATTATTTTCTTTTTATAGAAATTAATACATGTAAATATAGTCTCTATACAACAGTATATGAAAATAATTTCTTCAAAAAATTACTCATATTGGTTATTTTTCCCCTTCCTGAAGCATGAATATTATGACCTTCTTGGATAAAATAATAATAATAATAACACAAAAAATAAAAAACAAAACAAAATGCTATTTAAATGTAATTAAAGAACTCATTCCTTTTTTGTTTTTGTCTAAATCTTCTGAAAAGGTCACTCCATTTGTAGATTATTTTTACAATCACTGTGGAACACCCATAGTGCATACAGTAGGAGGAAAGCCAGCAAGATTCCCCCTGTGGGGAAGGGCAGGCAATGAACCTGACATGAAACATGGCTTGCTGCTTTTCCTGTCTTAACTGTCCTAACTGGATGCTCTGGAAAAGTCTTGCCCTTCGAGAACCTCAGGACCCTAAAAAAAATTGGAGGACAGTATTAACCTAGTTCTCAGAAGTCTTTAAAAGGTTAAACTTTTTAATGATATGGAAAAAAATGTACTTACTCCAACAATACTGGCCGTCAGGATATTGCACAAATATTTTCTTTTTCCTATTTTGTTTTTGTTCATCTTTTAGAGAGAAGGGTTTAGACTCAAGAGAACAATTTGCCAGGTTTAATTGAAATAATGACTACTCTCTTCTCTATCTTTTATCTTCCACAGTTAATTTTACTTTAAAATCACAGATGTGAATGTGTGATCAATGGCCAATTGTATTTTGTGACTTTTATGGTCAGTCCCTAAAGACAGAGTATTCCATTAGCTGGTCCAGCTCCCTGAACCTCACGCAGCCGCTGGCTTGCAGCATCCCAATTAGTTCTCCTCTCGGTGGCACCTTGTCACCGCACTTCCTTTGCCCTCTACCGATTCTACTTGACAGCTTGCAAGAACAAGAGGCTAAATCAGGACACAAATGACTCACAGAAGCTTGAGGCCTCTTAAGCTTCTTCTTCTTCTTGCTTAGATTGTATCTAGCAACACTGTAATACTTCTTTTCCTCCTGTATTAAGAGAATCCCTAGCTCTAAAAATTACCTGGTTATCAGATATGTTCATTACATTCTTTATTATCTTGCTAGGTACATTCTATGTTGATACTGCATAGGATTTACTCAGCTACTGGATGAAATAGACCAAATTATGTTGTCAAAATGAATCAGATATATAATTTTTTTTTTAAAGGATACTTTTTTTTTCTTTAAGATTTTATTTATTTATCAGAGAGAGAGAGGGGGAGAGAGTAAGCACAGGCAGACAGAATGGCAGGCAGAGGCAGAGGGAGAAGCAGGCTCCCCGCCGAGCAAGGAGCCCGATGTGGGACTCGATCCCAGGACGCTGGGATCATGACCTGAGCCGAAGGCAGCTCTTAACCAACTGAGCCACCCAGGCATCCCCAGATATAGAATTTTATGAAAGTTTCCAGCATTGTATACTGTATATTATTATTTCAAGTGCATTAGTTCAAAAATTTAAAAAAAAATAGCCTACACACTAATGATGCATGATTTAAGTGTAGAGCCTTTCTTATTCGAAATAACTGCCAATTACCTCAGATTTAAAATATATCAAGAATGAATTTTTTTTTAAATGTACACGAAGAGGATTTAAAGGGCACATCTTCTGTAAGTACTGATCTACTTCAAAAATATTCTATTAAGTGTGTGTATCCAATGAAACAGTCTGCCAATAATTCAGTGACTTAATTTGTGGGCAGCATTAATTAAACAAAGTATCATATCATTTGTGTATCTATTTGTATCTGTGTTTGTACATATATATATTTTGCATATTAATTATGGAGAAGTGACAGTTCATACACAGTTTTATTTCCAGCACCTACCCCAGAACTTGACAATATTTATTGATTTAATTATGTAAAGGATTACAGAAAGTCAAACTAATAGAGATTGCAGGACCTTTACACACATTTTTTTTCTGGTTATTTTAGATATAGGTTAAATAATCTTGACTTATTCCATTCTTTCAGTATTTACACTAAAAGATCTACTAATCAGCAGTATATATGAAGTTTTTGAGAGGATAACTAACATATGATAAAAAATGTAACTTAAAATTAAAAATTCATTGTTATCGCCATGATGATATATATTGTTTCAAGGTAGCTTTTCTTTTGCAGAGGCTAATAATGAACAAATCTGGATACTGTTAATATATATGAGTGTTTGTCTTCCTACTGAAGTAGTATCTTGGAGGTGTAAAAGAAGGGTAAAGCTCAAATACTCCTTCTAAGACTCCTTAACCACTCATGCCTTTTTCTTCTCTTGGGACCAACTGCTGACCCTACTCTCCTTGCTGATACCCACTGTGCTGCCTTTACTGCACTCTTGAAAGGTCTCTTTTATTTTCCTTTATATCCTCTCCAGCCACTCATTTTTTCCCCCCCTTCAAATCAAACATCTGGAATTTATTGGAAAGAGCAGCCCCTTAGGTGAACCACATCTTCAAAAAGTCAAACCCAGTAGATTTTCTGTAGATACCTGAGAAGTATAACTTGAAGGAATTACACATTTTAAAAAATTATGGGATTTTAGTTCCTGTTCTCTGTACCATCCTGCTTCTGGTGCTCTGATAAGCACACTTATGCTCCTTTTAAGGTCATCATTTTCATCTGTCTCATTCTCCCCAATGTAGATGCTCCTCTAGGCTTAGTTCCTGACCCCCAGAGCTCTTTCCTACCTACCAACCCTCCAGTATAATAATTCAGTTGTAACTCTTCCCTTATGGTAAATGATGTCTAAGTCTCCATCCTTCTCTCTTAACAAATGCCAGCTCCTAATTCCTAATTCTCTGCTGGAAAATTGTGTTTTTGTATTACTCCATTATTATCTAAAACTCAACATATGCAAAACCAAAATCAGCATCTTTCCCCCAACCAGCCAGCCCCACTTCCTAATATTCCTGTTTAAGGGCACAGTTTCATTATGCTCAGGCTCAAAATCTTGCGGCTAAATTTAATAATTCCCAGGCACCTTCCCTAGTATGGGATAAGTTAGCAAGCCTATTTACTCTTCACTGCAAATGTGTCCCACAACAGCTCTTTCACTTCTCCTACCATCTGAATTTGGGCTTTGTGATATTATACTTACTCAATATAATAATCATCAAACTGGTTTCTCAGCATTAGGCACAGTCCACAACAATCATGTCTTCCCAAGAGGCAAATTTAATCACAGATCTTGGTTTCTAAGCCAAATATCCTATATCTCCTTTCTTGAACATTTCATTGGCTCCAGTCTACTCATGGCCCCACAAACACATGGACATAATGCTTGCTTGTATCCCATTATCTTCTACCTCAATGCCATCTTTCTTTCTCTGATTATTCAAATTCCAGCCATGTTTCATGGTCTGCTTCAAGTTCTACATTTCACAATGTTGACTATTTTTCTATGCTACACTAGCAATTATTGAAAGTTCTATTTTTCCTTAAACCACACAGTACTTGCTTGTTATATTTATGTTAAAGTTATACTTTTGTCTTCAACGAGATGTAAACTTCCTAAAAGCTGGAGAAGGTTTTGAACTAGTTTTTGGTACTCATCTTTTTGGCAACTCATTCATTGGTTTCCTCATCTATGTTATGGGAATGAGAAAATTACTTGCCTCAGCATAGGTGTCATACTGGATTATTGGTCTCAATAATTAGCCCCTCCCCATAGTCACACACCCTCTCCTGTAACTTTGCAGAACACTATCATTGTGGACACGGCTTCCTTTCCGGAAGGAAAGGGTCTTGACTGCTTTGGTTTTGCTCTGACCAATCAAATGAGGTTGCAGTGTGGCAGTTCTGAGCCTAGCCATTTAAAAAAAAATAAATAAATGCCTTCAGCATTTTTATTTACCCACTTGTACTTTTGACATAACCAAGCAAAGATCTTGCCCAGGAAAGCCCATGGTCCCAGAAGTGAGATGAAAGACACAAATCAGAAGCATCCCCCAGACAGCCATAGATCTATGAATGAGCCAAAATGAAACCAGAACAATGGTTCAGATAGAACAACGGACTCCTCAGTCACAAATTAAAAACTATTCTGGAGATATGTAGCCTAAATATAAACTTATTTTTGAGTGCTGCTGAGATTCCATAGTTATTTTCTACATGAGCATTTTTTTGTGTATGGCAATAACCAACACAGGATAGTCAGAAGTAAAATGCTTGTCAAATGCTCAGAATGGTGCCTATTATGTGCTCGTGTGCTCCATACATGGTTAATTTTAAAAGGAGGACAAACAGGGGGATTGCTTTGTGGCCTAAAAGAATAGTCCTGTTTGTAGCACCATATTTCCTTTAAAATACAGACAAAACATTTTCATATAATATACAGAAGAAAAGTCAGGCATACAAGGATATACAGTGACATGCCAAAGTCACACGACTAAGTACTAAAAGCAAGATCAAAATCTAGGCCTCCAGCCTAATTTAGTATTCCTGGCATAAGCTTTTCAAGGTAAGTGCCCCTTCCTCTGATACATTTTCTCAAGGAGACAAAGTGAAACACTCTTATCAAAGCATGGCATGGAGGTGGAAAGAGCAGGCCCCTGATCAAACCCTCCTTTAACAGGTCCTGCTTCAAGGGAGCAGAGCGCCTCACAGTTCCTGCTGTGCCACCCTAACACCCACCACGGTATTTATGTCAAGGCCAAACTTTCCTGAGCTTCTTCCCCTCAATGACCAAGCATGAGGGTACTAGAGCTAGGGCATTTCTCACTGCTGAGGGTCTCTTCTGACTGTGGCTTAGGGACCTCACATTAGCAAAGCTATGGTGGTCTCAGAACTATGTTGCATTCTGAGGCTCTTCTTCCTCAGACCTTCTTCCTTCCCTGTCCCCTTCCACAAGTGTCAGGCCTGGGTCAGAGTCTGCAAACTCTCCCTGTCCACTTCTACTTCAGCCTCTTTATCCTTCTCAAGTGTTACCACAGTCAGCATTATGCATCCAATTCCGGGTTGATGACTGCCTCTCAGAGTACCTACACTGACATGCTAGAAACAAATAATTGAAACACCTCTTGTACACCGACCGGGGTCTGTCAAATGCGAGTTGAGAATATGTCAGTGAGTAAGAACTGCCTTTGGTTATGGAGCTCAAAATTTAGTATCAGTGGTAGCTATCCATACTGCAGTGAGTAAAATTTAATAAATCCTATAATTCAGAGGTCCACAAAATGCACAAGAACTTGACGAGATGTTACTTCTTCTGCCAAAAGAGAAGCTATAAAAGATTTCACAAATGAGCTGACATTTGAAACTGGCCTTCAAGTATGAATATTTTCTTAAATGGAAAACAGTGATGGGGATGAAGGTTGGAAGAGGGCATTCCAAATAGAAGGCTCGGCAGGAATACAGATAAAGCTGTGTGAAATTACATGACATGTTTAAAGGGACATTCAATAACTTTAACTTTCTGTTGAGCTATAATGAAAAGTCACAGATAGGAAATTTCCAAAGGCAAATTTCAATTGATCTGCTTTCTTTAAACTTTGTTCTTAGTTGCCTGAACAGATAAATGGTCCTTCTCTCTGCAGAGCTGGTTAGAAAAACCAACCAACCAACCAACCAACCAAATAAACCAAAAAACAAAACAAAACAAAAAACAAAACAAAACAAAACAAAAAAAACAGGCTCTGTAGTAGGGCAGGTTTTGTGCTGAGGTTGGAAGAAACGCCGAAGGAAAGTCAGAGTTTCACATGTCGTAAGCAGAAATGAAAGAAACTAAGGGAGTCAGTTCAGTATAAGGATTCATCTCTGCGCTCATTTGGCTCAGTAGCCACAACGGCAACACCCACTGGCAGCTGAGAGGGTGTTTAGACCACAGGACACAGAAGATATTTGCAAGAAGGCGGGAGAAAAACATGGAACAAAGGAAATACGAAATATGAGAACTAGACAGAAAGAAGGTGAAATGGAAATAATGTGCAAGAAGAGCTGAGAGAAGAGCATGGGGGAAAAAGAACTCGAGAAAATATAAATTCTACGAACTGGAAGAGAGAATATGACAAATTACAGCTGGGGAAAGGAAATCACAAATGGGAAAAATAACAGTGGTTCATGCCAAGTAACTGAAGAGGGAGTTGGTAAGCCTCCTGCAATGCACTAAGGATGACAGAAGGAGAGGACAGAATAAAAACGAGATAACAAGCCCCGATCAGTAGCACTGGCTCCCCTCCTCAAGAGTTTCATTTTTTTCCTTCGTGTGATTTAGGCATAGTTAAATCCACATGCGGGTTTCACAAAATTAACTCATAATATTTAGAACATAATATTTTCAAGTTTTATCAAGAAAATTCCAGCAAGTATCCTAAAATGTTTGGTTGATCTTTATGGACCATCTGGCCTGAGTACTAGTTACTGAGCTCTGAATCACTGCTAAGCAATTCTACCTGTCAATTCAGGCAATTATTTAACTTCTCTACATGAAAGTTTCTTCACCTGCACAGGTGGATACAAACAATGCCTATCTCAAAGGGTTATTCTGAGAATTAAAATGAAATAACACATGAAAAAGGGCTCAGCTCCGTTATAGCATTCAGGATGTTCTCAACAAAAGCTATTATTACTCGTTTAATTGTCTTTGGCAAGTTGTTTAACCTCTCTGAACATTGAATATCTTATTTTTAAAGTGAGGATAACAACACTTAGTGTTGTAAGGATTAGTGAAAATGAGTACAGAGCAGTTGGCTTGGTGCCTGGCACAGGGCAAGCCTTTAATGCAGATTTTTCTTCCCTCGTTTCTCTTCTCTCTCACTCTTCCCATCTCTCTTTTAATTATTACCAATATTGTTATTTGTTTGTCACCAATTACATAAATCTTAATATCTACCCAATTATTAAAGGAAAAGACCATAAGACAATAAATAGTGTTCAGAGCAGGAGCAATTCCATTATGCAGTTTTGCAGTTATATTTCCCTTTGCCTTAAAGAACTATGAGTACGGGAAAGACTGCATAATAGTTCAACAAAACATGATAGAACCCAAGAGCTGAACTCTCCAAAGCAATCAATCAAATATGAATACACCTCTCGTGACTGACTTCATAAACTTAGCAATTACTTGCGCAGGGCCTGAGAAGTGAGAAACAGTAAGAGCTGCCTTCTCCCGGGAGAGCTGTAGAATGGCTGAGCGATAAGTAGGAGAAAACTGAACAAATGGAAATGGAATTCACTGAAATGTTTCCATGCATTAAATAGGGCTTTCTACCATTAACACTGTATCTCCTACTTGAGGTCACCAACATGGTGAGGACAGGAGACCAGATGAAAAAAAAAAAAATAAAAAATCTGCTGTTTTATTAGGTCAAAACCTGAGATGAAAAGCAGTATCTGGTGGGAATAATTCCTAAATTACTCTTTGGATGTTTCATAATATATTCGCCCACACAATAAATGTAGAAGTGCTGAAGAGCAGTATTTATGGTAAGTCCTCCTGCATCCAAAGCAACCAATCATGCAAGATGATTCATAAAACCTTATATCACTGATCAACTTGAAGGCTACATAAACACTATATTCAATCTAATAGGGGAAAAACAAATGCTCTATTTTGGCATTACAAGTTTTCACTCTTTAGATCTGATTTAATGTGAAATACAGATCATATATAATGAGATTTTACAGTTAAAAATTTACTAAATGCTAGTTGCTACCTTCAAGAACATAAGTGGTTATTACTTATTCTATAACTGGTCAACCAAGACTGGTCTTAGTAAAAAGATTAGTAGATCTATCTCCCCCCAGCTGGTGGAGGGGGGAACCTCTCTGGTAGAAGTTGCTCTTTCCACATCTAATTTGATACACGTCATCTAAAAAAGTTTAGCTCATTCTGCTGCCTGTTGATTTTTTTTAGGCAAGCTGAAATTTAACATGCCAATTTGCCAACTTTCTACATGAGTTTCAAAAATTTAAGTATAGGGACCCCTGGGTGGCTCAGTGGGTTAAGTCACTGCCTTTGGCTCGGGTCATGATCTCAGGGTCCTGGGATCGAGTCCCGTTATCGGGTTTTTTGCTGAGCAGGGAGCCTGCTTCTCTCTCTCTCTCTCTGCCTGCCTCTCTGTCTACTTGCAATCTCTCTCTGTCAAATAAATAAATAAAATCTTAAAAAAAAATTTAAGTATAATCAAGTTCTACAAGTTTTCCTCTACCCGTAGAAATGTATTTATTGTTTCTCAAGAAAACAGGTAATTCTTGAATATCCATTGTCTGTTTTCCACTGATTCTATTCTCTTTCCTACTCAATTTAAATGGTTTTTATTGGAGTTTGTATCCTTTTATTGGAGTTTGTATCTTGCATACTGCATTAATTCCTGACTAAGGTAGAGTATATATCCTAACCCAGTCGAGAGCGGCAGCAACAGGGGGAAAAAAATGTGTGGGCCAGGCCAATGCTACAGTCTCACTTTAGCCACTTACTAAATGTAAAACTGGACAAATTGAGGTAATTTAACATTGTATTGGGCATTAAGATGTTACTGGGACTATTTCATTTCATTTATATAACCTCAAGAAACACAAAAGCTAATTAGTATTAAAATCCGGTCTTAATCTGAGGCTTCCCAAATCATAATGTATTACTCTTAGAATGGCATCCTATTCTGATTTAAGAGTTTGCTTCCTCAAACCTAAAATAGAAATGATAAAACCCCACAGGATCCTTTGAGAAGTCAATGAGATGGAACATAAAGAAGAACTTTGAAAATGATAGATGTTCTGCTAAAGACCAGCATCAGTCTTCTATAGTATACTCCTTGGTGTGCTTTGTGGGATCTTGACTTGCCACTAGAGGGATGTGATACCCATATTGTTTCTGGTTTTTGTTTTTGGGTTTTATTATTTTTTTTTTCTCATTCTTTTGAAAGTCAAGTGCTTGCCAACTCTCCTCTTCAATAGGGGAAAAAAAAATCTGGGTCAATTTTCTTTTCTTTTGTTGCTTCAAAGACAACCCCTATTATGGCCTAATACTTTGGACTTGGGATGCTTTCGACATGGATACTTTTAGGTGGCCAATCTCAATGCACTGAAAATATATTTTCTCCTTTCACCAGAGAGATGATGTTCTGGTTCTTAGTGCTTTTTATTTTAGCTGGGTGAGGGTTTCTTTATTTGGGGTTTATCCCAACCCATAGCAATTGCCAAATTGAGATTTCAATCCCTCTATAGAGTTCAGCCTTTAGTGGTAAAATTTCTTAACCTTTAAAAGTTTATCAACAAGCTCTATCAGTCTTTGTCACAAAGAGACACTTACTTAATTTGTATTAGGTTTTTTTCTTAAAAAAAAAAAAAAGAAATTGTTAAAATAATATATAAGTCAAAGACCTGGCCTCAGGACCTTCCAGAATGCAACACACAGAAGCTTACAATTGACAATACAAACTTGTCTATGTTTTGCTATTTCCCTGGGTTCAGGCTGTAAGATTCTGAGATGCTTTTTCTATTCTTCCCTGCTGAATGTCCAGGACAAAACAAAACAAAACAAAAAAAACTTTGCAAACAGTATTTTTTAAAACATTCCATAGGACACACAATTGAAAGCTAGTATATTTTAAAGGAATAGTAACAATGCCAAGTAACATTTACTAAGCCACAGGAAGGCCAGGCAGAGTGCTAACAGCTTTCCAGGCATGATTTTATTATAAACTTCACCAACACACTGTGAAGCTGGGTACTATTTTCATCTAATTTTGAAGAATAGGTAACTGAGTTGGGTGGCCATAGAGTCACTATTCAAATTCAGGCATGCCTGGCTATAATAAAAGATTTTAATTACTATGCTGTACTTCCTAACTTCCGTATATGCTTCATGCAATGTTTCTTCAGACCACTCTAGCCTAGTAAATTTAATCAATGCATAAGGAAGAGTTTAATACGATCAAGCATATTCAAATCATTCAAAGCCTTAGAATAGTTTTGGTTCCTTAAGCCAAAGGAATGTTAAATTGATGTTAAATGCTGATCTCTTCACTCTCATGACGTGAATACGAAGGGACTCACACTAGCTGCCCTACGCCATTCTCTAGCTATATCTGTGCTTGAAAATGGCATAATTGAGTTTCAAAGTCAAACTATTTTAGAAAGATGAACCTTTCAAAAGGTTCAGTTTTATCAGTAAATTATGAACTTATAGAGATCAAGAAAGTTGGGATTTTTCTCAATAACTATGCACATAAATTTCTCTTTCAATATGACCACCAATGCCACATATCCTTTTAAATCTTCACATTCTTTATATTTAATGCTTTAGCCGCATGGCACTTCCCTTATGGAATTGGCATTGTTTAATTCTTGGCAACAGTTCATTAATTGGACTAAAATTAATCATATCCTTCCTTTTACTGCCTGTATTTCTAAAAATGAGTTTCTTCAGTGACTTTTATTTAAAGTCAATGGAATTGATTTCTATTGAATATCTGAGATACTGTTTATAGCCTTCTGCTTAAACAAGAAAAGAATCCCATACAATTATTATTACTCATCCTAGAAAATGTTTGCAAATTTACATTATTTGTACATGTTACACAAAAATCTCAGGGAACAACTGTTGACATATTAATTTTAGCTATCACCCTTCTGCTTCATAGTGATATTAAATTTGGAGATAAACAATTTTCTGAGCTCTACATTTCTACTATCCTAATAAAAATTAAGTGATTTTATTTAAAATCTTGTTATTTAAACAAGAGTCAGGCCATGAAGTCAAAATTGGCACTTCAATTTTGAATGGCTTAGTGACAGCTCTGGATAGCAATTAAAAACAAAACAAGAAAGGAATTAATTCTTAACACTACTCTTTCTTTAGTATTTGCTCTTAGGTCCACAAATAACATGTTCATTAGGCACTGAGTCTTTTCCTCATAGCCTGACAAGAAAATGTGATATTTTATAAATGTAACACATTGGACAGTTCCCTTTTAATAGTTTGCCAACAGCCAGCTCAATGCCCACTACCTCATTTTTTAGCTCCAGGAAAAGTTTCTCTATTCAAAATGATAAATTGTACTTTTTATAACATTATAAAATTGATTACCATATTTTCCCTTTAAGTATATAATTGTGTTTTTAACTATGTGCTCATTTTTGGAATGTTCTCTCCCAAAGGCAGTACAATGCAGCAATTCTTCCCTTTCCTCTTACACTCCATTTACTATGAAATACCACAGATGTGCTTGAAATTTCACAATATTTCTCACCTCTTTCAGTTTATTCACACTAACCTCACACTCTTTCCCTCAGATCTAGAAAATTCCACTTTATTTTTTAAAACGCAACTCAGGACTCTGATCTTTAAAATCTTTTTGATGTCCCCATTCTGTGGTCTGTACTTCTATTCTGGGTTCCCAGATAGTATTGTCTTATACTTCCCTCACTGCATTTATGTTTTCCACTCTTGACAATGAGCTCTAAAATTTTAGCTTAAATGCATTTACTCATCTTTCTGTTCTGAGCAACTAGTCTTATGGACACCCAAAGCAGGCTTTGGATAAATGGTGTTTGTTTAATGATTGGATTTTTTTTTAAGATTTTATTTGTTTATTTGATAAACAGAGATCACAAGCAGGCAAAGAGGCACGCAGAGAGAGAGAGGAAGGGAAGCAGGCTCCCTGCCAAGCAGAGAGCCTGATGCAGGCTCGATCCCAGGACCCTGGGATCATGACCCAAGTCAAGGGCAGAGGTTTTAACCCACTGAGCCACCCAGGCGCCCCTGGATTACTAAAACCATACATTATGGACATTTGGGTCACTCAGTGGGTTGGGCCTCTGCCTTCGGTTCAGGTCATGATCTCAAATGGTCATGATTCCTCAAATCACTTGTTAAAAAGTATATGTTTTTAAGAAATCAAAAAAGAATCAAAAGCATGTCCCTCTGATTTAAAGACCTTATCTGTGTCTTTACTATCAATCAGATGGTGAAATGTGCAGATTGTGTCTTTTCATGTCTTTTTCTTCATCTCCCAATCCTCATTTGCTCCTTTAATTCATAGCATTAAGAAGTCATTGCCTTAGAATTTTTGCCTTCATAAATTAAAAAGAAATGTTCAGAGGTGCCTATGTGACTCAGCATTAGGCGTCTGCCTTCAGCCCAGGTCATGATCCTGGGGTCCAGGGACTGAGTCCCTACATTCTGGCTCCCTTCTCAGCAGGAAGCCTGCTTCTCCCTCTCACATTTCCCTTGATTGTGTTTCCTTTCTTACTGTTTCTCTCTCTACCAAATAAATAAATAAAATCTTTTTTAAAAAGGAAATGTTTAAATATGTTATTAATAGAATAAAAACACTGGCACATTGGCCAATATAAATTACATATGAATGGGAAATTTTAAGTCCACTGGTCAAATGTAGCTATGTTAAGTATAAATGGATAAGTGGAGTCCAAATAAACAGATATTCGTTGCAACTATACAAAATATCATGTATATTTTCTTGGGAAAGTGTATATAACACCTGTCCCCAAAGATTCAGCTCGGTACATGTATAGGGATGTATGTGTATGTGTTTATACAGAACATAGTTAATGTAATAATTGTATGCAGATTCCTGTGAGAGCCTATGATATAATTTACATGAAATAACTTGATAAATGCTAAATCTGTGAAAATGCTTGCTGATAATTACTAATGAATTACCTTTAACTAGCAACTGAAATAAAAACATGACTTTAGGGCGCCTGGGTGGCTCAGTGGGTTAAGCCGCTGCCTTCGGCTCGGGTCATGATCTCAGGGTCCTGGGATCGAGTCCCGCGTCGGGCTCTCTGCTCAGCAGGAAGCCTGCTTCCCTCTCTCTCTCTCTCTGCCTGCCTCTCCATCTACTTGTGATTTCTCTCTGTCAAATAAATAAATAAAATCTTTAAAAAAAAAAAACATGACTTTAGATAACTGGATATTCATTCAAATATTACTCCATTAAAATTGAAAAAATAGTTTTGTTATCCATAATGCAGATAGATAATCACATATTTTTACTTCTTGCCAACAAAAAAATGGTTTTCCTAAACATTCATTTCAATTTGATTTTGTTTTCTATTATGTTAATATAACATAATCAAATATTATGTCTGTAAAATTAACATTTTGGTTAAACTTTTTATAGAGAAAAGAAAGTATATGTCTGTTAGTATAAATAGAGAGCTAACCAATAATGATGCATGATGAAAATAGCTAGAGTCACTTAATTGTTCTTTGGAAATAAATTACCTGCCACTCCTATGATGTAGAATATTACTTATTTTATATTTTCAAAAAAATCATTTAAAATTTTGATATATGGCAACACATATGCTAGACAATAATTAAAGCACTCCAACCCATTAAATTATTCTTTATTTGTTATTTACTTTTTATGTTATATAGATTCTACTACATATATTTTTGTCCTTTTCATGACTTTGAACTCTCAACTTGTGTAAAAGGCTCAATTAATTTTATATTTTTTCTCCATGGTTATATTTTCTTCTCCATGTTAGTAAATGTTTTATTTAAAGGTTTACTTGATGACTTGGTACTAAGAACTCTTATGCATATAGATCATTTGATGTGATATCCCTAAAGTTCCCAGCACACATACTATGTCTTAGATGCATAACACTCTACTAGTATTCTGCTAATAAAGATCACACTGTCTCTCCAACTGATTTATAGAATATTATTGTGCACACATATCAGAGTGTGAACTTATGATTTTTGGTTCATTTTGATCCTGTCATTGTTCCCAGGTGGTCAAAAGTTCCATGAATAATTCCTAAAGAAATATTTTTATCATTTTGAGGCATTATCTGATGGAATAGGTTGCAACCAACACACACACACACACACACACACACGAGAAACTTGTAGCATCTGATACTTACCTCAATTGGTTTTTCTAATAAGCATATACATGTCTAAAATGCTTCCTTAGATTTCATAATATGTTTCTTTATAATAAAACCATCCATTTGTTATATCTATTTATCACAATAAGTAACTCTCTAGTGAGAACCATTTTTATACATTCTCCAATCCCTTTTTTCTCTTATTTATCCTTACCAAAATCACACAATTATCATTCTTATGAATAAATTTTATCAAAATATGTATTAAATACCACATGTAAACTGGGATTAAAAATGGGACAGCATGCAGCCTACAGAGAGCATTGCAGGAAAGTAACTTTTTGCTAGGCCGTTCATCTCAATAGTAGCTCTGCTGTTTTGCCATGTAGACAGGGAACCAAGTCGGCTGGTCCAGGGCGTAAAGGGACTGGTAGCCCAGCAGTCAGTGCCATTCTCCTCTTTCAAAAATCAATATTCAGAAACAAATGTCTAGTCCCTAAGATAACTCAGGTCACCCTTCCTGAAGATCTTTCTGCTTACCATTGAGTATAGATTGAGTATAGATATTGTTTTATCTCGTTTGAAATTACAGTATTTGCTTATTTTAAGAAGCTGCATTTATAAAATAGTTTGGGAACATTACAAACATTTTATTTAAATGGGTGACTCAAACATGTTGGTTTAAATTAAACCACATGCTTGGGATATTCATGGAGCTATGTAAGGACTATATTTTATGAAAATGCAGGGTGCTGAGCAGCAAAATTTAATCTGGAGGGCACTTGTCCTCAGTCATGCGAGACAAGATGTATTAGCCATGAATGGATTGCAGCAGTGCTACTTGAGTTTCTTTAATTTTCTAAACCAAGATTGTAAAAAGAATCAGTGGTATTGAATCCCACTGGCTATGGCAAAAAGGCACTGCTCAGAGATAAAGAACAATTTATCTTCTGCTGTAAAAGAGAGCAGTTTTGGCAGATAGTAAAATACATCACAGTATAATATACTCTAGGAAGAACATTACAAAATATGGATTTTTTTTCTTAAAATTTTAAGAGTACTGCTTCAGTATGTTTTTCTACATAAAAGGCAAGTGATAGTGTTAATTGCAAATTACAAATATTAAAAATGTAAATTATAGTCTAGGAGGGCATATGTACATGTCTTTATGAGACATATTCTTAGCAATGATTCAGTAAAAAGAATAATATTTCACTTATGTAACTAAAAAACTAATTAAGCTTTAAACATTCCACAAATTACCACTATTACATCAAATTGGGTAGTGCCAAATTAGAGTGGTGGGTTTTCTGGATGGTGCTTTTGATTTACCAGATTATAGTTTATGGATTATAGGGTTTATTTTATCCAAATTTTTTATAAGTGCCCAGAGACTCTAGCATTGGATGGTAGGATAGTTTCCCCTCAGTTCAATATCCTGCTTTATATAGGCTTTTTTTTCTATTAAAACATTATGGGTGGCCTGGTTACAACTCTCTTATTTATTATTCTTATTTAATACATCAACAATATTTGATATTTTTTAAGGAAAAGAACATTCATTTCCAGTCTATATCTTTAGGACATTACAAGGAAGGAACTCTATGAGAAATATGAAAGAAACACTAATTCTGAGGTTTAAGAATATACTTAAACTTTCTGTGCCTCACATAAAAGGAGCAAGAATTGTAAGACAATGGAAACATTAATTTTTTCAGGTAATCGAGTGTGTATTACTTTTATTTTGTCTCTTTCACCAAGGTAATACCAGTATTAGGATGCTTCATAACTGAAAAGCAAAACAAGTTTTTCCTTGTATATCTTTGCAATAATTTCAAAAGGAATAATCAAGCAAATTCAGTACATAAAAATTTTGATAATCAATACATATATAAAGCAACATAAAGTGTCCGAAAAATAGGCACATAATCAATAATATCTCTTTTTTTAAAATATTTTATTTATTTATTTGACAGAGTGAGAGATCACAAGCAGGCAGAGAGGCAGGCAGAGAGAGAGAGGAGGAAGCAGGCTCCCTGCTGAGCAGAGAGCCCGATGCGGGACTCGATCCCAGGACCCTGAGATCATGACCTGAGCCGAAGGCAGAGGCTTTAACCCACTGAGCCACCCAGGTGCCCCTCAATAATATCTCTTTAATGTTGGTATCTTTGAGACTCAAAACAGAAAATTTAGGAACTACATTTTTCTGTCATTTCTTCTAAGCACCCATATTGCTTAGATTTTTGGCATCAAAGAACTGTACATACAGGATCCTTAAAGGGTAATACTAGGAAAGGCTGGCTAGCTCAGTTGGTACGGTATGCAGTTCTTGATCTAGGGATCATGAGTTCAAGCCCCACATTGGACAAAGAGCTCACTAGGAAAAGAAAAAAAAAAAGATGAAACTAAATTTTAAGGCCAAAAATGTCATTTAATTCTTCTTCTAATTCAGTATCAGGGATATTATTTTTTCATGTAATATATTTATTTATTCTTAGATTATATGGTATTCTTTTCACTTTAGAAAATTGCATGTATACATTGTTAGTTTATTTTCAATCACATATAGATTGGAATCACCGGTCAAATTACAACCCTGAAAACATAGCTACCATATACCATTTTCAATCTTTGGAACTCCGTCCTATCCATCAACTCTAAGGGTTTACCATCATAATATGAAGGTATACTTGGAGAATACACAATCTAATTATAATATCAAAATTATTAATGGTATTGGTCTAAGGTGTTATTTCATTTTTGCTTCAATGAACATCATCCTTATACAACATAAAGAATATCATACCTAAGATAAATATTTTAATATTATGAAAATCTGAAAAGAATACAGAAATGGCAAATGCACTAAAATCAGCAGGAAATTCAAATCATTACTTGAAATTGCAAAAGGAAGTATTTGAACACAATAAAAGGCATTAATGTGTGTTCAAACGTTGATCTCTCTTAAAATTTCTGAAAATACATATGAAAATAGGGGCCTATATCTTTACTGGACAAAGATTATTGTTACAGAGCCACGAAGCCTAGCCCTCACCATGTACACATATCAGATGGCAAAGGACAGAGAGCTAGTATCTTTGTACAAAGTAATAAAAAACAGGATAAAAGAAGTGACAAGTTTCTATTCTTAGTGGGAACAGGCTATTCTAAATAAATACTTTATTGACCATCTAACTTTGGGTCTAAAAAGTAGGGAACGTATCAGGGAGTAATCCCTGTTAGAGTCAAAGTGCAGAGCAAACACATTCAGGGAAGTTGCCAAGATTCCCTAGCTGGTTCTCTCAAAAATATGAAAATCAATTGCCTGACTCAGAGCCAGAGTGAGATTACACATTCAGCTTTCCAGGGAAATACTAAAGAGGAAGGTGAACTCCCCAACCTCATGGTAAAGACTGTTTACTTCAGCACCTGGGAGGGTACTGGTATCATGAGAGTGTCTGACGGACATGAAGAACTGGTTAGGATTTGGGGAAGCTCAAGTTACCTTTCACACAGGGGTTTTTAAGTTTCTCTTATTTCTCTTTTGCTCTGAAGATTTTGGTTCCTGACCATGTGCCATGTGAATGGCAAAACAAGCTTCTCAGGGTTCCTAATTGGATTTTCATGTTTTTTTTTTCCGACGTTTTTACCTTCTTCCCATGCACTGGAAGCCACGCAAATGAGTCCCAAATGGGGAGAATGTTTGCTTTATCATCTGCTGTATGGACTGATCGACATGCATCCAACACAGGTAGTTGAGCACCAGTGCAGTATATTGTGTCTTGCACATTAAAGGAACTTCTCTCTCATGCACATATCTGATGACATCATGTTGTCATGTATCATTGCCCCATCATGACAATGAGGCCCAGGGATTTATCAAAGACACACAGCACTGCGTTCAGTATCCAAGCTTAATCACTGTAATAGGCTAGTGGTCTAATCGAAAGAGGCTCATTATTAAATTGTTAAACCACCACCACCAAAGTACTTAAGAAAAGGAAGTCTATCCCTTTGAGAGTTAAAAGTCGCTGCTCTTAGTGTTGTTTTCAGTATTTCCTTATAATTTCAAATTTTACCACTGGTGGCTCTAGCAGCCCATTCCTAATTTCCACTACAAAGTTCAGATAAATTAGTGTCCTAGGGAGTGATAGACCTAAAGTGCTTCCACACTTTTAGATACCATGCATAACTGTTTTGTTTTTTTTTTTAAATCTACGTTGGGGCGCGTGGGCGACTCAGTTGGTTAAGCATCTGACTCTTGATTTTGGCTCAGGTTATGATCTCCAGGTTCTAAGATCAAGCCCAGTGTCAAGCTCCACACTGAGCATAGAGACTACTTAAGATTCTCTCTCTCCCTCCCCTCTGCCCCTCAACTCCCCCCACCACCTTGTGCACTCTTAGTAAATAAATAAATTTATAAAAATCTATGTAAATTTTAATTAAAATTATTCTTCTAATAACTATATAACTCAGATTATTTTTCTTGTTAGATTATGTAGTATATGAGCTTGAAAACTAGCAATGTGGCAAAGAGAAACCCAAAGACTTAAATCAGAGATAAAAGTGATGTATTTTTTATGGAAACATGGAGTGAAAGACAAAATATTTGATTATAAATTTCTGAAAAGCCCTACAAGATAAAGTTACAGATTTTTTTTTAATTTTTATTTTTTGGTGGGGGGAGTAGGGAATGTGGTCTAACACCTGCACAGCTTTATTACTCTGTATCATAATATCCAGGGAACATAACCTATGTGAAATTCCTAGAAATACAAATAGAATTAGGAACGACCATACTCTTCATAACTGCATACATAAAATATTGCATACCTTATGTGAGCAGTGAATTATAAGGCATTATATACTAAGACTTAAAGAGCAACACCAAGCTGCAAATTTTCTTGTTGTTGTGATAGTGGTAAATTAAGTTTGAGGAAAACTGAGAGCAGTTGCGTAGGCATAACCCAAAGGTATTTCCAGCATTAGCTTTCAGTAAATTTGTTAGTGTCTTCTCTCTCCCTCACTTTCACCCACTCCCTGCCTTTGCCTTCCTCCAAATGATACAATCTAAAAAACTGTCTTATGTCAGTGAAGGAAGCATTTTGGGGAGGGGTTAAGAGTACCAAAGGAAATTCTTAATGATGTTATATTTGTTTTAACTTTGAGTTTATGTTAGCATTTATTATCATCTTAATACATGCTGAATTACTGATGAAAATATGCACTTATGTGAAAATTACAGGGAAGATGCAATTCTGTACTTCCAAAAATAATCACTGAAGGAAAGAAAATGACATACATGTAACTTTAATAAAAGAGTTTCTGGCAAATTGAGATAATAAGACACAGTCCCACAAGAAGTCATTTTAATAATTGAGATTAAAATTAAAATTTTAATAACCTTTTTCTCATTTTCCTGTGTTCCATATAACATTGTCAAGTAGACTTGAGACAACTTAACATTTAATTTGGGACAATCAGACAATGCAGCTAGCATCAAATTTCTATTGCAGTAGAACACTATCAGACCTTACTTAGACCATGTAGTTAAAATTATCTGAAAATTTGAGTAATGTTACCTGGGTCACAAGAGAATGGAGAAAGTACAAAGAGCTATATCATATGGGCCTTTTATGTTCCACCAACAGTTAATGTTTTATTGTTCCTTCTATCAGAAATGACTTGATGTCAAGATAAAGGGAGTGTTCAAACTAATTTAATCATTATATTGATAAAAATACTAACCAAAGATTAGAAAACCTTATTGTTCAGTATTTAAGAAACAATACCCCAAAATTGCATATAATACCTTAATTTATTCAGTCTTATTTTGCAACGTGGCATGGTTGAAAAAAAACCTTAATCAATAGATGTAAAACTTTCACTATCTTGGTTGTAAAACAGTATATTTTACATATTGAACTCTGCAATAGTAATTGTTTCGATCAATCACTTAACTCAGCTATCTCTTTGGTAAAAAAAGTAGATTACTGTAGATTGAAGATTAAATCCTTAAAAATGAGCTTTTTAAAAGTAATTATTCATACGCTAACAACACATAGTTATACACCTGCCATCCCATTCATTAGCACAAGGTCAGTGCACAGTTCAACATCAGCAATGTGAACTTCTAAATGCTGAAACATTCTCTACTTTCATCTATAGGAAAAACTATCTACTACATAGTCAAACAAGGAAAAGCATTTGGATTCCCAACCTACAGATGTCAGAATAAAAAACCACAGCAAAGGAGTACATTAAAATAAACTGCTCAAAAGTAGAACAAGACACTTCTACACTTGGTTTAAAATATGATCTGAAAACAAAGTAAGACTTTTCCATAGCTATAGGCTAATCAAAAGTCAGTTTAGGTTACTCATAGGGAAATCAGATTTTGATGAAACCAGTTAAGAGTTGATTTAATATTTAGATTTGCCTTTTTTGTTTTAAAGTGCCAGGACCAGTGCAGTGCACACCTCCACAAGGGCAACCAATTCCATTTGAACAGTAATTCTGTTTAAAAATGTGGCACCTTAAGTACGAAGCACAAAATTCATGATTAGCAAATATTGATTACATGACATGGACATCAAGACACGTAAAAAATAACCACACCCTGGTGGTAAATTAATACTATATTTATCTCCCAACATTTTAAGCAAAATAAAAAAAAAGTCTTCTCTTTCAAAGTGTAATATGCCACTGCTCTCCTGGGGGCCAAAAGATGTCCTAGGATTGGTGGGAGGGTGAGGCTGAGGCTGCTGGCATTTCCCCAGCCAGTTCTCTCCTTAGACTGAAAAAGTATCTCCATTTTTTGTCCCACCCTGAGGAATGTTTGTTGTTTTTTTTGTTTTTTTTTTTCAAATTTTTATTTAAGTTCTAGTTAGTGACCATACAGTGCATTACTGGTTTCAGGAGTAGAAATCAGTGGTTCATCACTTACATACAACACCCAGCGCTCATCACAAGTGTGATGGCTGCCCAAAATAAGGACCACATTTCTCAGCCTCCTTCATAGCTAGGGGCATACATATGACTAAAGTTTGACTTTAGGGTAGGAGGTGCAGGAAAGGAAAAGACAGTTCAGGAAGTGACTGTGACTTCCTTTCCCATCCTCTTTCCTGTTGACTAGAACAAGGTGTTCTAGTCAGTTCTGGAACTGGCGGGACCTTAAGCCATGATGTGATTACAGCTAGGGAAACCATAAACCCTACCAAGGAGGCAGAAGGAACCTGGTTCTGTGATAGTCAGGAAGCCCTGGACTACCTACTTCTGGGGGAAAAAGAAAAAAAAAAGTGGGACAAAAATCAGTTTCTGTCTTTTTTCACAACTGCTATTTAGTGTTTTCTATCACTGTAACCAACCCTACTCCTATATAAAAGTGAATGTTCAATTTTCTTTTCTTTTTGTTTTTAAGATTTTATTTCTTTATTTGACAGAGAGAGACACAGCAAAAGAGGGAACACAAGCAGGGGGAGTGGGAGAGGGAGAAGCAGTTCTTCCTGCTGAGCAGGCAGCTCAATATGGGGCTTGATCCCAGGATGCTGGGTCATGACCCAAACCACAGGCAGACGCTTAAGGACTGAGCCACCCAGGCACCCCTCAAGTTGATTTTCTTAATAAATACTATATTTTCTGATTTATCACGTTTTTATGTTGTCTTTTTTTACTTTATATTTTCTTTGACTAAAGAATAACTAAAAGTTTTAAATAGATCATGCCAGTTTAGAAAATAATTTGATAAATTTGGATAAATTGCTGGTCAGAAAATGAAACAAAGGTGATGAATGACACCACTTCCTTATACTTAAAGAGGAATGTAATATAAAGTAGAAAATTAAAAATCACCCTAACATCATGTGGATGTTAAACACAGCTTGGGATTTTGACACCAGTGTAAGATTGAGTGGATACTCTACTGAGTTATAATGACCTTTCAACCTAACTTTTCAATAAAGAATTAATTCAGATAGTAAATTTTATATATCCATCATTTCTAAGTTGTATTTAATTTAAAACACGTTTCCTTTATGAACTAGCAGTGATAAGAATTTAATCTATATACTACTATAAAATGACATAACAATAGTTATAACTGATATATGAGTGGTTAGTACCAGTTCCACATACTTTGAAATTTCTTCCATTTAGTTCAAGGGATCTGCCAATGTCTATTTGCCTTCATTTACACTATGTGGAAACAACAGAGAATTATATTACACATATTTCAGCAATGAACAACACATCTTCAATTAATTATATCTTCTTTTGTTAGATCATATGAAGTACTTGGTAATAGCTTTGGGAAGAAAAGTATATTAATTCCTCCAAAAGTGAACATTTGTCCCACAAATACCAAATGTATACCTTTTGCTCTTTTTTTTTTTTTCATGACTTTTAGGAACATAACACTCATAATTTCACTTTAACATCGTATATTAGAGCAATAGTTGAAGACATTTTAAATGGCAAGTAAACTTTATTCTTGTACTTTTCACAATGCATATGTCATGTGAAATGAGAAAAATATGAATAGCTTGGAAGAGGTTTGTACATGCACATGAAAGCACAGCAATGCCATTACTGCTACCTGACTGACCACAAGTGTAAGATTCCATGGATTTTAAGATGTGTCATGATTTCAAGGATGTTAATATGTGGGAAGGGTGAACAAGCGTCTTATTATAAATGAAATGTAGGGTATATGTATGTATTTACTAGCCATTTTTTGATACTTAAAAGTCAATTAAAGTCACTTTAATAGACACCTTATTTTAATAAAAATGTATGGGAAATGAAAATTAGAAGGTCATAATCATCAAATCATCCAAACTTAACATGACTCTGGCTTGATTCTACCAAAGATCCATAGAGTGAAATGTCAGGATAAGAACTGAAAATGCTAGAAGAGCAAAACTGCGTAAAACAAAGTTACACATGGGGCACCTGGGTGGCTCAGTTGGTTGGGCCACTGCCTTTGGCTCAGGTCATGATCCTGGAGTCCTGGGATCGAGTCCCATATCAGGTTCCCCCTGCTTCGTGGGGAGCCTGCTTCTCCCTCTCCTGCTTGTGCTCTCTATCTGTCAAATAAAGAAATAAAATCTTAAAAAAAAAAAAAAGGCACCCAGTGATAACTTCATGATAGCTGGAATTATGTAAATGACTATGTAACTATCCTTAACTATAATCAAAGAGACCATCCAATAGGATCTTGTGATGGTCTTCAGATTCTTCTAAACTCCACATTTAATGAGAAAAAATAATTCATCATTTCCTCTTTCCTCACCATTTTTCCTCTTTTTTCCCTCTCTAGCACACAAGCTCCAAATAAGATCAAAATTGACTTTAAGAATAAAAGACTCTTTGAAGAAGTAAGCCGTAAGCCAATAAATGCTAACCAGTGCAGCCATTCTAGTCAATAGTCATCATATCAGTAGAACCACTGTGTTTTCAGTTCTTTAAGCAGTGATGTGTGAAAAGTCAACAATGTTGAGATTTAAGGGGGAAAAACTGTTGATGCTTGCTATCTTTTACAGCATTGTGGATCACTCACAGTTCACAGCATGTGAAACAATGCAATCTGTTTTTCATATTTCCAAACTAATTACATGCTGACTTCTTTCCAGTATTGTTCCAGTCTGAGTTACAAGGACAAAAAAAAAAAAAAAAAAAAAAAAAGTTGTATAAAAATAACCAGGCAATGTCAGTGAACTATATGATTTATACATATACATAGATTCTGATTTTCCACTAAAAGTCAATATATAGAATAATTAAGACTCTTAGATTTAATTTCAAAATGAAAATATACTGATATGTAATTAAAGATGTTAATAGGGTACAGCCCTCAATTCTGATTTGTGAAAAACACTAAAAAATACTTCCAGTTTCCCTTCTACAATTTTTTATGGCAAATTTACATCAAGTCATCAGATCTGTAAGGTCATATAACAATGCTTAAAATTAAAGTTATATGCCCCTGTGGAGTATAGTATAAAATAACAAACAAATATGAAACTGTATTAATGATAGATAAAACTAAGTGCCTGGAATATGAAACCCCTATTATATTGCCTATGTAAGACTTTCTATCACAGCATCGTAACTGGGGAGAAAACACAAACACAATTTTCTTTCGCAAAAACATAAAAATAATAATAATCACCAAATTATATTGTTAATACATAATTTGAAACTGATTTTGAGTTAAAATACTGACACTCAGATTGCAGTGCCTAGGTTCTTTGACTTTCTTTTTATTTAAGTTTTAATTTAAATTCTAGTTAGTTAACAGTGTAATATTAGTTTCAGATGTACAATATAGTGACTCAACACTTCCATACCACACCCTGTGCTCATCACAGCAAGTGTCCTCCTTAATCCCCATCACTTATGTTATCCATCCCCTCACCCACCTCCCCTCTGGTAACCATCAGTCTATTCTCTATAATTAAGAGGTCTGGGGGCGCCTGGGTGGCTCAGTGGGTTAAGCCTCTGCCTTCAGCTCAGGTCATGATCTCAGGGTCCTGGGATGGAGCCCCACATGGGGTTCTCTGCTCAGCGGAGAGCCTGCTTCCACCCACCTTCTGCCTGCCTCTCTGCCTACTTGTGATCTCTCTCTGTCAAATAAATAAATAAAATATTTAAAAAAAAAATTTTTTTTTTGTTTGTTTCTTGGTTTGCCTCTCTTTTTACCCTTTGCTCATTCCTTTAACTTTCTATTACTTCTCCATTCTTACCCAAACCACCTGGGTATCAGGTCTCCCTGGTACCAGACCTAATATCAGGTCTCCTTACTCCACAGTCACAATCTACTTGAATTTCCAGATATGGGAAAACTAGATAGGGCTGACACACCCACAGCAAGACTCTAAGAACCAGAAGATAAGAGACTGATTCTCTGGCCTTCATCTACTTAGAGACTGCTTTGAAGATGATGCTCGATCAAGCAGATGCTAAAACTGCATGCTCCAGCCTATTTCTATTTCTATTGAACAGGAATTAGAATTTGAATCTCATTAGTCTTCTAATATATATATATACATATATGTATATATATATATATTTACCTTCAAAATCCTTTGTTATTTTTTTAACAATTTAAGTAAATTTCATACTCATAAGTGATATATTACCAGTGATTTTTATTAAATTAAAAAAGTACTTCCATTAATTTACTTGAAGCTTATCAAAACAATGCAGATACTATCCTAGTTAATGTCTAGAATGTGTCAGACATGATGCCAGATGTTGGGGATACAGAGATGAATGAGATTTCTGTACTCTCATGGGCCCATGGTTTGGTGAAAAAGACAGAGATATACATCTAACTCTAATATAGTGTGATGTGATAAATGTTATACTAGAAGTATGATTAAATACAATGTGAGCACAGATGGCATGATTAATTCTATGAAAGAGGAAGGTCAGGAAATTTTGTGATATGTATGGAAAATGCTATTTTTAAAAGCATCAAATACATATTATTACCAGATGATTATACTAGAGTCTTGGCACAAACCTCTTTCTGAGAAATGTAGCATACTATAAGAAGAAAACAAAAATAACTTCAACATTTATGAAAATATCTGAACCAACAGCAACACTGAATATTCAAGAAATACCAGTGTCCTCAAGTTCACTGCATGCAAGTACCCAGTGATACTAATTTTGTATGGGGTGTTAAAGTGCCTCATAATTTGATGCTGCTATTTACATAACTTGCTATCTTTCTACATTTACAGTTCTGACCTTATTTAATGGCCACATCTCATGATGAACTAACCTTGGCATTTTACTTTGTTCTCACTCTACAAATTGATTTTATTTTATTTTTTTTCAGCACGATGACTAATGAGTTAGAAACCAAAGAGTCTGGGTCTTCATAGCCAAGACAACAATCAAAAGAGGGAAAAAAGTTATGTTACATTTCATTTCATCAAACCTCATTTTTATTTTCATCCATGGGGCCATAATGCTAAAGCTAGTGTTTTAAAGTGACTGATCTTTACTTTGTTGTCAGTGCAAAAAAACTTAAAAAAATTGCTTCTGAGTTTATCTCCTTTTCTGTTGCTTAAAGATATAAAGGATATAAAGGATATATCACATTAGCCTCTTTCCTGAATATGTTCCTCACCAACTTCAAAGTACGTAACGAGTTGTGCATTGAAGTAAGTGTAAAAATGTGTAAATAAGTTATAATGAAAGGTAAGCTTCACACAAGTTTAAAATGAAATGCATATTATATTTACACAAACACTATATTTATGTTCATTATTCAAAAACACGAATTCAAAAAAATTCAAAAAATTATTCAAAAAACTATGCAAAATACATATATCAAAGTATGCTATAAATACACAAATATAAATATGTCATAATATATAAGTAAAATATTTCAACAATTAACAAAAATAACACAAATTGATTTTTATACTAGCCAGAATTTGAAAAGCTGATGAATTCAAAAAGTATATAACTGCCTATATTTCTGGATGAATGTGTCTATAAAATTCATTAGAAAAATGCTTAAATGTTATGTCATATGAACAGTACTAGGAGTTATACAAAATTTGTACTTGTATTCTTTTTTCTTATATCAATTCAAGAAATGTTTTATATTGGTTTTAAAATAAATCTTCAAGTCATTAGTAAGCAATTAAATACTTTCATAAAGAAGTCAAGCCCTCTTTTTGAATAATAGCAAATGTTAAATTCATCTGTGGGCATCTTACCTGAGTGTACTGTAAGAATGATTAAAGCCCCAAACATCACCTTTTACATATGATGCCTCATATGACTTTATCCATTTCTTTAAATACCTCCTATACTGCCTCTATGAGGCAGAATGGGAAGATAACATTCAGGAGAAAGTAATTTGGGATTGAGCAAGGATACAGTAATGGGTGATTTGGGCATTTGCATTAACGATAATAGGATACCATTCTCTTAGAATTGAGCATTTGTATCCCAAAGATTATGGCTAGAGACAGAGATTTGCTGAAACTTCTATATAAAACTGAACTTCACAGTGGCTAAAATTGCTGAGAGGCCAAAAGAAAGCTAAGGATGGAATCTGGGGATGTATACAGTCTTATAACAGGAAGGGAACAAAATCACCACCACCAAAACCAAAAAACAGACAACAAACACTAGAAGATCGGAGTGGGATAAGAAATAGAAGAACCAAGAAAAATGAATCATAAAGACTAACAAAAGACATATGGAGATATATTTTAAAAAGAGAGTTAGTTTTCAACAGTGCAGGTGTTAGAGGAATATATTAGGGTAAGAGGAATTAGTTATTCCTAGGAAGTGTCAGGTCCATGAGGAATTAAAGGCACATATTGTTAGGACCAAAAGATGAAGAATCAAAGGCAAAAATAAACAAAATAAAACAAAAGGCAAAGGCAAGGGATGCAAAATTATATCTGATATAAAAGACTGTAAAAGAATGGAAAGGATGATATAAGTCTGAGAAAAGAGAAAGGCAAAACTAAACTAAAAGGCAATATATGGACTTATTAAACAAGTTTACAGAGTAATGTATGTAAGGAAAACAATTGGTTTCATAAATCAAATATTAGATAAGAAAATAATAGGGAATAATGTAAACACTTATAGAATATAATACCAAAAAATAAAAGATAGGGGCCAGGATGGAGATGGAACATAGACTAAAAAGACAGAGGCATTGTGTGTGCTCTCACAAAGCTTTGATCTTTTGATTAAAATAAAAATTGAAGTCATTTTTTGGACAGAAGAAACGGAAGAAGGGAAGCTGGTGAATTAAGATTTAGAAGACTTTTTGTGGAAAAAAAAATCAGATATAGTAAACACAATTTCAAAAAACCAAATCACTGATTAACTATGCCTATTAAGAACTCGGGGGGCACCTGAGCAGCTCAGTTGGTTAAGCTTCTACCATTGGCTCTGGTCATGATTCCTGGATGGAGCCCAGCATAGAATGAGCCCCTGTTCATGCTCTATCACTTTCTCTCTCTCAATAAATAAGTAAATCTTAAAAAAAAAAAAAAAAAAGTTAAGCTCCATCTTGACAAGTTTACAAAAGAAAAAAAATTCATCGGTACTAACTTGATTTCTTATTTATAGAATTTTTAGAAATATTTTATAAGTATTTTATAGATGTTACAAACATGTGAAATCCAAGTCCAACAAAATACTATTCTTATGCCTTGTTCAGGAAAGTTGGTCATTGGGAAAATGTTGAAATATAAAATGAATTTGATAATGCCATCCTGCTCAGTTTCTGGCTATTGTCATTTCTTGAAAAATACTTAGTGAATGATTATCAATTAAAATCCCTTGGACTCAAAGAAAGTATCATTTATTAGAAAATAGAGCTAAGTACTTTTTAACCAAAAAATTTACATATTTTAGATAAAAATATTATTTTTTTGATTTAATGTACTTAAGAGATAAAACTGAATGGTCCTCTTTAAAAATACTTTTCAATAATTTTATTTATTATACTGATATGTGAAATGTGGAAATCCAATAATAATCAGAAGAAAGAAAACCATAAGTACCTCCAGAGAATTCCATTTGATTATAAGAAAGGGTCTGTGTGATCTGGGAAAATGTCGATACCTCTGTTCTTCAACTGTAAAATAGAGATCCTAACTCTCACCTGGGCATATATTCCACATTAAAGAATGCAGTATCTAGCTTAATAGAGTGGAATGGATTATATATAAAGAAGTTGGCAAACTATGAAACACTGATATAAATTTTAAATATTACTTTATATAATTTTAAGTGTCACAGTACAGATAAATCAAAGAAAGTATAGCTTTAGTTTTATGTCAACATATTTCTGTTACATTGTGATAAGGTTTTGTTATTAACTCTCTGAATAGAAATGGGATTTTGTTTTATTTTACATTTATTCATTCAAATGATGAACTAGAATTACATATTTTCAGCTTTCCACAGAAATCTGCAGATATTTTTTCTTCCCATATAATTTTTATGTAGAAGGACTTGAATAACTAGAATAGAATTTCTAGTAAAGCTTCTTTGGAAAGATAAGGACAGGTATTTTTTAAATGATAGGCATATTAAAAAAAAGTAGATTATAATTAAAGAGCATTGCTTCTGAAACATGGCTTACTTCAGAAATGAGAAAACATTTTTTTCATTACAGTCTGTATCAGTCTCTTGAGGCAACCTCATTTCAAACAGAAATGTATCATTATTTTCTTTCAACAATTATGCAATGATTTAAAGGTTTTTTTAGTAAGAATATTTTAATTGCTCATATATTCTACAAAGTGCTAGCTATTTTATATTCAATACCATTAGAAAACAATTTGATAAGTATGATTACAAGATACAAAATTAAGCTGTTAAATTGTGTCTTATTTTGATAAAGTATTCTGCTAGAATTTTAAAAACAATGGGTGCTTCATCTGTTTTAAATATACATTAAAACAAACAAACAAAAAAAACAGTGTAAGTTGCTTGTTTTCTCTCCCCCCATAATGTAATGAGTAATACAGTCATTTCTAAAATTAGTGAAAATTTTACTTTTGCATTTATCTTATGAAGTTATAAAAATCAAATGAAAAATAAATGTACTTATTTTAGAGTAATTGGGCACTATTATTTTCAGGCAAGTTTGTGCACATATACTTCTTGAATACCAAAAAAGATTAAGAATTACTTATTTATCTTTTTCTTTTTTCTATATTTTAGTAAGTAAATACTGAAAGTATGGACTCTGAAATTAAAGGCAAATTTCTTAATCTCTCTACCTGAAGTTTTCTTATCCATTAAAGGACAGATTATTGCAAGAAATTAAGGTATCCCCTCTATGTGTCAGACACACATGTAAGTACTCAGTAAATGATAGCTATAATTATAATAACAATAATTATTATTATAGGAAGTTTCCTTGTGTTAATAAAACCAAAGAAATTTAATACTTAGTTGCATTTTATATTTTATGTCCATTATTCCCTTTTATGCATTAAAGATTAGGTGATTGAGGTAGGTACTAGACTCTGGAAGACATTCCTAAATTTACAGTAACAGGAAAGTTTAGCAGTTCTCAAATTGTGGTCCACAGACCTCAAAGTCCATGAGTCTCATTTATTCCATAGGTACAAACTATTTTCATAATAATTATAAGAAGCTACTTGCCTTTTCACTACATTAACATTTTCAATGATGTTGCAAAACAATGGTAGGTAAAATACCTAAAACTAACAATAGTGAACTCAGTGACAGAGTGTGTGCCACTAATTTTGAGAAAAGAATAATAAAATCTTGAGAAGACACATTTTTTTCATATTTTAAGTGAAGAAGTAGAATGTACGCATAAAGGGTTTCTGTTGGATTTCAAATTATGGCAGTTGTCTTGAAGAAAGCACTCGGGTGATTGAGATGTAAGCTGAATTACATTTCTCATGAACACCATTTTTACTTGAAGGAATAACTAATGGTCAAAATCAATGTTATGTCAGTGTACTTGGAAATAAAACACTGTTGTGACAGTTTTGGTTGAAAATTTGCAAACCAGCAAAAATTAACATTTTTGCCATCTTGAATCCACCACCATGAGCTTGAGAGCTTTCCAATTCTCATATTATTTTTTGGATGATATCAGTGGTGATATTAACAAATCAGATTGTTTTTCTAATATTATTTAATGTAAGTGTAAGATACATGCCCAACTCAGTAAACCAGCATTTTCTATCTGACAAAGATATATTCAAAGTGCAGGATATATTGATGGCTTTTGTATTAACAGAACACACAAAGTTTAATAAGGTTTGAGATTCTATTTTGCAATTAATCATCTTGAAAATACCACTTGTCAAGTTTTGGTGTAGTATAAAAGAAAAACATCACAATTTCCCCCAAAAGGCTATTAATGTATTCATCCTCTTTCAAATCAATACTGAAAAGGCAAGATTTTCTTCCTATATGCAATCAAAAATCATATTGTCACAAATTGAATGCACAATCAGAAAGAGAATCTAGCTGATTTCTATTAAGGCAGACATTAAAGAAACATATAAAGCCTTCTTTGTAATTTTATCTCATTTTAAGATGATTTTATTTCATTTTAAGATATATTAATTTTATCTCATTTTAAGATGTTTTAATTTTATAAGGACATGTTATTTGTATAAACATATAACAGGTTTGCTTTTTATTAATAAATGAGTAAGTATTTTAAATTTCTCAATTTTAATATGTTAAGTATTGGTAGATTTAACCCACATAAATGGAATCTCTTTGGTGTTCTAAGTACTATTTTTAATGACAATAATTTTATTTCAAATTAGATTTAATTAAATTTGATTATAATGAAAACTCCAAGCTAATTTCTAGAATAAACAATTTTCTGAAAAAATTGTATAACACAAATAGTAACTTTATATTTGACTTTCATGGCAGAGTCATAGAGCCTTTTATTCTGAAAATATTTTTTACCTTTACTAAATGATCTTTTTTTTTTTCTCTCAAATGAAACTGAAAAAGCTTTATTTGTCTTTCTATTATGTTCTGCTTTGAAATAATTTTTTTCTTAGTAATTCTTATATCCAGGGTGGCAGATGGCTGATAGGTTAGGTGCCTGAGATGGACAGGACCAAATTAAAACATTTGGCTGGAAATTATCTCAGGAAGCCAAGCTTGGTGGCAGGCAGCTGGACACCAAATTTATCAAAAACTCAACAACAAAGGAAGCCAAGCTTAATTTCTAAAGATACAAATGTTCAATTTTTGAAGAGATTCTTATAGTCCAGATCACTACTTAATATTCACCCTTATTTAGCTCTTCTGAGCATTTAATTGTTATATAGTTTTCTGTCTAAGCAAGTGGAAAATTTATGGAGGTGACAATCAAAACACTCCGTGTCCATATGGAAATTATACAGAAATTAATAAATATGGAAATAGAAAAGATCAGATAAGAATTTTAAAATCCTTCCATCCATAAAACAAAAGTTAATGAATATGAGTTGGAGAACCAGGAACTGGTTATCAGCTAGATAAAAAGAAATATCCAATACCCCTATGTTAGAACACAATCCGGATCCTCGCCAATGTGACTGGGGTTGTGTTGGATCCTGTGAGAAAACTCCAGGAGATGGAGGGCAAGAGTCTTCCTGGGCCAACGCCTGGAATAAACATGGGAAGATCCCTGGAGTGCTTCCTTGTCCTCCTTTAGATGGATATGATAAGTGTGGAGAATCCTTAACTCGCTCTTATCATTTAACGCTAAGGGATAATCGTTGTTCACTGGCCTCACTTGATTCCCTGCACATAGCCCACATCCTGCATGTAGCTCACATCTCACATGTAGCCCACGTCCTGCACGTAGCCCATAACCTGCATGTGGCTCATGTCCTGCACATAAATCTATATCCTGTTTGTAACCAGATCTTGTGTAAAGTATAAAAGAAGTGATTTTTAAGAAATAAAGTTATCTACTGATCGTCAGTCAGTAGTCTTGCCATCATTTCAGCGCTGATCACCAGGATCCCCATCTCATGAAGGTGACACCCCTACTTTCTGAACTTATATTTTAATGTGAATAAAACATATAAAGTTTTTTTTAAAGATTTTATTTATTTTATTTGACAGAGAGCGAGATCACAAGTAGGCAGAGAGGCAGGCAGAGACAGAGGGGGAAGCAGGCTCCCCGCTGAGCAGAGAGTCCGATGCGGGGCTTGATCCCAGGACCCTGAGATCATGACCTGAGCCTAAGGCAGCGGCTTAATCCACTGAGCCACCCAGGCGCCCCTAAAACATATAAAGTTTTCATAAGAAAGGAGAAGTCTTTAAAAGAGAGACTATCTATGGATCAGGTGTATTGTAGGGACCAAGTACCGAAATGGAGCAACAGAGAAGACCATGTAAGACAAGACAACCGAGGTAGGCAATCTGGGAGGAATGAAGTAGTTAGAAGAAGGAAGGGTAGGAGAGCATTTGAGGTATAAGGCACGGAAACAAGAATGTTTCTCATGGAGAGAAGTCTTGCATCTTCCTCATCACACTGCTGAAGTCAATGGCATATAAAAATCCTAAAGCTATAAATTTCAGGTAAATGTTTATATTATATTTTAGTAATTGCACAGCAGAAAACAGGATAAGCATATTGTGGAAAACGAGGTTTGATTAACAAGGGTGCATGAAGACAAATTAAGTTCAGTATTTATGAAGCCAGATGTATTTTTGTCCTGCTGAGATTTTTTAAATGTTTGCAAAACTGACTCAGTCCTTCCATATGCTTTGGTAATTTTGCTATTTTGTTTCCAATAACAAAAAATACACATAGATCTGAAATGGTGATAAATTAGTTTATAAAAATCCTTAATAAAAAGTTTCATTATTAGGTATTATGAAGATTCATGCATGTAATTCATAAAAAAAATACTACTTATAATCACATCTTTAATTAGTACCAACTATTAAGTCCCCTTTCTACAAGAAAATATCCAGCTATATTTTATTGCAGGGAGAAGGAGAATATTGAGTACAAAATATTAAGAAACCAATGTGATCAGTCCAGAAGTTTACAAATTGCTCATATAATGGTATACTTTTTTAGTGAAAATCTAAAATATGTTTTCATATATCATGAATGTTTATTTTCAAAGAAACAGTTATTTCCTAATAAAACATAATTACAAATAACCTGTGGCCAGGTTATTTGAGATCTACTGACAGGAAGTGGGAAAGTGGAGGATGCTATTTAAAATGGGGTGAAGTTACACAAATTTCCACAAATCACATGAATGTCCCACTGTCCCTGTCATTACAGGGAGGGACTCCAATTCTAATGACCATAAATTCTCAAATCACATAAGCCCAAAGTTCAGGACAGGAGCTGGCACTCTTCATTCAGTGAACCTTTGTCTTCTCCACACATGAGAACATCCTTTCTCACCTTGGCTTACCTCTAACACAGAAATCATCATATATATGAATTGAAATTACTCAAGTACATGTTTTCTTATACCATAATACCCTTGAAAGTGGCATTCAGATTCTGAAGCAGAATTACAACCTCCTTAAAATATTAGAGATAAACTGATGTCCAAAAATTGTATCTTGCACAAAATTCTGTGACTGGGTTGCTGAAAAACTTAAGAGTGTAATACAAGAAAGAGACTTTTGAAAATCCTACCAGAAATGGACTCTTCCATAATGAGTTTTCAAACTATGAAATCTATGATGAGTGACAGGTAGTTCTCTTCTCTATGATGCATTCCTGAAACATGCTGTGTGAGTGGCCATAAGAATGACTTAATTCCATTAGCCAAATAAATGTCCTTCCTACTTTATAATATCATCTCTCCTTAAAAATGCAAAAATTTGAAAACAAAATTACCTGCGTATAAAGTGTAACACTAAGTAGCAAGTGGTGCATATATGCTAAACATTGACCCCCCCAAAGTAGCATTACAATAATTCTGATTATTTCCTCCTATCCTTCAAAAATGTAACCAGTTTACCACTTAAGACTTCAATACAATTTATTAAATGAAATATCTTTTTTCCCCTTCTTGATGTATCCAGTATACAAGTTAAAAGTATCAGAGAATAAATTAGCAACACAAATCAGCAACATCCCCATTTCTCTGCAGCTTGACAGCTTTGTTATGGTTTCAATTCCCCAAGGAGAGTCTCAGCACCAAGATATTGATTTGCACCACTGCATTTTTCTGACTAATTATTACCAATGCAGACCCTCCAGTTAATCAGTTCACTCTCACAGCAAGAGTGGCCTTCAGTTTAAATTCATTATGCTGATAAATGACAACATTACAGCTGTATAACAATTGGTTTAATTAAAAACATTTTTGACTAAGAGTAGAAGACTGTGGTATGTTTTAAGTATACCAGACTGACTACCGAAGTTACTGTCTCCCAAGAACTCACGCTTTCACTGATTTGTGCATTCAACATTTTCTAAGTTTTGAAAAGGGGCTTCCTTTTTAATAACATTTATCTTGAGAACTATGTCAATATGAATGACCCTAAGAAAAATTGGTTAGGAAAGCTGTCAAATTCATTGACCTTTTCTTCTAATGTGTGGCCAGGTTATTTGAGATCTACTGACAGGAAGTGGGAAAGTGGAGGATGCTATTTAAAATGGGGTGAAGAATATTCTCTCTGACAAAATGCCTTGAGTATCTGTAAGAAAAATTTCATGCAGGGGATGCAGAAATGCAAAAACACTGAATTTTGTGCTCTTTACACGTAAAATTCTATGTAATTCTCACAACTTCCCTATGAGGTTAAGTCACACTATTCTTCTTATTCACTGTATGAATAAATACAGGCTTACACAATTAAGTAACTTTGCAACTTGTCCACCAGTTATATAGGTAGTGTATTGTAAGCTGAGTTAAAACATGTTTCTTTTTACAGAGTTCATGCTATTAACTGCTAAATGATGCTACCTCTAATACTGGAAAGAGAGAGAGAGAAAGAGAGACAGAGATATAGAGAAACAAAAATTCTGGAGCACGTTTGAAATATACATGGTAATTTATTTTCCTCTAGTTTGGTTTAAAGATGGTTTGTTTTCAGGTTTAAGATAATGTATCAAAGATTAGCTAAGTAAACAGCATTATGCAAAGACATGAATGGTTTTTATCATTATTAATTTAAAACCATGATTTATGTTTAGGCTATGATTTTTTTCAGTGGTTTTTAAAACTATGCATTCCAATTTATTTGGAATCTTACCAATAGTCTTGAAACAGGGAGTGAATGAAGACATCTGAACATTAAAGGAGGACTTGATTATAAAACTGAATCTTATTGCCCTAGTTTCTCCATTAGACAGCAGAAATCTAACATGTGCACTGAATACATGAATACCCATGCTTTTAAACAAATACATGGATGCCCATGCTGAGACCTTCAGATCAGAAACTGTATTACATAGTCAAGAAAACTACTGCTTATAATTTAAATGATAATGACATTATTTTTCTTTTTAAGAATTTTTCCTATTTTGGGGCAGCTGGATGGCTCAGTCTGTTAAGCATCTGCCTTTAGCTAAGGTCATGATCCCAGGGTCCCGTGTTCCAGCCCTGCAACCTGCTCCCCACTCCATGGGGAGCCTGCTTCTCCCTCTCTGCTGCTCTCTCTCCCTATCTCTGTTTCTCTCAATCTCTCCAATAAATAAATAAAATCTTTAAAAAAAATTTCTATTCTGTTATTGCTTATGAGCAAAAACATAAGAATCATATTCTTGGTAATAATTTTGTCAAGAAAAATTTTCAATATTTTAATATATTCTGCTTACTAAAAAACAAATAGGTAATATATTTTAGAAAGTGTTCATAAAAATTATGTAAAATGAAAATATCTGGGCTTTTTTTAAAATAACCTTAAGTTAGCTTGAAAATTTTCAAATGTTAGAATTACTGATTCAGTTTTAGTATAATAACCAGGTGTCCCGTATATACTTCCTCATAAAATTCTCACAACAACCTTATAGACCTATTACTATTTATTATTATTTATAGATTATCTGAGAACCAGAAAAGTAACTTATTAAATATAGCCTCATAAGTAAATGACAGAACTTTATCTGAACCCAGCACTTGATCCAAGTCAAGTGACCATAAATTATTATCCATATCACACTCTCTTAGTTTCTCATTAGACCGGGATTAAAGGACATAAATTCAAGAGATTTATTTTTAAATAAAATTAGTTTAGAATTGTTACACCTAAAATGTAAACTATTTTGTTTAGGTATTATTTTGCAGTAGTGCTATATTTGAAAAGTATCTTGTTGGTAATAAAAACTGATTTTAATAGATTTAAAATTACCTCTTATGAAATACTGACTTTATTAAAGAAATTCTTCACTAAAATTTCCCTAGTAGTCATACCCTGTGCTGTGCAAACAATTTTTTGAACAGAAATAGTTAGCAGAGGGTTACAACATAAAGAAATATCTAATTAAGAACTAAGACCATTTCTAAAATGTAAGGAAAATATATAATTAAGAAACAGATTATACCTAAATATTTGTCATTATAAATTTACATACTACACATTTATTCAGTGTCATTAACAGCATCTAGTAATTTTATTTTTTTTTAACTAAGAGTTTATAGATACGTTTTAATAGCTAGTCTATCTTGGTTAGTAATTTTATTTCTTTTTCAGGACCGATTATATTTCAAGTAACCTCATGTAGTTAGTTATTAGACAAAAAGAATCAAATCTTGGACAGGGCAATTACTCTTCACAATAACTAAAAGAGAAGACACATTGGGAAGACTCTAGCCTTTAGAATCTGAGCTGGGATGTGTACTATTGTACTTAGTGGTTTTGAAACCTTGGGCAAGGCAATTAATTTTCTTGGACATTCATCTCTTCATCTCTAAAGTAACAGTGATAATGCCTACCTCATGGGAAATTCAGGAGAATGAGAAGCCATGTTATAAAACACAGGGCCTCTTGGGTACCTAATAAGTGATAGTGAAAGTTGTTCAAAAGTCTATCATCCTGACTGCTATTTCCAGCATCCTTAGTTACGGGTGTTTAGTGCTATCATGCATAATCCCCTAAAGTTAGATGGATTGAGGTAAAAGGCACAATCTCAAAGTAAGGTCCTGAAGGAAAGGCTGAAAGAGAGTGCTTTGCATGAGACAAAAATCATTTTGTTCCCCAGGGGTAAGGACTGAGAAAGCCAGAAGATGTTACAAAATTGGAAGGGAAATCTACAAGGGAAACTGTAGGGGAATCTCTAATCTATAGGGGAATCTGCTGGGCAATTTGTAGGGGAATCTCTATAGGGGAATCTCCATAGTGCAACAGGAGGTAGGCATTGTGTTGGAATGAAGGAGCTAAGAAAATTCTGAGAATGTGAATGCTTATGTTACATTCAAAGTGTGTAGCTTTGCAGAGCTAAATTTAGACCCTCCTTTCCCATAACAAATGCTTTGTTATGAGTAGGGATTTTTCCGGTGGAAATCAAGTAAGAAACACTGCTTGATGTGGTAAGGATAAGTAATTGCATATTTGTAAATAAGCATAAGTGAGCATTAAAAAAAGAAGAAAAAATATCAAAAGGAGCATTACTGTGAAATCACAAAGTACCAGAGAAATACCTTGAATTTCATAGGATGTGGACCTCTAATATTACCCAGTGTTATCCAGAGCACACGCAAATAAAATTCTACAAAAGAGCCAAACTGCCCGAGTTAAAATACTGGCTTCCCACTATTGTATGTTCTTGGGCAAGTTACTTAACCTCTCTGTGTCTCACTTTTCTCATTGTAACAGCAGCAATTAACAGCAGTACCTGACTTGATAAGATCCTGGGCATCAAATGTAATACTCTTAGAAGAATGCCTGGCACATACAAAGAGCTTTAAATAAAGGCAACTATTATTATTAGGAAAGTGCCCGCTGACCTTCATCAGTAGCTATCATTATGATGTAAAATACACTAAGTGGCCTAGAGATGTCTTACTCATCAGAAAGGAAGGCTTGAGATTACATACAGACCAAGGAATGATCAGAAATTTTTGAAGGGTAAAGTTTTCATGACTTCCTTCAGCTATATTTCTTTGAGAAAAATCTAATCTATGGCGTTTTAATAGAGGTCATAAATAGGGTGATGGAAAGCAGAGTGAGGGAATTATCACCAAAAAAAATCACTTTGTTAAGTATACTGCTATCACCCTATTGTTAATATGTCCCCACTACCAGAATTAAAAACAGAAAAAAAAATCTTAAGAAGGGTCTCTATATAGTGTTCAGATTTCATCTACCGTCCTCTGCATGTCTTCTTCTTCTCAAGTATAATGCAGACGTTCAGTAACATTTAATCCCTAATTTAATAAACAATGTTCGGGCTTACATTTCCATATGTGTAGGTCATTAAATCGTTTATATTTTTGAAAACCACTACAAACGCTGAAAACCATTAGATTCCAAAAATTATTTTTCCAACTCGACCTGTAGAAAATTCTATAAAGTATTGACATAAGTACTATTATCACATGTTACTGTAATGGTTAAGCAAGTTGATACTGGAATCTATTGTGTTATCTAAACTATTAGCTCTTTTTGATACTTTTAGCTTCCAGTCAGATATTTATTTAAACACAAACACAGATAGGCCTATATATAAAACAATATTTTAATTATAAATGATATTTTATTTATCAAGAATTAACTCTATCATTTATTTTTTAAATAGGCCAGAATTATATAATAAATTTCATATTTTTTCAAAACAGATGATTTACATTTTGACAAAGATAACATTTATCAATTGAGAGTTTTTAATCTGTATTGCAAAAGAAGTGCTCAAGTCTGGGAAAAGGAACTTAGAATCTGGAAGATATACTTAAACTATTTGTTAAATACTTTGGTGTTATATTTATGTTATTAAGTATATCTTTTTATTGTTTTTTTTTTAAGTTCATTTTTAAAGAGAGCTAATGATCACAGTCTAATGTATTCTAAAATGCCTGTGAATTAAAATTTGTTTAGAGAATTAGATTCACCCTCTGATTTCAAAGATGTTTTCCCAAATAAGAAAAATCTGTTCCAACATGTAATGAAAATTACATTTCTAAATTCCACATTCTTTAAAGATGTTCTGCTTTTATCAAAAGGCAGATTTTGTACAATGAACAGTACACTGTGTAATTTTTTCACTCAATCCCTTTAAGAAGTTAGTAAAATGAACAATCAATCCACATGATCTTTACACAGTTGCTCAGTACATTAGAATATATCATACAGATAATCACTAGTTCAGTGGGAGTTCTCTGATTGCAGAGGATTTAACTGTTTAAGCAACCATTGGGTAGAATACTTAGCAGATTTCTCTGTTGGAAATATCACATGAATCATTTGCCAAACTAATTCTAACAAAGCAAGTGGTGCAAAGTTCACACCAAAAGTTAAAATGTACTCTTTAACAATGGAGTTACTTATCTCCCTCACAAAATTCTCTCTGGTGTAATGACAATGATAATTGATTTCAAAATTATTTTCATCTAATACCTAACTTTAAAAAATGTATTGCTGATTTGTACAAGTGGCACCCATGAAGTTATTTTTATAGGCTTTACTGTTAGAAACTGGTTTGCTGAAATCAGAGAAGTAGGTTTCATATACATTTCACAAGTCATACGTAAATCAAATTATGGTGATCTTCATTAAAAAAAATCTAGATTTATGTTGAATTCATATAAACAAAGCAATAATGGCCTTTACCTAGTCCTTGTATCTCAGATACTTTCCAAAATATGACTCTTAGCTAGTCACCTTCCATCTTTTCATCTCTTATAACCAAAATATACTCTGAATTGGTCCTATTCATCTACTAGAAAGCTATTTCTCAAATCTGTCAAAGTTCATTTGAATTCTACTCTTATAGTATCCAAGGATTTTTTTAGCATTCAAGATTCTATCAACTGCATACAACTTCCTATCACCCAAAACTTAATATGCATGCTCCTGTTTCAGCCTCCCAAATAATGAATTATATGAAATAACACTGATCCTGTAACTCAATCCTTCCATCTAAGATTCAATACAGCCTTTTAGGTCAACCCTTACTCATTCATAAATATACATCAGTCAGCTATTCTAATAACATGTGCACTTTAGTGATAATCATTACTGTTTCTAAAACTTTTCATTGTCATCACTAGAGGAATGGAAGAATTCCAAGAGTGTCCAGAAGGGTCACATCATGATTCATACACTGCCTAGAGGGACACTCCAAGTTCGAAAGAAACAAATGTATGAAACCTGTTGGCCAGAGGAGCAACCAAGGAGAGCAGACATAAAAGAAAAGTGATAGAGTGTCACTGTCTTTATACCCATTTCACAGTCACTGCTTCTAGACTAACTCTGGAAGGCTGCCCTTTTAAAATCTTTCATAGCTTCTTTTCACATACGTTTTTCCATCTTTCTTTTCTTTTTCTGAAAAATTTTTCTTTCCTTTACTATCTGCTTAAATACCGCTTCCTCCATAAACTCTTTTAACTAAGAGCACAAATTCTAAATCATGATTACTTGGATATGGCATCTTGCTCTACCATTCAAGACTGATACCTGGGACAAGTACATGACCTCATTTTGTATCACATTCTTCACATTTAACATGGGGGTTATAATAGCACCTATTTCAGGAATGTTTTAAAGATTAAATTAATATATAAAAAGAATTTATAATGAAAGTAATTATGTGGGTATTTGCTACTATTATAATTATTGATTTTATGTGAGATCTTGTCCACCATGACAGAATTTATTATATTTCTTCACAAATGACTTTGTACATATATTCCAAACATATAACATTGTAGTAATTTTGCTTGTTAATTTGTGTGGTTCTCTACCTATGCCGTGAACAGGTAAAGAGCAGGAGCCATGTTACATTAATTTCATGATCTTCTGAATATAGATGGTCCATAATTAATTAATTTTACTTTTAGGAAGAATGGCAAATAGAAAGAATGAAAGAGTAAAGAGGGTAGAGTTTTATAAAGAAAGTAAGATTTTGGTCTTGCCTTGTAACATAAATTTGGAAGGATTCTCCAGTAATTCACCAATACACAGCCTCACTCATACAGTTGCAGAAGGACTCTACTAAATACTAGTCTGTGAGATGCCTGCACCTGGGTCACATAAGGATGGGCATTCTAAGACTGCAAACAGGACACACCCACATCTACTGAATTAGGATCTCTTCGTGGCCTCAGAGTCTACATTTTAACAAACTTTTAGGTAATTCTAATGCAGAGCCAAACACATAAACCATGTTTGTGCTGCATTTTAATCCATTCAGGTAAGGATATTCAGCTTCCTCCAGAGAAAAGGTAAGACAAAAAAAATGTCCTTAGGTAGCTGAATGAATTGTTATCAACCATTACCATCACTATAACTGCCTTACAGCCTAGCCTTGAAAACCAATGTCTCTTAAACCATGTGCTGTGATAGATTTTTAAGTAATACTTTTTTCCCTTAAAATAATAGAAAATAGTTTCAATTGCATCATAAGGCCCTATTCCTTTTTTTGTTTGTTTGTTTATTTTTATCAAGGGTTTTTTTGGTATATCTGGAACGATAAAGAAAAACACTCCATTCTGTAGAGGTAGGCAGGGAAGAAGCAAGGAGAAAAGAGATGACTGAAACAATCTAGGTCATTACCCATCTTTATAGTCCTATGAATTTCATCCTGTTACCACACCAGTATGAAGATAACTATCCTCCTCAGAGCCTCTTCACCCTTCTAAAGAAAACAACAGAAGGATATGAGACATCTAAGAGGAGGAAGATGAAAATGAATTAAAAGGTATACAGAGTATACCAGGTGGCTCTGCAGCTAGTTGAAGAACTAGTCCAGATAGTTACAGGTAAAGATATCTATCATACTTTTGTTTTCACCAATTTTTTAAAGAGTTTATTTATTTATGACAGAGAGAGCACAAGCAGGGGGAGCATCAGGCAGAGGGAGAGCGAGAAGCAGACTCTCTTCTGAGCAGGCAGCCTGATGTGGGTGGATCCTAGGACCCTGGGATCATGACCTGAGCCAAAGATCAAGGCTCAACACCAAATTTTAACAAGCATTTATAATCTGACTATATACAGAAGAATGCAGATATACTAAAATATAAAGAAATGTAATATCGCTCTATAATCAGGGAATTGAAAATCGACAAACAGATGTTGACACATTTATACATTTGCATCAAGGTAGAGTCCTGTTAAAAGCAAAGTATAAAAGCTAAGGTAGTCTTGAGGAGGGGGAGCAATCTGGAACAGCCGCCCTGATCAAGAAAACTTGGCCACAGGATGTCCCTTCTGGCCTAGAAGAAAGTATTGAATATGGAGGGCATGGTAGAGGATAGAAGGAAAAAGGTGGCAGTGTACATTTCAGTACATTGTAAGCTAAGGTGCAGAAATAGGAAAGCACAAGGTGTACTAGGAGTATATCAACAAACTGTGGCTGGAACATTGGCTGTGAAGGTCGGTGTGTGAAGGATGAAATGGAAGGTAGCAAGGATATATGAAATAAAATCATATTTGTAAAAGCATTTTGGGAAATGTGAAATGCCAAGCATATGTAATATAGCAGTATTATTTTTAGGAAGGAGCAAAAAGTAAGTGAGACCTAGAGGCAGGAATAGTACAGTGTTTTGAACAGTAAAGAGAATTACTTATTGAGGCTAGAACAGACTTAACAAAGAATAATGGAGGAGGTGATTAAAGTGAGTTCTGAGGAGTCCATTAAGTAATTTCACTGATATAGGACACCACAGTAGGTTCTGCACGTGAAGTAACATGATTAAGCTATGCACTGAGACACAACATTTGAAACAGTTAAGAACTGAGAATAATCTAAGCAAAAGATACTTATGAAACCAATTTTACATTTATTTATTTATGCCTAGATTTATATTTTAGAAAGAGGAGAGAGAGCATGAGTGGGGTGAGGGGCAGAGGGAGAGAATCTTCAAGCAGACTTCCTGCTGAGTGTGGAGCCCAAGAGGAGACTAAATCTCAAGACCCATGAGATAACCTCAGCCAAAACCAAGAATCCTATTCTCAATCAGGGGAGCCACTCTGGCGCCCCAAAGCCAATCTTTTAGAGTAAGGTCAGGGAGATTAAAAACCCAAAATTGAAGACTCAAATAAAATTCAATTTTGAAATACCTATACTGGGTCTAGTCTATCATTGGAAATAACTGGTTGTCCCTTGTATGTTTTATTGCACATGTAAATTATGATTTTATCATTTCAATATTAATTATTGATTATGGGTTATTTATTTCTGAAGAGGTGCTTTTTATGCTATAAAAGACAAAGGGAAGGAATGTAGGGGTATTAACAAATTTATCTTTTGATTCTCTTATACTGAGATCCTTGATTGGTGTAAGTCACTTTCAGTTTGCAAGGTATCTGATATGATAAGGTTTCATTTTTCTAATATTTCAGAGTACAATTTTAGGTTAGATATACAAAATACTCTACAGAGATTTCTGTTATGAAGAAAGAGCTATTAAGATTCAAGTGACACTGTGTACTATACAGCTGAGAATTCTAACCCTGGGTTAAAATATTTTGTTATAATTCCAGTTTCTGTTTGTTCAGGATAGTTAGAAAAATATTTTCTATACTATATTGATTCTTCTAATAAAAAATACATCCCTGACATTAACCAGAATATCCAAAGTTTTTTAGGAAACAAAACAGATTAACAGAGGGAAAAGCAAAAAAAAGAGAGGGGCAAACTATAAAATACTCCTAACTATGGAGAACAAACTGAGGGTTGCTGGAGGTGGGTGGGTGGACAGGAGGGGTTAAATGGGTGACAGGTATTTAAGGAGTGCACGGGTTGTAATGAGCACTGGTTGTGTAAGTGATGAATCACTAAATTCTACTCCTAAAACTAATATAATGCTACATATTCACTAATTGGAATTTTTTTTTCCTAATTTTGAAATTTTTAATTTCAGTATAGTTAACATACAATATAATGATTCAGCACTTCTATACATTTCTTAATGCTCATTATAAATGTATTTTTTATATTTTATTTTATTATTTTTAAATCATTTTTTTAATTTATTTTCAGCATAACAGTATTCTTGTTTTTTGTACCACACCCAGTGCTCCATGCAATCCGTGCCCTCTCTAATACCCACCACCTGGTTCCCCAAACCTCTTTTTTTTTTAATTTTTTATTTTCAGCATAAGAGTCTTCATTATTTTTGCACCACACCCAGTGCTCCATGCAATCCGTGCCCTCTATAATACCCACCACCTGGTACCCTGACCTCCCACCCCCCGCCCCTTCAAAACCCTCAGATTGTTTTTCAGAGTCCATAGTCTCTCATGGTTCACCTCCCCTTCCAATTTCCCTCAACTCCCTTCTCCTCTCCATCTCCCCATGTCCTCCATGCTATTTGTTATGCTCCACAAATAAGTGAAACCATATGATAACTGACTCTCTCTGCTTGACTTATTTCACTCAGCACTAATTGGAATTTAAGAAGAAACTCAAAACAGAAAAAAAAATAAAATTCAAAATTCTAACCTTTATTATTCATATTTTCTTATTTAATATATCATCTTTCTTGACATGTTTTCACAAATTATAAGGTTAAAATTGGGAATACTCATGTAATATATAGATCCATGAGAGTCCTATGTTACACCATAACGAAAGTATGTTAGAATATAAGGAACAAACATGGATGTTTAAAGAAAGTTACATTTCTTTGTGTCTTCCTCAATTTCTTTCATGAGTACTTTATAGTTTTCTGAGTATAGATTCTTTGCTTCTTTGGTTAGGTTTATTCCGAGGTATCTTATGGTTTGGGGTACAATTGTAAAGAAGGTTACAACATACACCTTCATTTTTCACAAATGAGACTTGCATATAAAAAACCATGATAAAATCCTGAATTACAGATTATTTAAAGTAAGTGTGATTTTATACTTTACTGTGGGATTCATACTTTCTCTAAATAATGAACTTTCTGTTACATGGACAGGTTTGTTTACAGATTAGCCAGGACTGAATAAGGATTCCAAAACCACAGAATCTCCTGGGTGAGATGCCTGTGACATTCTTCCAGAAATCTCCCAACTATCAATGTTAATACCTTGCTAGAGGGGAATACAGCCTTGACTTGACAATGGCAAAGCCTCAGGTATCTCATAGTCTGGTCCTCTTTAGCATATGGAATTTCTTTTGAAACCTTCCTTTTCCTTACTTCCCCCAAGGATAGAATCACCACTTCTCAAGACCTTGGTGTAGCGACTCTTTCTGCCCACAGGTAACATCCTGTGCTTTAATAAACCACCATTTTGCACCAAAATAAATAAATAAATAAATAACCACAGAAGCTAATATTTAAAATCATTATCAATAAATATTAATCAGACTAAATTAATGTGATGTGTATATGTTCCAGGATATTATAAAATGAGAGACATTATTTTTCAGTTCCAAATACTAAAAGTGTGAAAGTGAAATGTCTTGTATTTTAAGTTAGACCCTTTCTTTCCAGAGTATTTTATTAGGGAGGCTGGGTGGTTTAGTTAAATTTGGAATGCTTAAAATCCTGTGTTCTCATTTTGGTTTTGATAAACAGTAGTCACAGAGGCAGGTTACATACAAATAACACATACATGCAAAGATAACTTATGTAGAGTTGTAAGCATCACATAAGATAATTTAGTGGACAAATGTAGTGATCCAAAGGGGCACGTGCACCCGAATGTTTATAGCAGCAATGTCCACAATAGCCAAACTATGGAAAGAACCTAGATGTCCATCAACAGATGAATGGATCAAGAAGATGTGGTATATATACACAATGGAATACTATGCAGCCATCAAAAGAAATGAAACCTTGCCATTTGCGACAACATGGATAGAACTAGAGCGTATCATGCTTAGCGAAATAAGTCAAGCAGAGAAAGACAACTATCATATGATCTCCCTGATATGAGGAAGTGGTGATGCAACATGGAGGCTTAAGTGGGTAGGAGAAGAATAAATGAAACAAGATGGGATTGGGAGGGAGACAAACCATAAGTGACTCTTAATCTCACAAAACAAACTGAGGGTTGCTGGGGGGAGGGGGTTTGGGAGAAGGGGGTGGGATTATGGACATTGGGGAGGGTATGTGCTTTGGTGAGTGCTGTGAAGTGTGTAAACCTGGTGATTCACAGACCTGTACCCCTGGGGATAAAAATATATGTTTATAAAAAATTAAAAATTAAAAAAAAGATAATTTAGTAAAGCTCCTGTACAGCACCTGTCATGAAATAGATGCTCAATAATTGTTTTTACTTCCTTCTCCCTCTCCCACCATATTTCATTTCTTGTCTTACTACCTATAGTTAAGGTTTTCTGAAGATTTATTTTTGAGAGAGACAGTGTGTGTGTGTACATATGCATGAGTGGTGGAGGGCAGAGAGAGAGAGAATCTCAAGCATATTCCCACTGAGCTATGAGCCCAAATGTAACCCATGAGATCATGACCTGAGCTGAAACTAACAGTCAGATGTTCAACTCCAGTTTTTATTTATGATTTAAATGTCTGATATTCTGGGGCATCTGGATGACTCAGTCAGTTAAATCTTTGTCTTCTGCTCCATTCATAATCCCAGGGTCCTGGGATCTAGCCCTGCATCAGGCTCCCTGATGGGTGGGGAGACTGCTTTTTCCTCTCCTACTCTCCCTGCTTGTACACCCACGTGCTGTCTCTCTGTCCTTCTGAAATAAATAAAATCTATTTTTAAAAAGTGTCTGATAATATGCATTTGATTAGTTTCCACCAGTTGCTTTGACAAATGTCAAATCCCTATCTTTGTTAAGCAACCCATTCAGTAAGGATACTATAAGGAATCCCTTACATCTCCCTCTTTACTCCTCCATCAATCAATAGTTATTTCTTTAGCATTATAGCAAATACTAACAATGCTAAGATATGGTCCCTGCCCTTAAGAACCTCAGATTCCAGTAAGAGACGCATGAAAACAAATAATTAAAATATAATTGGATATTGACCATTTAAACACATGCCAAATTTTAAAAAACCCTTAATTTTACAGTGTACTCTACATATCGTGCTAAATACCCATATCAAATTGATTCAGTAAATGTTTATTACCTGCTATGTGTCAGGCTGATAGAATTAAGAAAAAAAAAAAAAAGTCTCTACAACAGCATGAAGTTTCAGGGACCATAGTGAAAACTGAGCAGTACTTGGGAATGTCAGTCCTCCTAAGGCACTGATGTCACCTTCCAGCAACGTGTCTTATGATACAGACCCTTATATTCTGCAGTCTTCATTCTTTCAGTTATATAATCCTATTGCATTTCATCTGGAATAATCATTTATGGCTTTAGTGTTCTCTCCTCAGTCTCTTCATAAAGAGCCTCATGCTGGTACAGTCCAGCAAGATACTTGTCGTCATAAAACTTACACAAAATAGAGTGAATAAGAGAGGGTTTTATTTTTTTTTTATTATTTTTTTTAAAGATTTTATTTATTTATTTGACAGAGAGAAATCACAAGTAGATGGAGAGGCAGGCAGAGAGAGAGAGAGGGAAGCAGGCTCTCCGCTGAGCAGAGAGCCCGATGCGGGACTCGATCCCAAGACTCTGAGATCATGACCTGAGCCGAAGGCAGCGGCTTAACCCACTGAGCCACCCAGGCGCCCCTAAGAGAGGGTTTTAAAGATTTTATTTTTATTTGTTTGACAGACAGAGATCACAGGTAGGCAGAGAGAGAGAGTAGAGGAAGCAAGCTCGCCGCTGAGCAGAGAGCCCGATGCGGAGCTCGATCCTAGGACCCTGGGATCATGGCCTGAGCCCAAGGCAGAGGCTTTAACCCACTGAGCCACCCAGGAGCCCTGAGAGAATTTTAAAGTACTGAAAATGACTGAGAAAAACCTGTGGTGCTGGAGACCTAGTGAGTGGAGGCTAGTGACCAGATTGAGTTATGGACAAACAAACAAAAAAAAAACAAACAAAGACACTGTTCAGTAAAATACATTTCCTGAAAGGTCTATGTTGCATTCTTCCTCCTAACAATGCTATGAGGCTCACTTCTCACATAATGAACTCTTCCAAACTGTTGAGAGAAATATTACTTCACATGAGCCTTCAGGTCTAAGAAACAACTTTTTCGAGAATAATTACCTTATTTCTCAACTAAGAAAAAAGATAAAAGATTAAAATATGGCAATGTCAACCAATCACTATATGGTATGGAAATTTATTTCTGATAAGAGAAGAATATGTTCCCAGTCTTTGTTGCTTTTCCATGAGAATGATCTTTCATCCCTAAGTATATCAAACCACAATTGAACAGTCAACACTCTGTGCTCAGGAAAATAGGTCTAATTTCCAATAACTAATGATTAAATAATATTTCAGTCAAAATTCTTTCCTAAAATTTATCCTGTAAAAAATTAACTGTTGTAGTCATTTTGTTAGTACTTTTGTTTGTTTTCTTTGAATTTAGAAAAAAATTTTAGAGATAACTTTTAAGTATTTCAACAGTGATTTGTCAATTATTTTCTTTTTAGACTACTTAATTTGTTGTTCACATAAATTTCTATTGTTTTGGGTAGCCAAGTATTATTCTAAAATTAAAATCTGTAAAGGCAATCTGAATTGAAGCTATATAATTTTCATTCAATAAAAATTACAAAACTCCTCAAATACAATAACAAAAATAAATGAAAGGAGGAAATATTAAAAATTAGAAATAGAATTTACCTCAAATTTGCCCTATAAACTTCACTTATTTTGTGCTAGAAGGAATACCAAAAAGGAATTTGAATTGGAATTGACTGCTGTATTCAAAAAATTTTTGTTGTATTCGGTAAAATTAAAAAAAAAAATCTAATGAGGAAAGTCTGACATTTTCCCTCCATAATCCACATTAAATTCTGCAACTAAAAAACTGAAATGGAAACTGAACCATGATAATTTCATTAAAGCATTTGCTTTTTTAATATAAGAAAATTTCTATAGCGTGGTATCCTGATTTGGAAATTAGATATCTGTTGTTATACAATTATCATAAGTATAATTTGAGAAATGATGACTTCTCTTGTGTGTTTTAATAATAGAAAAAACCTGAGTCTAAGAGATTATGTGAATTAACTTGAATCCAAATAACAAATATTCAGAAATGGCCACAACCCAGGTCTCCAGATACCTGATTTTCCCTTTCTACTGAAGATATAAGTAGGCTAATTCAACATGAATTAATCAATTCTATGTGAGAACTTATATATATACACATACATACACACACACATACCATATGTATATATATATATATAATATATATACACTATATATACACACACATGTATATACACACACACGCACATACATATATACACACACGTTTATTTGTCTGTTTTGAACTTTAAGAATGTGGACCAAGTATTCATGTTCTATAAAATATATGAAAGAGAGACCACAAATACTTTTCTTCTTAAACACTAAGTGGCCAAGGGCTAGAGGGTACCTAGACCTGTTAAGATTGTGAAGCTGTGCCTTGGTTAGAATCAGTAGGCAATATCTGCACAATTATATAAAAGAGAATGATCTATATGTTGCAGATATTCTAAATCCTTGAATTTCTTGAGCTGCCATTTTACCCAGAAACCATCCAAATTAAAAATTACTTTTATAATAAATGAAGGAAAACAAAAATGACAGCACAAATCTAATGTGGCTTCAGGTTTTATATAAATTAATACTTGTCCTACAGAATCAACAAATAAGTAGTTAAGTATGGGTATGAATCCTAAATCAACAAAATAAACCTATGTAATACATATTATTAAGCACTCTATGAAATAGGTTTTTACCACAATTTACAGTTAAAAACATGTAATATCATGTTTTACCTTTCCAAATTTTGTAGACCTTTATATAAAATAAAGAAAAAAGATAACAAAGAGGAGTTAAATACATATTTAGTGGTTCTTCCTATTTCTCTATTTCTAGATCATTCAAAATAAAGCACATTAATAATAGAGACAGTAAAGCATAAGGGTGATAAGAATGAAATTTTAGTATTAGATTTGCATCCTAATTCTGTCTCGGGACTGTGAATGAGGACACATTACTTTCCCTCATTTTCTTCTCAGTTTTACTATCTGTTCATTTGTTTAATAATAATAACTACCTGAGAGAGACATTGTGAGAGTTTAATAAGATGGTAAGATACAGAATCCTTAGAACAATACTTGCCATATACTAAGCATTTAACATGCATTGGTTATTAAGTAAAGAAAAATATTTATATCTGTGGTGAACTCTTATAGTTAGGGTTATTTTTATATTATTATTTTTATTTCCATCCAATGGGGTAATGATGTGGTTTATAATATGAAATATTAATATCAAATGACAAAATAATGGTAACTTATGGTATCATCATCATCAAATATACTTGATGCTAAATTATTTTTCTTGTTAAGCCATGCATTTATTGTTTAAAGTGAATTACAACTTAAAATAATTCTCTATTATTTACCTGTTATCTATTATTTATCTACTATTATTCCTTTAAAAACAACAAGTTTCTACAAATTTCTGGTTGCACTAAAATGAGTTGAGGTGCTAAACTATGTTCTCTAATGGGAAAAATTTAAAGTACAAGGCACTGATGAATAGTCATATACCACAAATGTAATAGATCTTAAATATATATTATATATGTGCATATGCATGTATATATTTCATTTTATTTTCACAATTAGATATTAAATACCATGATGGCAGAGATCAGATCTGTCCTGTTTCTAGACTTAGTGCTCAAGGACACATGGTTACTTAGTAAATTTTTTGACTGATTTTAGGTCCGTATGACAAGAAAGAGCTTTCATTCATTCGTTCACCAGCTCTTTACTGAACCTCTGTTGGGTTTACTAGTTTCTATTACCATAAACTAGTAATTTGCTTTTGATACTGTATATAAAATATAATCATCTTAATAATAATTGCTAACACTTATCAGGTATTTATATGTCAGACTGTCTTAATAGATTATAAATATACTATTTAAGCCCCACCAAAAAGCTATGAAATACCTTATTCCCATTTGTCGGATGAAAAAAAAAATCAAAGCACACATAGGCTAATTGTATTACCCAAGATTACTAAATTAGTAAATGATAAAGCTGAGATTCAAATTCTTGTCTCATTCCTGCATCTGCCCTACATGACTACAACATTATAGCTACACAGGAAGGGGGCACTAACTCTGCCTGGAGGCAAATGAAATTTTATGTAAATATTCCTATAGCATATTGTTATTAAATTCCCAGGGTATGATGCTATCCTTCTATAAAGCAAGATAATATAGTTCTAGAAAGACAAAAGATAGCTTTATATTAATATAACTAATTTATATTAACATAGCCTTATATTAATAATGTATTTGGAAACCATTATGTAATATGATTACTAAAAGTAGTGTTAATTATACTCACATTAATCTTGCAATTACAACAGATAAATGTAGTAAGATATAAATGAAGTATATATTAAAATGAATAATTAAGTAAAATTTTCCATTTTTCCATTATTTATATATCTTAAATAATTTTCAATAACAAGTTCTATATCTATTTAAGCATGACTCTGATTATATTTACAATTAAATAGAATGCTTTTGTTGTATTAATCAAGATAGGCCATATAAATCAAGTCAAATTATTTGTACACCATAAATGTGCACTTCTAGCCTCAGTTAAAAATCACTGAACATATCCTTACAAACACTAAACTTAAAACATCACTTTAATTCTTTAGAAGGATGACTCTTAGATAAGCATATGAATAAGCTTTAATTTAATGGGAGAAAATAGTATCTATATCATATGGTGGTTATGAGAATGAAACAGTAAATAATCCAGAATTTCAGGAATGGTGTATGTGTCTGTTTTTACCAGTGGACTTTGAAGCACAGTCTTGTCACAGTTACATTTCTCTGTCACTATCCAGGCAGTTTTGATACTAGGTACATTTCTTAAGTAGATTTTTAAAAAGTTATTTCCTTATAAATAATATACAAAAACTACAGTTTGACTATAATTAGATGATATAGGAAAATGAGATCTGCTATATGTGTAAATTTACTGGATAATATATACTATAATTATTATCTCTCATTACCTAATTATATGCATTATGAGTCTCAAATATTACACTACTTATAGTGCTGTTTTATGCCAATTCAAATTATTTCTAAAAATAAGTATATTAATTTCTGTATGATAGAAATCTAGATAAATACCATTATGATGTTAGTATATTCTTGATCAAGGTTTTTAATTGAAATTTGAATTGGAAATTAAATTCTCTCTGTTTTAGGTTAATAGGAGATTTATAGAGAAAGCTAGATTTATCCTTTCAGATTTATCTAAGTATAGCAACTTAATCTGATTTTCCAGTACACATATTTAGTCCATGATCCCAAGTTAATTCTATGTGTCATTAATAATTTACTTTATTCAACATTCTTTTTTTGTTTTGTTTTGTTTTGTTCTGGTAATAAGTGGTAGAGAACTTTTCTTTCCATATGTGTGAATTCCTTATTTATTCATATTCAGAATATATATGCAGGATGCAAGAGAGGATTACTGCATCTAGGCTGCTACAAATGACTTAATTTTATTGGTTACCAATTTTAAGATATACATCTTTTAGATCATTCTCTTTCTGACCTTATTTCCACTATCCAAGAGATTGAGAAATTTTAGATCCGTTAGATTTTGTAAACCTGTTCTATCTACTTTACATAGCATGACACATGAATCAAAAGTTTTCTGGCCCAAAATATGAAATCATACCCATTTTCAGTTTTGCTTAATACACACATACACATAAGCATGAAAGCAAAACACTGCCTGTCTAGGCATCGTCCATCACAATGTCCATTACCAGCTGGGAATTGTAAATACAGCCAATTCATATTATTCGCAGTAGTTATATTCTATTAAGTTGCTGCAACCACTGAATCAGCAAATACTGAACAACTGCTCTTAGGGGAAATACAACCTTAGATTCCTGGGAGATGCTAGTCACAATATTTTCATCACCTAATCAATACAGAACCTTGTTTTATATGTGTTTCTGTTTAAAGATCCTTTAACATTTTAAGACATTGACACTCAGAGCCTTAACAAGAGTTAAGGCTTCATTAACTCATTGAACTCACAGCCAACAGCACTATAATTCATGCCTGAATGAAACTTCCCTAACACGTGTGTCTCTCCATAAGCTACATCAAAGCCTTTTGTACTCAGGAACACTAGATAGTACTTCAGGGTTATGGTTGGGAGCCATTTTAAACAGTGAAATTATAAACAGAAGGCAAAAAAGGGTGGAAAATGTGGCCCTAAATAGACTGCAAAAAGGACACTTGTTTCTAGTGTGAGGACAGAAATAAGAAGAGCATCACCTTTGTTTGACCTCACATGGGAATGTATGCAGTGGTGAACTCAAATTCTTTGCTGCTCTGTGTATGTTCACTGATGACCATGAAGGGCCCCAAGCATTGATTTGGGGATTAGAAATAAATTACACCAAATTCACAAATATGAAATCCATCAATAAAAGGATCAACTGTTTGTTGTCAGAATTTCCATGCTGGGTCATTTGGCCCAATAAAGAGTTTTTTCATTTTTTTTTTAATTTCTTGAGAAGTAATTAAAGAGATTTTAAATAATTTATTCAGTAAATAAATTAGGATGTATTAAAGAAATTTATAGGACCTAAAAGGCTTATAATGCTATATCTATTAAAATATCTGAGCCCCCTGGTAAGCTCCAGGGAAGGAAATTCTTCCATATTACAAGTTCTACTTAGCTTCTGAGTCAATGGGTACAGTCATGGCACCATTAATAATTCTTAAAAAACTGAAGCACATTTTGGTGTAATAAGGCATCAATTTGTATTTTAATAATTCAGACAGATTTTGTAAACAGTCACATAGCCGTCAACTATTTAATCATAGCATTTCAAAGTAATACAGAAGAATGTTATTATTTATAAGAAAATAAAATGCAGTTTCCTATTCATTTACAAGAGTCAAATATTAATTTTAAATATAGAAGAAATAAATTTAGATGAGAAAAACACTTTAACCAGGCATAAAAAATTTCTGCATATACAATAATGAAATATGACATTCACATTTCATTTTAATAAAAACAAAAAAGGGGCACCTGGCTAGCTCAGTCAGTCAAGCATCCAACTCTTGATTTCAGTTCAGGTCATGATCTCAGGGTTGTGAGATTGAGCTCCACTATTGGCCCTGTGCTGCTGTCTGCTTGGGATTCTCTCTCTACCCTTCCCGACCCCTAAATAAATAAATCAATAAATAAGCAAATAAACTGCTAAGTAAATATTACATTAATCTAAAACAACTCTAAATTCTAGACTTCTAATATATATAATTTTGTAACCTAACACTCTCAACCAAAGTGTCAAAAATTATTATGTAAAATTCAATGTTATAAAACATTAAATCCTAAATGGGGATAAATTAATACATAATACAAATTAAACATGAGTTTTAAAACAAGAAATCAAAATATTATTTACTACTTTACTAATATTTTTACCACTATGTGTCATAAGGTACTTGTTCCCTTGAAATATTTAAATTCCATTTTTACAATGAGATACATTATAATTATCTTATCAGAGAAAGTGTTTTATCCCATTCCATAAAATCAAACTGATTTTATCTGTCCATTGTCTGTTTACAAGGATCTAAATTAATACTTCTTCCAGTCTTATGCTTTTTTTTTCCATCAACTGCTTTTCTAAAATATAATACCAACTAGATCATTCTGATGCTTGAAACAATTTACAACCAACAAAATAATACTCAAGCTGTCACCAGTCTTAAAAATCTTTATGATCATGTCCTTGTCTAGTTCTCATGCCTCACCTCTTGCCATGCTTCCTCCACACATAATGGCCTAACACGAACACAGCAACTTTAATTCACCCCAAATCATGCTATTGTTTTATATCTATGCTTTGCACCTCTACCTTAGAATTCTTTTCCCTTTAGCTTGCCTAAAAAACTCTTCCTTAACAATCAGCTCAAGCGTTGCCTTCTCTGTGAAACATTACCTGACTGCCCTAAGCAATACATGAATCATTTTGCACTTTAGAACTTTTCAGATCCATTTGTTGTTACCTTTAGCATACAAGGGTAGGTTTCCAAAAGACTTAGAATGTCATTATTTATTAATATTCTTTACTTTGTATTATTTATTTTATAATCCAAATACTAGCACAGGACTTATCAATAGATGAGCAATGAATGTGTGCTGAGTGACAGTATGAAATTAAAAAGACACTTTCCACATTCACTGAAACTTTGGTTTAACAAAACACAACAGTAGTGTGAGTGTTCACGCAATAAAGATACATTAGAAATAATAGGAAATAGGGAAATATTTTCATTATACATATTGACAAAACTTAGATTAAAAGTATAAAGCATTTGATGCGAAGTTCAACAAATATCACTAAAGTGAACTATCTCAATTTTTACCTTTTGTCTTACATTTACAAACTATCTACTTTCAAAAGACTTGATGCATTATGTAAGAGCAGAAATGAAATGCAATAAAACATAGGGTAGATAACAGCTAACAAAGAATGCTTTTTCCAGCTGGGCACCCACCTAAGTACTTTATTTATATTGATTCATTTAATCCTCATGGCATGAAATGATATAGGTGTTAATGTCCTTATGCCCACTACAAAAAAAAAAAAAGAAAAAAGAAAAAGAAAAAGAAAGAAAAGAAAAGAAAAAATAAAACATAAAAACAAAGCAAAACAAAATACTTACCCCAGATTTCTCATCCAGTAGGTATAGGAGCCAGATACAAACTCAGTAGGCCCACTTCAGAGCTCTTGATCTCAGTTACTACTTGATACCCTCTCTGCCTCAGGTGAGAGAAAGATGCAGCAGATGTCACTAAACCCGCATGAAATTACAGCTAGATTTGAACATTAAATTACAGTCTTACAGTCTACATTGTCTTTGACTCTTTGCAAATACAAATAACTTTTGATTACTGAAATCTGACTCTAGAACAAGTACCTTGCATATTTTTCTATAAGACAATTCTGTAAAGTAGCATTTTAGTGCCTGGCCATGTAGTAGTATCATAATAAATATTCTTAGTTGACCAACTGGATAAAAGATAGGGTATGAGAATATTTTTAGATTTATTTTATTTTTGAGAAAAGAGAGTTAGCAAGCTTAGGTACCTTGCTCATTGTCAAATAGTAAGAGACTGATTGGAGATAAAAATGTAGGCGTTTCCAAGACATAACAACTTATTAGGTGTAAAAGTAAAACATTAAACTGAGTTTCAGTGAGTGTTTATATTTTTGTAGGTAATCAAGCTAAATGCCCCAAATGCTTTAATTCTGATGTTCTAATTTACTATAAGGAATACAGTTTGAAGTATCTGGAGGAATGAAAAGAAAACACACCTACTAAATCCTCTCTCATTTCTTCAACAGATGTCTACTGCATATGTTGTATCAGATGCCTAAGTGCCTGAAATACAGCAGCAAAGAAATCAAACACAATTCCTTCCCTCCTCAGTTTATATCCTATATCCAACAGTAAATAAATAAATACAAAAATATAGTATAATCAAGTGAATGTAAGCACCAGTAAAAAAGCTTAAGATGGGCCTTGATTAGAAACCAAAAGAACGTAAAGAAACAAGCCATGCTGATGACTAGGGAAGAATGTTTCAAAAATTGAGTAACATGTGCAAAGGTCCTGAGGCAGGGACATGATTGACTGGGATAGCAAAAATAAGACAAAGAGCAGTAGGAGCTAAAATAAAATAAACTATGGGAAGTCATATTATACAGGGCTTTGTCAACAGCTTGATGGTCTTTGGATTTTACTTCTGATGACATGTGAAATAATTAGAAGACTCTGAGCAGAAGACTGCTATTTTCTAACTTAAGCATTTAAGAAAAATTGGTCAATTTGCTGCTGTGCTGAGAAAAGACTTGTTAGAGGGCCGGGGAAGAGAAGCAGTAGCAAGAAAAATAGGAAGCAGATATCAGAGGTCTTAAGCAAATGTAGACACCTGCTGAAAGCATTATCATGTACAGTCTATACAAAAATAACTTTTTTCCAGCTCTTCTATATAACAAGTATAAGTCTTTTACAGGCATATCCTTAGAATCATGTGTTATAATGAACTGTAAAATTTTTCACCCCATGTATTCATTGTTCAATAAAATCTTTGGCTAAACACTGAAAATAAGTCGGTAAGAAAAGACATTGTGGAGAAAATTTTTAACTTTGCAGCCAAACATACAGGAATCCAATCTCTTATGTCATTAATTTACTCCTCTTGTCTTTGCTCTATAAATCTCCAAACATGAATAACTCATTTATAAATTTAATTGAAATAAGAATTATTGTAAGCTTACTTATGTGTTAGGCCCTTTGCTAGGTGCTGAGTGTGTATTGATAACCAAACACATGGCGCTTGCTCAACAGAAGTCTAATGGCTGAGACTGCCATTAGGTAAATGTTCACACAAATAAATTATACAATTTAAAATGTTATAAATAGGTGACAAAATACACAAACTTTCTTGTGAAAAGAAAAAAAGAATTATAATTAATGATAATATTAATAATGCCCATTGAATATTTTTATAAAGTACTGATCTAACACATAAGTGCTTCATGGATAGAACCAAGTATTTTATATAACAGTCAAAGAGCTTGCTGTTACTGGAAAGCTTCTGTTGTTCCTGAATCTGTATTATTTAAAAAGGTATAAACAAAAGTTCCTAATAAGTGTCTCAGAAATTTTCATCCTCCCAAGGAAAGCACATGAGAATATTTCAGTAAGAAATGCTAGTGACCTTTAGCAATTTTTCAGTATCTGTATATTACTTATAAAACATTTAATGGGCTTTCCTAAAAATATTCCTGAGAAATTACTGTTAAAATTTTATTGGACCAAAAAAAAAGAAAAGAAAAATCTGTTGAATAAATGAATGAGTCACTGGTCTATTATTGAAACTCATAATGAAAGATTCATTGATCAGATAGTGACTCTGTTAATAGAAGAACTAGCATCATATTTTAAACATATATAAAAAAATAAAAAGCCATATCAAATATATAATATACATTATAAACTGTAAAATATTTCACCCCATGTATTCATTGCTCAATAAAATCTTTAATATATATATTAAATAATATAATAAACATACATTATTTATGCTTTTATGTTGCATAAATAATACTACATATTACATACTACATGCGACATATTTTATCTTAACTATTTTATATGTATAATATATATATAAAATTCCCTTCACGTGCTGTGATGTTACTCTTGACTATTTATCCAAGGCATAAATGCATGAACACAGGAAATAAACTTATAGAAAGGAATTTTTATTTCTCTCCTAAAAGATTAAAACTATCTTTTGTCTTAAAAGATTAACACATTAGGGCAAAAAGAGCCACAAATCAGTTTCTATTTAATATATATTTATTATATATAATATCTAGATCATATGTGAGTTTTGTGTTAACATATTACTTTTATGGATTATTAGTTACTTTGGACATTGTTGAATAATATGAAGTACTATATTAACTGTATATAACAGGTAAATGATTAATTGTTATTGTTATTGTTACTTTTATAGGTAAGTTACTTTTAGACATTTTGAATAATATGCAGTACCATATTAACTACAGAACAGATAAGTTATTATTTTAATTGACTTCTTTAAAAGAAGTAATACTTTCCTATACTGATCAAATAATATATTTTATTGAAACACTAATAAATCAAAACTTCTGAGCAGAATATTGCTGGTATTTAGTCATATTCATAAACCTATTAGTTTTTAGAAATATGTAAAATGTAAAGACTTTCTGTAGATGAAATACATTTCTCTGGCTATGTCTCCTCAGAAAAGGAAAACAAAAGCAAATATAAACTATCGGGACTACGTCAAACTGAAAAGCTTTTATATCAATAAAAGAAAAAGGCATCCTACTGAATGGGAGAAGATATTTGCAAATGATATATCCAATAAGGGGTTAATATCCAAAATATAAAAGGAACTTATATAAATCAGCAGCAAAACAAATAAACAAAAACAAACAAGAAACAAAAATAAGTAATACAATAAAAAATGGGCCAAGGACCTGAATAGATATTTTTCCAAAGAAGAAATACAGATGACCACAAGACACATGAAAAGATGCTCAATATCGCTCATCATCAGGGAACTGCAAATCACAACCACAATGAGATATCACCTCACACTTGTCAGAATGGCTAGTACCAAAAAGTTAATTAACAAGTATTGGTCAGGATATGGAAAAAAGACATACCTTGTGCACTGTTAGTACGAATGTAAATTGTGCAGCCACTATGGAAAACAGTATGGAGGGTCCTCAATAATTAAAAATAAACATACCATAGAATTCAGTAATTCCATTGGCGGGTTTTTACCCAAAGAAAATGAAAACTTAAAGAAGAAGAAGAAGAAAGAAAGAAAACTAATTTGAAAAAATATGCACCCCTATGTTTATTGCAGCATTATTTACAATAGCCAAAATATGGAAGCAACCTAAATATTCATCAACAGATAAAAAGAGAAAGATGTGGTATATTTGCAATGGAATTTTACTCAGCCCTAAAAAAGAAGAAAATCTTACCATTTGTGACAACATGGATGGACCCAAAGGGTATTATGCTGAATGAAATAAGTGAGACAGAAAAAGACAAGTATCTTATCATTGCGCTTATAGGTGAAATCCTAAAAACAAAATGAATAAACAAACAGAAACAGATTCATCAACACAGTGAACAAACTGGTAGTTACCAAAGGGAAGAGGGGAAGAAGGATGGATGAAATCCGTGAAGGAGATTAAGAGAAACAAACTTCCAATTATAAAATATTTGACTCATGAGAATGAAAAGTATACTGTAGGGAATATAGTCAATAATATTGTGATAATGTACTGTGGCAGATGAACACTGCATGTAAACACTGCATTATATATAGAATTGTTGATTCACTATGCTGTACTCCTGAAACTAATATAACACTGTATAATAACTATACTTCAGTTAAAAAAAAGTTGCCTTTTCTTGACCCTTTTCATGCCATTTGGGAAATCTATATTAACATTAGAATTGAGGGGTACCTGGGTGGCTCAGTTGGTTAAGCATCTGCCTTTAGCTCAGGTCATAATCTTGCAGTCTTGGGATGGAGTCCTGTATCAGGGCCCCCACTCAGCAGGGAGTCTGCTTCTCCCTCTCCCTCTGCCCCCACTACACTTGTACTCTCTCTCTTTCTCTCATAAATAAATAAGTAAATAAATAAATAAATAATAAAATATTTAAAAATATGTTAGAGATGGTAAAAACTTGCATTTTACTACCCATATTGGTTAATTTTATATGTCAGTTTGGCTAGGTATGGTGCCCAGTTGTTTGATCAAACAGCAGTCTGGATTCTCCTGTGAAGGCATTTTTCGGGTGTGATTAATATTTTAAAAAGTAGACTTTAAGGAAAGCTGATTATCTTCCATAACTTGGATGGACCTCATCCAATCTGTTAAAGGCATCAGGAGCAAAAACATGTTTCTCAAAGAAAGAATTCTCAAGACTGTAACATACAAACCCTACCTAAGTCTCCAGTCTGCCTGAAAATTTCTGACTTGCCAACCCTCACAGTCCCTTAAGACTATTCTTCAAAATAAATTAATCTTTCTCTCTCAACAGATACATACATACATACATATATACACACAGGATATATATATATATATATATATATATATATATATATATATAGAGAGAGAGAGAGAGAGAGAGAGAGAGAGAGAGACTATATACATAGATTCTATTTCTCTGGAGAAGCGTGACTAATACACTACCTTTGAACTATAACTAATGGCTTTTCTCTCTAATTAGAAGAAAATTATTTTTAGTCTTTACATATACATGCATATTATGACATTCAGACAAAAGAGAAATGATTATTTGTTAGAAAAAATAACTGGAAATGTATCTGCTATTTTGTTTAATTAGGGACAATGAAATACAAACATCTACCTTCAAATAATAATCAAATCTAAAAGAAATATGGAAAACAAGTAAATGAAGACTACTTTCTTGTTCAGCTTTCTGTCTAAAGATACAACATACATAGCATTAAAATAATCTTGGAATCCTTAGTACCTTCAGACATTAGAGAGCCTTAATAAGAGAATAATATATTTAACTGAAATTTTTTTGTCCATTTTTATTAGAACTTTTATATTGATTATATGTATTCTTTTTGACATAGTTAATTAAAGTCCCAGCCACCAAAATATATTCAAAGCAAAATGGAAACCAAGTAGAATATTATTCTCTCTGCCAAGAGCAATCTGCAATAGGGCCATATCTATACAGCCTAAACAGCTCACTCCCACTGGGAAATCGCAACCTCCCCATTATGGAGATAGCATTATTTTTCAAGATGATCTGCTCCATGTACTGCTACCCAGCATGCTATCCATAACTCTCCAGATAAATTGAAGGGTCTGAAAGATTTATGAACTCATGAATTTTTTTCTTGTAGGGAAACCCAGCTGAATTCACCAGAGGATTTCTTATACTTATGTGAGATCCTTTGGCAAAATAGAAAATGTGTGGAAAGAGTAATGGGACATTAAAATTGACTCCTACTTAGTAGAAATTCTCTTGTGAATATGTATAAGAAAGAGAAGAGTAAGACCATATTATATCTTGATAGGTTATACTATGTCTTTAAAAAGGCATATTGTGTTTTGCTGACCATTGTTACTTTTCTTTTTAAGTTTAACACTGATTTTTTTGAAGCAAGGGATTATTTTAAACAAAACAAGTTTTATGCATTATGTAGCTCTTATTCTATGAATTATATTTGTCATAAGTATTAGCCAGAAATCTATCAATAGATAATTTAGACAATAGATAATTAATAGATATAATTAAAATACTTCATAAAAAGATATATGTTCAAAGACACAAAAATAAAGGACAAAGAAAAAGCACAAACAAGAATACACACTATTTTGAGAGATTTAATTATATTCTTACAATTAAACAATTTTCTTAAAATATTTCTTCAAAACTGTTTTCCTTTGTATTAAAAGATACAATCCAGTTGAACTGAGTAAATTTTTTCTCAAGAATATGATTAGATACAAGTTTTACTTAGAAAAATCTCAGCACAGTATTTTGTATTTCGTAGATAACATAGTATTAATAAGTATAAAAGCACATTTTTCTCATTAACATTTCTCATTAACCATTATTTAATTTGAATCTTCTAAGAGTATCTATGTGAAGTTTTATATAAAAATGTATACAATCTAACCTCTTAAGTATTTGTCTAAGGAAGGCAACTAATTTATTCAAGAATTCTATTACCGGGGCGCCTGGGTGGCTCAGTGGGTTAAGCCACTGCCTTCGGCTCAGGTCATGATCTCAGGGTCCTGGGATCGAGTCCCACATTGGGCTCTCTGCTCAGCAGGGAGCCTGCTTCCTCCTCTCTCTCTCTCTGCCTGCATCTCTGCCTACTTGTGATCTCTCTCTGTCAAATAAATAAATAAAATCTTTAAAAAAAAAAAAAAAAAAAAAAAAGAATTCTATTACCACTGTGGTCTTAGGTCAAGTTCCTCTCAGGGCTCAAAAACCATTTTCAGCATTAATGTACCAAATCCTAGCATCATGACTTGGGTTTAACAATCTCAAATCTCACTTAGCAATTCTAGTCCATGTCTGTAACACATTTGTTGATATCTCCACTTCCATAACTAAGTTCTGTTACTTTATAATTCCTATATGGAATGGACTCTACAGTTTACATATTAATTTACATTTAAAAAAATTTGTAGAGAGGATACGGAATGGGTGTCTCTATGTGTGCATGAGACAGAGACGACAGAGAGAATGGTTTTAATATCACAGTTTCTCTGGGTACTCCAAATTAATCAGGATGAGTGTTCATTTGAGGGTCTACAGATACAGCATTTCATATGACATATAGTATATAGGTTTTTGGATCTAATAGTATATGATGTGACCTCACACCATCTATTTCAGACCTTTTTTATAAATAATCACATTTAGGGCAAAGTGAAAACTCTCTAAGTTTAGAATACAATTTTTTTTAACTTTTTTTTTTCAAATTTTTATTTATATACTAGTTAACATATAGTATAATAGTGGTTCCAGGAATAGAATTTAGTAATTCATCACTTACATATAATACCCAGTGTTCAACATGTGTCCTCCTTAATACCCATAACCCATTTAGCATATCTCCTGTTCACCTCCCCTCCTAGAATATAATTAAATTGCTTAGAAATAATAAATTGGTTATGCCCAGTCAAGAGGGCTACACATTTGCAGCTTGGTCTGTTACTGTTGTGCTTGTTTGTGATTTTAATTAAACAATATTTTTATTCCAAACAATAGTTTAATAAGTATAAATACTGGGAATGTTTCATACAGTTGGAAGCACTGATTCTTATTGACCCAAAGATATGGAGGTTTTTTAAATTACCTGATAATGTAGCTTCAAAATTTATACTGAATTTGTTGTGTAGTAGTTTCTGTTCAAGACTTTGGGTTATAATTCTCCACCTTATCATCCATCATCTCTTCCCTCTTGTTAACAAAGAATCTCTAATAGTTCATTTTCATTCTCTCATTTGGAAATACTTGAAGAATTGAAAGTTCATGTTAGGATGCTTTGGGGACTCTCTAGGAAATCCTTCCATCTCATTAGGCTACATGCCCAGAAGTTTAGGCAGAGAAGTCATACAATGAATTTGAGATCAAGTCACAGAATCAGAATGCTTCTATAGAGTGACAATAAGCCTGAAGAGGGATTAAATAATAAATCAACACTCATCTCCACTTCAATACATTATGCTTTCTGCCATATCTTGGGACAACTCCAAGTACAGATCTTTTTCCATTCAACCACAGAGAAGAGTATGAAGACAGAAAATAAGCTAAGAGTAAGTGCTATACAGGGTGTAATAAGTGTTCACACAGGAAGTGATAAATACCAGAACACTGTCATTAACAGAAATGAAAACGATGTCTTTATAACAGATTTCAGTCATTTCTAATTGAATAGATGTGGGAAATAGTAATACAATATTATGTCTTTAACTGAAATCAACAGCAATATTATTTGGATATCAGTATACTAACAACAGACTCAATATCAGGCATAATAAATACGTACTGAATCCATGATATTGAAATGGAAACTTAAGTAAATTGGGACTTGACATGGATAAGTTGTTGAAAAAAAAAAGTAATCAGCAATGAGACACTCGCTGAAGCTGAAAGGAAAGATGAATTCAACATGAAAGTCTTGAATGACAGAATTTTTAAAACTCCATCATTTTACACATGAACAACTGAAACCTTAAATTGTTGCAAGTGATTTTCCCAAGACCAAAGAAATGAATTTCCTAAGTCAGAGCTAGATGACATTCTGTACCAGAACTAAGACTAACCCATATTTTCTCCTAACCCAAATTTTATACATACTCCAAAATCCTACCTCATTTCTGTTTCTATATCACATGTACTCTCTCTTCCCTGGATTTAAGTATCATGTGTTGTCTTTATATTTCTTTTAATAACTAATACATTGATAGCTCCTTCATGTGTGCATTTCTTTTTTTTTAAGATTTTATTTATTTATTTGACAGAGAGAGATCACAAGTAGGTGGAGAAGCGGGGGGTGGAGAGGGAAGCAGGCCCCCTGCTGAGCAGAGAGCCCCCAATGTGGGGCTCCATCCCAGGACCCTGGGATCATGACCTGAGCTAAAGGCAGAGGCTTAAACCACTGAGCCACTCAGGTGTCCCTCATAGGTGCATTTCTTACAGCTGCAATCAAATGTTCCCTAAAGAACAACACTTTTATAACTTTCCTTCAATACCTAGTAAAACTGTATGTATTTAGGAGGCACTCAAAGAATGCTTGCAGCTTGGATGAAATGAATGTAAGAGGAACACTGCTGTCTTTCAAATCATCAGATTAAAGTTCTAAAAGCTTTTGTGTTTTCAAAAACGATACCTTGGATCCCACTTCAGGTATACATCAAGAAAAAAGCATTTTATTCAACATAGGGTTAAATGTGTTTCAAAGCCAGGAAAATGTTGAGACATATTATGTAAAGTGCTTTGTCTTCTTCTTTCCATTAAACTATATTTGTTCTTAAAAAAAAAAAAAAAGTTGTATCTTTCATTTTCTTTAGAGGCAACTTTCCAAAAATTTAACTGTCATTCCCACTTCTTCAGATAGCCTCTTGGAAGATTTACATACCCAACTCTATAGATGTAGTTAAATAAATATATTTCTAATTAGATTTTAATATATTTTTGTGGGGGCATCCAGGAGGCTCAGTGGGTTGAAGTCTCTGCCTTCCACTCGGGTCATGATCCCAGCATCCTGGGATCAATCCCCACATCAGGCTCTCTGCTCCATGAAGAGCCTGCTTCCCCCTCTCTCTCTGCCTGCCTCTCTGCCTACTTGTGGCCCCTGCCTGTCAAATAAATACATAAAATCTTTATATATATACATATATATGTATATATATATATAGAGAGAGAGAGAGAGAGAGGTTTGGAGTTTTTTTCTCATTATTCACAGGTTTTCTATTTTTCTCAAATGCTAATTCTGTCAGTTTGTCAACTTGATTTTCTCACAATTAGCATGCACTAAAATGAAGTTGAAGCCTTATGAAAAATAAATCTGTGATCAAGTCCATATTTGAGTTGAAAGGAGAGGTGAGTAAGATACTCCCCTCTGTACTAATCCAACACAAACACCATTAATAATAAAATTTTGTTTGCTGTTGAAGTAACTGATTATACTTCCAAACAATCTGAATAATAGATAGCATGAGTGATAGATAATTCAGGTCAAATTTGTGAAAACCAATTATTTTATTTACAGAAACATGAAATAACAGTTAAATGGCTGGTAGATATTAGGTACCAAATAGATATTAAAATAATAAGTGAATGAAATTATATCAAGAGTATAATAAAAAAAAAATACGCCATCTTAAAAATCAGCAAAAACAACCCAAAAGGACAACATCGTAACTTACTTTAAGCATTAATGTACTCTGTCTCAAGTATGGTACATAATTTTCCTTATTTAAGAATGCTTACTATGATGTGTCAAAAATACATACTAATTTTAAAACATTACACTTTCATGGAAATGTAGTTAATATTTATTTTTCTCCAAATTAAATGATAGCAGAAAATAATACAGAAAAGCAATCTAGAAGCTTCTATGCTGAGTTTCATATGATAATTGCACAATAACATGAACTGCAATATACAGAGCTAAACTGTTTGGCCCGCTCATTAATAAAAATAATAGAAATTAGAATCCAATCACTGGGAAACATATATTTTACAGAACAATGCACAATACCTGTTTTGTTCACACCTAAACTATCGCCAAAACATTAAGTCTTTGTAGCTTGCAGTTTAGGTTAACAATTGAATTGTGCATGCATTGCACATACTGAATAGATTTTCACCTTTTCATCTGAAGAGTGTTCACCAGATGATAATTAGTGTCTGCTAAGTGCTCTTCATACTAACATGATATCATCAAGAAATATCACAAAAGTGTTGACACAATGCGCATCCAGCTGGAGATTCCAAACAAGTCTGTTTTCACTGCCATTTACTGTAAATTTTAACTCTGCACCAGCTGGCCAGATCATTTTCCTTTACCCCACTCAGAACAGAAAAGAAGAAGAATGTGCTTTTGTTTGTTTATCTACTTTATCTGGCTTAAATTGACGAGGAGGTAGAAAATAAATATTTGAAATTAAAATTGAATTACGAATTATAATTACTCTAACCATGTAACTGCATTACTCTATACATATCAAAGATAATTTGTTTCCTAACATCTATTTCATTACCGCAGTTCACAGAAAGAGAAGAAAATTAATGAGCTAGATTTTATGTAAAAACTAGAATATATATACTGTGCATAATTAAGTTTTTTAGTTTTATTTGCTGTTTTTAATCAAATTTTATTTACCTGATTAGAGAAATAATACAAGTTAACTCTAAAATTTGAATCTATATTAAAGGATAAATAGACAAAAATGGAATGGGCATACAAAAATCCAAGATTTGGAGTAATTAACTGAGGATGCTCTAGAGTAGGTCAAACCCTGATTTAAACCCAAATTAATTCTGTGGTTTAATTCCTTTATGTATACTTTCTTTAGTCAAACAGATAATCGTTCATAGCAACATTTTTCTTTACAAAGTTGAGTAAGTAGTGAATGAAAAAATATAAACATATGTGTAGATTGATTTATACATTCCTGGCAAATAGTAAGCACTTAATAAAGGGGAGCTGTTACTATCATCACTGTTTCAATAGAAATATTGATACAAGTATATATGTGCTGCTATATTAATCTGTGTATCCTATATTCTGTGTCCCTCCTTCATATATTTTGAGACATTTATATTCACATACATTTTTCTTTTTTAGTAGCATTTTTTCTATCAGGAGCAAATTAAAAGTAAAAAAGGGAAAGCAACCTAATATTCACCTTTACAAAATATCTACTTAAGTATCTCTTTCTTACTCACTGGTTTATGGATGCACATCTGGTTTTGTGCCCTATTTTATGTCCTTAGTCTAGAGATGTTAACTGTAATCTGGGGCCACAAAAGGTGCCTGATCATTCATTCTTTGGAACCAAATCTGGTGAAGACTAGATATCCTATATTTGTAAAGAATAAAGAAAGAAAATCTAAGCGTCAATCATTTAGGAATCATTTCCCCAGATAAATCACTGAACTCTTCTTTTCAGAGTGACTATGTTTAAAATTTTCTAATTCAGAAAAAGTTTTTGTCACTGTTTTATGGTAAAGATGAAGTTGAAAAGTGTGCAGGATCCTGAGGTAAGAATGACAATAGACAACAAACAGGTATCTCCTAATATTCCCAGCCATTCTCAAATCTCCACCCCAGATAAATCACTGAACTCTTCTTTTCAGAGTGACTATGTTTAAAATTTTCTAATTCAGAAAAAGTTTTTGTCACTGTTTTATGGTAAAGATGAAGTTGAAAAGTGTGCAGGATCCTGAGGTAAGAATGACAATAGACAACAAACAGGTTATCTCCTAATATTCCCAGCCATTCTCAAATCTCCATTCATGCAGATTTTCTTAACTGTGGGTTAATGAATTGGGCTATAACTCAATGGTTCTCAACCAGAGGTGATTTTGTCAGCAGGAGACATTTGACAATACACAGAGACCTTTTTGGATGTCATAATTCAGGGGTTTGGGTGCTACTGATATCAAATGGACAGAGACTAAGAATACTGCTATAAATCCTCAAGGCATAGGACATTCCCCACAACAGAGAATTAATCAAGTAGCCTCCAGTATCAAAAATATCAAGATTGAGAAACACTAAAATGGGCTTTCAGAGTTACATGATGGCCGTGTGTGTGTGTGTGTGTTTGAGTACCTGGTCACCTGCATCCCAAGGTCCTCTGGTTTTATTAAAATTATCAAGAACGAGTATGGCCCCAAAAGAAAGATTAATTATACATAGATATGCTATGGGCATTTATGAAATAAAATTAGCTATTACCATGAATCCCACAGGGTATTATGATGGAATTATTATATGTAAGTTTGTAATGAACATGATACAAATATATAGAATATAGATTCTTATTTTGCAACTCAACCTTAAAAATTTTACAAAGGGTAAGGAGTACTGAGGAAATAGCCTGTAAATGCAAAATAATCTAATATAATACATTTTAAAAGCACTAACATATTTTTGTGTACTAAAATTCACCTGTCACTTTTTTCATTTTATGAGAACAATAGATTAGCAGACAGGATATCTCATTTAGGTTTTTTTTCTAAATAGCTATGTGACCTTGGTTATTTTATCTCTTTTATAATTCTCCCCTTGAGTCTTTCTGAGGATCACAAGGAAAAATAAGCGATGGGAGTTCCCTAAAAAGTGTTTAACAATATAAAGTATGATAATATTTTTCTGCTGACTTGTAAGCTTTTTATCTTCATATATTTTAATTTTTTTTAATTCCTGTCTGTCATTTGATCTGAACTATGACAAGACCAAAAGAATAGCTAGGTGACTAGCCTAATCAAGCCAAAGTTTGCAGTGAAACTATGTCAGCATTTACCATGTATATGAGATCCGCATTAGAAAATTACATTAAAATCAAGGACCCATGGAGGTGCCTGGTGGCTCAGAAAGTTAAACCTCTGCCTTCAGCTCAGGTAAGGATCTTAGGGTCCTGGGATCAACCCCTGCATTGGGCTTTCTGTTCAGTGGGGAGCCTGCTTCCCCCCTCTCTCTGTCTAGCTTTGCGCCTACTTATGATCTCTCTCTGTCAAATAAATAAATAAAATCTTAAAAAAAAAACAAGGACCCATGGATAGCAATTCAATTCATTTCAATACAGTAAACTTAATTAAGGCACTGTGCAAATGCTGACGAAATAAAAGGAGGCAGCCAGCTTCCTGGTTAACAGGAAATGGTTAACAGATGAGGATAAAGAGGGTATGAGTCTACACAGCAGCTAATGGTCCTCTCCATATCACTGTTTTCTCTCTTCTTCTTTAATATGTTGACCTATATTTATTATTTGTTCCCCAAGTCCCCTTTTTCCTGTGCATAATCAAATCCTGATTCCTTGTAGCATGTGAAGACATGAATTATAGCTCATAAAGATGTCACCTAAATTATAGTAGTGGATTTTATATTTAAAGGCTGTATCTCAGGACACGTGGGTAACTCAGTCAGCTAAGCATCTGCCTTTGGTTCAGGTCATGATCTCAAGGTCCTGGGCTTGAGCCCCTTATAGGGCTCCCTACTCAGCAGGAAGTCTGCTTCTCCCTCTTTCCTTGCCCCTGTTCTCACTCTCTCCTCTCTCTCTCAAATAAATAAAATCCTTAATAATAATAAAATAAAAGCTATATCTCAAAACTAGAGAGAGAGTTTTATCTCATCCATAACAAGAAGCGCAATTTTTATTTTATTATACTGTAACACAGTACAGTTTTCCAACATATTAAACCTGGTACTTAGGAACAAAGTTCATATGTAGAAAGGATAAATTCTAAAGTGTGAGGAACTTGTCTATTAATGGATCCTTATAAGAGCACAAACATAGGCAAGCCTAATAAATGTTCACTGACAATAATGAGGTATAAATAAAACTATTCTTATATGTAGTTTTGTCTTGGGCAAAACTGCAATGCAAGCAGTTTATCTTTTGTTATCACTCCTTACATTGTTCTTATTCACAGTTCTCAGTAGTAATTCTACTTTTTACTAGATGATTTTTGTGTTTGTAGATTTTTTCATTTAAAGTGACTTTCTGAAATAATTAGCTATACAATAAATTTAAACTAATAATAATAATAGCAATAACACAAATCTATCAATCACTTACTATATCCTGACATACACTAAGTGTTTATATAAATTTCTTCTTTTGCTCCTCATAGTAACTCTATGAAGCACAGATTCAGCCCCTTTATATAGATAATAAAACCATGGCTTTGAAAGGTTAAGTAAACTGCCTGAACACAAAACAGCTAGGAAGTAAAAGAATCAACATTGCTCTGACTTTGAAACCCGAGGGTGTTTATACATTATAGAGGCATCCATCATCCCTTGGTTTCATTTAATACCAAGATTTGGGGGTGCCTGGGTGGCTCAGTGGGTTAAACCTCTGCCTTCAGCTCAGGTCATGGTCTCAGGGTCCTGGGATCAAGCCCCACATTCGGCTCTCTGCTCAGCAGGGAGCCTACTTCCCTTCCCCTCTCTCTGCCTGCCTCTCTGCCTACTTGTGATCTCTGTCTGTCAAATAAATAAAATCTTTAAAAAACAAAATAAATAAATAAATAGATCAACCCATCAAATCCTATGAACCATGTTTAGCAAAGAGCATGTAATAATTCACAATATTTACTAAGTGTGTATCGTGAGCCAGGCACAGTTTTAAGTAATTCACAACTTTTATGTAATTAAATACAAATACAAATAAATCCTCATAACAACCCTATAAAATGTGCCTTATTATTATCCCAACTTTACTAAGCAGGGAATAAGCACAAAGAGTAAGCAATTTGTCCAAAGCCACAATTAGTAGCAAAGTTGTGATTCAAAACAAAGCAGTGTGATTCTAAACATGACTCTATACACTGCTATGATACTCGGTTACCCTATCAAATACTCTTCAAACTAACTTGTCCCAGTGAAATACACTGTGGATGAAATAAATAGTTGCTCAAACTGGAAAATATTTTAGATAAATTCTAATTGGAATTATACAACCCCACACGTGATTCAGTATTTCATCACACAGTAAGGCAGTCAACATTCTTAAAAGCTGACATTTACATGAGGATTGGGTAAACACACTTCTTTCCAATAAGTTAAAATATTTTTAAAAAGTCTAGAAGCAAAATATAATTAAAATAATTCTTGTGAACTTAAAAATAAATTTTATGCACAAGTTTCAATAAGAAATGTTTGGCCACGTCAATATACTCCTTCTGAAAGATTTCAGATATAAGATTATGACTTTTTCTTGTTTCATAGCGAGATTTTACTTTAAAAGAGTCATAAATAAGCATGTTATGAAAATACTATTTGAGTATTTTTACTCAAGGAAGAAATATCATGTTTTAGAGTAATGTCAAAAGTAAACAAGAAATTCTAAAAATTAATATGAGCCTAAATTGATAGCTATAGAAATATAAAACTTTTTCACACTATTTTACAAAAATTCATATTTGTTGACATTTAAGTTCATAATCAATTTGGAGATGTGTATTGTCATTTTAGGACCTGCATGATATGTTAAAAATATTCTCAATTTGATCATTTTTTGAAAGTGATCTATTTTTAAAAAATAAAACTAAGGGGTGCCAGGGTGGCTCAGTTATTAAAAGTCTGCCTTCGGCTAAGGTCATGGTCCTGGGGTCCTTGTATCAAGCCTTGTATTGGGCTCCCTGCTCGACAGGAAGCCTGCCTCCCCCTCTCCTACTCACCCTGCTTGTGTTCCCTCTCTTGATCAGTTAATCAAAAAATTAACTGATCACATTGATCAGTTAATTTATGATATGCATACCCTATATATTTTATTTTCACTTAAAAATGTATATTCACATACCAGTCTTAAGAGATTGAGTAAACTTATTTTGTTAACAAAAATGACTACTCACTAAAATATCATACTACCTCTCTTGTACCACAGAATGCTCCAATTAGAATTATTGGACTTTCGGTTTCTGGTTCTTCAAAGTGGAATGAGCATTTAAAGATACTTGTGAAACATTCTCAATGTTCCTACAAATATTTTACAGTTACTCCAGCTACATCTAGTTAAACATAATTATTTTTAACGATTGCCTTTATTGAATATTTTCAAAACATTCAACATTGTTTTGTAAAAACAAACCTCTTTCCTCACACATATTTTAACCAATTCTGCTATCTCAGAATTCAACTGACAGAAAGAAATGTTCAAGAGCACATTAAAGAGAAGTTTATTGCATGCTGTGGATACCAGTTGGAAATTTTTAGAGGAAATAAAGAGTATTGATCATATATAGGTCAACTAAAAGAACTTCTTTTGTATTAACAATGTATAGATTAGTTTTCCCCATGACACCATTTGGGAAAATTCTGATCAAAACTGATCAAAGTTCTCTATTATCTTACAACTGGAAATTATCTATGCAAATCAGATGCTTTATTTCTATAAAAGGAATGTTCCATGTCTTCTACATTTAAGTAGTTTGGTTTTATTTTTTAATTAAAAGGGAAAGAAAATGTTTTTAAAGTTAAATACATGCTTAATAAAAACAACTGTTTATAAAGTTAAATATATGCTTAATAAAAACAACCTTAAATAATATATATTTTTTAAAATTTGGGATGAATATACCTAGTAAAAACAAGACAGACAAAAAAGAGAGCCTATAGCATTTAAAGTTCTCTTTACTTGAAAAATCTGTCCTCTCTCTCCTTTGAACGAACCACTACTATGTAAGTACTTCTTTCTGCAAAGAATTTTCTCCTTCTGAACTCTATACCCCAAATTAAGCAAGAAGGTAACATAATTTCTCCATTGAGTAATTAGCTAAAGAACTGGCATTAAGAGATAGTCAACACTTCCAGGTACTTTTTTTTCTTGGGCTACAGAGTGAAGGGAAGGCGGTATCAAATCAAAAAGAAAAAACATGGCAATGATAAAAGAGATGTAATGTATAATGTAACAATGGGAAAACATTAATTTTGACTCCATACTCTTTATTTTCTTTTTTTTCATATGATTTTATTTCCTCTTAGATGCTTCCATTATTTACTTGACACATACTTATTTTGTGGGAGAGGGTAATGTGTGATGGAAATAGAGCACAAAATAGTGGAAGTTAGAGGTATCCCTAGTTATGATAGGTATACTCAATATGGAAGCCCAAAGCCCCTGAGAAAAAAGATAAAATCTGTAACATTGAGTAATTCATGTAATCAGTAATACAAAGAAAAATCTATTGAGCAAGAACTCAGACTGAGCTTCAATTTGAAAAGACATCATAACTATTCATAAACCAAGAAGTCTTTAAATACTTAAACCTGTGTTTATTCCTATGTAAAACTGGAACTTTAACACTGGTCCTGTTTCCCCCATGAGGATGTTGTGCTATTTAAGTAAGGTAACATAAACAATATAATATCTCAAAATACAATTATTATTTTCAAGTATGAAATAAATGTTTAAATTTTAATTCAAAATTAATAAGATATATTTATAATCATATTTGATTTATACTTTATTGGAGTTATAGTCTATATATAAATAGCCAGAGAGTCTACATTAAAGGATTTTAAATATAGAAAAATTAATACTAAATAATTAAATATAGTTTTGGCAATTATATCATTTTCATTTTCTTTTTTTTTTTTTTAAAGATTTTATTTATTTATTTGCCAGAGACAGGGAGAGAGAGCGAGCGAGCACAGGCAGACAGAGGCAGGCAGAGGCAGAGGGAGAAACAGGCTCCCTGCCGAGCAAGGAGCCCGATGTGGGACTCAATCCCAGGACGCTGGGATCATGACCTGAGCCGAAGGCAGCTGCTTAACCAACTGAGCCACCCAGGCGTCCCTCATTTTCATTTTCTGATCCATCATCCCACAGTATCTTTTATTGTTTAGCGTTCAAAGTAAAACAATATATGGAGAATAGATTAAGGGCAATATTTAAAATTTTTAAATTAAAAATTTTTAAAAATAAATTATAATATTTTTATAATACTTAAATAGATCAATGATTCTTAATGACAGTAAATATAATGTCTGAACCAGTAAAATGTTTACTAATGTATCAACTTCTTTGGGACTGAAGGAATCACCATTTAAAATGCTGATATTTTATTTCTTCTTAGAAAACTCTTATTGAACATAAAGAAAAATTTGAAATAATGTACCAAAGTCTAATTTTTCTATAAATGGAGGCCCATTAGCAAGAACTTATTTTATATATTTGTTTTAAATGTATTTATGTTAATGCAATAAATTTATAATTCATTATATAAAATAGCATGCCACATAAATTGTCATTTCCTCATAAAACTGTTCAACAACTGTATACAATATAACATTTTTTCTTAATCAAAATTTATATAACTACACCATTATAATTTATGTAAATTTATATGTCAAATTTTTTTCTGCACACAAAATTAAATCTAAACTGTTCAACAATCTTTTTGTTTTAATTAATTTGACTGACAATAGCTATTTCCCTGTTTGACTACCAACCTATTTGTTTATACCAAAATAAAATAATTTCATATATAATAAATTGACTCTTCCAATAAGAAGATAATTTTTGTTAGCCTTTAATTTTAATTCTTTTTTTGGTACTAAAGGTGATCAGAATCAATATTCCCATTTAATCTTAAAATATATCAAACCTCCTCTATCGAATTTTTCTAAAGAATATAACTAAGATACAAATGTCGCAATCTAATTTAATTTTTATAAATTAATTTTTATCCTAGAGTATGTCTCTAATTTACCAGGAATAACAAGTCAGTGGTTAAGAATAGTTCAAAGAAATGTAAAACAATCAAATAAACTATTTATTGAATGTCCCACGGAATGTCTGGTGACATATACTGCAGCATCAGAAAACAAAAGTTCTTTACCTTTAAAACCAAACTAAGGATCTGTTTCTTAAATCTCCAAGGCATGTAATATTAAGTATACCCACTGGGAACTTCTAAGATATTTGGAGAACCTCCAATGAGTTTCCTTCCTAGTTTTATGAATTTTAGATTATTTTCATACCAGGCTATAGAAATCATAGGCATTATCATCATTATCATGACAACTGTTCTTCACAATTCTCCCACCTTTATGTGTATTTGGTTCCATTAGCCTGGAACTTAATTTTTCCTCCCCACTTGTGATATCCTATTTTATGAGCCTCTACTTAAAGAAGAAAAAAGGAAGGAAAAGCACTATAGCACCCTTTGCTCTAGAATTCAAGTGATTTTACTTAATAAAATCCAAAAAAAAATTTAAAAACCCCATGAAATCTTATTTTTAGGTAGTATTACATTTTTAAAAAATACCACAGAATATAGTGGAGTTGAGGTATTTCATAAAACATGTATATAAATAACTAAAATTCACGGAAAGAACTGCTTATTTTCACTAAACTTATTTTGTTGAATCCAACATTAATGCAAGGTAACTAGGCTTACAAAGTCAAAAAGGAAATAAATGTGCAGATACATATATATGTATAAATTTGGATACACAAATCTGGGGATGTATATAAATATATCCATGTGTTTAAATTTTTGCTTTTAATATTTCAATTCTGAGCCATTAATAAAGGTTCCATGAAAAAATTAGCATAAAGCTAATTTTAGAAAATGATTAGAACTTGGAAATTACTGAAAAGCCATTCTGGAAAATCAATTGATAAGGAAAAGAAAGTCCCACAAAAGAGGAGGCAATAGCAAAAAGCCCTATCTGAAATAAAGGATAATTCATGTCCTGAGTCCCTATAGCATACTGGATCATATAGAAGTAAGCACATTACCAGAGAATCTTAATTTTGTCTGCTGTCAGCTAAACCCCAAAATTATTAATAAAGGTCTATTGTAATGATAATTATAAAAATCCTAATAGCATTTATTTACTGTTTATTTTGTACCACACATGGTGCTATGGAATTTTCAAACTTTAATTCTTACAACGTATAGGTTGAATACTATCATTAACCCATTTTATACAGACCTAATCTTAAGCAGTTTCCTAATTCAATTTTATTTAATGATTCAAAGAAATATGACACTTTTTTTAAGGGCCTAACCTAAATACACTTGAAGAGTAACTAGAAGTAGGAAAATGAGGATATTGAAAAGTTTAGGATGAATGTGAAAAAGCACAATATCCCTGTACTCGGGGGAAAAAAGGTAAATAGGGTTTTTAATGTAAATGAAGGAAATTAACAAGAATTTGCCTTTTAGTGATTTCCCTATATAAACATTAATCAATTATATGCTACTTGAAAGTAAGTGATAAAGAAAAAGTCTGTACATTCCCTGCCAGAAACCAATTATGTATATCACATATAAAGGAAATTTTTAAAATAATCCAGAAAAAGTCAGAGAATCAGCTTATCAGTTGTTGAGATACAGAGAAAAGTGTCATCCATTCCATTAGGGCTAGGAGGCTCAGAATAATTCAGGAAATGAAGTGGCAAAAGTACAGAGATGCTATTTAAATGAAGAATCATCTGCTGAGGAATTCCAAATTGTTAATCAGAGAACCAGGTGATAATTATGAAGTAGTCTTTATATATATTACCATTCCAACCAATAAAAGCCATAATGAAAGTAAATCGAGAAAAGTGTCAGATTTTAGGAAAAAAAAAAAAACATAATGACAAGTAGGTTTTTATGCTAACAAAAGAAATTGTAAAGAAGAAAATATAACCTTTGTGGACATTCAAAATATGTCAAAAACTGACCACAAATTTAGGAAGAAATCCACATACAAAACTATTCAAAAGAGAGCACAGTACAAAGGAGGGAAAACATCCCAGAAGAAAAAAATGAGTCCAAGAAATAGAAACAAGATGAATGAGATAGCTATTGTATGTTCCAGTTAAACCTACTTTTCAAAGTATCAGAAAGATGCCATGAATTTTAAATTAAGTGAGCCTCGGAATTATTGGGGAACAAATAGAATAGGGAGACACAACATAACACATAACAATTCCTTCAACTAGATAGTCTTGGCCATAAGTTACAGCTGTATTAAAAGAAGCATGAGGAAGAGAGAAAGAAAAGACATTGACAGTGAGCACCAACTATGTACAGAATTCTACTTTGCACACATTCATTGGCTTCTTACTAGGATTTACAGTAAGTACAGGGGAAGCAATCAATATTTCCATTTTACAGATGAGAGAACTGAGTCGCAGAAACTATTAGTCTCAGACTTAATAGCTGGTGAAGTCAAAATTAAGCCCAAGTTCTTTATACTACACAACACTGTTAAAGGATATAGGTAGAACTATAATGTAAATTCAATGGAGGGGATCTTATCTCTTATGATGGTAGCTCAAACTCATGGGAAGTGTCTAGTGTCTGATGGGGATCCCAAAAATACTCTAAAACATGTGAATGACTATCTGAAAGAACATGTTCCCTATGGAAAAAACTATATGATTAGTAAGAAAAAATACAAAACAAATTCCTGATAGAAGAAAGAAAGATGAAGAGTCAATGAAAGTATATTTATTAAATATATTCCATGCAAATAGCAATATGAAAAGTTCTCTGAAGGATTTGGAATAATATAAGTAAATGATGTTAAATAAGACAGTAGCTGTTACATTTCTTTGCAGACTCAAACATTTAACAGTCTACCATAATGTAAAGCTGATGGAATAAACACTATAAAATGGAATGTGCAGAAATTCAGAATTCAGAGAAGGAAGAGTTAGAACGGGTCTAGAGAGGTTGAAAATGTTCTTGAATTATATAAGACAAAAATAGAACTTTATTTTGGGAAATCTTTGGATAGACAAAAAACAAGTCAATGTGAAACTCTCCTCTTGGGTACACATTTTAAAATCTGCAGAAGGTGGACACTAAAGCACAATTACATACCATCAGATTAAAAACAAGTTTTCATTCAATTAGACTATAAACTACATATACTCCTTCTATCAGTTAGCAAAAAAGGGCAAACTATGTAGTTCCAATATGTTTCATTTTATCCACTGACTACAATTAACCATAAGATTCAGTAACATGATTGACATGTTCAATGAAATTAGAATAAAAACATCTTTTAGAGGTCCTCAAATCTCTTTGATCTTCCCATCTAGTTTGGGAAATAATGGTGCCCAAAAAATCTCAGGCTCCCTAATCCTTTTCAAGGGAGGGTTTGAAATCAACCTGGTACAGATGTTTGGAGTTATGCCAGAATGAGTATTCCAATGATTTAATTGGAAAGTTGGAATAATACAGCAAGGAACTACTGCTGCTTCTTTTTGTCAAAATGCTCCAAGAAATATTACAACTTCTAAAAAATGATGAGCATGGGTCTTGGAGACACACACGCCAGGATCAAGTCCTGGTTACGCCATTTACTACCTGTATTAAAGTTAAAAACTAAATAAATATAAAAAAAATTAAACAAATACAAAAATAAAGTTATTCACCTATGAATTTGTTTCTTCACTTACAAAGTAGAAAAATTATAGGCTGTTATAAGGATTCAATAAAATAGGCAATGGATAATGCCTAGTTTTAAATGATAGTCAAAAGCTGTTCATTTTTTTCTCTTGTATTATCAGTAGCTTCTAATAATTAGGGATGAAATCATTATTGGATGAGAGATTTTATTTCATAATATTTATAGTTCTAAGAATTCACTCTTTTCCAATCTAATAAATGCTTGACTATGTAATATATGCTATGTATTTAATCTCATTTAAAATAATCTCACATTTTTCCTCAAACATATAACACACCTTGATTTTTTTTTTTAATCATTACTGACTTAACAGTAGGTAAAATGTGGCTGGTGCTCAACAAATTTTTAGTAACTGAATAAGCAATAAATTTATCAACCATTTTGATCTTTTTCTTAGGGAGAGACACAAGATAGAAGAAATGCCATGGGGCTTGGGAAAAAAGGACCTAGATTTCAATTCTGGCTCAGCGGCTACCCATTTTACCTGCGGCAGGTTAACTCATTTTTCTAAGCCTGAATTTATTTGGCGATAAAACTGGGAAAGCAGTAACTTACTGCATATTGTTGAGAAAGTACGTCATATAGACACTCAGTAACTGTTAGTTGAATCTGAATCATGATGATGATGGCTTCGTCATGATTACGAACCTAAATCATTCTGCTGTACATTTGGCAAACATGCAAAATTAAAGCAAGCATTCATATTTTCTGAGCTTCTCCTGAGTTTATTGTGTATGGATAAAATGGTGATATATATGGAAAGTTCTTGCCCATACAGATTGCTTCTGAACTGTGATGCCTTCAGCATACATACAGATGACCTAAAATATCACAAGAGCATATCTAATCCTGAATAATTATTTGCTACCCCAACCAGAATACTTTTTTCTGACTTTTTTTTAAATTCTCACTCTCCTATTGACTATTCCAATGTTGTCACCAGTTATCACTTCTTTTCTCCTAAACTTTCACAAACGTTAATCTTCACCCTCTAACTATTCCATTCTCATCACATGTACTTTCTAACCTTTCATTTCTTCTGTCTCTTTTCATTTCTCCCTCTGTTCTCAACGTCACATCTGACCACCCAATTACAGTGATTTCTTCCTTCCGTTAAGTGAGTCAAATCACTCACCTGTTGAGTATAAAATTTGTGGTTTCCTGCTATCAAGTGCTCTGGGTCTGCACCCTGATAATTGGGAAGCTTCTTTTGGTATGTTTCACTTCCAGATTTGAGTTGCATTTGCTTATGGGGCTCAACAACAAAAATACAAGTATGTCCATTAAACAGAATCTCTAAAATACAAAATGTCAAGAGTTTAGCTAAACCACTCCAGGCTATCCCTGCCTACACATCCATTCCATGAGGCCAAGTGGCACTCAGGAATCTTGAACTGACTGACACTATAGCCCCTTCACTCGCGCATCTCCAGAAGAGTCATAAGCAAATCCAAGTTCCTGATATGACTTACCCAGCAGTCCCTGTGAGCAACATTCTCTTCCTGTCTCCCCTTGTGTATCTTCTCCTTCTGGGAGCCTAAGATAAAACTCTGCTCTTTTTGGTTAGAATTGACCAATAGGCTCTGAACCAAGATACCCCCAAACCCTCCACCCATTGACCCTCATTAAGGCATGTACTCCAGGTGTGGCTGATCTCTTTGCCTGGACTTCCCATGTGGCCCCTGGAGTGTGCCTTGTGTCTCCTCCAGGACCTGTGAGTAACAAACTCCTCTATTTCCGTTTCTCCTTGTTTTTTTGTTTTGTTTTTCTTGTTCAACCACAGATCACTACCTGATATCCTGGTGTTCTATTTAACAAATGTTATTTTAACGAAATCACAGCAAAAATATACATTCAACAGATACTGTATGATTGGTTCACAAATAATTGAAGTGATGATTTAAAAATCATATCAGTAAGTAAACACTGCCACAAATTTCAGATTAAGATTAAGAAAAGCAACATAAAATGATTTGCTAATATAAATATAGTACTTAGTATGTGGTAAGTATACTGTGGTAACATTTTACATGTACTATCTCATGTAATCCATGTAGTTCTGTTAGGAACATACTAATTGAGAATAAGGTATTTGTTCAAGGTCATGTAGCTAGTTAGTAATTAGAGAAGTAGGAATTCAAATTCTCATCACTCCCATTCTCAACATGTCAAAGCATGACAGGTTTCAATGCAGCTAAACAATTACAAAAGAAGATAAACATTGTACATAAGCAAAAATAACTTTTTATATCTATTATTTCCCATTAAGGATGTATGAGAAAAAAATCGATCATTGACATATGCTCAATAAGACAGGGAAGCAATTATTCAAAGATTTATATATAATTTCCTATTGTGAAAATACTCCAAAAAATTAGCCCCTGATCCCACTGTAGGCCAAAGTCCAAAGTTACTAGCTATCTTTTAAAGTAAACATAAACGAACTAGTAACTTGGAAGGAAGACATATAGTTGAATGCAAAATATAATTTTAGAGCTACAGTTTGTATAACATACATTACTTCATCATGGGAAAGGTGTAGATTTGGGATTATTCCAATTATTTAATGAATTATATGAAACAAAATTTATTCATTTTCATGGGAATTAGTTTATTATATTCTTTTAAATACAAATATTATTTTATTATTAATTCATTTTTATTGTTTTATTGTATTATTCAGTTTTATTGTACAAATTATAGGCTTAATTTTGTCATCCCAGTGATGTGAAATTTTAGATAGTTTGATCAGAAGTCACTCACATAATACACTTTCCCCCCTTCATCCCTCTTTTCCTCCCCTTGCCGCTTCTTCTTTCTCACCTTCAATTCCTTCATACAACATTCAGATTTTGAGCACTAAAAATTGTGTCAAGCAATGTTAGGCAGTAGAGATGCCATCAATCCCACTGACCAATTACAAGATATTAATCAAAAACAGGTTGCTTATAAACCAAACATATCTAAAGATGTTCTCCTATAAGAAATATGTTATCTCTAAGATGAAGAAAACATTATAATTCCTTTGATTTATTCATTTAATATCTTGATACAATAATATATAATGTTATTGGCAGAGAATATACAAACAATACACTTGCTTTCTGATTACAGCAATTCTGTTCGCAATGTCTCTTAAATCCTTTTAATATCTCTAAATTTAATTCAGTTGCATGAGGGGAAAGGGGTTTCTGAAGACAACTGAACACATTTTCCATGGCCCTTTTATTTTTTTTTTTTTTGCATGTTTAGTTTCTTTTTTTTAAATAAATTTATTTATTTATTTTTAATAAACATATAATGTATTTTTATCCCCAGGGGTACAGGTCTGTGAATCGCCAAGTTTACACATTTCACAGCACTCATCATAGCACATACCCTCCCCAATGTCCATATCCCTACCACCCTCTCCCGTCCCTCCTCCCCCCATGGCCCTTTTAAATCACCCAAAATGTTTCACTACTTTATGGCAATAGCTATAGCTTTAAAGAAACCCTATCTTGTAGCATCAGTTTGGGCACTGGACCTGTGTCCAAACAACTTAGTGAAATTCACTAAAGAACAATTTAGTTCTGGACCAAAAAGGGTTATAAACATCTTCCTTAAATTGAACAAATTACCAGCTATCTGGAAAGTATAATGCACTGGCTACTGTTCAAAAGAACAACACTTAATGCTGGCAACACCGCTAAATTCCTCCTTTCCTATATTCCCCTTTTCCTAGAGAAAGTGATTAAAAGACCAATTCCCATGCCAACTGGTTGCTTAAGAGCATCAAAGGTCCTCTGTCAGGATTCAGAACTTGATATGGCTTAGAAACCACTATGCTAATAGATAACCTCTTCAACATTATAAATCAAAGCCATATGACCACATTAAAATTCTATGCGCTAGTATCAATACCCTGTGGTTTATAAAGTACTGTTGACCTGCCTCTGGGAGATGGTTGGAATGATACAAAAGTTCTGCTCAGGTTTGAGGCATATAGTTACTCTTCAAATGAGAATTATTTGTCCATAGCAAATAGCCATTTCTCTCTACCTCTGTATCTTTATTGATTTGATTTAATTGAAATTTTAGGAAAAAGGAAGAAGAGGCTCATGAGTTCAGGTAGAAACAAAAAATGTTAGAGGTCACAATAGACCTATTACTATTTTGAACTGTTCCTCTTATTTGATTAGAACTGCAAATGGCAAAAGCCTTACTATATAACTTAAAATCTTTGATCTTCTTAAAATTATAACTACAACTTTAAATCTTACAACCATACCATTGCATTTCAAACTTACCCTGCTGAAACCCTCAGTAAGCAAAACATCTAAAATCTTGGCACAGCATGTGTATGCATGCACAGGTGCACACATACACATAGAAGTTTTCTCAAACAGTACTCTCCTTCTACTCTACATAGTACATTTAATTAAAAAAAAAATACCTTTAGTATCCAGTACATTTCTTCAAGACCCACCAGTAGGCTGTGTCTTACACTGAATGATTCCAATGTATCTGTCTTAACCTGCTGGGATTTCTGCAGCAATCACTTAAGACAGACACTTGTGATATATAGATATTCAATACATTTAATTACTATATACTTATATAGTGATTATACTTATATAATAAACTTAATCACTATAAATATGCAGACCCAACAAAGTATTAAATATACTACAATTATTAAAATGTGAAATAATTAATAAACTAAAACACAAACACATTTATCCCCTCACTTAGCCTTCTACAGAGTCATTAATTTAAAAAATAGTAGATGCTAGCCTGATATATGTAAGGTTTGGTGTTAAGGCCCTAGAAAGAGTTCTAGTGCTTACACACCCAGCTGGTTTGTCAATTAAAATGAACATAGCAGAAAAAAGAAGTACACTTTAACAAAACACCAAAGAACTTTTTCGTATTATTAAATTTCTTCACTATCTTTCAAATGATATTACATTTTTAGATAAGGGGACTAATTAAAATCCAATTTGATAATGAGTATGACCATGTACGAAAATCCTAAATTTTACTCTCTAGGAGATGGGAAGTTCTTGTTTCCACTGGTGCATCTGAAACACATAAAATACCTGACAAAAGAGCATGTGACCCAATTTTAAAATCCCTTTACAAAAGCAAAAAGGCAGCTAATACGATGCATCTAGGAAAGAAAGAGCAATAAATTTTATTTTCTTCTTATACATGGAAAGCGTCTATGACAATCTATAATGAATCAGCAAATCTTTGAAAAGGATGGCATGGCAGAGATCATTAAGTCCAACTTCCCTCCCAATTCAGAAATCCTTTCTTGAACATCCTTGAGAGAGGCTCACTTCATTAATGATGGTTTTTAAATTACCATCTTTCTTTCAAAAGCAGGGAGAAATACACCAAAAGTAGACTACACCTTCATAAGTGCCTTTAGAAAGTATTTTGAAGAAGTTAAAGGAAGGATGCCAAATGATCTAATACTCAGTTAACAAGGGGAAAAAACCAAAAAAACAAAACAAAACAAAAAAAACCCTTCTTAATGAATCTTCCCTCAGCTCTTCTTTGTACATTTCATGATGTCTACAATGTCTTAATTTATGTCATGTTGAATATGATATACAAGTGATTTGATTTCTAATCAGAAGACTCAAATGGCTTGAAAGACTAATTCCTACAGTAGTCAAACACCAGAATCATGGGCATTGTTATGACCACATACTTCATAAGAAACTGGAAATTTTTATTAGTTCCTCAGGTATTAAGCTACATAAAAGAAAGGCCTTTAATTCCTATTGATTTCAATAGGCAAGTCGGTAGGAATTATCTCAGCATTTTGATCCCATATCCACAAACAGTTTAGCCCTCCTTTACTTTCACTCAGTTAAAAAAAAAAAAGATATGGAATTACTGAGTCTTGCCAATATTTATTAATCAATGTCTTTATTTTCCCACCCTCAACAACATGATTTCCTCAAATATTAATCAGCATATATTTAATTAAATATTTACATATTTGGTTTATTATTCTCATTATAATCTGGGTGTGGGAAAATAAATCCATCTTTTTTCTTTGTAATATGCCCCAATGTCATTATGGTTTAAATTCTATGCATGTCTCCCTCAACAGCTATTATACCCAGTGCTGGTAAGCAACATTTATGGTGCCATGGGCAAAGCAGTCATTTAATCAAATATAATTAAAATCACTGAAATTATTACCTTTCACTATATATCAATCAAGTTTCCACCAGCAAAACTTAAAACATTCTGGACATTTAAAACAGGGAATGTAATGAAAGAAATTGATTGCAAAGTGTGTAGAACTGAGAAGCTGTATTGATAATGGTAAGACAACCCACGAGTTCAAACAGCAGGAAGCCACTACTATTCCTAGGAGAGAAGAACAAAGAGATGAGAGCGTAAACAGAAGCCCAAGAGCCAGTTATCTGGTAGATGATGGAGAATGGAGGTCCAAATGGGAGATGGGAGACACTGCTGGACACTGTCCAAAGCCATGAAGAAGGGGAGAAACACTGTGGAGTCACACTCTTCATATATCTTCCCTTCTTCCAAAATTACCCTCCATTGGGCAACTGCACAATATGAAGACAGATGACGATGGCTGCCTGGGAAATGCAGGCTCAGGGATTAGCTCTGCCCTCTATCTCCACTAGCACAGGGTACAGAATGAAAGTTGGACTGTTCAATCAGGTCCAGAACTGTCACAAACAGAGTGTGAACCTTTCCCTAAGTTCTTCAGAAGTCAGGTATTACAGAATTAACTTACTCCATGGAGCTGTTCAATTGCAAAGCCAATCTACTGAAAATAAGTACTTCATTAACAAGAATGTGTTCAAAGATTTACACAATCACATAGGTTTATCAACTCTTCTAAACAAAAAAGGCTGGGCAAAATAAATCTATCTAGAAAAATTTAAAATAACTATACTGTCCTTTAACATAACAGATATACCAAGAAATATGTCATGCTAATTGAACAGCATTGCAAATCACTACAGGTAATGGTGTAGCATTTTATTCAGTATTCTAGAACACATTTTTTCCAAAATGACACACTAGGATAATCTATTTCCCTTTCTATTTTGAAGAAGGGAAAAAAATTCAGAATTTTAAATATATTTGTCCAACACTACTGAATAAACATTTAGGTCTTTAAATAATGTTTTAATGTTCTAAATTGAAAATGCTTATGTTGTTAAACAATGTATTTGAAATATGTATTGCATCAATGTGCAAGAATGACTCAACAATGTGAGACAATCTGATGATACCTAAAAGGACAGCACAATTGATTTCTACTGCTATAGGTAATTCTGCAGTCTCATGAATAAATCCTTTACTTTCTTATAACCAATAGCAAGCATTTCAAAACAAAACTAATTAATGTAGTCTAATCAAAATGCCAATGTTTCAGACAAATAGTTCTGAAAAGTGATAAATACTCATCATACCCACTTATAAATCTACTCGAGAAAGTTTTGTGGCTTCCAATAAAAATATCTTCTATGGAAATGTGCTCTATATTCTCTGTTGTAAGCAAAAATCATCCCTTTTATTACAATATTATATTGGGATTTCATATATAACTTCCATTCAAACCTACTATATTAAAATGACAGAGTTGTGTTTAACTTTGCTAAGGTAAAAGAAGATATCACATTTAAGAAAAGAATCTCTTCCTTTCTTTGATTAAAGCATGACAAGTAGAGAAAAGGATTTTTTGAATTCATATCAGGAAGGCGGCTTAAAATGTACAAAAATCATACCTAAGAGCTGAGGTAGGAACAGACTGAAAGAATTAGCTTAAAAATGACGTGTTTAAAAAATGTTCAGTCACTAAGAGGATATAAATGAGGATGTTCCTTGTATTGTTTCCAAAGAATATTAAACATTTTGGACATGTTAACATAACTGTGTTTGTTCATATGATAAGAGTAAAAAACTGTCTCACATTAAAGTGACTGCAAAACTATATTTTAAAAATCATCTAAAATTTACATATTGATCCAGAGCCCTGTTATGTTTCCCCTGATTCTCCAGGTCTAGAAACAGAGGGTCCTAAAATGTGACGAATGTGGTTCTAGCATCTTCTGGTCTTTGCTATGTCACATCACGAAAAACATTAACTCCTATCTTCCATGTACTACAACATGCAATTTGAAGATTGGAGAAAAAGTTAATTTCTCCATAGGCAGATTAACAAATTTAGTTACGTATAAACTACTAATATGAATTAAACATAGAGCAATTGAAGTCAATTTTTAATAAGTTAATGAAAACATTAATTTGTGTCTGTAGCAAATTTCAATGTATTCTAAGACATACATGCATGTACTGAAATCCAAAGTTTAAGTAAAGGCAGTACCAAAGGTTCTGTATTGAAGAGATGCATCATTAAAACTCTATCAGGAAGGTCCAAATAGCTCAAGTGAATCCTTCAGAGATTTATCAGTGAATAACATTATTAGAAGTAAGGGAAATTTTGACACTTAATATATTGCTTCACTAACTTTAAAAGCAAAATTAAAATGATAAGAATGCTGTAGTTATTAAAAGAAGTTTCATTGTAAGTCCACAATTTAAGCTAAACAGAGAAGATGATTTGTAAAATGATAGTTATAGTTAGTAGATCACAGAATGATTTCCCTGTTGTATTATAATGCCACTTAAGGAAAGTTTTGTTTTCCCTGATTTTTTTTTCTCTAAAACAGACATTCTGGCATTTAGGAGATAGAAATGTATCATTTGACCTTTACACTTCTATTTCATTAATGCAACCACAAGCAACAGAGTCACTGACTGACATGTTTGCACTTTCAGGCCTTTAGCTCTTAAAGTTATTTGATAGCTGTTATGCCACTATTTGTTCTTTCTTAGAGACACTTTGAGGAATGTTTTACATTAAAAACAGAGCATATTGGGTAAAGTTTAATAAATGATATCATGTAATTTCAGTAAAATATTCTCTTGAGCACTAGATTTTTGTACTTTGATGGGAGGGGGTGTATGTTTGAAGGCAAATTTTGTTTTGTTTTGTTTCCTAATGAATTAGAGAGCAACATCAAATATGATTCTAAATCTCCAATGTAAAAACATAAAATATAACTGTGACATTACTTTTGATGAAAAATGTGACACCTGACTTACATACTCAATTGACAGTCCTTAAGCTCTGTCTGCATTGGTACGAACAGAGCAAATACCAGATGCAGAAGGAAGAGTCAAGAAAAATAAATGATAGAATTGAACAATTTTTAACAGAGAATTTCTCATAAACGCATATATTAAACTAGTTTAAAAAAACCTACAGACAATGTAAAAAGGTAAAAAGTGAGATACTCCCTAGAGAATTACAGAATTATTATAAGCGAATTACTTTGGGTAAAAAGTAATGTAGATCAGACTTCTGTTTCATATGACAAGAAACTATTGTGGTTATTGAAAAAATAAACACTGTAATTGGTAGAAACATCACTTAAAAGAGACAGAGATTTTATTCTTTTTAAAAAGTTTAAGAGTCAAAATCTCCCTCATTAAGATATTACAAAAGTCAGGATAGAGCATCTCAAAGGATGTGTTACAGTGTACACAAGTAAACAAGGGCTGCACCAAAGCAACAACACTGGAAGGATACTGCCCCAACTAGCTAGAGAAGCTTCAGCAGTCTAACCAATGAGAGAACTAAACCTAGAAGCAGAATGCACTTTCAGATATTTTAATTAGCTATAGCAGGTATTAGATTCATTAGAAACAAAATGCCAAGATATCTCACCCAAGACAAGTAGTGTAACAAACCCTTTAGGTTGAAAATGTTCACACTCATTACAAATAAGTAATGTGCTGCCACACACACATAGATTGCAGCTCCTATGATCTGTGTTTGCAGCCTCTCAAGGTAGTGCTTCATGCTCACCACTGTTGTTCAAACTTCCAAAACAAACTTAATATAAAGAACATAAATGGGGGTTTTATTTATAACCTCTATGTGACAGAGTTCATAGCTTTCACCAGCAATGAAAAGGCATTTACTAAGTTAAAACAGATTATATGTTACTTTTGTATACATTCAGTGGCATTCTGTATTTACAGCATCATAGATAGCATATTATGAAAGCATATTAGTCATTAGTGTATATCAGAAATTATAATAGTATGCCAAGTGAATTCGGAGTCCTAAGCGTGTTTCTGAAGGTGTAAAACATATACCACACCCAGATCCCAGATCGTTAAATTTAAGATATGTTGCACAATTCAAACAGAAACCTATCCCACACTCTGTCACCTTAGACATGCCGTGTATACTGATTTTGTGCATCCACACTTACAAGCCAACTACCACCCAGCGGAGAGAAAGGAGATCTTTCAGGGAGATTTGAAGTGTACGTCAGCTGGGGGTGTCAGGGGGAGAAGGTAGGGAGATGGGAAATGAAGGAATAAGAGTGTTTAGCCTTGTTTAGATCTAAGCACTGCTGATCATCAATTCCTATTTTCACAAGAGAAAAAAAAAAGCAGCTCACTCTACAGTGTTGCTCAGGGGTAAAATCAGGCTGTGGATGTTCACTAATGACAAAACATTTCAGTGCTCAAGCTTAGGGAAAAGAAGAGAGGAAGGGAGAGTAAGAAAAAGAAGTAAAAGTGAACAGGAAGGAGAGGAAGAAGAAGGGATCAAGAGACACAGAGCGATGGGGGGGCATGTGTACACATGTGTGAGTGACCGTGTGGGGGAACAGTGAAGGAGTGTGTGCCTTTTAGACCGTGAAAGAGAATGTGAGTATGAAAGTGGTTGTTAGAGCATGGAAGTGCCAGTGTGTGTGGATGTGAAAGAGAGTATGGGAGTGAGTGTGTTGAAGGGAAAGAGGTTTGTGAGTGTGAGAAAATGGTAACTGGAAGGGTTCAGAGGGAACATGCATGTGTGTGTGATGGTGATGGGAAAGGAATGGGGAGAGGGATGGGAAATGTGACTCAAAAAAGGGAAGACAAGATCACAGAATAGGGACATGAGCGAGTAAGAGAAAGAAGGAATGGGGAGAGGTGATGCGTGGAGGAAAGGGGGGCTAAACTGGATCAGAAATCACAGTGGTGAAGATAAACAGAAGGAGAAAATAAGAGAAAAGGCAGGAAAGATTACAGAGAAAACAGGAAAAGGATGAAAACAGGCAACCGAGGAAAAGGAGAGTAAGAAGGAGCTGGGAAAACAGGAAAAGAAAATGAGGAGGGGAAAAAAGAAGCGAGGAAACAATCATTGGAAGGAAAGAAAGCTGAAGACAGAGAAACTGAGCCTAAGTGTCCAAGTGAAAGGGAAAATAAATGGGAGCAGGGACCCAGCAGTTTGCAAAAGTCGCCTAGGCTAGAGTAAAATAGACCTGATAAACTTGTCAGACTCTCCAAGAGTACCCCATGACAGTAAAACACAGACCTTGTGAATTGAGTTTCAAAGTGGCACCTGCCCCTCCTAAACCTCACTCCTCACTCATCCCCGGACTACTTGGCGATCCGGCAAAGTGCTTTAGCATCACGCGTCCAGCTTGCTACCTGCCCCCGTGTAAAGGGGCCAGGCTCCAGGCAGATCCAGCACCTGGATTTCTTGAGAGGTGTGTGTGTGTGTGTGTGTGTGTGTGTGTGTGTGTGTGTGTATGGTGATCACCATCAGCATTATTACTCAGTGTTAAAAAAAAAAAAAAAAAGCAAGAAGGGTGGAAAGAGAGACAGAAAGAAAGACTGAGACAAGTACGAAAAGCACGCCGTTCCTCCTACCTAAGCACCGCCGTGTCCCCTTTTCTGACCATCATGTTGTCCACGGCCGCCCAGGGGAAGTCCACACTCTGTCCAGCCGGGAGGCAGGAGGGTAGCAGGCAGCACAGGCTGAGGAGCACCGCCGCCAGCCACTGGTTCGAGCAACAAGCACCCTGCACCAACAGCATCATGTCCATCCCTGCTAGGGCTGCTCACTCTCCAGCAGCTTTCAGCTCGCACTCCCCCACCCCCTGGTGCTGGCGAGTCTTCCCGGGAACCAGGCGGCGCGCCACAGGATTTTTTTTTTCTTTTTTTTTTCTCCTTTTTTTCCCTTTTTTCTTTTTTTTTTTTTCTTTTTTTGTGTTTTTTTGGGGGGTGGGGTGGGTGGGTGGGTTTCTTTTCTTTCTTTCTTTTTTTCTTTCCCTTCTAGTTGTTGGCTGTTGTTTCTCTCTCTCTCTCTCTCTCTCTCTCTTTTTTTTTTTTTTTTTTTTTTTGCCTCCCCTCCTCCTTCTCTTCGCTTTCCCTCCCTCCCTCCCCTCCCACCCCCTGGCACCACGCTACACCTCCTCTCGGTTGCGTTTGGCCGAGTCCGGAGTGAGTCTAATTCTCGGGCGGCTCGCACACCATCTAGCGAGGAGGCGAGCGCGCCGGCGAGTGAGGGAGGAGGCGCGGCGGCGGCGGCGGCGGAGGCAGGGCGAGCGGCGACGGCGGGCGGCTGCAATCGCAGCAGCAGCAGCAGAAGCTGCGCGGGGCGCAGCGGCGGCCGCTGGCCCCCGGGCTCGCGCGCGTTGCCAAGCGGCCGTTTCCTTAGCAACCCCGCCCGGGGACTGGGGTGCAGCAGGGAGGGGGGGGGGCGGGAAATGGAGGGAAAAAAAAAAAAGAGAGAGAAAGAAAGGAAAGAAAAGAAAGAAAACGAGGGGAAAAATCCAGAGGAGGAGGTATATCACAATTATGCAAAGTGAGGGGAAAAGAGATGCGTCTTAGACAAAATGCTGCCCTTCTTGTCGTGTGCACTAGAGGGATGTTTCGCTAGAAAAGTCTCTGTGCCGGAGCTGAGGTGGAGAGCCGAGGGGCGCTTTGCTTTCCCTCTCCGGAGCGTTTTACCTCTTGAGACACCGTAACTTTAAAGTCCTCCAAGTTGTAGTCGGCGCCATCATGACGCCAGGGACTGTGAGATTTTGTTGCTTATTTAATTTTTCCCAATCTCTCCGGGGCGGCCGCGCCACAGCCGACAAGTTGGCTACAATCGGCCAACTAGTTCACTCTTTGCCTCTTTTCGGAAATAGGTAGGGACGGTGGCGGGGCTGCTGCTTTTTGAGGGCACGGTGCATGCGAGGCCTTGCGGGGAAGAAGCTGGTGGATGTATTGGGTCAGTCAGTGCCGATGGGAGGGCGCCCGCTACCCGCCCCCCAACCCTGTGCGTGCTGACACTAAATAGTGCGTATGTGTGTGAGGGATGGTCGAAGTAGAGGGTGTGTGTGGACGTGTGTGTCGGTGTGTGTGTGTGAGTGTGTAGTATGCGCGTGCCCGGGCTCGTGCGCGCGCCGCACGCAGGCGCGGTGGGAGGGACGGGGCGGGTCGTGGCTGGACGCAGTCGGGAAGAGACTGCAATCAAGTGTTTTAATTGTGTAGAGCCAGGCAGTCCTGTTATGCAAGAGGCAGGTTATCCCGTTTGAGCCTATCAGGCATAATGATCCGCGCACCCGAACCTGGGCAGGACTGAGTTTTCGGGTTTCACGAGTCATCGGGTTATATTGTTTCAGCAGCCTCCAAACCGGGCTGGACAGATTTCCTCCTCCGCGGCGCCGAGAGGCTCCCCCTGCTTCCCAAGCCGCAGCCTCTTCCGCGCTCGCCCCGCCGCTGGGAGCCGCTGTCCTGGCCTCAGGCTGAGCCGGGTGCGGGCTGGGCGAGGGGCCGCGACTCCCCCCCCCCCCCCTTTCTTACTCCTTCCCTTCTTAAACTCGTTTCCAGATTGAAGACCCTTTAGCTATTCCGGGCCATTTGCAGATCAATGCGAGAGCCGAGGCTGGAGTCAATAGCAGTTACGCCAATCAATCTTGTTCAGTGAGGAGTTTGGGAAGCAGAGCGAGGAAGTGGAGAGAAACAAGTAATTAAAAAATATGCTCACTACCACCACCACCAGCCCCCTCAACCCCCCCCCCCCCTTAAGCAGTCTTTGACGATTTTCCTCGCCTTGACTCCAGTCCTCCTTCCCTTGGAGGAAATAAATAAAGCAAAACCGCACATCTCTAACTCGTTTTCCATAATGCTAGCAGGATCCTTTGGCAAAGCGCACAGAAGCAATAATCTCTGCAGGGGTCAGCATCCGGCTGCCTCCCCAGACTGAGCTCTTTACGAGGCAGGCAGGGAGTCGTTTTGCTTCGCGGTATCGGTGCTCAGGGTGATTTTTATCGCAGTGCATGAGGATATATGGGGAAAATGGGGAAAGGGAAGTGTTCCCATCACCTGTGACCACCCAGACTGACTGCTCCAAGAGCCCCTAACTAGCACTGAACTGACACTCCCGTGCTAGGCAATTAACCGAGGCGCTTGCGGCAGGAGTTACTGATGTTATTAGTATGCAAGCTTAACTCTCAAACCCGGCTCAGAAATTGAGAGTGCAATAGTATTTTACCGCATTTTGAGACATCAATAAAATGTTAGTCATTTGCGGATGAATGAAAACATTTTCTTTACCGTCTGGTATGCTAGGGAAATAATTGTCAAATGACAGACTCTTGCTAATATTGATGCCAAATACCTAGATAACACTGTCATCTTGTTAACTGCGGTTTTTCTCTCGCACGAGGTACGCTGATGGATAAAGCTTAAAATTATATAGGGCAAACGGGAGATTAGAAGAATCAGCATGTCACATGCATGGGCAAAACTATGCAGTATTATTTAATATTTTCTCTAGAAATGATCTAGATCCCATTGAAGAGAAGCAGAAGGCACAGCTTCCGGCATTGTGACTCAGTTTAGTGCTATTTTATGCGGAGATGGGATGCCAGCGTTTTCTAGTACAAGCTATGAAAAGCATCCTTTTGTAACTGCTGTTTCCCAGAGATCTGACATCTTGGGGGGGGCGGGGGAGGGAGAATTTCTGTGACCAGGGATGGAGCTGTGCAGCAGTTTTAATATGTACAACAACCCTTCAGGCTTGTAAAAGAAAACTGGAACCACTTATGTTTAAAGGCAAAGAGTTTATTTTCTTTATTTCTAGTTTTTATCTCAACTTATATTCACTGATCACAAACCACTTAAGTGTCACAAAACCAATCCAAAGGAAGCAATAACTGAACCTAGTTTATAGTTGCATAGGCTATTGCAAAGATTATTTTCATGTACATCAGGCAGCCCCTATTACTATGTGTACTTTTGCTGTCCTTCTGGCTAGAGAAGAATTTGATTTTAAAAGCGCCATGACTTTCTTTTCTCTTCATTCTTTCTAAAGGCATTTTTCTGAGAAGCTTTTACAAGGTTTCCAATATTTGATTTCGTGGTCCTACATTTCTTCCAAGCAGAGACCTAAATTCTGGCGGTCTTGGCTTCTTCTAAGGGAAACCAGAACAAAAACAAATAACTAAATGCAAGAAAGAAATCTCCCAGCTCAGATAGCATGTGGTTCCTTAGAAGAATATTTTTAAAGTATCAAGAATAGGTAACAGCATTGTTTGAACTTCTTAGATGTGGAGGGTTGGAGTGGTTATAGTAGGATGTAGGATACTCTCTTGGTCAGAGTATATAAGACCTGACATTGGAATGAGTTACTACTTCCTTTTGAATCATGTACATTTATTTTATTTTCAAAGCTCAACTTCTAATATTCTAAGAAATGTGCAACTAAATTGAGTTCCTTTGGGAGGAGAAAGATGGAGATGATGTGTGTGATAACTGATTATGTCATTATCTAGATTGGTTTACATCCCTGTTTTTCATACCCTGAGACCTCAGAGGTGTTGGAAAGGTAAAGTTATAAGTAAGTTTCTGAAGCTTTCATAGTTTAATAAGCTTTGTTTTTACAGTGTAAATGAGATCCATATTAGGAAAAAAATTAGAATATGAATTCACATTTGTTTTCTTTTTTTTTTAAAGATTTTTTTATTTACTTATTTGACAGAGAGAGATCACAAGTAGGCAAAGAGGCAGGCAGAGAGAGAGGAGGAAGCAGGCTCCCTGCCAAGCAGATAGCCCGATGTGGGACTTGATCCCAGGATCCTGAGATCATGACCTGAGCCAAAGGCAGAGGCTTAACCCACTGAGCTACCCAGGTGCCCTCACATTTGTTTTCTGATGATGAGTGAGTAGACCCAGATACATCTTTCATATTACTGTCTAGGCATAAAAAATTTTAGGCAAGATAGGTCCCAGGACCTAATGGAAACTGCTAATGAGAGCGCTTTGTAATTCCTGAGAGTTGGTCAGGTAGCCCTTATAAACAGGACATATGAATAATAGCTCTCTAGCATGGGCCATAATTGATTCTGTATTTAAATTAAGCTGGTTTAAGTTTGGAACACCTTGCCAACTTAAACTCACCTATCTAGAGTAATGATTTGCAGGGCACTGTGAGAATTACAAAGCTAAGAATTTTGTTGGGGGCAGGGAAATATCCCTTTACTGAAAAGTTTCTCAAGCTAGACACTTTTGACACTTTGGGACAGGTAATTTGTTATGGGGATTGCCCTGTGCACTGGAAAATGTTTAGCACCACCCCAGGCCTCTACTTATCAAATATCAATTGTACTAAGAACTAACTTAAATCTTTGTATTCTTTAAATAGTGACAGCTACAGAGTATGCAGTCAGGAAATGGCTATTGAATAAAGGAAAGGAAAAGCAAAGTCATTTCATTGTTGACTCCATGTAAAAGATATATATTAATTTATTCACTTACTCATTTTTATCACTTTATCTATTAAATGTGGATGAGATTTAAAAAAAAAAGATAAAAAGCGGGGTTAAGTAGGGGGTCCAAGAATACCTAGGCTACTCCAAAGCTCTTCAAACCATTCCTATGGAATGATCCTAGAAAGTTCACCTAAGGACTTAAACCAGAAAGTGAAGTCTTATGATAAATGTAGGTGGAAATTATTTTTTTTATTATACAATAAAGAAATATTTAATAATGCATAGAGGATCAATACATGAGGAATTAAAACAATTATAAATGTATACAAACCAAAAGCAGAGAAAATATATGAAGCAATAGGTGGAAATTATTTTTAAAGTATTGAAATTGTTATGCACTTGTAAGGTTATGAGTATAGCTTTGCTATTTATTATCATATATTTGTATGGGCTTTGGAAAAAATCTAAGAAATACCTCTATCATTATTTAAAGATTTTATTTATTTATTTGAGAGAGAGACAGTGAGAGAGAGCATGAGCGAGGAGAAGGTCAGAGAGCGAAGCAGACTCCCCATGCAGCTGGGAGCCTGATGTGGGACTCGATCCCGGGATCATGACCTGAGCCGAAGGCAGTCGTCCAACCAACTGAGCCACCCAGGCGTCCCCCTCTATCATTATTTATTTAAGATTTTTCCTCATCTACTTCCAAAAGAACTTTAGGGACCTCAAGGGCCTCTATCTAAATGTCAATTTTAATATTTTGGACTATCAGGAATGTAAAATCGTACACATTCAAACTACTATTCTATTTTATTATGTTATTTTTTTATTTCCTATTACGTTCTGTCTCTGCCAAAAAAAAAATATATATATATATATATAAAAGCTTTTATTTGGCAGGGACAGTTTTAGTTTTACAACAAAACCAAGAGAAATACAGAGATTTGCCTTATACATTCTGCCCCACACACGTACCCTCCATTATCAGCATCATTCGCCACAAAGGCACTTTTACTTTTTTTTTAACCAAGGATGAACCTACATTGACAGAGTGTAAGGATTCACTCTTGATGTTGTACATTCTATGGGTTTGGACAGATGTATAACAACATGCAGCCATCACTATGATATCATACGGAGTATTGTCCCTACTCCAAAAATCTTCTGTGCTCTTGCCTCTTCATCTCTCTTTTGGCCATTCCTAATCTTTTTGTCTCCATAGTTTTGCTTTTTCCAGAATGTCATATAGTTGCAACCATACAGTATATTATCTTTCCAAACTGGCTCTTTCACACTTACTGATAAAACATTTTCATTTCCTCTTTATCTTTCTATAAATTAATAGCTCATTTATTTTTAGTGCTAATATCCTATTGTCTAAATGTACCACAGTTTATTTAGCCATTCACCTAATTAAGGATACATTGATTGTTTACAAGTTTTGGCAGTTATAAATAAAGCTATTATAAACACCTATTTGCAGGGTTTTTTGTGGACATAAATTTTCAGCTCATTCAGGTAAATACCAAGGAATGGAATTGTTGGATCATATAATGATATGATATGATATGATCATATATTATATGATATGATCATATAATGATACTCCATCATATAATGTATCCTTACCTTTTTAAAGAAATCACTAAACTGTCTTCCAAAGGAACTATACCATTTTTACATTCCCATCACCAATGTATGGGGGTTCCTCTTGTTCCACAGACTCACTAGCATTTATTATTTCCAGTGTTCTAAGAGGTGTGGAGTGGTATGTCATTTTCATTACATTCCCTGGTTACCTATGATGTGAGGCACCTTTTCATGTGCTTATTTGCCATTTGTACATCTTTAAATGAGGTGTATATTAAGATCTTTGGCTCATTTTGTAATCAAGTTGACTGTTTGCTTATCATTGAGTTTTAAGAGTTCTTTTCATATTTTGGATAACAGTCTTCTATCAGATATGTCCTTTGCAAATATTTTCTCTCATTCTGTGGCTTGTTTTCCAGTTCTCTTGATATTGTCTTTCACTGAGCAGAAGTTTTTAATTTTAATGAAGTCTAGCTTATCAATTATTTCTCTCAATGATTGTGTTTTGTGTTGTATCAAAAAAGGCATCACCACACCCAAAGTCATCTAGATTTTCTTCTAAATTGTCCTCTAGGAATTTTCAAGCTTTGTGTTCTGCATTTAAGTCTATGATCCTTTTTGAGTTCATTGCTGTAAAGGGTGTAAGGTCTGTTATCTTATATACTTTCAAATCTTAAGTGACTCATTTTATCCCTATGTCACTTTTTTCTTAATTGGTAGATATTATATATATATATATATATATATATAGAGAGAGAGAGAGAGAGAGAGAGAGAGAGAGAGAAGGGGAGGGTCCTCATTGTAAAGATTTATAAACCATCTTGACTAGAATTAGTCATTTTTTAATTAGGATAAATTTTTACTACTAATGTAGTTTTCATTACATAGGTATAAAATCATGGCTTTAAAACATGGTCCTAAGCAGAAAGAAAAGAGCCCTTGCCATAGTATTCCAAGACCACTTCTAGCAACTATCGGGACTTTTATTGCTCTTTAGTAAACTATGATATTCACAGTGAAGCGAAGTGATTGTTTTTCTTTACATTAGAAAAAACCAGCCAGGTTTGAAGTGGAATAACTTTAAAGGACTGTATGAAATACCTTTGCAAATTTATTAAAGCTACCCATGGACCTGGTATATTTTTTTTTTCCTAATAAACAGCACATGGTTAACAACACATTTTCAGAAAAGTACATAAGTATAAAGGTGAATCTTAGTGCAGTATTATTTAAAGTTAACCCCCATCTAATTCCACCCAGATTAAAATATGGAAAATTGCTAGCACCCCTAGCAGCATCCTGGAAGCAACTTTTAATCTTAACCCCTATTTTCTCCCATAAAAGTGACACTATAATTTTTATGGTTTTCATTTCCTCATTTTTTAAATATTTTCACTACTTAGTTTTGTATAAAAAACATAAAAACAATAAAAGCAACCGATAAAATTATTTCATGGTTATCATGTTCTTTTTTTTTTAATGTTTTACCACTAAGTTTTACATCTCTTCTGAACAATGGCTTGCTTTTCTATGTACTCTTACAAAGTCGTATCAATTATACAATATGTCATTAAACAGTATAGATTTTTTTGTGTCTGGATTCTTTTGCTGAATATTTTAAAATTTCGCTATGCCATTGTACATCTGTTGTCACTTCAGTTTTTTTGAATCTATGCAGCATTCCATAGTTTAAATATACATTTATATTATATATTTATCCATTACAATCCATTATATTGTTGACAGACATTTATATTTTACATTTCTATCTCATAAAGACGATGATGATATGAACATTCCTGCACATTAGTGCTGAAAACTTCCCCCAGCTTGAATAAAGCTGGCCTGCAAGTTTGTGGGAAACACACACCTACACACACACACACAACAGATTTATTTTAAGGAATTAGCTCATACAATCATGAAACTGGCAAATCCAAGGTCTGGAGTTAGGGAGGCAGGCTCCAGACCTAGAGAAGATCTGATGTTGCTGCTTGTATCTAAAGATAGTCTGTGGATGCCTGGGTGGCTCAGTCAGTTGAGCAGCTCCCTTTGGCTGAGGTCTGAGGTCATGATCCCGGGTTTTGACATCAAGTCCTCCATAGGGCTCCTTGCTCAGTGAGGAGTCTGCTTCTCCCTCTGCCTGCCACTCTCCCTGCTTGTATGTTCTCTCTCTCTCTCTCTGACAAATAAATAAATAAAATCTTAAAAAAAAAAAAAAAGATAATCTAGAGGCAGAAAGAACTCTTCCCCCAGAGACCTAAGTCAGTTTTATCTTAAGGCCTTCAGTTGATTGAATGAGGCCCACCCACATTATGGAAGGTAATCTGCTTTATTCCAAATCCATTGATTTTAATCTTAATCTCATCTAAAGAATTCCTTCACAGCAACATCAAGACTAGTAATTGACCATGTATCTGGATACTGTAGTCTTGTCAAGTTTACACATAAAATTAACCACAGCAGTTTACTTCCAATTCATTGCAATGCTGATGTGTACGCCTTCCTCATCTCAGTTTAAAGTAAGAGAGTTATTAATATACCACATTTTGATTGACCCATATTCTATTCTGACAAAATTTCTAGTCAGTGTTAAAAATTCTCTTGTTGCTTAAATCAAAAACATAGCATTAAAAAGGCTTGTTTTTCTCTTAAATCATTTTAAACGAAGGATATAGGAGACGATTTTTATTTTATGGTTGATGATATTGTCTATGTTTGTTTTAATCATAGACCTTTAAGAACTTCACTGCATACCAAAACTATAATAGCAGAAAAAACAATTTTAATTGGGGCATATGAGAATGTTGAAGCATCCCTACCTTGAACTTAATAGACCCACTTCTGTTAATGCCAGTGGAATCCTATGAATGAAGCAGAATGTCAATCATTGTCCAGAAAGACTGTGTTTACATATATAGCTATGACTCTCTGGCCCAGCAGGCTTACTAAGATCACATTTTTCAGGTGGCCTGTTACCTTATCAACACCAGTCTCTCAGTCACCTCTAGGATTTGAATCACCACTAATTCATTCTCTGTTGCTATTATTTTATCATTTTGAGATTGTTATATACAAGAATCATAGGGCATGCATCCTTTTGAAGCCGACTTTTATTCAGACAGCAAAATGCCTCTGAGATCCATCCAAGTTGTTTCTTGTATCAATAGTTTCTTCCTTTTATTGCAGAGTCATCTGCATAATGGATGTACCACACTTTGTGTAATCATTCACTTATCTGAAGATATTTTAGTTGTTCCCAGTTTGGGGCTATTACAAGTAAAGCTACTATTAAAAATCATGTCCAGATTTTTAGGCACACTTATTTTCATTTCTCTGGAATAAAGACCCAGAAATATGATTGTGGGGTCATGTAAATGTCTGCTTAGTTTTTTGCAAAGAAACTAGCAACCTAATGCAGAGTGGTGATACCATTTTATATTCCAGTAGCCGTCAGTGTATGACAGATCTGGTTTCTTCACTTCCTCACAGCATTTTCTTACTGTCATTAGTTTTAATTTTAGCTTTCCTAATTTGTAGTGATATCAAATACAAATATCTCATTCACTGTGATTTTCATTTTGTATTTCATTCATTGTGGTTTTAATTTACATTTCCCTAATAACAAATAATGTTGGATATCTTGTCATGTCCTAATTCACCCTTGAATCTCCAGTGAAATACCTCTTCATGTCATTTGCCCATTTTCTTTTCTTTTTCTTTTCTTTTTTCTTTTCTTTTTTTTTTTTTTTAAGATTTATTTCTTTATTTCAGAGAGAGAATGCACCAGTAGGGGGAGAGTTAAGGGAAGGGATGGGGGGATGTGGGGAAGCACAACCTCTGCTGACTGGGGAGACTGACCAGCTCAATCCCTAAATCCAGAGGTCATGACCTGAGCTGAAGTCAGATGCTTAACTGACTGAGCCACCCAGTCGCCCCTCATTGCCCATTTTCTAACAAATCATTTATTTTTCTTATTAGGTCTGAATGTTTTTCTTAAATATATTCTAGGTATGAGTCCTTTTACAGATATGTGTTTTGAAAATATTTTCATTTAGACTTTGCTTTTCATTTCATCCTCTTATAGTTTTGCAAAAAGCAAAATTTTTAGTTTTAATGAAGTTTCGTTTGTCCATTTTTAAAAAAATTATTTTATGGATCCTGTTTTTGATATTATATCTATATTATCACCAAGCACTAGGTCCTGAAGGTTTCCTTCTATGTTTTCTTCTAAAAGTTTCATAGTTTTCCATCTAAATTTTTGATTCACTTAGAGTCAAATTTTATACAAGGTATAATGTTTAGGCCAAGATTTTTTTTTTAATTTTGCTTATGAATATTCAGTTATTCCAATTAAATCACACCAATAATTTTTGAAAAGCACTGAATTCTTTTTGCACGTTTCTTAAAAGTCAGTTGTGTGGGGCTATTTTCTGGGTTCTTTATTCTCTTCCATTCATCTGTGTGTTTATCCCTTAACCATTCTTGATCATTATAGCTGTAAAAGTCTTCATTATAGCTTATAAGAGTGGTTCTTTCCACTTTATTTTTCTTTATCAAAATTCTTTTATTTATGTATGCAGATTCCACAGCTCTATACCTTATGCTGTGTTCACCACAAGTGTAGTTGCCATCAGTCAACTAAACTTTTTTAGTATCACCCCCTCTCTCAACTCCCAACCCCTTTATCTCTACCTACCCTTATAAGAAAGGAAATTTGATAAGTAAGTTTTGTTGCAGCGTGGGAGGCGAGACTATGCTCTTCATGGACCTTTGCTGGCAAAGGTGGTGTGGGGATGCAGTGTTTTCAGTGATATTTGGCAGGACTAGAACAATTATCATCTAAAAGCTTTCTTCTTGCTAGGCTGGCCCTTTTCTGGTACTTTGGCTAGAGAAAGCAGGCTTTTTCTGGCAGGGTTTTGTTTAGTTTTTTTGTTTTGTTTTGCTTTTTGTCTATGTCTATTGGTATTTCTGAGTTGCCATCTTCTCTGTCTGGCATAATTCATGAGGGAAAAGGAAAACCTGGGGAATGCAGAGCCATGTTGTTCTTCAAATCCTTAGGTTCCTCGCCAGTTGGTCTTCTTTTCCCTACCTTTTGCAGTCATCTTTTTTTTTTTTTTTAAAGATTTTTATTCATTTGACAGAGGTCACAAGTAGGCAGAAAGGCAGGCAGAGAGAGAGGAGGAAGCAGGCTCCCTGCTGAGCAGAGAGCCCGATGTGGGACTCAATCCCAGGACCCTGGGATCACGACCTGAGCCGAAGGCAGAGGCTTTAACCCACTGAGCCACCCAGGTGCCCCACCTTTTGCAGTCATCTTGTGCTTGTTTTGCCTATTTCACGTTTTTAATGTACTTAAAAGAATGGGATAAAATACATATAATCCATCTTTCCTAACACATAACTGTATTATTTTTTTTCATTATAAATTTATTTTTTCTGGTTAGCTCAACCTAGGTTTTCATGTCTTCTGTCTCAGAATGTTGCTTGAATTGGCTTGTTCATTACCACTGTAAAATATAATGTCAGTAATGTTTACAAGGGAAGCATAAAAATATAAGGAAGAAAAATGTAGTGTTTAATGAACTTTCTTAATTACAGAACTTCTCTGACCCAGTAAATATTTCAGAACACCCAGGCTGTGTTTATGTGATACCACTGAAATGGCTATGTCTCTATCAATCTTTACTTTTGCAATTCTGTCACTATTATTGATTGTCTAAGTCAATTAGAAAATCTTGATTGCAATATAAATAAATACAAAGATGGCTATATACAGTGGAAAGACTTTGTGGCTATAAATGAAGAAAAAGTCAAAATTTTTATGAGTGTAGCTAATTTTAATCAGCATTTTTAAGTTAAATGATGTATTATAACTGGAATGAACTGAAATAGAGGATAGGAGACTTCAGTTCTTACCAAGTTTTAGCTACCTAGTGGTAAAGGATAAGAGACAAATCTTTTTGTTGGACTCTATTCCAACTCTTGCCAACCAGCAGAGTTGGAATAATATGTAATCTTTAAGGTTATTTTCAGAATAATTGGGGGTTATGGGCTATGTATGTTTAGTGATTAAATAGTGTGGACTAATGCTACCTGATCACAGGTCATCTCAGTCCTTCTCCTCAGGCACTCAGTATTTACTCTGCTTCCCTCAATTCTTTTGGATATGCTGACTGGATGTGAGCTGTCCACATAATTGATTTCTGTTTTTATTATTATTATTACTATTATTTAAATATCATAGTTTAAAAATACATCCTCCAATATAAGAAACATACAACCTCACTTTTTCCTTGGAGTTTAAGGGTAACATTTATTTGGACTATGAAATGGAGATATAAACATGGATATGTTATATATCCATATAACTATAAACATGGGTATGTTAATAATAATGAACAAAGAATCAAAGTTGGATTTACAGGATTAAAAGAATTAAAATATCTCTAGACTATAATTTTGGCAGGAGGATAAATGCTTTACTTTTATCGTGGTACCCATCCTTTCCTGGCCTGTGCATGCAAATACAAGTACATAAACACACTTTATTAATAATGCAAGATATTTAAGAGACTGGTATTGGTTTAAAGAATATTTTACAAAACTCATGAAAATAGTTTTTTAATTGAGAAACATCTGAAACCTAAAGGATATCTTCCCAAACTTCACAATCTCTTAATGAGGCATATAAATGATCAGGTCTTAGAACAAATAAAATTATGCTCTATTTCTATAATTATAATCTAGGGGCTACACTTATACTTATCTGTCAGTTTTAATTGAATTTATAAGGTAAGATTTATTTGTGATAATTCATGGATAATCTAATTATCCATATTCAAAAAGCAGATCCAGAGGCTATTAGGAATTCTTAATAATATTTAGTCATGATTCTCTGAGAAATAAGAGAAGGATTGTGGCCAGACAACAAGATTTCTCGTAGTCTGATTAGCTCATTTTTCCAAATGCTTTTTCTCTTGCCCATATCACCATACAGAATCCAATTCTGGCATTCCCAAATGACTCATTTATCTGGATTATTTGTATATAATGAGTGTGTTATTTTGTGGTGCAGGATCATATGGCTTTTGGAGACTGAAACCAACTTTATTTCATTATGACTGGTTTCCTAATGTTCCACACGATTTTCACTGCAGAATGGAGGCAGCAGCTTGGAAGTGATGATGAATTAGTATTTACTATAATTATTTCTCAGATAATTGCTATTTATATTTATCACAACTCCACCTCAAAAATGTATATGTTTCAAAAACATTTTTGTTCTAGATGACTAGTGATTTCTCCAAATTATCTTGTGACCTGAGACACCATTGTCACCATCAAGTTTAACAAGAAAAACAGGTGCCAGGACAAGAGGATTTAAGACAAAATAGATATAATGTATGAAAAAATTGTACAAAACTTACATGCCAAATGTTGTAAGTTTGTTTTAACTAACTATTTTTATAGATTATTATTTGATATACTTGTATGTTATCTATTTTCTATTTTGGCAAACAAACTGCATAATAAAAACACAAGTAACTAATATTTGTTTAAAAATATTTGTTAATCATAGCTATAAGATAAAACATTAAGTTATAAAGCTATTTATTCAACAAAACTTTTTGTTTCAACATAATTCTGAAACCTGTTTCCCTTTTTCATACTTTAAGTATCACAAATTTGTCATTATTGAGTTTTTCATCAAAGAACTTTACCATATCTCAAATTTAATACTCTAAAGCTAAATATTATTAAAAATTATTTTAGTGAGCCTATATTAAGCTTTATTTTTTTAAAGAATAAATATTAAACAAAATTGTGTTTATTATTTGCTAGGTATCAGTAAAAAGTAATTGAAAATGCTTCATCTCTGTTCACCATAAAATGATGACTCTCTATTACCTAAATAACTAATTTCCAACATTCCTTTTTGCTCGCCCATAAACCAATCATTCAGATAAGATTTATTTTTAATTATTCTGTCACAGACAGTGTACAGAATTGGAGAAAATTCTTACAAACCATGTATTGGATAAGGGGTTAATATTCAAAATACACAAAGATCTCAGTCAACTCAATTAACAACAATACCAACAATAAAAACCCTAAACAACTGAATTAAAACAGGGGCAGAAGACATCTCTCCAAAGAAAACATCAAAATGGCCAACAGATACATGAAAAATACTCAATGTCACTAATTATCAGGGAAATACAAATCAAAACCATAATAATATTTCACCTCATTCATGTTAGACTATCTATCATCAAGCCAAGCAACAACAGGAGCTGGGGAAGATGTGGTGTAAAAGGGATCCCTTATATATTGTTGGTAGTGATGTAATTGGAGCCACTATGGAAAACAATATGGATGTTCCTAAAAAATTAAAAATAACCTACCATACAATCTAGCAATTCCATTGCTGTGTATATACCCAAAGGAAATAAAAACAGAATTTTGACAAGATACGTTCCCATGTTTATCACAACATTATTCATAATAGGCAAGATATGGAAACAATCCAAATGCCCATCAATGAACGAATGGATAAAAATGATGTGGTACATATACATAATGGAGCATTATTCAGCCATGGAAAAAGAAGATATCCTTCCATTTGGCTCAGATTTTTCCACTTGTGAGATAGACATATTTGGGGGGCACCTGAGTGGCTCAGTTGGTTAAGCATCTGCCTTCCACTCAGGTCATGATCCCAGGTCCTGGGATTGAGTCCCACATTGGGTTCCCTGCTCAGCAAGGGAGTCGGCTTCTCCCACTCCCTCCCTCTTTGCGTGTGCGCTCGCTCTCTCTCTCTCTCACACCTTCTCTCTCAATAAATAAATAAAAAACTTTAAAAAATAAAAAAAGATGAACGTATTTTCACTTCCAGAATTGGAGCCCCAGACATTTAAAGAAAAGTTGGCTATAAATAATCACTGCCCATGAGAATGACTCCTGATGAACCAGTTTCCCACTCCAGTTTCTCTTCAGTGTACCTTTGGTAGCTGTCCCAGTTTTGACCTAGGCTGATCTAGAGAGTCTAGTAGACCTCTTTATGGGAGGTTAGTGCAATGGTCACATCGTTTCCAATGTGGAGCAAAGTTCTCAGAACACAATATGTATACAATTACCTCATTCAGAAATTAAAGGAACCTTTGTATATATGGATCCATTATTTTTAAAAAGAGAAGTTATATATATTTTCATCTATCATCATCATCTGGATATCAGTATTATGTACTTTTCCCTGAGGTTTTTTCTGAGCAAGCAATCCAAGAGACAACACAAAAAGCCTTTATGATCCAGCTTTAGAAGTTATGCATCATAATACTGTCATATACAAATGGTTGTATAATCTTATCTGTGATTCAACATGGGAGGCTACTTCTTAAATACCAGGAAACAAGATCACTCTGAGACCCATCTTAGAGGCTAGCAGCCAAATATGTTTACTTGAATTTATAAAACTGAATGTTTTATATTTTCTTAATATTTAAAAATATTTTAATTTATCCAGCTTTTCAAGTCATTCATATATTTCTAAATTTTGGCTTAATTTCAGAATGATATTCCATTGTTTGGCTATGTGTAACTCTGTAGCTATAATTTATTTAACATATCTATTATTGGAACGGTTAGGTCATTTGATTTTTTGCCATTTTAAAAAACCAATGAGCAAAGTCAATGCTAAATCTTTACATAGAAATAAATTAACATGCAGCACTTGGCTGGCTCAGTCAGTTAAGCATCTGCCTTCAGCTCAGGTCATGATCCCTTACTCGGCAAGGAGTCTGCCCTTCCTTCTCCCTCTGCTTCTCCCCTGCTTGTGCTCTCTCTCTCTCTGTCAAATAAATAAATCAAGCCTTTTAAAAAGAAATAAATTAATATGGATCCTTAAAATGCATGACTAAATTTAAACTATCTGGATCCAGTGACACAAGCCAAAAGGATGTTTTGAATATATTGGAAAATTGTTCTCCAAAGAAGTTATCTCAGTTTAATTTTTTATTAGCAAAGAATTGTGTTGTCTATTTTTTTCTGATCTGATAATAAATTGTCTTGTATTTTACTTAATATTTCTCTGATTACTGATTTTTCTGAAATTTATTCATTAATTCATTGGTGATTCATATTTTGGAGATTGCACACATATACATATATAGATAGATAGATATGCACATACATAGATTTATAAAATTAATGTTTTGCTTTTTAAAAATAAATTCTTAGAGTGTATTACTTTTAAAATTATAAATTTCACTTCCATATAGGCTTTATTGTTAGAACAGTTCTAGATATACAGAAAATTGAGAAGATAATACAATTTCCATTATATTAACACCTTACATTAGTATATTTGTTACAATTAATGATAATTAATGAACAATTATTGATCCATTATTGTTAAAGTCCATACTTTGTTCAGATTTCCTTAGATTTTACCTAATGTTCTTTTTTGTTTCGGGATCCCATCTAAGATATTATCTTACCTCCCTTTTAGTTGTCACATATCCTAAGGTTCTTCACATGGCTGTGAAAGTCTCTCAGATTTCCTTTGTTTTTGAAGACCTGCCCAGTCTTAAGAAGTACTGATCCAGGTATCTTATAGAATGCTCCTCTATTTGAATTTGTCCAATGCCTTTTTTATGAATAGACTAAGGTTATTTTTTTTTTTAAAGGACTTCAGAGGCAAAGTGCCATTTCAATCAAACCTTGTCAAGGGCACATACTATTAAAATGATTTAGCACTGTTGATTGTGACCTTGATCACCTGGCAAAAGGTATTTGTCAGGATTCTCCACTATAGTTTCAGTCTCTCTCTTTATCTCTCTCTTTTACTTTGTACAGCCCATATGTAAAAAATGAGGACTTATATTCCCATGATATCTATATAAAATATTTATAATTCTGCATCAGAGATTTGCTTTGTCTCAAATATTACTTTATTTTATTGCTCAAATTGTTGGAGCTTGGTAATTGGAGCTCTTTCATCAGATCCTTTGACATACCCATATCAATGGAGGTTCTAGTTTTTGTATTTTCTGAGAAAGTCTTTATTGTCTTAGCACTACTAGATGCTTTAGACAAACAGGTTCATCTTGCGTATTTCTTGCATCTGTCCTGGAGGCAGGGATTCTCTATGAAAACTCTGTGTGTGTGTGTGTGTGTGTGTGTGTAATTGGAGAATGATATGAGAAACCAGTATGTTACCAGGTATGCTCACTTCCACCAGGGTAGTTCATTGCTTCTAGCCCATGTCACCCAGTATAGCAAAGACAAACGTGTTTATGCTAACCTGTGTATATCCATACATGCAAAAATTATTTCTATATGTATTTGTATCTATATTAAGCAAATTATAACTTCGTATTATATCTCCAAGTCTACTTCATTAGAATATGAGTCATTCTAAACTTTCCCTCTTAGTTTTCTGGAAATTCCCGCTCCAAAGAGTGAGAAACTTCACTCCCACTTCCTGCCATCTCGTTACTTAATTGTTCAATTTCCATTTTCATGTATAGTAGTATCAGAATTGTTAGCCTATTCCTCCATGGGAAACTACTTTATTAACTAGAACACAGAGCTTATGTGTAGTTCTTGACTTCAGTCTTGACTTCAGTCTTGTAATTCCACTCATTTTCAAAGTTACTTAAAAAGTCAGCACCTTTTCTTCCCACCCCCTTCAGTGATATTGTTTCATACATTTGAAATAGCAAATTCTTTTGCCACCATCTGCTTTCCATCCTGGAAGCTATCAATATCTTAAAGGAGATGTTTTAAATTTTTTCATCCATAATTTTGATTTTCTATGCTAAAAAGTGTTACAGACACTACATACCAATGCATGGTATTGTGTACCCACCTATTATAGCATCATTTAAAAAGTTTTACTGCCCTAAAAACTCCCCTTTGTTCATGTATTCTATCAACTTCCAAATGCTTGACAACCACTGATCTGTCTACTGTCTATAGTGTTCCTATTTTCAGAATAATATTTAATTGGAAACATATAGTATGTAGTCTTTTCAGACTGCTTCTTTCACATAGCAATATGATTTGAAGGATCATACATGTCTTATTGTGGCTTAATAACTAATTTATTTTTATCACTGAATAATATGTCTTTATATGGACATATCACAGTTTATTCATTCACCTGTGAAGGACATCATTGTTGCTTCTAAGTGATTTTAAATAAAGTGTTATAAACTTTTATGTGCAGTTTTTTATGTGGACTCAGTTTTTCAGTTCTTATGGATAAATACCGAGAAGCACAACTGCTGAACTGCCAAACATCTCCTAAGCTGGTGTACCATTTTGCATTTCCATCAGTAATGAATTAAGTTCCTGTGGCTGTACATCCTTGCCAGCATATGGTATTGTTAAGTTCTTTGGATTCCAGCCATTCTAATAGGTGTGAAGTTGTATCTCACTGTTGTTTAAATTTCCAATTCCCTGATTACAAATGATGTTAAACATGTTTTCATATGCTTATTTGTTACCTATTTATCATTTTTTTTCGTAGAGTATTTGTTCAGATCATTTTATCCATACTGAACTGGGTTGTTTGCTTTTTTTACTGTTGAATGTTAAGTATTTTTTTTATATTTGAATACAACTCTTTTATCATATGTGTGGTTTGTAAACAGTTTCACCCTGTTTGTAGCATGCATTTTCATTCATTTTATGGCATATTTTGCAGAACAGAAAATGTTAATTTAGTAGAATTTAACTTTAATTTTTTTCTTTCATGGTTATGCTTGTGGTGTTGTTTCTGAAAACCTTTCACCAAACCCATACTCTCCTAGATTTTCTATATTATATTCTGGATTTTTTTAGTTCTCCAGTTTATATTTAGTCTGTGATCCATTTTGAGTTCATTTTTGTGACAGACATAAGGTTTGGGTCTGGTTTCTTTCTTTTATATGTACATAAATACATAAATATTCATGTATTTATTTTGTCCTTTCCATCATATCTAGGACTGCAAAGGCTGAAGGAAAATGTTGGCTATAAATGACTCTCTTCAATGATAAAAATGTTTTAAAATCTTTGTTGCCAGAATTGTTGTCCATTAGCCACATATGATTACTGAACACTTAAAATGTGGCTACAGCAACTGATGAACTAAATTTTTAATTTTATATAATTTTACTTAGTAGTTACATATTAAACAGCAGAGAAAAGAGTTTTTTGTTTGTTTGTTTGTTTTTTAAGAGAGCCAGTGCAAGAGGGGAAGGGCAGATGAAGAGGGAGGGAGAGGGAGAGAATCTTTTTTATTTATTATTTTTTTAATTTCTTAAAAGATTTTATTTATTCATTTGAGAGAGAGAGAGGGAGAGAGAAAGAGCATGAGAGGTAGAGGTCAAAGGGAGAAGTAGATTCCCCACAGAGCTGGGAGCCCGATGTGGGACTTGATTCCAGGGTTCTGGGATCATGATCTGAGCCGAAGGCAGTCACTTAACCAACTGAGCCACCCAGGCACCTGAGAGAGAATCTTAAGCAGGTTTGACATGTGGCTGACTTTGAGATCATGACCTGAACTGAAATTGGATGCCTACCAACTGAGCCACCCAGGTGCCCCTATTGTAATCTTTTTGATTAAAATATTTCATTTTCAAAATTCTCATTTACCCAGGCTTTCGCTAGTTACCTACCTAATTTTTAGGTATATTTTACATTTATCAAGTACACAAATCTAATGTGTACAACTAAATAAATGTCTACATATGTCAAAACCTATTTAACTGCCACCCAGATCAAGATTTAGAATACTTTCATCATTTTAGAACATTTCCTTGTGCCCTTGCCAGTTAGTATCCCCTTTGAAGAGTAATCATTATTCTGATATCTATCATCATAAATTAGTTTGGCTTGTTTTGAAGTAATATAAACAAAGCAATGATTTATATTATTTTTTATCTAATTTCTCTCTTTCACTGTGGTTAAGATGTACCTATTCCATGTGTATTAGTAGTGTGGTTTTTTCCATTGCTGTGTAGAATTGTATTTATGAATATTCCATGTTTTCTTACCCATTCTAGGGATAGAGACATTTGGAATGCTTTCAGGCTATCATAAATAAATCTTGTTATATTCTTCTACGTTTCTACATGTCCTTCTACGTATGTGTGTTATGTGTATGTGTATATGTATATATAATGTTAGAAGAGCTATAGTAGAGTGTTCAAAAGTGTTTATACTAGTGTACATTCCTATCAGCAATGTAAGGGAGTATATTTTAGATATTGAGTAACTGAGTCATAAAAACTTAAATAACTGACCTATGACATAGGTAATAAATGTCAGAGCAAGACTTCAAATGAGGAAATGTAGAATTATACACTGCCTTCTTCACCACTAAATTATCCCACAGAGAACAAAACAAATAAGCAAATTAAAAAAATAGCAAATGGACAAAAAAAGAAACAGACAACCTGAGTTATTCTAAAAATAATTTAAAAATGAAGAATATTTCAGGGAAGATGGTGGAGTAGGAGGATTCTGAGCTCACCTCATCTCATGGTTACAGGTACATAATACCCAAATTAATGTAAACAACCCAGAAAACGACCTGAAGACTGGCTGAACAGACTCTCCACAGCTAAATATAAAGACGAGGCCATATCAAAGAGGGTACAAAGGGCAGAAAAAGGTCAGGAGTTAAGGGGAAACCACAGAACTATCTGAGGGAGGGAGGGAGGGATGTTGTGGGTGGGGAGAGAGGAGAGGAGCAGACCCAACACCAGGTACCCCAGGCACAAGGGACTTGCATGGGGAAAACAAATCCCTATAACATTTGGCTTTGAAAGCCAGAGAGGTCTGGCTTCATAATTTTTATCATCAGTGGGCTTACCTCCTAGAAATTTAAAAATCAGTAGGCTTGACTCTGAGAGAGGGTCACAGGCAACTAAGTCCTGCCCTTAAAGAGACAGAACAAAAAACCCCTGCAGAGATGCATCATAGAAGCTACAGTTTGAAAAATGCCTGTGGCTTATGGGAAGATTTTCTTACTAATGTCAGACCATGAGCTGGAGGGGCAAGCATCTTTGGGAGACTTCAAGAACAAAAGTGCTGGTGGGAACCACTTCCCTCCTGCATCCCCCAGCCTCGAAATAAACACACCTGTGGCTACCAGTGCCTCACTAACACTCTCCACCCTGTTTGATAAAAGCACACCCCACCCCTGTTGGTTTGTACAGATCCAACTCCTCGAACCCAGCCAGGTTCAGCTGGAGGTTTCCTAGGTGGCTGTAGGTCCCTTCCCACAGCAGATCCTCACAGAAGTTGCTGGCATCAAGTGCCCCACCCCTACATTTTGCAGACCTGCCCCTTTCAATATACCCTTCATTGGAGACAATACAAAACAGTGGCAAATGCCTGGAAGTGTGCAAGTAGCCTTGAAAGAGGCTAGTACCACTCCAAAGTGACTCCTACCCTGGTGAAAGGGGAAAAAAACCCATACCCTAGTCCAACTGTAGCCCCAGTGATGGCCTGGAGGTAGAGATTCAGTCTGTGTTCAGGCCCCATCCACCAACCCAAGATTTTCAGAAGAAAACACAGGGAAAGCACCCTACAGTTTGATACTACTGTTATTCCTAAGTCCTGCCTGAAGAGCTATAGTAGAGTGTTCAAAAGTGTATTCCTGGAAAACTCCACCTCTGACTTAAGCCCAAGGCAGACAGACTAACCCCACAGGGCCTAAACCTTGCCACAATAGGCAGAGAGAACCATTGCAGATGACTGGACTGAAGGCAAATTGGCTCAGCTACAACAGTAAGGCTCATGAAACAAATATAGGAGAAGCATCAGGTTCTGATGAACAAAGGCATTTCAGGGCACTATAGGTCCTCTTCTTCATATGGCCACTACCTTCAAGAGTAGGAGACCTAGCTGACTTTACTGACAAATAGAGACAGACATAGAGTCAAAATGAGGAGACAGAGGAATATGTCCCAAATGAAGGAACAGAACAAAATCATAGCAAGAGAGATAAATGAAACACATATGAGTTATAAGTAACATGCCTGATAGAGAATTTAAAGTACAATCCTAAGATATTAGTTAGCTTGAGAAACAAGTGGAAGACCTCAGTGAGACCCTCAACAAAGAGATAGAAAACAAAAAAGAATCAGAGATGATGAACTCAATTTCTGAAATAAAAAAAAAAAACAATGAAAGATTAGTCATAAAAATAATGAAAACTTGCCATTGGCAACAATGTGGATGAAGTTACACTAAGTGAAATAAGTCAGAAAAATACAAATACGATATGATTTCACTCCTGTGTAGAATTTAAGAAACAAAACAGATGAACATAGGGGGGAAAAAGAGAGGCAAACCATAAAACAGACTCTTAACTATAGAGAACAAACTGAGGGTTGCTGGAAGGGACATAAGCAGGGGGATGAATTAAATAGATGGTGGGTATTAAGAAGGGCACTGGTTGTAACAAGCACTGGGTGCTGTATGTAAGTGATAAATCACTAAATTATGTACCTGAAGTTAATATTACATTGTATGTTAACTAACTGGAATTTAAATGAAAACTGGAAATAAACAACAAAAAAAACCCACAAAATAAAATACATTAGTTGGAATAAATAGAATAGAGGAAGCAGAAAATGGATCAGCAATCAGGAGGACAGAGTATTAGAAAACCAACAAGATGAAGAGGAGAGAAAAAAATAATAAAAATGAAAATAGAGTCAGGGAACTCAGAGACATCATCAAGTATAATAACATTTGCATTATAGGTATGCCAAAAGAAGAGAGAGAAGAGGGGGCAGAAATTTTGCTTGAAGAAATAAATAGCTGAAAATTTCCTGAGGAAACTCTGGAGAAGGAAACAAATCGAGATCCAGGAGATACAAAGAGTCACCAATAAAATCAATCCAAGGAGGTCCACACCAAGACACTTAGTAATTAAAATGGTAAAGTAATAGTAAAGAGAGAAGTTTAAAAGCAAAAAGAGAAAAAAGTTATATACTAGGGAAACACCATAAGTCTATCATCTTGTTTTTTTAGCAGAAACTTTGCAGGACTGAAAAGAGTGACATGATATATTCAAAGTGCTGAAAGAAAAATAATTTTACCACTAAGAATACTCTATCCAGCAAAACTGTCACTCAGAGTAGAAGAAGAGATGGTTTCCCAGACAAAGAAAAGATAAAGGAATACATGACCACTAAGCCAGTCCTATAAGAAATGTTCAAGGGGCCCCTTTGAGTGGAAAGGAGAGACCATGAGTAGGAGTAAGAAAGATAGGAAGCACAAAAGCATATAAAATGTATTTTATAATATATAATAAAATTAATATATCTGTAAAAATCAGCCAAGAATTCATAAAATAAAAGGGTGTGAAGTATGACACCATATACCTAAAACATAGGGGTGGAAGAGTAAAAATTTAGTGCTTTAGTCTAGGTTCAATTTAATAAACCATCAACTTAATAAAGGCTATGATATGCATAAGCTGTTATATAAACCTAATGGTAGCCAAAAATCAAAAACAAGTAATAGATATGCAAAACATAAAGAGAAAAGAATCAAGGTATATCACTGTGAGTGAAGAGAGAAAGAGAAGAAAGGAACACAGAAGAACTACAAAAACAACCATAAAATAAGCAACAACATGGTAATAACTATGTAACCATCACTAATTCTTTGAATGTAAATGGACTAAACGCCTCAACCAAACAGAATGGATAAAAACCAAGACCCATCTATATCTTACCTAGAAGAGACTCATTTCAGACCTAAAAATACATGCAGATTAAAAGTGTGTGTGTGGAAAAGCGTTTATTATGCAAATGTAGGTGAAAAGCTAGGTCAACAATATTTATATAAACAAAATAGTCTTAAAATGAAGAGTGTAACAAGATAAAGAAGGACACTCTATAAACATAAATGAACAATCCAACCAGAAGATACAATAATTGTAAATATTTATGTACACAATATGGCAAAGCCCAAACACATAAAGCAGCTAATAATAAACTTATAGGAAGTAATCAGTACTAACACAATAATAATAGGGGACTTTAACACCTCACTTATAGCAATGGATAGCTCATCCAAACAAAATCAACAGGGAAGCAGTGACTTAGAATAACACATTGAACCAGATGGATCTAATAGATATATTCAGAACATTCCATCATAAAATAGCAGAATATACATTATTTTCAAATGAATATGGAAGATTCTCCAGAACAGGTCACCTATCCAGATCTCCAGAACAGATCGCCACAAAACGAGTCACAATAAATTCAAAAATTTGCAGCCAGGGGCGCCTGGGTGGCTCAGTGGGTTAGGCCTCTGTCTTCGGCTCAGGTCATGATCTCAGAGTCTTGGGATTTAGCCCCGCATCAGGCTCTCTGCTCAGCAGGGAGCCTGCTTCCCCCCCTCTCTCTGCCTGCCTCTCTGCCTACTTGTGATCTCTGTCTGTCAAATAAATAAATAAAATCTTTAAAAAAAATTTGAAGCCATACCATGCATCTTTTGCAAACAAAATGCCATGAAACTAGAAATTAACCACAAGAGAAAATCTGGAAAAAGAAAAACAAAAAACAAAAAACAAATACTTGGAGGTTAAATTACATGCCACTAAACAATGAATGGGTCAAGAAAAATAATAAAGAGCAAATAAAAAAAAAAATACACAGACAAATGAAATTAAAAACAACGACCTGAGAAAGAAACAGGGGTTTTGGAGGGGACGGGGGTTGGGGTGTTGGGTGAGCCTGGTCGTGGGTATTAAGGAGGGCACATATTCCATGGAGCACTGGGTGTGGTGCATAAACAATAAATCTTGGAACACTGGAAAAATAAAATAAAATTGAAAAAAAAATTAATAAAATGACCCAAAATCTTTGGGATGCAATGAAAAATATTCTAAGCGAGAAGTTTATAGAAGTACAGGCTTACCTCAAGAAGAAGGACAAATCTCAAATAAACAATCTAAGCTTACACTTAAAGGAACTAGAAGAAGAAGAATAAATACACCCAAAAGTAGTAGAAGGAAGGAAATAATAAATATTTGAGCAGAAAGAAATGAAATAAAAACAAAACTAAAACCAAAACCAAACACAATAAAAAAAAACCCAGAACAGATCAGTAAAACTGGGAATTGGTTCTTTGAAAAGATCAACAAAATTGATAGACCTCTAGCCAGACTCATTAAAAGAGAGAGAGAGAGAGAGAGAGAGAATGGGAGAGAGAGTTAGATAGAGAGGATTTTCTGAAAAAATCAGAAATTAAAGAGAAATAACAGTTGACACCACAGAAAGACATAGGATTCAAAGAGAGTGTTATGAAAAGTATATGCCAACAAATTGGACAACCTGGAAGAAATGAATAAATTCTTAGAAACATATAACCTCCCAAAAACAGAAGCAGGAAGAAATAGAAAATTTGAACAGACCAAATACCAGCAATGAAATTGAATCAGTAGTCAAAAAACTCCCAATAAACAAAAGTCCAGGACCCAATCACTTCACAAGTAATGCTACTAAGCCTTTAACAAAAAGTTAATATGTATTCTTCTCAAACTATTAAAAAAAATAAACAAGGAAGGAAATCTTCCAAGTTCGTTCTATGAGGCCATCATTAATTACTCTGGTACCAAAACTAGATAAATACATTAAAAAGAGAGAAAGAGAGAGGACTACAGGTCAATATCCCTGATAAACATAGATGCAAAACTTCTCAATAAATATTAGCCAACCAAATCCAACAGTACATTAAAGAATCATTCATCATGATCAAGCAGATTCTACTTCTGTGTTGAAAAGGTGGTTTAATATGTGACACAATACATCAGCAAGAATAAGGATAAAAATCATAAGATCACTTCAATAGATGCAAAAAGAGATTTCAACAAAGTACAACATCCATTCATGATAAAAACCCTCAACAAATTAGGTCTAGATGGAACATAAATCAGCATCATAAAGGCCACATATGAAAAACCCACAGCTAACTTACTCAATGGTGAAAAATTGAGAGCCTTTCCCCTAAGGTTAGGAAGAAGACAAGGCTGTTATCTCTCACTACTTTTGTTTATCATAGTACTGGAGTACTGGAAGTCCTGACCACAGATATCAGAAAACAGAAAGAAATAAAAGGCATCCAAATTGGTAAGAAAGGAATAAAGCTTTCACTATTTACAGAGGATGTAATACTATGTATAGAAAACCTGAAAGACTACACACACACACACACACACACACACACAAAATGACAGACAAACAAACAAACAAAAAAACCTACCAGACCTGGTAAATGAGTTTATTAAGATTGCCAAATACAAAATCAATATAAAGATATCCATTGCTTTTCTACACACTGATAATGAAGTATCAGAAAGAAAAATTAAGAAAACAGTCCATTAAAATTGTACCAAAAATAATAAAATATCAAGCAATAAACGTAACCAAGAAGGTGAAAGACTTATACTCTAAAACTATAAAACACTGATGAAAGAAATTGAAGATGACACAAAACAAATGGAAAGACATCCCATGCTCATGGATTGTAAGAACAAATATTGTTAAAATATCTATACTATCCAAAGTAATCCATATTGTAATCCGTATAAAAATGCCAACTGTGATTTTCACAGAACTAAAATAAATAACCCTAAAATTAGTATGGAACCACAAAACACCACCAATAGCCAAAGCAATCTTGAGAGTGAAGAACAAAACAGGATGTATCAAAATCCCAGATTTCCAGGTATACTACAAAGCTGTAGTAATCAAAACAGTTTGGTATTGGCACAAAAACAGACTCATAGATCAATGGAACAGAATAGACAGCCAAGAAATAAACCCATGATTACATGGTCAATTAGTCTATAGCAAAGGGGACAAGGATATGAAATGATAAAGAGTCTCTTCAACAAATGGTGTTGCAAAAACTGGATATATGTTAAAAAGAATGAAACCGGAACACTTTTTTACACCATACACAAAATAAAATCAAAATATAATAAAGACCTAAATGTAAGACTTGGAACCATAAAAATCTGTTAGAGAGCATAGACAGTTATTTCCTTGACATGGGCCATAGCAAAATTTTTCTATGTCTTCTAAGGCAAAGGAAACAAAAGCAAAAATAGCTTGGGGGACTGTATAAAAATAAAAAGCTCTGCACAGCAAAGGAAATTATCGACAAAACTAAAAGATGAGTTATAAAATCGGAGAAGATTCGGAGAAGATATTTGTAAATGGCATATCTGATAAAGGGCTACTTTCCAAATTTATACAGCTCAACACCTAAAACCCCACAAATAATCCAATTAAAAATGGGAAAAGCATATCTTTTAAACAGACATTTCTCTAAAGAACACTTACAAATGCCCAACAGACACACAGAAGGATGCCCAACATCACTCGTCATCAGGGAAATGCAAACCAAAGCTACAATAAGATATCACCTGACACCTGTTAGAATGACTAGAATCAAGAACACAAGGGTATGGCAAGGGTATGGAGAGAGGGGAGCCCTCTTGCCCTGTTGATGGGAAAGCAACTGTGAAAAACAGTATGGAAGTTCCTCAAAAAATTAAAAATGGAACTACCTGATGACCCAGCAATTGCACTACTAGGTATTTACCCAAAGAATATGAAAACGCTAATTCAAAAAGATGTATATACCCCTGTGTTATTGTAGCATTATTTCCTATAGCTAAATTTGGAAGTAGCCCAAGTGTCCATCAAATGATAAATGGATAAAGAAAGTTTTGGCATATATATACATATATATAGACTATTATTCAGTCGCAAAAAAAAAGAATGAAATCTTGCCATTTCCAACAACATGGGTGGATCTAGAAGGTATAATGCTAACTGAAATAAATCAAAGAAAGATAAAAAGATAAATACCATATGATTTCACTCAAATGTGGAACTTAAGAAAAGAGGGGTGCCTGGGTGGCTCAGTGGGTTAAGCCTCTGCCTTGGCTCAGGTCACAGTCTCAGGGTCCTGGGATTGAGCCCCGCATTGGGCTCTCTGCTCAGTGGGGAGCCTGCTTCCCCCTCTCTCTGCCTGCCTCTCTGTCCACTTGTGATCTCTGTCTGTCAAATAAATAAATAAAATCTTCAAAAAAAATAAAAGAAACAAATGAGTAAAGAAAAGTAGACAAACCAATAAACAGACTTTTACTATAGAAAACTGATGGTTACTAGATGGGAGGTGGTAGGTGAAACAGGTAAAAGGCATTAAGATTACACTTATTAAGATGAGCACTGAGTAATTTATAGAATTGTTGGATTACTATACTGTATACTTGAAACTAATGTAACACACACTGTTAACTGTACTGATATTTTTAAAATTAAAGCAATACTAAAACACAAAATTTTAAAGTCAATTTCTTCTTTGGTTTTTCTACAAATAATTAAAGGAGTAGATATTTCTAATTTTATACAAGTTTTTCCAGATAATTTCAAAGATATAATACTGTCCAATTCATATAATTAACCCAGTATAATTTTTATACAAAATCCAAAGTGTTTAAAGGACAAAAAAGCCAATCACACTCATGAATATACATACAAAAATGTTATTTAAATTATTGGAAACTGAAGCCTCCAGTAGAAAAGAATATCTCATGATCACATTTTGTTTAAATTAGAAATGCAGGCGTCTTTAAACATTACATAATCACTCAAGTAATTCACTGTATTAACTAATTAAAAATATGAAACCACATATTAATTTGTAATTTTTTCTCTAGAGGTAGAAAATGCATTATAACATCCATAATCCATTAATGATTTTAAAAGGCTTATCAAGCTAGCAAATAGAAGATAGTTTACATAACATAACAATGATTACAAAAATTCTATGGTAAATATCTCACTTAATTGCCAAATATTGACATCATTTCCACTGAATTCAAACATTTAAGAATATTATTTATTATAAATTCTTTTTTTTAATATAATTTTTTATTTTTTATAAACATATATTTTTATCCCCAGGGGTACAGGTCTGTGAATCACCAGGTTTACACACTTCACAGCACTCACCAAAACACATACCCTCCCCAATGTCCATAATACCACCCCCTTCTCCCAAACCCCCTCCCCCCAGCAACCCTCAGTTTGTTTTGTGAGATTAAGAGTCACTTATGGTTTGTCTCCCTCCCAATCCCATCTTCTTTCATTTATTCTTCTTGTACCCACTTAAGCCCCCATGTTGCATCACCACTTCCTCATATCAGGGAGATCATATGATAGTTGTCTTTCTCTGCTTGACTTATTTCGCTAAGCATGATACGCTCTAGTTCCATCCATGTTGTCGCAAATGGCAAGATTTCATTTCTTTTGATGGCTGCATAGTATTCCATTGTGTATATATACCACATCTTCTTGATCCATTCATCTGTTGATGGACATCTAGGTTCTTTCCATAGTTTGGCTATTGTGGACATTGCTGCTATAAACATTCGAGTACACGTGCCCCTTTGGATCACTACGTTTGTATCTTTAGGGTAAATACCCAATAGTGCAATTGCTGGGTCATAGGGCAGTTCTATTTTCAACATTTTGAGGAACCTCCATGCTGTTTTCCAGAGAGGTTGCACCAGCTTGCATTCCCACCAACAGTGTAGGAGGGTTCCCCTTTCTCTGCATCCTCGCCAGCATCTGTCATTTCCTGACTTGTTGATTTTAGCCATTCTGACTGGTGTGAGGTGATATCTCATTGTGGTTTTGATTTGTATTTCCCTGATGCCGAGTGATATGGAGCACTTTTTCATGTGTCTGTTGGCCATCTGGATGTCTTCTTTGCAGAAATGTCTGTTCATGTCCTCTGCCCATTTCTTGATTGGATTAGACGCGCTACCATTGCGCCACGAGGTCACTATTTATTATAAATTCTATTTGACAGTTTACTCAAGTTTCAACTCCAGTGAGGGAAGAAAAGGAATAAAATTGAAAGTACTATAACTGAATTACAACAGTATTTTTAAAAAATATTTTATTCATTTATTTGACAGAGATCACAGGTAGGCAGAGAGGCAGGCAGAGGGAGAGAGGGGGAAGCAGGCTCCCCTGCAGAGAGCCGGATGTGGGACTCGATCCCAGGACCCTGGGATCATGACCTGAGCTGAAGGCAGAGGCTCTAATGTACTGTAGTATTTTTAAATGATATATATGATCTAAAAGAATCTAATGATAAAAATTAGAATTAATGAGCAATTCAAGAGTTACTGGAAACAAAGAAACAAAATATACATACATATATACATATCTGTGCATACATATTTGTGTATATCATATAAAAAAATTTTCTTCCTATCAACTACACACAAACAAGAAATTTAAACGTACTATTTATAATAGAATCAAAATATGATATATCTGTGACTAATTCCTATAGTTGTACAAGACTTCCATGGAAAAAATTATAGAAATTGCAACTCAGCAGCAGCCAAGAAACTCTAGGAGGATAACAAAAGAGTGGATCAGTCACAGCATATATAGAGGGATTTAATAAAATATAATGATAACATAATGTGCTAATGCTTTCAGGTAAGATTTTTTATTAAAGATTGGAAGCTAAATAGTGCAAAAGAAAAAGAGATATCAAGCCATAAAAAAGACATGGGGGAAACTTAAATGCATATTACTAAGTGAAAGAAGATAATCTGAAAAGTCTATATATGATAGGATTCCAACTATATGACATGTTAACAAAGCATGGAGGCAGTAAAACTATCAGTGGTTGGGGTACCTAGATGGTGCAGTCGGCTAAGCCCCCAGCTCTTGGTTTTGGCTCAAGTCATGACTTCAGGGTGCTGATTTCAGAGTCGTGAGATCAAGCCCCTTGTGGAGACCTTGATGGAGCTCTGCATCAGGCTCCACACTCAGCATGAAATCTGTTAATGATTCTCTTTCCCTCTCCCTCTGCCCCATCTCTCTCTCTCTTTCAAATAAACAAATAAATCTTAAAAATATATATATAAATCAGTGGTTGCCAGAGGTGGAAGGGGTGAGGATAAATAGGCATAGCAGAAAGGATTTTTAGAGAAGTATATCACTGTTAATGATGACTATATGACATTAAACATTTGTCTAAACTCTCAGAATATATAACACTAAGTATTGACCTTAAAGTAAACTAGGGACTCTAGGTGATTAGGATATGTCAGTGCAGGTTCATTTGTGGTAACAAGTGTACCACTCTAGTGAGTTAATTTTTTTTAAAGATTTTATTTATTTATTTGACAGAGGGAGAGGGAGATAGAACACAAAGAGGGGGGGCAGGCAGAAAAGAAGGAGTAGCAGGCTCCCCACTGAGCAGAGACCCTGAAGTGGGGCTTGATTCCAGGACCCTGGGATCATGACCTGAGCTGAAGACAGATGCTTAGCCAACTGAGCCATCCATGTGATCCTAGTGAGTTCAACTGATAATGGGGGAGACTGTGCCCGTGTGGAGACAGAGGGTATAAGGGAAATCTCAGTACTTGCCTCCCACATTTGTCTTAAGCCTAAAACAATAGTTTTAAAAGGTTAAATGTTAGAATGGTAAAGTAACTATTATGCTGCCCTATAATATGTAATAAATAACTTTTAAAACAAAAATAAAGAAATAAAATGGTTTTAAAAAATAAGTGTATTTGAAAAAAGAAATAAGATAGTGTGCTTATAATAATGCTGTGGGATAGATAAAATAACAAACTAAAAGTGATCCAGAAAGATATGCAAAATATATATGGATATGTGATACATGGCAGGGACATGCATTTGCAGGTAATTAAAGAGAGTACTCATTTTTCAACAAGTGGTGCTTGCTCTTGGATGACAGTTCTTTATAGGTCTCATGTTTTTCTGCATGTCTTTTCAGAACAGGCACTGACTGCCTTTTGTTTAGGCTATCTTTTCAAGTATTTTTGTGTAGCAAGCAGACTCGAAAGTTAGGGATACTATTTCTACTCCACTCCTACCATTTCCCCCCTGGTAAAACATAGGTTTCTTTATTGTCCCACATGTTAGACTGAATGTGTTCTGGGGCTAAATCTAAGCATACTTACAAATGTAGGTTTCTTAAGCCGGAGTTCCTTTTCTATAATACACCCCACTGCATGTGTGTCATCTGTCCATCTTCAAGTTCCTCTTTGGGAAAGAGGATTTGGAAAACCTGTACACATGCTAATTCTCTGGCTATTGCTATTGCTGTGATTAGTAAACTATACTTTGTCTCTGACACAAAATTCGTATCTTTTTCCAGCATGCATGAAGATATGGCATGCTAACTTGTCAGCTTGCAAGGAAATACTTCAGATCGTTCTCCATTTGTGGCATTATCCTTATCAATATTCTTAAGGAAATAAAAATAAGGAAACATCAACAAACTGTCTGGCACAAAACCTCAAGATGATGGGTATCTCTGGGAGAGGAAAGTAAGAAAGATTTGATGATGGAAAGTTACTGAGAGGAGTTTCTGATGGATGGGCAATGTTCTGCTGTTTCTCCTAGGTAGTACTTAAGTGGATATTGAATTTATAATTTTCGTTTAAATTGTGCATATGTGCTTTATGCACTTTTCTCTATGTTCTCATAATAAAAATTGTTAAAATGATTGTTTAAGAACTCAGTGTGGTTTTACATATATGTAAGCATTTAGAACATTGCATATAGTAAATGGTAGATAATTTTAAAAAGAAAGCAGCATGGACATAATTTATACTTATTATAATACTTAATTGTATAAAATATAAAGCAAAAGCCTAGAAGAAAGTAAACTGAATACTAATAGTTATCTCTGAGAGGTATGAATACTGACTGCTTCTTTTGCCTCCTGCCTTTACATTTAATTTTGCACTTAGAATAATTAGTATACAAGTGGGATAGAAACATTTCCTTAAATTAACAAAAACAAAACAATAATCTAAAAAATGTATCTCTAGCACATGTACTATGAAATTGCATGGACCACCTGTAAAATATGCTGTTTAATATTGAAACAATTACCAATTTATGAGAAATTATGATACTAGGAATCATACACAATTTTTTACAGTAGAAGCATAAGGCTAGATTCAAGAACCACAAGAGAGAATTCTAGAAGTCTGAATCAGAAATCAACCCCCCTCCTCTTTTGAAAGAACTAGACTGGTTAGAGGGGTTTACCAGGAGTCCTATTTAAAGCTAAGTGTATGCCTACCACAGAATGCTCAAGGCAGTCATTAATGTCCTTGCACTTGCCTTAATATTAATAATGATTGATTGATAAAATAATAATTTTAAGATGTAGCAAAATATCAACAGGTAATATTTATTGGTATTTACTTTGAGAAAAACAATATGCCAGCTATTCACATACATCATCTCATTTATTTCTCAGCAAAAGTCAGTGAAAACAGACAACTCCTAGTACCATTTTACAAAAATGGGATAATTGAGGTTAGAGAGTTTTAAAGTTACTAGTCCCAGGTTATACAGCTAATATGTGAGGTACCATGGCAGGAACCCAAGCTGTCTGTATCTAGAGCCAGAACTTATCCAAATATGAAATGAAATATGATAATAGGCAGGAATATCAACATTAAAAAGATAATTTAAAAGAAAAATATCCAGACTCTTTGGAATCATACCCTTCTGTCCCTTAGCTATTCTCAACCTCTGGGGCATGACCTCACTTTTTCTTTTGTTTGTTAGTTTAGGGAGACAGAATAAACTGAAATTCTCCTAGGGAAACATTGCATAAAAATATATTGTAATAATCATATCTCCCAATTTTTCACTATTGTCATATCATGATTTCTAAAGTTAGACAGGCACAGCGTAGAATTCTATTTCTGCCTCAAAAATTTTGGTCAATTACAGTAACTCACTGACATTCAATTCCCTCATTGGTAAAGTTTTCATAATAAAATTCATAAGATTGTTATGAATAATAAAGTGGAACAATTTAAATGAAAAATGCTTAGTTTCATGAAAAACCAGTGATACTATTTTCTCCATCTGGTAGAGAATTGACAGGATAAAGAGAAAATAAAGGGAAAAATTCTCACTGTGTTAGAACTGAGTTTCTACAACCAAAACTCAAATGAATTCATCTCTTATTCAAAACTATGCAAAATCAATGTTTGTGATGTTGGATTGTTTTATGTGAAAATCATAAGTGAAAGTTATCTGTTAGTACTGTACTCCTATATGTGTGGGTTTTTTTCCCCCACACTACCAAGTAATCCGATAGTGGCTGGATGTCCTATAATTCAACTCAATTCTGACATTGTCCATGTGGGACATAATCAACTTGTCCTACAGATAAAGGGCTCAGTTCTTCAAAACTCCCACCCAACTTTAAATGCCAATCTCAAGTATAAGTTATCACTTGTGCTTCTGGAAGACTTGCCATAGATTGGAGGTTCCCACCACCTCCTCCTTGGCTTGGATTAATTTACTAGAGCAGCTCACAGAACTCAGAGAAACATTTTATAGATTAATGGTTTATTGTAAAAGGATATAACTCAAGGACAGGGTGGAAGAGATGCATAGGAAAGGTATGTGGGAAGGTGTGTCAAGCTTCCAGGCTCTCTGAGTACACCACTCTCCCTAAATCTCCATGTATTCACTAACCCAGAAGCTGTCCTTTTGGGAGTTTATGAAGGCTTCATTACATAAGCAAGATTGATTTACTCATTGGCCATCCGTGGTGATTGATTCAGCCTGAGCCTCTACCCTCCCTGAAGGTCAGGAGGGTGGCAATGAAATTGCAGTCCTCTAAACAGGTTGTTGGTTCCCCTGGCAACCAGCCCCCATCCTTAGGTACATTCCAAAAGTTACGTCATTCAAACACTCAGGTGTGGTTGAAAGGGCCTTATAAATATCAAGACACACTTATACACCTCTTATCACTTAGGAAATTTCCAAGAGTTTGAGGAGAAACAGGAACAAAGATCAAATATGTATTTCTTCTTACAAATCACAAGATCACACATACACATATACACACACACAACCGCATTTACATATATTTAATGGGGGTGCATGCATGTGTTTGTAATCACTATGTAAACTCTGAGATCGTTATAGAGAGAAATGTTAGCTCAATATGTTAAGTTTATGTGGCTGAAAACATGTTCGAAGAAGAAGAGTACGGTACTGAACAAAAAGTAAAAATCTGTGAAAACAATGGATTCAGAAAATAAAGAGGAATGGTAAAAAGGCTCCAAAATCGAACGAGGGGCGAACAGGATCCTTACCATGGTTGTAGGTTTGTAAGCCTGGGATGGAGAATCTAGAATCCAGGCCATTATATTATTTATCCAAATAAACTCAAATGACAGTTCAACACCTTGATCAATTTATTCCCAAATGGAACAGTTTAGAGGTCAATAAGCACCTCTAAGTTACCCCAAGAACTCATTCAGTTGGTTGAATACTTATGAGGCCCACCAGATTACTCAAGCTTATGTAATAATATGCAGGGTACTATAATTTTCTCCAAGAAACAAAATTAAATATCATATATTTTCTACATCCTGAGTCATCTTTCATCTCCCCCCCCCATATTTCTTTTTAGTTATTCCCTTGTGAATTATGGTCACTTTTATGGACAAAGTCTGTGTGTATGCGTAGGTGTGTGCTCTTTCTGTTCGTGTAAGTCATGGGAAGTGGTGATGTTAGTGGAGAAATAAATTTTGACTTTTGTTTTCAGATTGATCCTAAATAATATTGGTGAAACCCTATCTTTGCAAATGAAGTGATTCAGATTCTTAATTTGTTTTTGAAATTCAAATCCAACAAAATAATAAATACAGTAATAACAACTATAATAATTTATATTAATTATATCATTAACATAATATTAATAAATAACTCAAAAATTAACTGGTGACTATAAAACACTTGTTTTAGTAACAGCTCACAAACTTTAAACATGCTGAGTTATCTTTATTACACAGCTTAATAAAATGCTGCTGAAACCATAGGATATGGTAATCTCTATTATGGTTTATTGCACAGGAAACACCAGAGGAGATAGACTTAAAATAAATGCCTATGTGAAGCATAAAATACTGATAAACAAATGACTAAGTGACTTAGATTTAAACCATTTTTAGAATGTTTTGAAACTTTTTCACTGGAAATCAAGGACTGAATAAAAACAAATGAAGAAAACAAAAGTTACATCAAGACATCTTGGAATAAAAATATTACTAACTTTGTTCACGCACCATTGCTCAGATGGTAAATAGAAACCTGCAGCCCTTGGCTATATTTTACTTTTCTAAAAATTTAAAACACCTGAAGGCAAAGCATTTTGAATTAAGAACCATGTGGTATGAGCAAGAGATATTGTAAAGTAGAAAATAAGCAACAGAGTTTATAGTGAAGTGAGGAAACCCAGCAAAGAATAAAAAATCTGAAGGCTGCACTATCTTAATAAATTGAAAGTGTTTCAATTTACTGTATTAGAAGATGGACTGTAAGTGTGGAAATTGATACGTAGCTTATATATAGGAAATGGTGAAACAACAGATAATTAGCATGTAACAATTTGTTTCCAGGAATAGTTTATAATGCTAGGTTCTCTAACCAGAGCTATATTTTACAGTAAGTGGTAAGAAAGGTGCAAAGATTAAAAAAAGAAAGAAAGAAAAAAAAAAAAGAAAGGGGAAGGGTTTATAATTAATGGGGGGTGGGGGTGGGGAGGGACTATCCAGGTTGCAATTATCTCAGAAACACCTTTCTTGCTTAAAGTTGGAAACTTATATACAACTTGGGGGGGGGGGCAGAAACAAGACCACTAATAATATTGCTGACTATAAAAACTCTGAAGTGTCTGATATTTAATTTTACTTGCTAGTTTACAAGATATATTGCCATGATTTCATGAATGTTAGGAGAAGACATGAGACTCTTGGGTTAGAGACAAAAATGAGTTCCTGCTCACTTTGTTTGTAGTAGCCAGAGTACCAATGTTTTCTTGAACCTATTTTGCAAGCTCCAATTCGTTTAAGAAAACAAGAGGGCCAGGTTCTGAGTGCACACACGGCATGTTTACATCACAGCTGAGGGATCCCAAACTAAAGGCAACCCAATCTTTATACTGAGCTTCCAGCACACCTGCTAAAACTTTGCTCCAGAAAAAGATGTTATCTTTATTTTATGGACAGTAAATATATCTTTCTCATTACCATGAGAGAGACACTATCTTTCTTCTTTTAAAAATTTTATTATTTGAGAGAGAAAGAGAGCATGAGTAGGGGGTAGGGGCAGAGGAGGGGAGGGAGAGAGAGAGAGAGAGAGAGAGAGAGAGAGAGAAGCTGACTTCCTGCTGAGCATGGAGCAAGAATCTGGGATTTATCTCAGGGTCTGAGATCATGACCTGAGCGGAAGTCAGATGCTTAACCAACTGAATCACCCAGATACCCCCACTTCCTTTCTCATCACTCTGTGAACATCCTTGAAAAATAGACTGGAAGACAACTGCCAGTGCCTTTGCTCACAAGACATGTAGAAACCTGAGATCTCTAGATAATTGTCTCCGAGTAGGAATATTTCACTACTTGTCTAGCAGTGTTATAAGACTTTTTGTTTCCATTAACTGATTTTATTCTCAGAACAACTCTATGAGGTGAGGAATCTCATTCTCATTTTAGTGAAGAGGAAAATGAGAAATCGAGAGGTAAAGAATTATCAGCTAGTATGCAGCAATCTGACTTAAAAGCTAAACTTCTAATTCCTAAACCATCTTGCTATGGAAATGTTGTTGAAAGGAGCTTTGGGTAAATTCATACATGTATCTCTATATATGTATACACACATGTACACACATATGTGTATATATATGTATATATATGCATACATACATATATGGTGTATACATAGCATAAAGTACTAAGAAAATACACATCAGGAGAAAATCACCTTTTCCATATTTTTGGTGTGACAGATACATGAGTAAGAAAAAGCCATTAGGGGATATTCATGTGCCCTAAAAAAATGGACCAGCTATAAAATGCAAGGTTGAAAATTAAAAAAAAAATAGGAACTTGGATTGAAACATAGAGAAAGAGACATTTCAATACATAATATATAACCAGGAAGAAGAAGAAGAAAAACCAGAAGAAGAAGAAGAGGAAGAAGAAAATGGAGAAGGAGAAAACAGGTGGAGACCAATTAAGTTGTCATTGTTTACCAGTTCCTACTAAGGAAATTGTAGGAGTTATTATAAAAATACAATGTACTGTGGCAGTGTATTTGTTATATTTTGGTCTACATTTACATTCAAATTAAATGTTTAATCAGTTGGACTTTATGTTTCATAGAACGGCTTCAAAATTCTCAGCCAGTCCTTTTGCTATATTTTAATCATTTAACAAAGAATCATTTAATTCTTAATGGTGCTAGCCAGTGTTCTAGATGCTGGGGTATAGTGGGGAATAAAATACAGTCTTCATTTTTATTGAGTTTACATTTTAAGACAGACAATAAACAGATCACCAGATATGGAATATATTTTCAAATAATTTAAGCCTTTAAAAAAATACACTAGGATAAGGGAAAAAACCACGAATAACTTTAAAATAACTTTAAATGGGGTATTCATGCAAAGCCCTTATGAGAAAGTGCTCTGGGCAATAATATGGATAAAATGTCTTTCTAACATACTCATCTAATGAATTGGTTTAGGTAATGTCAGGGAGAAATGCCTATTTTCGTGGGACACACAATCACTTCTATAAGATTGTGTTGGATTTGTTTTTTTCCTTAGAAACAGTGACAATATAGACTATTGTACTCAATATAGGAGATTGTGATTTTAATTAGAAATTTTTCCAGGTGCCTTGACTTTTGTGATTTGTCTTTGGTTGACAGGGTTTTTTTTGTTCCAAGCCATAAATCCCACTTATGCATCCTCTGAGTTGCCATATCACTGCACACAAAGGCAATCCTTAGAGCTTTCTTCCTTTTGTGCATGGTCAGAAATGAGTATCTCTTTATCTATAATGTAGTCTGTATGCTCTGGGGATTCCTGCTTCCCAACTTCCATGTAATCTTCATGAAACTTGTTAGCTCTTATTAAATGATCCAGAATACTAAAAATGGTCTCCTGACATGTATCTCTTGATATGTATATAACCTAGCAGCCTTTGGGAGGGATTGAATTCACTTTCAGTTAGGTTCCCAAAATAGCTGAGAAGACAGAGGAAGACATCAGGGGTCCCTCAAAGGACACTGTGGTAATTTTGACGGAGTAAGCCAGGTTCATTAAAAGTGCTTAGAATTTAAGAGGACTAAACAGGTATGGAGCTGGTCTGATCCTCCCTTGGACCCAGTCGCTATAGAGAAGTGGCATGATTTATTTTTAAACAACACTAGTCATTCCCTAACATGACTATAGATTTGTTTGTTTATTGTCTATTTCATCCTCAGGGCAAGAACTTTATCTTGTTTATTACTGTATCTCCCAGATCTATCAGAACTATATGTTTTGATGTCTGTATGTGCTTTGATGTCTATAAAGTAGACATTCAATAAATATTTGCTAGATAAATGATTTAATTCCATAAACTTTCCATATTCAAATATCTGAATAATTTTTAATCATAATATTCAAATTGCTTCTCTATTTTTTGTGATGATACAAAAAATAAGAGTTGCAAAGCTGTGAAAGTTAATGCTAGTCCTGCTTTACTATTTTATTTACTCAAATAGATTGGAATTATGGAAGAAAGGAAAGGAAAGGGGAGGGAGGGGAGGGAAAGAGAGAGGAGGAGAAGAAGGGAGGAAGGAAGAAGAGAAAGAGAGAAAGAGAGAGGCAGGAGGGACAGAAGGAGGGAAAAGCACAACATAAAAGGAGTTGCTCAGTAACACATCCACCAGCTTTAAAAAATGAAATAAGTAAAATACAAATGAAATGACTACTGGTACAGTTTTGAAATTGGAAAGTATGTCACAGTGCATTATGATTAAATAGTTTAAGAAAGTGGGTATATATGGGGCACCTGGGTGGCTCCGTGAGTTAAAGCTTCTGCCTTCGGCTAAGGTCATGATCCCAGGGTCCTGGGATCCAGCCCCACATCGGGCTCTCTGCTCAGAGGGGAGCCTGCTTCCTCCTCTCTCTGCCTGCCTCTCTGCCTACTTGTGATCTCTGTCAAATAAATAAATAAAATCTTTTTTTAAAAATGTGGGCATATAAACCATTTTTTTTTCAAATGCTGGTTGATAATATTACCTACTTTTATCTATGACTCTCCTGGTTTCCTATCAAATTCTGACAAGCTGGGTACCATTACTTCAATGGGCTAGATATAAAGGAGCCTGGTTATAATATTGACTTTGCATGCAAATTTGGTTTTGAATCTCAACTCTGACACTCTGACTGGTGACCTTGGACAAGAAATTTAACTTCTGTAAACCTAATATTCCATAGTTTTAAAATAACCCTAGCAATAAGCGAACTCAGAGTCTTGTTGTGAATACTAAATGTGACAAATCATATAATGCTCAACTGGTTACTACCCTAGTTAGCAATAATTAGCATTTATTGTTGTTATAGTGAACGTTCTAGACAGATACATATCAAAAATTTATTGTAGAATGAATAAAATGTTTCTTCATTGGTGTTAAAATCTCTGCAAGAACTCTAGGGCCTATGGAACAGTAGATTGGGGGGACATTAACATTTAGGAACCCATGTTACCACTCCCTTGTCTTAATAACTTGATTGTGCATTAATATCAAGTCCTAAGTCAAATCTAAGGGTTATCAAATGTAAGTGCAGGGGAAAGGAGTTGACATGCTTTATGCCCTTCCTATGTATCAGACCCCATTCAAGGTACATGATAAGTGCTACCACGACTTATTTCTCATATCGACTCATTTGCCCTGTTTTTCAGAGATGAAAAATATGACTCAAAGTGATAAATCAACTAGCCCAAGATTATGCATATAGTCAATGGAGGATTTGGGATTTGAAACTAGAGACATCTAGCTCAGAAACATTCTCTTTACACTCTGACACTCTTTACACTACTGACTTCTATGCCTTGGATTCAGTGGATTTTACTCTAATTCTGAAACATCTGTCTCAGGGATGAGAAATCAAGTGGAACTGATTGTTTGATACCCAGATAGCAGCAAAATACATATTGTGAAATGCAGATGTGATTCAAATTCCCAAAGTATTTGTTTTTTACCCAAGTAAATTTATTTATTTTTAATATCTTATTTTAAGAGCTTGTATTTATTTTCATAGCAAAGCCTTAATTTATGACCTCTACAGAGGAGTATCAGATATCTGTGACATTCTTCAAGGCTAAGGAGGATGTCTTCCAGGCATTGCTTAGTGGACTGGGAATAATGCAATAACATCCCAAAGCCAGAGAATTATCCTTGTAGTGTTTTTAAAATGACTTGTGGACTCAAAACAATGGCCTCTTACACCTACCCTTTTAAAATCAAATCATGCACATGTTATGACTGTGCATAAATGAAAAACTCTGAGGCAGCTTAAAGATGTAATGAATTTGCTAATTACATATTGGGATATCTCAGAACTCAAGCGCAGGAATGAAACCAGACCTCAACCAGAAGGATTCAGTTAGTATATGAAAAGTACTCAGAAATCGGAAATTCACTTAAAAAAAAAATCTCTGCTTCTGTGATATTGTGGAATAGCCTTCTCGGTTTCTGTATTCACTTTGTGAAATATGGCTATATAAAGCATCTAAGCATATCTTACATTTTGGAACACAATGTCTAGGCACTCACTTAATTTCTCTGAATTCTAATTCCAGATTACTGGGAAAGAAAATCTGAGCAGTCTACTCTAGATCGAGAAGTCAGTCATAACACGATTTAAGTCTCATTTTTGGGGGGCGGGGGAGCTCTCGTCGTAGGAGAGATGGCCCTTTCAATGGGAAACAGCTATCTAACTTCTATACAGCATGTATGCATATCAGATATCTTACATATAAATTCAGACAACTCACTACCCATGTATAAACTTAGATTTTAAAAAAATTATAAAAAACACCAAAACCTATTGTAGATAACAAAATACGCTTCTAGCCCTAGCCATTTTTCTCCTAGTGGGTGTGTGTGTATGTGTGTGCATGTTAATGGTATGGAAATCATTTTGCCTCATTTTGTAAAAGTGGAGTATGTTACCTTAAACAGCAGCTGGATCATTTTCTGTATGTAAACATAGAGTCAGTTTACTGAAGTAATGAGAATTTGGGCTAGACAAGGGAAAAGAGAGGTAAAGAATATGTCCAGGAAGATATATTGTGTATAATCACTTGAGCTTTCCTGGCAGATGGGGGCTCAATAAACAATAATGCTTTAATAATATTTGCACCTTGTGCAATTCTACTTTGGTTCCATCTTGCCTTTCCCTCTGCTGTGGTTAGCACATATCTGCCTTTGCAATGTAAAGTCAAAGGTGTCGGCTATAGTGAAAAGGAGACTGTGGTGTAGATGTCTCTCTATTAAGAACCAAGCAATGACATCTACGCTTTTATGTATGCTCGCTGACAGGCATTTATGATAATGACTTGCAAAGTTTGCTGACCCTGGTTTAACTCGATCTGTTCATTTCTGATTCATCCATTCCCATTAGAGTGCTTGTTTATGGATACAAATATTCCTGTTAAAGAACACTAAAATTTTGTTTTTGAAAAATAAAGCCCTAACAAAAGCTAGATAGTTTTTAAGCTGATAGGCTTTTGTTTTCTTATGTAATGATTTTGTAAGCCTTAAAATCTAGATACTAAGTTACCAAAAATCAAGTATTTTTCAGTTTAAAAAGCAACAAGTCATGCTTTTTAATGGTACACCTATCGTTGGAGCAAAACTAATTTTGTGGGGGAGAATGCTCTTAACTTATTCAAGTGATTAATTTTTCTGACCCATGTTAGGGCCAATTTAATGTTAAAACCTGTTTAACTATTAGGGCCTGCTTAGCCAGAGTGACTCCATATTGCCTAGGTAGCCATATTGTTGTTTACATCCACGGACTTCACTCCGGGAATAAATGCCCAGTAGTTCCTGGTATTGGTTCCGGGTATCGATTCCGGGACTCAATTCCGGGAATAAACGCCTTATCAATAGAAACCACGTACCTTGGGTTGGCAGTTATGCTCTATAAAACCAGCGTGTGAGATCTGGAGGGGGTCGCTCTTTTCAGAGGCATCCCTGGCCAGTCAGTCTGACTTCTAACTCTTGGCATAGAATAAAGCTTTGCATAACTTTCACTTTGTCTCAGTCTCTTTCCTTTGATAACAGACCCCAACAACCTATAGATTCATATTAATAAGAAATAGAGTTTATAACTTTGCTAAACAAAGATTATATTTCTTATTTATTTTTTTAGTTCTAAAGAAATATATGTACCTAAATATATTCAGGAAAAGATTGAAGTGAGGATTTATATAATTTACAGTAGAAATTCAGAAAAATATAATGGTTATGGTTTAGGCCTTCACTTAGCTCTACTTTGCACTATAAGTTATTTAAATTTCTTGGCATCGTTTTAACTGAAGAATGACAAATAGTTTTGGCAGAACTTATTTAGTACGTAACTGACAAAAATTAAGTATATTATATACTTATTATTGTTAATAGCATTAGTAATGGTGACAGTAATAATGTAAAATTAGAGTATTAACTAATGAGTAGTGATAAATTAATATTACCAGTAATGAACTAAAAAGAAAGTGATGATGAATTTTAGAAATAGAGTAATTGATACTATTGCAGTAAATACATTAATTTCTAAATACATCTCATTGCCCAACTCCCATCTCCAAATTATGCAATGAATATGACTAGAATCTGAAATAAGAACATTTATCTTTTGTTAATAAAAATGCTTATGGTTTGAAAAAATACGCAAACAAAAACATCACCTTTAGAACACAGTACATTGAGAAGTCCTAAAGAATTAATGAAATTAACTTAGAAAGAGTGAGAATAATAGAAGAAATTTGGTCTTATATAAACCTAGAGATTTCGGAAAATAAAAATCTTAATATTTCAAGTTAAACATAAGAAAACACTACTTTAAAATTGGTTTTTATACCTGGAAGAGATTTAAGAATCACCTAAAAAATTATGTCTTATAAAATGTTGAAAGAAGAAAGTAAAGAGAACAGAGAATGCCATTCCTTAGAAGAAGGATAAAGATGAACTGATTTTTGTTTTTTCCTGTTGGACACATAAGTAAGAACATGAACTGTAAATAACTAAGACCTAAGTGAAATGGAGATAACTGATTTACCTGATGAGTTCAAAATAATTGTTTTAAAAATGCTCACCAAGGTTAGAAAACAATTTGAGAATTTCAACAAACAGAAAATACAAGAAAATAGCAAACAGAAAACACAGAGCTGAAGAATACAATAACTGAAGTGAAATTCAATAGAGAGCTTCAGGCACCCTAAATGAAGTAGAAGAAGGATCTGCGAAATCAGAGACAGGGCAGTGGCATTCATCCAATCAGAGGAGCAAAAAGAAAAAAAATAGTTAAAATAGCTTAGGGCAAATATTAACATACCTGAATGGAGAAGTAGATAGCAGTAAATAAATGTTAAGAAATTCAATACCCCACTTTTAACAATGGGTATATCATCCAGAAAGAAAATCAGTAAGGAAATATTGTATTAATTGCATGTTCGACCCAATGCCAATGGACATAACAGGTGTTTACAGATTATCCATCCAACAGCAACAATATACATTCTTCTTAGAGCCTATGGGACACTCTAAAGTATAAAACATATGTTAGGCACAAAAAAAGTATTAACAATTGTAAGAATATTAAAATCATATAAAGCATCTTTTTTCTATCACAATGGTGTGAAATTAGACATCAATTACAAGAAGAAAATTGGAAAATTCACAAGTAAGTGGAGATGACACAACATACAACTGATCAACTACTGGACCAAAGAAGAAATCAAAAGAGAAATTTTTTTAAAATCTTGAGAAAAAAGAAAATAGAAATGCAACATATCGAATCTTATAAGATGGGAAAAAAGCAGTACTTAGAGGGAAGTTCATAGCAATAAATGCCTACATTAAGGAAAAAAAAAAAGTTTTTGTGGCGCTTAGGTGGCTCAGTGGGTTAAAGTCTCTCTGCCTTCGGCTCAGGTCATGATCCCAGGGTCCTGGGATCCAGCCCCAAGTCATTGGGCTCTTTGCTTAGTGGGGAGCCTGCTTCCTCATCTCTCTGCCTGCCTCTCTTGCCAACTTGTGATCTCTGTCTGTCAAATAAATAAAATCTTTAAAAGAAAAACAAAGAGTTCTCAAATAATCTAACTTGAACCTGAAAGAACTAGAAAAAGAAGAGCAAACTAAGTCAATTTTAGTAGAAGGAAGGAAATAACAAAGATCAGAGTGGAAATAAATGAAATAGAGACTAAAAAGGTGATAGAAAAGGACAAAAAATATCAATGAAGAATTGCTTTTTGAAAATATAAACAAAATTAACATTCAGTAATACTCACAAAGGAAAAAAATGGAATCAAAATCGGAAATGAAAAAGGAGACATTATAACTGACATCACGGAAATACAATGTATTGTAAAAGACTACTATGAATAATTATACACCAACAAACTAGATAGCCTGAAAAAAACAGAAAAATTCCTAGAAACATACAACCTACCAAGACAGAATTATGAGGAAATAGAAAATATGATCAAAATCTTCCAACAAAATTCCAGGACCAGATGGCTTCACCGGTTAATTCTTCCAAACACTTAAAGAACAATTCATATCAATCCTGTTTGAGAAACAGGAAGGACCTCATTTTATGAGGCCAACATTACCTCCAATAGGAAAGCCAGACAAGGATATTACAAGAAAAGAAAATTATAGGCCAATATTCCTAATGAACATAGAGGCAAAAATCCTCAACAAAATATCAACAAATCAAACTCAGCAATTAAAAGGATCAATAAGAGAATCAATTAAAACTTTAAAAGTAAATGTTCTCAGCAATCTCGTCATGCAGGGAACAAATCTCAACACAGTAAAGGCCATATATGGCAAGCCCAGAGATAATATCATCATTTTAAAGCTTTTCCTCTAACTACAGGAATGAGATGATGTGCTCACTCTTGCAGCTGTCATTCAACAGAGTACTAGAGGATCTAGCCAGTATAATTAGGCAAGGAAAACAAAAGACATCAAAATCATAAAAGAAGGCATAAAACTGTCTCTACTCATAGATGACATGATATTATATATAGAAAACCCTAAAGTTGCCACCAAAAAAACTATGACTAATAAATAAATTCAGCAGTTACAGGATATGAAATCAATATACAAAAATTATTTTCATTTCTAAAATTAATAACAAGCTATCAAAGGAATTAAGAAAATTATCCAATAAAATACCTAGGGATAAATTTAACCAAGCAGATAAAAGATCTATTCTCTGAAAACTGGAAGAATTTATGAAAGAAATTTAAAAAGATACAAATAAATAGAGGGATATTCAGTCCTCATGGGTTGGAAGAATTAATATTGTTAAAATGGCCATACTACCAAAAGTTATCTACAGATTCAATGCAATCCCTATCCAAATTGTAATGGTATTTCTTACAGAAATAGAACAATTCTAAAATTTTTATGGAACCAGAAATTGCCAAAGCAATCCTGAGAAAGAACAAATCCTATAGGCATTACATACATTGATGTCCAACTACATTACAAAACTGTGGTAATCAAAACAGTATGTTATTGGCATAAGAACTTACATATGCATAAGTGGAACATAATAGACAGCCCCAAAATAAACCCATACATATATGGTCAATTAAATTATGACAAAGGAACTAGGAATATATAATGGGAGAAAGGATAGTCTCATCAGTAAATGGTATTGGCAAAACTGGAGAGACACATGCCAAAGAACAATACTGGACACCTATCTTAAACCACACACAAAAATCAACTCAAAATGCACTGAAGACTTGAACATAAGACCTGAAACCATAAAGCTCCTAGAAGAAAACACGGGTGGGGGTATGCTCCTTGACATCAGTCTTAGCAATGATTTTTTGGAATTGACAGGAAAGCAAAGACAACAAAAGTAAAAATACACAACTGGGACTTTATCAAACTAAAACCAGATTTTAGAGACCTTTTCTTATGGTTGTAAAAACCAGTAAACCTATAACTCTCAAATATGTGTTTGTCCCCAGAGGAAGATCTTTTGAGAAAGTACTTAATTAACATAGAGAACACAGGGCAGAGTGACACATAGACAAATCCTGAGAACATCGCTCGAATGTTCCTTCTAACCTGTAATTTAAGGAGCTTACAAGTTCTTTCTTTTTAGCTTTAAGTGGACTGAATTAAGGTTTTGTTATTTGCAACTAAGAATTCTGATGTAACTTTACCAGTTATCTGCTGCTGAGATGGAAGTATGAAGAAACCCCTTTATGTTTTCTTTTCTCTAGTCTTGTGCATCTAATTTGTTCTGCAGTCATGTAGAACTACCTACCCTTGATTTTTTTCCTTTTTTTTTGGGAAATAGATATGACTTCAGAGAGAAAATATAGACACTGGCTAGCTAAATAATCAAGAAGAGCTCAGTATAAAACTTTATATAGTCATGACAACTTTATTGACTATGTACATTGCACAGGGCATGGTTTTAGACATTTCACACTCACCAGTACTTTCCTTTAAGGATCCTGATAAACTCTACAAGGTTTGTATTAATTGAGTAAATACTGGGATTCTAGAGGAAGAATTTGAAATTCACAGAGATTAAATAATATTGGCAACTCTGCATACTTAGTAAATCACAAGGTCAAGATTTAAACCAGGTCAGTCTGATTCCAAAATCAGGAATGTTTTAAGCTCCATTAGGTTCTATTACTAATGGGAGAAAGTCATAATTGCTTAGAAATGATGACACTTTATGAGAAGTATTTAAAACTGCACAGATATTTCACAGATAATACTGAGATTTAGCCCAGATGTAGAACAGGGCAGTTTTCCTCTGCTGTTTACACTGAGTATTCAATAGAGGTCTGGCTGTGAATATGCTTTAAATTGTTTCTCATTAAAATAATATTTGGCATATCTATATCTGCATAACAATTTTAGGTGAACTATATACCATATGGGGACTAACTTCACAATTCAGAACAGGGTAATTTAATACTTGCTAAATAGAATTTGTCCGTGCTAGGATTTTTTACAAAGAGCATTCCTAAATTCAGTGAAACTAAAATATCTCCATTCTGTACTTGTGTTATACTGAATATGATAAATAAGAATAAATATGATAAATAAGAGTAAAGATAGGTGTTTCTATTTCAGCAGTGACTCCTGCAAAGAAAGCATATCAATCACAAATAATTAAGTTGTCAGTTCCTAATTTAGAAAGAATATTCCACTGTAAGCCAGCAAATGTAAATATCAAAATAAAGAAAATTTTGGAAAACAAAACATAATGAGAGTGTCCTCTATTTCTGTTGTCACTATTTATTTTATATATGTAACAAGTAGATCATTTATTAGCTACAAGAGCTCACGTGTTTCAAGCAAACCATTTTACTGGATTTGGGCTGGACTTGTGCACTTACCTGAATAGGTTTATGACTTCCCTCCTGGTTCAAATATAAAATTGATCCTTGAAGGAAAATTTATAGTTAATCTTGGTTATGTCCTTGAGCTGTCTTCTAGTACACAGGAGTGAACCAAGCAAATGAAAGTCACATGTACCTGTCTAAAATTTGACATGATATTTGTTGGACTACTCAGATTTATGGAATAACTTCCACTGGCTTAACCTTATTCAGTTTAGAGCTTTTAGATAAAGCATTTGCTCCACATAAGATTAGTAATTAGCTTACACATCACTATTTTCTGTCACCCCCACAAAAAACAACCACAGAAAGAAGCTATATTAAAGATCCTCTTAAGAATACCTGATATAAAGTTAGAGGATTAAAATTTTTTTTCAAAGGTCAGTTTTTATTTGTTTATTTTTGGGTAAGTTATTGTTAAAGGAAGGCAAGGCAAATGTTTATTTTTCTGTATGAGGAAAATAATACAATCTTGCCTAGTGTGTTGTAATCTATTATCTTGAAAGAGGCAAGATGGGAGATATGCAGACATCACTAAAATATTGTAAAGACTTCTCTATAAAATGAATATTTATTCATGGGCATCTTAAAAATGTCAGTATAAATTATTGAATCTTTGTATTGCATTTGGCTGCTTAGAAAAATAGGATTAAAGGCAAGTGGAAGGCAATTTATGGAGGGCTGAAGATTGGCCATTTCTTGAGAGCAAAATAACCCAAATCTTGAATGATCTTGATGGAGAAGAGAAATTTAAGCAGAACTGAAAGGACAAAATGGAGACTTTTGTGAGAGCCATTGGAAATTGTGATGTCTTATTACTTCTCACAACTGCTTTTCCCCTTCAAAGAGAAGGAAATGACCTGGAGATCATATGATAAGGGTGATATGATGGAGATTAGGCCTAACTGAATTCTGTATACAACTTTTCAATATTGGGAAACAGAGGCTGAGCATGTCTGGGTGTTGCACGTGATTTCTTTCAGAATCAATGGCAACAAGAAGAGATAATAAATTCTGAGCTTATCTTCTATGTGGTATAAAAATACACTGACACTGCAGGGGAACATGAAAGGACAAGGACCATGAATCCAGTATTTTCCAACTGGTTTCTTCCCGTGGGTTTTAATTTTTTCCCCAAATTGTTAAGAATTCAGCCACCAAGACAAAGACCTTTTTAGTCTTCATAAATTGCATTTCAGTTGGTTAATCACAAACAGAATTGGAAAGGGGAAAAAAAAAACAACAACACTATGATCTTTCTCTTTCAGAGTATCTGGCATTGATTTATTGATGTGTTAGAAAGAAAAGTATCCCATAGTTACTGTATGACACTTCCTGGGACAACATTTTTATGACAAAAACTCAACTGGTGGGTATATAAAAAATAATGATGAGAGAAATCTGTGCATGGTATAAAGATGTAAGTGTCTTCATAAATCTATGAGAAGTATAAGTATCTTTGAACAGTAATCAAGGAAGCAATGTACTCTCAAAATGAGCATATAAATAAGGTCTTGTACTTATAGTTCTAAATCTGAGCTTGATAATCTTTAGAATGAAGCTGTTTGCACCTTGAAATTTTTATAGTTATACCTTCATGAGTACAAACACTCATTTTTGTATTTTATTCAGGAGACTCTTACTGAACACCAACTATATATAAGGAAATGCGAAAGATTTAAAAAACTGTCTTAATCCCTGCTGTCAAAAATTTTAGTAGCATAGAAGGAGAAATAATATGTGTACTCAAGTCATTACAGCAAAAAGGCATTGCATCTTAAGTGCATAAATATTAAAGTGCTATAAGTTTAGTTCTGTGATTCTTAAGAGTGTACACTAGAATTCAGGAGGTTATGGGTAAAACCCAGGCATGTGCATTTTATTTATTTACTTATTTTTTAAAAGATTTTATTTATTTATTTGACAGAGAGAGATTACATGTAGGCAGAGAGGCAGGCAGAGAGAGAGAGGAGGAAGCAGGCTCCCCGCTGAACAGAGAGCCAGATGTGGGACTCGATCCCAGGACCCTGAGATCATGACCTGAGCCGAAGGCAGCGGCTTAACCCACTGAGCCACCCAGTCGCCTGAGGCATGTGCATTTTAAAACAAACAAACAAACAAACAAACAAACAACCTTTCTTCTCTGCCTGACCTTAAAATATAGTCATTCTTCTTAACTCTTACCTGGGCTTCCTTTTCTTCTCACTGTATGAGTAGTATTATACTTTCAAAAGTTTTGCATTGTGAGGAAGTGCACATAAATGTGTGAAGAGGCAGTATAAAATTAATACAAAGTGATACAGCTTAGAGAGATCATTCAAATTCAGTTTCAAACAATCACATTCAGATTTATAAAAGACATTCTTTGTTCAAGCAGAGTAAGCCTGTTGACATTTGGCCCAGAGCTCAAGAGTTGTGATTTTATATTTTCTTTAAACATGACATTCTCTCCCCACTATTTTGATTGACATCTATTTTCTAATTCTAATATAACAATGATTATTCAATACATAGTTATGGATACCTATGTATTAAGTTCTATACAAGACGCCAAACATCAGACAAGTCAAGACCAATATGATCCCTGCACTTTTGGAGCTTGAGACCTAGCAATAAAGTAAGTGATTACACATGAATGACACTTTGGGGTTGAGGATGAGGATTAACGTTCTAGTCACAGACATTCATGTGGAGGAATCATGTGCGGAGTGAAAGAGCTTGGGTCTTCTCAAAACTGTATGGAAGTCTGAGTTTATTTTTAAATGAGAATGAGAAGGAGACTTGGAATGAGAATAAGGTGGAGTGTCAGGAACTACATTTTTCAAGGTGCTGTGGAAAGCCATTGAATGTATAACCACTACTCTGTGCTCTGTGGGAGAGCCTTCCTTGCCTACTATTAATAGCTTGGGTTTCAAGTAATAACACTGCCTGATTTTCAGGTATTGACAACATGAGATATTTAAAAACTTCATTCTTATCCTCAGTTGAGTCCTCTTTTCCTGGAGAAGTTAGGCTGTTTGAGGTAATCTGAGGGCCTATAGTCAAAAGCAGTGAGATAAGCAGAATTCCAAGATGACCCCTCAAGGTACCCAGTTCCTGAATGTTCACTAAAACAATTTAATCTAGATCCTGCTATGAAGGGATTTTTCAGATCTAATTTAAGTCCCAACTCAGGAGACTTTAATATAGGGAGATTATCTGTGTGGGTCTGACTTAATCAGTAACCTTTTCAAAACAGAGAGTTTTCTTTGGCGGGTTACAGAAGAGAAATCAGAGGTTTGAGGCATGGGGTGGGTCAGCACTCAATGTGCCTTCAGTGGCTTGAAGATAAAAGAGAGCATATGAAAAAGACTTCAGAGTAGTCTCTAGGAGTTAGAAGCAACCTCCAGTTAATAGCTAGCAAGGAAACTGGGGCCTCAGACTTACAACCACAAAGGAATGAAGTCTTGTATCAAAAATGAGCTATTTTCCCCCAGAACCCCCAGAAAACTCAGTTCTGCCGATATCCTTATTTCCCCTTGTGATACATTAACGAGAGAATAAAGCTATTCCATATCAGACTTTTGACCCACAACACTATATTTTCCCTTAAGCTATTAAGTTTGTGATAATTTGTTATAGGGCAATAGAAAACAGGAAGCATGGTCTTGTTTCACCTGGGTCTTTCTATCCTCCTCTTCCTGTGAGTAAGGCTTCTCTAGGTATTAGGCAGGGGATAAAGGTGGGTAGGAGTCTTGAAATGAAAGATAAGGTGGTTTTTTTTTTTTTTAAAGATTTTATTTATTTATTTATTTGACAGAGAGAGATCACAAGTAGGCAGAGAGGCAGGCAGAGAGAGAGAGAGGAGGAAGCAGGCTCCCCGCTGAGCAGAGAGCCCAATGTGGGACTCCATCCCAGGACCCTGAGATCATGACCTGAGCTGAAGGCAGCGGCTTAACCCACTGAGCCACTCAGGCGCCCAAGATAAGGTGTTTTTAAATGACCCAAGTCAAGCTGCCTTTCTAGATTCATGTGAAAACAAACTGTTCTTCTTCTGCAAAATGGTTATTACAGCTTGAAAGATGAAATATCCTGCCTTCTGACTTCTCTGGGTGAGAAGCAGGTATCATTTTCTGTGATCATGAATGCTACAAATTCCTGAGGACACATGCCAGTTTTTCCCAAGAACTTTCATACTGTTCTATACTCCCAGCATCCCAATGGAAATAAAGCAAAGGCTACCTTTCCTTGTCAGAGGCATTTCTCTTTCTATGAGTGATTATTTTGGGTTTCCCTCATATTGTATATATGTATATATATGTATATATATGTATATGTATATGTATATATAATATATGTATATTACATATTATAAAATAAATATTTTCAGATGACTAGATGTGAGGAGTAGGAAAAAGGAAGAATTCTCAAGCTTCAGTTTCTCATTTGAGAAACGTGATGGGAACTCATAACATTTGGGAGGGGAATATAGTCAAAATATAGGAATATAGTCTAAAGGATGGATGAGAGTTCCCATTTGGTCACATCAAGTTAAAATTATTAAGAAAATATCTTAAATACCTGGGTGACTCAAACGGTGGAGCATCTGACTCTGAATTTTTGTCTCAGGTCATGATCTCATGGATGGTGAGATCCAACCCCATGTGGGGTTCCATGCTCAGCATGGAGTCTGCTTGAGATTCTCTCTTCCCTTCTCCTTCTGCCCTTCTCCCTACTTGAATATTTTTTCTCTAAATAAAATCTTTAAAAATCATTAAAAAATTAAAGAAAACATCTTAATTGCTATACCCCAACTCCTGCCTACCTCCTATTGCAATTACCCTCATTATCTTTCTGCTGTGTTCTAACTTCCTAGTTGAGAAAGTACAATAAATCTGGGGCGCCTGGATGGCTTAGTCATTTAAGCATTTGCTTTTGGCTCAGGTCATGGTCCCAAGGTCCTGGGATGGAGTCCCGCATTGAGCTCCCTGTTTGGTTGGAGTCTGCTTCTCTCTCTCTCTCCCTCCATCCCTCCTTATGCTTGTGCTCTTTATCCTTTTTTTTTTTTAAAGATTTTATTTATTTGACAGATCACAAGTAGGCAGAGAGGCAAGCAGAGAGAGAGAGAGGAAGGGAAGCAGGTTCCCCGCTGAGCAGAGAACCCGAGGCAGGGCTCAATCCCAGGACCCAGAGGCTTTAACCCACTGAGCCACCCAGGCTCCCCTTGTGCTCTTTATCTTACTTGTTCTCTCTCTCTCAAATAAATAAAATAAAATCTTAAAATAAAGAGTGTTAAAATTTTAAAAGGAAAACAGCCAAGTGATTGATTGTTCAGAAAAAGAAAAACAAAAAAAGCAGAGCAGAAACAAAAGAAATCACTTCTGTATCTAGCATAATCTTCATTTTCGTTTTGTACAGCTTTCAAAATCAATGGCAACAATACAAAATCCATCCTATTTCTGAAAGGGTTAGTAGGCAATTTGTGAATACCCACTGGTAGGTATGGGTAATCATCTCTAATTAGAATATATTAGACTGTACATCTTTTTAATTGCTATGTGTTTTCTGACTTCCTGGTCAACAAAGAAGAAATACTGATCTAACACCTAAAGAACACAATACATCACCATTGCCAGGGCAACATCACTGGGAATAAATCCCGAGACAGACTATCATAAGTGTTTTGTGATTTCCATGATAGCGAAACTAAAAGTAAAAAGTGATTCTCTGAGGTGGGCTATGAAAAACTGCAAAATGCTATCAAATATCTCTTCCAGTGTGCATTATTTTATTAATAATATGGTGTATTTAATGGGTTTTCTTCTATGGGGGTTTATTTTTTGTTTTGAACTGCAGTAAGATTAAGATGGAAAAACTGGTTTAAACCACATGGTCATAGTCACTTTTTTTTAAAAAAATTAAAAACAATTACAAGTAAAAGTACATTTTTGGAGGCTCCTGGGTGGCTCAGTAGATTAAGCCTCTGCATTTGGCTCAAGTCATGATCTCAGTGTCCTGGGATCGAGTCCTGCATCAGGCTCTCTGCTTGGCAGGGAGCCTGCTTCCTTCTCTCTTTCTTTCTCTGCCTACTTGTGATCTCTGTCTGTCAAATAAATAAATAAAATATTTTTTAAAAATACATCTTTTAAACCTAGTGCTAAATATTGCAATCTCTAACATTTATAGGGGGAATTTAAATTAGAATAATTTAAAGATGGAGGAAACAAAGGTACAGAAGGGCTAAATAAGTTGCTCGAGGTCACTGCACTAGTAAGTAGCAGAGCTGTAATTTAAACCCAGGCATTCTGTTTCCTGAACTACATTTTTAACCTCATGTTAAAACTGCCTCAACTGGATAATGCAAAAAAAACAAACATACACCTTCTGTATACAAAGCAGATATAGGATCATTTCGCTGTTGTCACAAAAATTTGTTCTCTCTTTTTGAAGTGTTCAGAGTGATTTGCATGTCACATTAGATAAATTTCCATGATTATATGTCTATCAATCTCTCTCCTTAGCAAGAAACATATAAACACATAGAGTTTGCATGCTTTAAAATTATATAAATGAGTATCTTTGATCATGATTTAATGATTGTAAATAATACTTATATAGCCATTTCCTTGGAGTTTTATTTCTTGATTAGATGCAATAAAAATCTTTGCAAATATTTTTGCTGAATAATTTCCGCTATGATAATTTAATGGGGCTGGGATAGCAATGAGAAGATGCAGTAATTTCCAATAGAATTTACTCTAATTTTTTTTAAAAAATTACATTATGTTTATAAGGACATCTAAGGCATAAATAATAGCCTATCTTAAGGTCATATATATGATAAATATTAAACAAATCTATTTCCCAAAATATTTACTAAATTTGAGGTAATGGTTTCCTTCTCCAAAACCCTTCTAAGTGTACAATGGTTTTCAGTGGGGTCCCTATTAGCACATTTGATGGGAAAACTCTTCATTCTGCACAGCTCTTGACATATATTGTAGGACATTTAGCATGTATGGCCCCAGGTCACTGCAAGCCAGAGCTAACTAAAACTGCCCCCACATTTGCAAATGACCCTGATGGAGAACAACCAAAGGAATTAGGGGAAAACCATTTCTACCAATTACCTATCCATTCTTCTTCTCCATTCACAACAGACGCATTTGAACACTCCACAGGTGGCACTTAAAAAAAATGCAGAAAGAGGTCTATTAGGCATCCTTGAGAAAAAACAAAGGGAAGAAAATGATAAAAAAAAATCCTGACGTGATGGATCTTCCTCATGACAGATGCAGCCGGACAGAGAGCATGATAATGGCCATGTGTGGACTGTGGTTTGATGGTTGTAGCATCCTTTTTTTTCCAGTAGTTTGTTCTTACAAGTGAATGTTATAGAAAGGGCAGATAGCCATGGAGCATCATCCAAGTGAACAAGTACGCAGCAAGGTCCCCACTCTTTGTCAAGACTTCAGGCTTATCATAGTCCTCTTTGCATGTCTCCTTGCATCACGTTGCTTTTGTACATAACAGTTAGTTGTCGGTCACAGGCTATTTCTTCGAGGGTTTGGGAGCTTAATTCTTATGACCCGATTTGCTTGATCATAATGAGAGCATAGAGAGTAGCACTCTGAGATATAAATTTTCATTTGTGTTTTGAGAAGTATAAAATTACCTCTAATTCAATGTCTTTTTAAAACTAAAACATTAAAATGTAATCTGTAGCTCAATAAACTAAACTTAAGCATATTCGGTGTGGTTCTCCATGTAACTTTCCTAACATGCAATCATCATGTAACAGAGCACTCAATGCATTTATCATCTACATAAGTTATATTAGTCATGGGCCAATATGTCAAATTTTCTTTTGTTATCTTGAACTGTTATTGGAATTTACTTAACATGTCATAGTAATTACTCATAGCAATCAGGAGCTGTGTTTTATTCTTCCCTGTGTTACCTACAGACCCTGGCACAAGGCCAGAAGTTAAAATATTCATTGTATATATTTTATTTGAAATATTTGTATTTCCCTTCAGCTTTTAGCCATGATATGCAAGAATTATCTTCTGTAAAATCTCTTCACTCTCTTGCACTCATCTACAGCCAATTATTAAGACATCTATGCTCTATGTCAATAAGATGAACAGCATTATGAATCACTAGCCAACTTCATTACTAGCTTTGGCATTGTCAGGTTTTTTTTTTTGTTTTTTTGTTTTTTTTTTTTTAACAAACTGTTAACAGATGAAGTAATAAGAGTATTAGAAAATACATTGCCTGTAGGAGCTGTTATTATTGAGGGCAAAGGGAAGGGAGTTTATACATTTCTCAGAAATATTAATAATTAAAGATTCCCTTAAATTAGAGTCACCTTGTAGCTGAAGCCACAACTTAAAAAAAATTTTTTGCCATGGTTTCTATTTGAAGCTGTATTGTGTAACTTAATTGTAAGTGCTATTACACTCTCTGCCTACCTCTCTGCCTACTTGTGATCTCTCTCTGTCAAATAAATAAATAAAATCTTAAAAAAAAAAGAACGAAAATGATGTCCTAAATTTAAAATAAATAAACAGGAATTTATATTGCTGGCTGTTAGGGCTTGCCTTAAGCACAATTGTGAACATACTAGAAAGGCCAATTGAAGATGTTTAAAATGTATTTATTGTGATGAGTTGACACATGGTCATTTTTTAATATATTAATTTAGCTACACTACTGATAATGATGATGTCAATAAAACTTTTTTGTTTGTCATATATAAATCACAACTAAATCTGAAACTGCATTAGAAACTGCTTACTTTAAAAACGGCATTATTAAAATACATGAGGGGGTATTTTTTGGTAGCATTGCCTTATTATTTTAATTTTTAAAGAACGAAAATTAGGCGGCGCCTGGGTGGCTCAGTGGGTTAAAGCCGCTGCCTTCGGCTCAGGTCATGATCCAGGGTTCTGGGATCGAGCCCCACATCAGGCTCTCTGCTCAGCAGGGAGCCTGCTTCCTCCTCTCTCTGCCTACCTCTCTGCCTACTTGTGATCTCTCTCTGTCAAATAAATAAATAAAATCTTAAAAAAAAAAGAACGAAAATGATGTCCTAAATTTAAAATAAATAAACAGGAATTTATATTGCTGGCTGTTAGGGCTTGCCTTAAGCACAATTGTGAACATACTAGAAAGGTCAAAAGGCACCAGCTGCCATTATGAGAATATATGCATTGGTTCTCCAATACTTCTGCTAAAAGTTTCTCTGCTTGGGATGGTCTCTGGTTGAAATGTTACTTTCTCAACTGATTTGCCATGTCATTATCAAAGCTACCATGTCTGTTTCATACCGCTGTCTTTCTTAAGAAACTAATATAATAAATGTTAGCTGATGGTTTCACTACATAAATCCATTACCCCATTCCAGGAAACATATTTACTCGTGGAAAGAAGGTTAGTGGAAATGTAACCGTTTGTTCTCCCTTTTCTGGCAGATTTTACGAACATCGAAGCAGCACACTCAATTTCCCTTCTAAAAGAAAGCAACCAGGAACAGGGTCCTTTTCACAGGTGGTCAGGTTTTTTGTCACCTGACAGGGTTACTGGGATACAATTACTAGACTGGGAGCCTGCACCCTAGCAAAGATAACCATTCCTAAACTGGCTTGGAAGAAGAATGTTGCTTAATAGTGTTGTCTCTAGAAAGTGACCAACTGATACAATTAGATCATATCACTTGGGGAATTTAAATATGGAGCAGAAAGAGGGAACCATAGTAAGAGATGATGGAAGGAAGGAGTAGCCACAGAAGCAGAAAAGAGGAAAGGAGGAAAAGGGATTTACTGTTGCCAAGTCCCTAAGTAGGGCTATTAGATGTTCTCTGTTCAAAGAAAAACAATCTGACTAGGTCACTAAAGCTGATAATTGATCAGTGCTCCAGAACTACTGCTGTATCCAGAAGGGCAAAGTGTACTGATTCAAATTTTCCTGTTATGACACTTTCTTGGGTGCCATTCTTTCCATGTAGCTTTAAAATAAAATCCCTTTTATGAGGTGACTTCTGCATCACTACTCCATTGTAATTTGTACAATTTCAGCTAATAATATTCTTTCAATTACTTCTTCCCCCATTCCATAGGTTTGATGGTACTATCTCCACGAATGCATAGAATTTTATACCAGAGCTCACAAGAGTCTAGCTGCATAACTGTGGTTGCCTCTACTCATTTTATCTTTTTGTTTTTAAGATTTTTTTTTTTTATTTATTTGACAGAGAGAGATCACAAGTAGGCAGAGAGGCAAACAGAGAGAGAGGAAGGAAAGCAGGCTCCCTGCTGAGCAGAGAGCCCAATGCGGGGCTTGATTCCAGGACCCCGGGATCATGACCTGAGCCGAAGGCAGAGGCTTAACCCACTGAGCCACCCAGGTGCCCCTCATTTTATGTTTAATTTATAGTTCCAAAGTCCTGGTACTTTGAACTGAGACTTGTGTTTGTTTGTTTTAACTTACTGTTAATTAACCTAGTGCACACTTATAGAAACATTGCTTCTATTAAATACTGCTCTTGTCTTTATTCTTGTTTCTGAATCTCCATTTGTATGAGTAATACTTAACGAATTCTTGAGGAATATAGAATGTGATTTTTACTTCCTTCAGAAGGAGAAATTGTCACCCATATCATTTTAGCACTCAGCTTAAGTGGGTACTGTACTTTTAAAAACTATTTATTTATTTATTTATTTTAGAAAGAGAGGGAGGGGGAGAGGGAGGGGCAGAGGGAGAGGGAGACAGAATCCTCAAGCAGACTCTCCATTCAATACAGAGCCCTGCCACGCAGGCTCAATGCCAGAAACCTTAGATCATGACCTGAGTTGAAATCAAGAGTTGGTGGCTTAACCAATTGAGTCACCCCATGTGTACCATACTTTCTGAGGGCCTTCTCTGACCTGAGGAATATACTGAGCCCCTCACATGGAATATGTGGAAGTATAGGAGGCAGAACATACCCAGGAGCAACTCTTAAAAAGTGATGAAGGAGAACTGACAAATAGACACACCATCTTCCTGGCCATCTATATCTATATCTATCTCTATCTATCCATATCATCTATAGCTGTATCTATAGTCATAGTGTCCCAGACATTCCCAGTGGGACTGAGTCCTACTTGCTGAAAATGATATCTTGCTAAGACCCTATATTGATTTTCTTATCTTGTCTTTCCTCATTACCCTACTGTTACCTTCTAGGATTGCCTTAAATATTTGTCTCAGGGACTGTTTCAAGGGAATCCAACTAATGATACTTTATTACATTTCAATGTCATTTTATAGTTGAAGCCTAGGCAATGCTCCCATATACAAAATTCATGTCATTTCCTTATTTTAAGAGTTAAAAGTACATTTTTTTCAGGGAGTGTAAAATAAAGAGATGTAGTTGGCAACTTATAAATCTCTCTCACATATAAGCAAGCACCTTTCAACACTAGTTCCATTAAAGTATAAATACATGCAAATATACATCTTAACACTCACTTTTCTGTACTTTCCTCAAGTTAAACTAGAACATGTAATGTCTAATTTAGGTCGTCATCTACAGAAGGGATATCCTAGCAGGGTAACTGACAGCTATGCCCACTTTAGTTGAGTCAGTAACTTTAAAAAAATATATACTTCCAAAGTCCTAGAACTTGTTGATGAGGAATCATAAAATGACATGTTTCTTTGTCCTATACAAATATATATATACAAAGAACTTGTGAATCTGGAATAGGATACAATAGTTTATAATGATGATGTCAAAATCATGTTGAAGTATGCAGTAAGTTATTTAGTGAAAGTAATTTGTAGTTATATATTTTATCAACTTTATTGAAAAGTGTCATATAATAAGCTGCACTTATTTAAAATTATTCAATTTGATAAGTTTTGATGTAGTTGTATAACAGTGAAACCGTACCCACAAGTAAGAAAATGAACATATCTATCATTACCAGATTTCTTTCCATTAAAGAGTCATCTCTCCCCCACTCCTCCCCTTTACAGGGAAACATTCATCTGCTTTCTGACAATCCAGATTACTTACAGTTTTCCAGAACTTCTTATGAGTAAAACTATACTCTTTATGTCAGTCTTCTTTTACTTGACATAAACATATTGGGATCAATCCATGTTGTAGCATGTACTTATAGTTTTTATTACTTTTTATTGCTGAGTAACACTACATTGTACGAGTATATCACAATTTGTTTATCCATACACTTGTTGACAGGGTTGCTATCAGACTTTTGGCTAATATTAAATAAACTGTTCTGATCAGTCGCGCACAAGTCTTTTGTTCAAACAGATGCTCTTATTTATCTAGGGTAAACACTAAGAAAAGAATGGCTAGATGATATGTTAGTTATATATTTTTTGGATACATTAAGAACTTGCAACCATTTTCCAAAGTGGATTTTATATTCTCAACATCAGTGTATAAGAATTTCAGTTCTTCTTTTCTCTTCCTTTTTTTGATATGTTTTATTTTTAATTTTTTTACTTTAAATTTTTGTTTTAATTTTAGTTAGTTAGTATACAATATTATATTAGTTTCAGGATTTCAGGGGCACACTATAGTGATTCAACACTCCATACAACACCCAGTGCTCATCACGAGGGTATTCCTTAATCCCCGTCACCTATTTAAATAATCGCTCGTTCCTTCCCAGTTCGTAACCATCAGTTTGTTCCCTATAGTTAAGAATCTATTTCTTTTTTTTTTTTAAGATTTTATTTATTTATTTGACAGGGATCACAAGTAGGCAGAGAGGCAGGCAGAGAGAGAGAGGGAGAAGCAGGCTCACCGCTGAGCACCCAATGTGGGGCTCAATCCCACAACCCTGATATGATAGCCTGAGCTGAGGGCAGAGGCTTTAACCCACTGAGACAGACAGGTGCCCCAAGAATCTATTTCTTACTTTCTCTCTCTCTCTCTCTCTCTCTTTCTCTCTCTCATTTTCTCCCTTTGCTTGTTCTGTTTCTTAAATTTCACATAAGTGAAATCTTATGGCATTTGTCTTTTTCAGACTAATTTTGCTTCACATTATATTCTCTAGCTCTATCCATGTCATTGGAAATGGCAAGATTTCATTCCTTTATTAATTTTTAATTTTTTAAATTTATTTTCAGTGTACCAGAATTCATTGTTTATGCATCACACCCAGTGTTCCATACAACATGTGCCCTCCACAATCCCCACCACCAGGCTCACCCAACCTCCCACCCCCTGCCCCTTCAAAACCCTCAGATTGTTTTTCAGAGTCCACAGTCTCTCATGGTTCGTCTCCCCCTCCAATTTCCCCCAACTCATTCCTTTTATGGCTGAATAATATTCGTGTGTGTGTGTGTGTGTGTGTGTGTGTGTGATCTTTATTTTTTTATTTTATTTTTTAAAATTTATTTGACAGACAGAGATCACAGGTAGGCAGAGAGGCAGGCAGAGAGAGAGGAGGAAAGCAAGCTCCCTGCTGAGCAGAGAGCCCGATGTGGGGCTCGATCCCAGGACCCTGGGATCATGACCTGAGCCGAAAGCAGAGGCTTTAACCCACTGAGCCACCCAGGTGCCCCTGTGACATCTTTTTTATCCATGCATCAATCAATGGACACTTGGACTTCTTCCTTATCTTGGCTATTGTAGATAACAGTGCTATAAGCATAAAGATGCATGCATCCCTTTGAATTCATGTTTTTGTATTCTTTTGGTAAATACCTCGTACTGCAATTGCTGGATCATAAGGTAGTTCTATGTTTAACTTTTTGAGGAAACTCTATACTGCACTTGAGAATGGCTGGTGCAGTTTACATTCTCAAAAAGAGTGCAGAGGCACTCCTTTTTCTCCACATCCTCACCAACATCTGTTTCTTGCCATTTTGACAGATGGAAGATGATATCTCATTGTAGTATTGTAGTTTTGATTTGGATTTCCATGATGGTAAGTGATGGTGAGCATATTTTCATATGTCTATTGATCATCTGTAGGTCTTTTTGGGAGATATGTCTGTTCATGTCTTCTATTTTTAAATTGCATTATTTTGGGGGGAGTATTGGGTTTCATAAGGTCTTTAAATATTTTGGGTACTAGCCCTTTATCAGATATGTCACTTGCAGATATCATCTCCCGGAGAATTTTAGTTTTATGCCCTTGTCAACATGTCGTAAGCTCAAACTTATTTGTTTGTTTATATTTTAGCAATTCTTGTAAGTATGTAGTGTTGTCTCATTATGGTTATAATTTTCACTTAACAGATAACTGGTTATGTTGCCCATCTTTGAGTCTGTTTGCTATCTATATTTCATTTATCTATCTATCTATCATTTATGTAATTTATCTGTAGGTTTCTTTGGAAGTGTCTGTTCAACTTTTTTCCTATTTAAAAATTTGGATTGTTTCTTTCCGGATCACTGAGTTTCAAGGATTCTATATATATTCTATATTAAAGTCATTTATCAATATTTTATTTGAAAATATTTTTGCCTAGTCTGTGTCTTCTCTCCTCATTCTCCTAATACTTCCTTTAGAAGAGCAGAAGTTTTTAATTAAATGAAGCCAAATATATTTTTCTTTTACAAATTACACTTTTTGCCATATTCTAAAATTCTTAGCTAACTCAATGTCACCAATCTCTCAAATATTTACTTCATAATCTTCTTAGTTTTCCATCTTAAATAAGTGCTATGATTCATTTATGACCTGACAATTGCACTGTTGGGTATTTACCCCAAAGATAGAGATGTAGTGAAAAGAAGGGCCATATGTACCCCAATGTTCATAGCAGCAATGGCCACAATCATGTGTAGGGTATAATGTATGTAACTTAAGTTTATTTTATTTTGCACATTCAGTTGTTCCAATTCCATTTGTTGAAAAGGCTATCTACATTGACTTGCCTAAGTACCTTTGTCAAAAATCAGCTTTCTATATGTTAGACCTATGCCTGAACTATACAATTATCTTGATATAATTTTGATATTATTAATGACAACACCACACAATTTGGTTACAGAATCTTTTTTTATTGTGTTATGTTAGTCACCATACAGTACATCATTGGTTTTTGATGTAGTGTTCCAATATTCACTGTTTACATATAACATCCAGTGCACCATGCAATATGTGTCCTCCTTAATACCCACAACCAGGCTCACCCATCCCCCACTCCCTTCCCCTCTAAAACCCTCAGTTTGTTTCTTAGAGTCCACAGTCTCTCATGGTTCATCTCTCCCTCCAATTCCCCCCCTTTCACTTTTCCTTTCCTTTTCCTAATGTCTTTCATATTATTCCTTGTGTTCCACAAGTAAGTAAAACGATATGATAGTTGACTTTCTCTGCTTGACTTATTTCATTCAGCATAATTTCCTCCAGTCCCATCCACGTTGATGCTAAAGTTGGGTATTCATCCTTTCTGATGGCTGAGTAATATTCCATTGTATATATGGACCATGTCTTCTTTATCCATTCATCTCTTGAAGGGAATCTCAGCTCTTTTCACAGTTTGGCAATTGTGGACATTGCTTCTATGAACATTGGGGTACATATGGCCTTTCTTTTCACTACATCTTTATCTTTGGGGTAAATACCCAACAGTGCAATTGTCAGGTCATAGGGTAGTTATATTTTTAATTTTTTGAGGGGTCTCCACACTGTTTTCCCAAGTGGCTGCACCAACTTGCATTCCCACCAACAGTGTAAGAGGGTGCCCCTTTCTCCACAATCTCTCCAACATTTATTGTTTCTTGTCTTGTTAATTTTTGCCATTCTAACTGGTGGTATCTCCATATGGTTTTGATTTGAATTTCCCTAATGGCTAATGATGACAAAATACAGCATCATTTCCTGATGAAAACTCTTCAGAGTACAGGGATAGAAGGAAAATTCCTCACTTTCATAAAATCCATCTATGAAAAACCCACAGTGAGTGTTTTCTCAATGGGGAAAAGCTGAGAGCCTTCCCACTGAGATTAGGAATATAATAAAGATGCCCACTCTTGCCATTATTGTTCAACATAGTACTAGGTGTCCTAACAACAGCAATCAGACAACAAAAAGAACTAAAATGTACTTAAATTGGCAAAGAAGAAATCAAACTCTCTCTCTTCACAGATGGCATGATACTTAATGTGGAAAACCCAAAAGACTCCACCCAAAAAATACTAGAACTCATACAACAATTCACTAATATGGCAGGGCACAAAATCAATGCACAGAAATCAGTTTGCTTTTTTATACACTAACAATGAAACTGTAGAAAGGGAATTAGAGATTTGATTCCATTTACAATAGCACCCAAAACCATAAGCTACCTTGTAATAAACCTAATCAAAGAGGTAAAGGATCTACACTTGAGGAACTTCAGAACACTCATGAAACAAATTGAAGACACAAAAAAGATGGAAAAACATTCCATGCTCGTGGATCAGAAGAATTAACATTGTTAAAATGTCTATGCTGCCCAGAGCAATCTATACTTTCAACACCATCCGGATCAAAATACCATCAGCATTTTTCAAAGTACTGGAACAAACAATCCTAAAATTTGTATGGAACCAGAAAAGACCTCGAATCACCAAGGAAACGTTGAAAAAGAAAAGCAAAGCTGGGGGTATCACGTTGCCTGATTGAAGACTCTTTATAAAGAACCTTGAAACAAGTAGTTTTTGTTTGCTTTTCTAAATTTGTTCTTTGTATTTTCATATGATTTTAGAAATAGTCTTTAATTTCTAAAAAAGAAAGCCTACTAGACTTTAGGGTGGGATTGTATTAATTTCATAGATTAAGTTGGAAATAAATTTCATCTTAGTGATATTTGAGTCTTGTAACCTACAACCAAGGTATATCTCTCCATTCATTAAGTCATATTTAAGTTTTCTCAGCAATATCTTGCAGTTTTTCTGTAGAGATCTATCACATTTTTTGTCAGGTTTCTCTGTAGGTATTTCAAATTTCTGGTGTTATTTTAAATGGTTTTGTTTTTAAATTTTATTTTCTGGTTTATTTTCTTAATGATGTTAGTATAAAATATCAGTAATTTTTGGTATTGGTCTTCTACCTTGGGATCCTGTTAAACTCACTTAGTTGTAGTAGTTTACAGATATTCTATAGAGATGATCACATTGTCTGCAAACAAAGAATTTCAATTCTTTCATTCTTAGATGGTTGCATGAACTTTTTTTTTTCTTTCCTTATTGCATTGGGTTGGAGTTCCAGTATAACATTGAATAGAAGTGGTAAGAATGAACATTATTGTCTTGTTACTGACTTTAGATGGAACACATTTATTCATTCGTCATTAAGTAAGATATAACCTTTGTGGTTTTCATAGATCTTTTTTTATCAAGTTGAAGTTTCTGTATGGTTTTTGTGTAATGTATGACTGCTTTTGGTATCAGGATAATACCAGCTTCATAAAATAGTTGGAAAGTATTATTTCCTTTCTATTTTTGACAAGAGTTTATGTGGAATTTTTTTTTTCTTTTCTTTTTTTTTTTTTTTCTTCTTAAATGTTTGGCAAAATTCACCAAAGAACCCATTTTGGTTTGACTTGTTTTTGTTGTTAGGAGGTTTTTTACAAATTGCATTTCTTTTATAGATGTAGAAATATTCAGGATATTTCCATCTGAATGAGCTCTTGTCTTTTGTCATTTCATCTAAATTGTCAGGCTTATTAACATACAGTTTTTCATAATACATTCTTATCATTTTAGTATCTGTAGAATGTCAAGTGAAGTCTTTCTTTTATCATGGTCGGTTTGGCTTATGGTGTACTAATTTAATTGCATTCTCAAGGACACAGTTTAAGATTTCATTGATTTTCTTGTTTTATTTTTCCTATTCATCTATTTCATTATTTCTGTTGTGATCATAATTCTGTATACTTTAGTATATTTTTTAAAAGCTTCTATGATTCTCTTTTAGGTTTTAAACAGATGGAATATAACTGTTATAATTCTTATAATGTTTGCTAACTCTAGCACATGTGTTAGTTCTGGGTTGGCTTTTTCCTACTTTTTGTATGCTTGGTAATTATGAATGTTCCTCCTGAGAGTTGTATATTTTTATATTTCTATAAATACTTTTGAGTTTTCTTCTAGGACTTAGTTAAATAACTTGAAAATTGTTTTGTCCTTTAAATTTTGCTTCTAAGATTTATTACAAAGCTCCAGAGTAGCGCTCAGTCTAAGGTTAATTACTCCCCAGGCTCTCTTGTATACTCTACTGAATGCCCCATGCATTGTGAAGTTTTCTCTCCAGTACTATGGAATCATACAGTGCTCACAATATTCCTGTACCATCTCTTAAGGATCACTAGCCTTCATTTTCTGGTATTTAGGGTCTTAATAAATATTTCCTGTATTTTATCTGATAGTGGTTTGTTTCAGTGAGTAGAGTAAATCTGGTCATTGTCATTCCATGTTGACCAGAAATAGAAATCTGTGGCATAACATTTTAAATGCTCTTTTACTCAGAAAATATTAAATATTAAATATTACATTAACATTTTTAAACTTAAATGTATATATTTCTGTAATATAATTTGTTATTAAATTTTTTAAATGAAGTTAAATTTTGCATGTAATCAAGTTATTATTATTTGTTTAAGTCAGATGTCATTGTTGGGGTACCTGAGTGGCTCAGTCAGTTAAGTGTTTACCTTGGGCTCAGGTTGTGATCCTGAGGTCCTGGAATTGAGCCCCACAATACCTCCCTGCTCAGTGAGGAGTCTGCTTCTCTCTTTCCCTTTGCTTCCCCAGCTTGTATGCCCTCTCTCTCTCTCTCTCTCAAATAAATAAATAAAATCTTAAAAAAAATTTAAAAACAGATGTCATTGTGAAAGTTTCTTTGATAGTTGTTATTTTCCTTTTATTTCGAATTTTCCTTTTGGGTTGGAGTTTCAGAGGCATAACCCATGATTAAGGAAATACAGGAAATAAATTCTCTAAGATTGTGAATCATTTTTTCCCCAATACCAGTAAAATCCTATAATAGAAATAACTTTAACTCTATGTTATATTTGTATTAAAGCATTCATTAAGTGACCTAAAAGAAAAGGAGATAGAAATTCTTATTTAATAGTTTCAACAATTCATTTTCATTTAACCCAAATCTTTGTAAAGCTTGTTTTTGTGGGAGTAAATACTGTTTTTTTTCCCCCGATTATTAGTTTTTTAATACATGCAGAGGAATGTTACCAGTAAGAGCTTCCTTTCAACTACTTGTGCTGGAGGTATAGTATGAATACTTTATTACTTGTCGACAGATTGGCTTGTAGACATGTTCCTATGTTTCCTGTTTAAAACATTATGTCTCCCTGAAATATATTTGCTAGCTAGAGGCAGTTTGACATGTGCACATCTCTTGCTGCCTACAGTAATAAGCAACATTGAATGTAGACAGGTAAGATGTGACATCACAAGAGCAGAATATGAGAATGAGCATTCTAAGGCAAATATCACATTCATTTCTCTCATTTCCAGTAACAAATAATGTCAACAAGAAGCTCAATAATTTAGCTTAAATTGGAAAACACCAAGTGAATAAATACTTGAAAAAATAGTCTTATTTGGGGAAACAATATTGTTTGTAACAAAAAAACTGAAAGTATGTGTCAGATTTTGACAGCATATTTTCCAGTATACCTCTTCAAACATAAAATCTAATTATGTTCACCCTTTCCCTTGCCATTTAATCCCTCTCCTTTATATATCCTGTTTCCCAAAACACTATAATGAAAACTAGAGTTCATGGCAAAACTCAAGCTTCTCTGAACTCCCTTACCTCTCATTAGTTGAATCCAGCTTTGTCAAATTTTATTCTTTCAACCCTCTTTGGTAGCTCAAGTGAAATTCAGACATCTATTGATATAAGAAATGTAAAGGAAATAGCAGTGTAATTTTTTCCCAAAGGAAATACAGTGTAGTTTAATAATATATTGGGAACATGTGGCTAGGTCAGTCAGTTATTTATCCTTTTGGCTAAGCCATTTTATTTAGAAGTCAGCATAAATAAAACTAACAGTATTATATATAGAATAATTCAGTTACCATTTACTAGCTTCTATGTAAAAAGAAAAAAAAATGAGGAAAATTATTTAGCATTTTTCACATTTGATTTGCATTTGCTTGAAATTTACCTGTTAAGGGTTGGAAATAAAATGAAAAATATTTTGAAAGGTACTAAAGTCAGCTTCCATATAGAATAATGGAATATGATTTCTAATAATTAAATTTTCTTCTAAAATGGAATGGGCTGCCTAGCGAATCAGTGAAAAAACTGCCAAAAGAAATTTTTAAAGTGCTTCCTCAGGGCACCTGGGTGGCTCAGTGGGTTAAAGCCTCTGCCTTTGGCTCAGGTCATGATCTGAGTCCTGGGATTGAGCCCCACATTGGGCTCTCTGCTCAGCAGGGAGCCTGCTTCCTCCTCTCTCTCTGCCTGCCTCTCTGCCTACTTGTAATCTCTGTCTGCCTGGTAAATAAGTAAAATCTTAAAAAAAAAAATTTAAAGTGCTTCCCTTCTATAGAAGGAAAGACTTTGGTCTTTGGAAATCTCTGGCCTCTCATAAAACTTTTTCTTCTGGAACCTATCATCACATTCCTTTATTAATATTATATGGGTATATTTCTTAATTTCTTTACCAATATGTAACTGGAGAGTTGGTTACATGTTTATTCTTTTTTTTTTCATCACATACCCTTGTTCATATCAGATTCTCAATAAAAATACATTTAATTTAATAATAGTAATATTAGTATATACCATTTATCAGGTAAGATGTTTCACATTTAGCATTGATTATTTCATTGAATATTTATGAAAAGCCCATGAAGCAAGTATTATTTTCCCTAATTTCCATTAAAGCAAGTAAACATTAAGGAGTTTAAGTGAATGCATATATGAGTTAATATATAGATCAATTAGAAAATAAAAATATAGATAAATGAATGTACAAATGGGAAGTTGGACTAGATGATATATTAAGTGTATTATGTGAATGAACATAAGAACTTAATATTCCATATCTATAAATATAAGAGTATAAGGGCTATATGTTAAGGTTTAATAAAATGAGGTTTATATATAGTATTATTACCACTCCTTTCATTTATCCTTTTGGAATTATTTGCATTGCTTCTCACAGGTATCATGCATCAATAATTTCACATTTGTTGCTATGAAAACCAAGGAGAATAGAAAGTGCAAAGATAAAGTATATAAAAATTAATACAACATTTCTTATTCACACTTACCAACAGACTTTTTGGCTTTACTCCCAATTAAATTCCTTTCAGTAACCATTTAATGGGCCTCTGCAAGGTACTGAATAATACAATGGAACATTCTTATTACTTAGAGATGTAGGTTGTAGACTCATTGAAATGATCTCTCTTGGAGTTATACGTGACATCAAATAGCCCTGCTGATTTGTTTTTTATTGGATTACTAGTTGCTTGGTATTATTAAACAGCAAGAAAATGATTCTCTACTGAAGACCAGTGTGATACCCTCTGACACAATGGAAAATAATGTAACTTTATAGTAATGTTGATCTACCTCTAAGGAGACTTTAGATATTTTTATTTTTCCTGTGTTATTAAACATGTGATACTATAGTTTTATACTTGGAGGATAAGTTACATATGATTTTTGAAGGTTTTACTTTTTAACTTCAAATGTTTTTACTTCTTTTTTTCTATTTCAGGAGGAACTGGATTGTTTGAAGTCGAGAAAATATAAGCATTAGTTACAATTTAGTGAAAGCATGAGTAGGGAAGAAATTGAAATTTGTCAGAAAATGGCCTTATTAAGAAAATACCTTAATGTAATATCAATAAGATTATTAATATCGGTTTTGATTGTCAAAACAGTTATAGTCTGAAATAAATCTACAGAGACTTCTGCCACCTTATAACAAATAATTATTTCAACTCCCAGTGGATTTGGGAATATCATAGCTTTAGATACTCTGAATTCACAATTCTGTCTCTTATTTGCTCTGTGAACTCAGTTAATTTCTTAAACTCATTGGGTCTCTGTGTTTTTTTTTTTTAATCTCTAAATTGGCAAATATTTTGCACCTAATGAATCTGGCTTAAGAATCAGATAATGAATGTAAAAGCTTACTTAGCACAGTGCTAAATATGTAGCTGATATTCATAAAGGGTATAAGTTTATACTTTTATTTGTCCATTATTCAAATCTTACAACATTTCTAATTCAACCTTCCATGAATCACTGTATTTAGTAAACCAGCCCACAATGATAATACTTCCTATTAGTTTTATAATTTAAAATCTGTGCCAAATGTATTTATTTAGTATCCTCAGCTTTCTCATGAATTATTTATAACTCTTCATGTGCATTGAACTTTTGGTATAGATGAGAGTACATGACTTTTGGATGCAGAAATATTTAGACCAAGATTTATTGAGTATGTGATCTCTGATAAGTTATTTAACTCAGTAAACTCATCAGGGAAGTTGGGTTAAAATACTGCTCCACTGGATTTCTGTGGTACTATTAAATGTGATAACATTAAATGTGGTAATATTAAACGTGATAACATTAGTGAATCTTCAGGTAAAGTGTCTGACTTAGTGTTAGTGCTCAGTTTTTGTTAGTTTCTTCTTTTCTCTCCTCACTCAACCAGCATTTTGTTCCTTGGAAACAAGAACCAGGCTTTATTTACCATGGTACCATTTAACAAATTGATTTTCCTTTTTGCAAGTGCTCAAAGTTAACCTGTGTCTAAAGCAATGCTTTTCAAACTTCAGTGCATGTGAATCACCTGTGAATCTTAATAAGGTGCAAAGCCAACTCAGCAGGTTTGAAGAAGAGCCTGAGATGATGCATTTCTAACAAGATCCCAGATGAAGCCAATGTGGCTGCTCATAGACCACACTTCTTATAATAAGCATTAAATTATGCTGGAGGAGGTCATTGAGAGGATGTGGCCAGAGGTTTATCCATGTGCTGGACCTGGACAATTGGAGGCTCCTCACCTTCTCCCCATCCTTGGAATATATAGTTTTCCACAGTTTCCACAGTAGGAGCCTTTTCAAGGACACAGTCTTGAGTGAGTAAGGTGTTCAGATTATCTGGGCTGAATATGCCACTGAACCCAATTAAGACATTTATATAAACCTATATATTCTGGCAAGCAGGTGCAGAGATCTAGTCATCCTGACTGCCTAAGACAAGCCTCATGTATTTAAGCTGCCACCTACCAATCGGGAGTGGTCTGCCTCTCTTTTAGGTCTCTCCTTACGCTCTGTGTAAGGAAGCCAATTTGTAAACCAACAGTTGGTGATCTTTCCAGAATACTGAAGAAATGGGTCTAGGGAAAGAGGCATCCATCCAAGGGGGGAAATCCTGAGTTGGCCATCATCCCCTTTGTGGGGAGGGTGACCTATAAGTTAGGTGCTTGTGGACGGTAGTGTGAATATGGGGACACCTCCAAATGCCAGCTAGTATGATGTACTTGTTGGAGGTACTGCAGATAGTTCAGTGGCAGAGAAGAGAAGAGTTCAGGTATAGGATGGCCTCTATTGCGGGCAGTATAGCTGGCTACTAATGCCCAAGTGGAGGCTGAAGCTCAAGTTAGAAAGTTGGCAGAAGGGATGAGGTTAGAAAAGGATGAGTGGTTATTCATACTCTTCTAGCTTTGGAGCTGGCAGACAAGGTCAGAGAACAGGAAAATAAGTAATAGTGTGCCATTTTGCACAACTAGGAAGATGCAGGCTGCTGTGGACCAATGTTCAAGTGCTGTGACAAAGACTAATTGGAACTTCAGAGGTGGCATCCCTAGGAAAGTGAATGGAGGATATTGTGGTGATTGACAGCGCAACAGACAAAATGCCCTGTGCCATCTGACTCCTAATACAAAGGAAATAAAAAGCAAGTGACAACTCCAGGCAGCTAGGCAGTCCCCAATTCCGGAAATGTTTTGATGGGAGAATATAATCCCAATGATCTTGCTGATAAAGCTGCCAATCCCAGAAAAGGCCGGGGAAAATATCCAGGTATAGTTAGTGAGGCTAGGAAGGAGAATGGCATTTCTCTGATGGAGCAGGAGGCAGAGAAAATGAGCAATACTTTGCCCTCCAGCTACACTTGCATGGCCTTCTGAGGGTTCAAAATACTCCCTTATAGATCAGATTATTTTAGCCTGAAGGTAGTGTTGGCCCAGTGAGGGAGAATTCTCCCATGTGTGACTCTGGAAGTCTATAGAGGAAGTACAACAAATCCGTAGGAAGTTGGTAATGAAACAGACCAACTACACTCCTGTCTTTGAAGATTCTGATCATGCTACCTTTACTGCAGAAATGAAAGTCAAAATACTCCAGTCTACCCCCAGCATCTGAATGGGACATTGGCATTCATGTTGTGTCCGCTCATGGAACAAGATATTTATGATATTGGGCAATCTATTAATAATCTGGGGGAAAAGGACAAATCCTAGGTTTGGTTATGGGTGTTTGAAAGACTCAAGATGGAGAGGGTGCTCAAAAGGCTATTGCAATTGACTGCAAGGAGTCTGGTCAAAGTAACCAGGAAGCAAATGTGGTTTGATCTCATTGCTGCCAAGACCACACCTGAACAGATAGAGTGACATAGTAGGTTGGCATGTGGAAACCTTAAAACTGAAACAGCAGTTAAGAAGCACTCCACCTGCCCTTACCATCCCTGATAACCCCACATATTTCAGCAGAGGCCTCAGGGATGGTCTTATGTAGGACAGATGACTCCCATACCCTGGGTACGGGATCCAGACCAAAAACGCCTCCAGGTGAGGGCCAGTGGAGGTGGTCAGAGGCCAGTATTGAGCTCACTAATTACTGATCACCCAGAGATAAACAAAAGGTGACAGATCAGGTTGACATTGGAGCCAAATATACTCTAACACATGCTAACCCTTAGAATTTTTCTGTCCCATGGATGGGACAGTGCCATGGATGCTTGTAGAGGGGAAACAGTTATGGTCAGAAAGTTCCCTTTGACATTGCAAGCTGGATGTTCTCACTCATAAGAACCTAAGATTTTTTTTTTATATCTTCAATTCCAGAGAATATATTGGGCATTGATATTGCTTAAGGTCAAACTCTGCAAAACTCTATGGTTAAATTTTGCCTTTAGTTTAGAGTAAGCAAACCCGGAGAGGGAACTAGAGTCTACTACATCATTTTCAAAGTCTAGCCGAGAGAGACAATTATCATATGGTTTCACTCACATGTGGAATATGAGCAATAGCACAGAAGACCACTGGGGAAGGGAGGGAAGACTAAATATGTAGAAATCAGAGAGAAAGACAAATCATGATAGACTCTGGACTCTGGAACCAAAGGGTTACAGAAGGGGGGCTGCAGTAGGGGTTGGGGCAACCAGTTGATGGGTGTTAAGGAGGGCACATGTGGGGGGGCGCCTGGGTGGCTCAGTGGGTTAGGCCGCTGCCTTCGGCTCAGGTCATGATCTCAGGGTCCTGGGATCGAGTCCCGAGTCGGGCTCTCTGCTCAGCAGGGAGCCTGCTTCTCTCTCTCTCTCTCTCTCTCTCTCTCTCCATCTGCTTGTGATATCTGTCTGTCAAATAAATAAAATCTTTAAAAAAAAAAAAAAGGAGGGCACATGTGTTGGTGAGCACTGGGTATTACATACAACTAATGAATTGTTGAACACCTACATCAGAAACTAATGATGTACTATATGTTGGCTAATTGAACATAATAAAAATAATAAAATAAAATAAAATGAAACACACTAGTAAAAAATGGGAGAGAATAGGGGTCCTGTGTGACGACCAGACAGCAAGGTGACAGGGTCCTTGCAGTCTTAGGGCTAGGTCAAAGACCAGCCGTATTCACCACAGTTCAGATGTAAAGACTCCAAGCCCCTATTTGGGCAGCACTTATCAAAGGACCAGCCTTGACTGAATGGAGAAACCTGAGTTTGGCGGGTGGGAATAAGAATGAAAGAGACATAAAGAGTGGGATCGGGAAGGTTGCAGCTAATGCTGAATCGACTTTGTTTACAGCAGTTTTATATGATTCAAACATACTACAACCACTTGGGAGTCACCTCGATCATTGCATAGGTATTCAATGGAACAACCATCAGGACAATTTACCAGTGAGTAACAGTTTCTGTCAGGGACCGCCTCCGGCCAGGAAAGTCCCCACCATTACAAGATGGCGCTTGGCTCACTGCCAGCAAAATACGCTGCAAGTAAACAACGAACTTTCTGAAGAAGCCCGCCTATGGGAGGACATGGTCATTGGCTGTTTCAGATTTAATCAGCATAGTAACAGGACTCTCATTGGCTCTCCCCATTGCTTGGCCCTTTATTGGTCACCCTGCCGCATATAAGCTAAGGAAGTTGATGAAATAAACGGAAATGAAGCATTAACACCAAGCCAGGAACCAGGCTTCTTGTCGTCCTTGTGGGTCGAGGGCAATAAGTTTCCCCATTTTGCATTGTTACACTACATTGTGTCAGATCAACTAACTTAAGGGCAAATCTATTTTTCTATGCCTACTTCCTGCTATGTGGTTTATGTGCCTCAGCAAGTTGGGGTTATAGCAGCCCTTTAGGGCTGAACTGTTGGGGTTAGGGTGGGCTAGTCTCTGACCTGGCTCTAAGACTGGAAGGACCCTGTCACCTGCCTGGTCACCACAGTCCTTGTTCCAGCATACCATGTCCCCAGCCCATCTCCTCCTACATGCCTTCCAGTACCTAACATGTATGGTATATACATGAAGTCAAGTTCGTAAAGCTGTTAACCTTCCTCTCCTCAAGCCCAGTTGGAAATGTCCAGTTTCCCCTGGTATGATCATTTGGCCACCTTCTTTGCTCCTGCCATTGACCTGGAGGATGTTGTAATACACATAGAAAGCCTTATTACATTCATCCAAGAAGGCTTAAAGGATAGCCAACCAAGCCTGTCTTTACCAAACATGAAAATATTTCTGGGAGAAAAGTTTTCCTCCAAAAGAAGATGGCCCTGGGTATTACAGTGTTGTAAGGGGGCACCTGTATCAGTATCCAAACAGAATGTTATGTGTTTCTACTTAATCAGGCTGCTAATGTATTATCTTTATTAAATCACACAAGAACAGATGAACACCAGAGTGAACTCACCCAACCAAGGGGACTTAATAAGTCAGTGGTTCAGATCATGAGATTCTTAACAGAAAATTTGTTACTTATTTTGGTAATCTTTATCTTAATCTATGTTTTCTCTTGCATGTGCCTACCTTGTTGCCATGGTATCTACCTCTAATTCAGCCAGATAGCCAACAGATGAGCCACCTTCTTGCTAATGAAACCCCTTGCTGACAGTTCAGGGCACATTGTGGAAAAGAAGGCATATGAGATTCTAAGAGCCCTTAACAAGGGGTAGGATGTTGGAGGTCATTGAGAAGCCATGACCTCTGGTTGACCTGCCAGCTGGATCTAGATAGCTGGAGGCTCCTCCCCATACCTTGCCCTTGGAATGTATGTTCTGCCAGTGTTTCCACAGGGGGTGCTGTTTTCGAAGATGTAGGCTTGAGAGACGATGTTGATACTATCTGGACTGAATACATATGCGATTTGACCCAGTTAAAGCCGGTCTACAAAACTTAAGACTGTGGCATGCAGGGGCAGAGATCTACTGCTTTTGCAGTCTTCCAAAACAAGCCTCAGCTATGAGATTCCTACTTATAAAACCGGCTGCCTACCCAGCTGGAGTGATCTGCCTCTTTGGTCTCCCCTGGGCCTCCGGGTAAGAGAACCAATTTGTAAACAAACAAATGTATATAAATTTGGCCAGAAATCTGTTGTAGTTCTAATAGCCATTCTAATGACAGAATGAGTAGGAATAAAACCAAAATGGAGCATTACTAAAAATGCAAATTTTTTTTTCATGTAATTATTTTGATGGGTTTCCAAAGTTTCAAAGGTAATTATTACTTTTGTTTTTCCAAAGACTGCAACTGCCCTTTTCAAAACAGGGCCCATGCTTCTGTATGTGATAGTCCTTTCCTTGCCTAAATTCACCTTCAAGTACCTATTCTTACCTATTCTTCGGCATTTTTTATTTTATTTTATTTTATTTTATTTTATTTTATTTTATTTTATTTTTTATCTCTGGACCCCCTCAACACCTTTTAGCTTGGGATCTCTCTCCTGATTTTGCTCTGAGAATCTAGGAACCTCTTCTGGGAGGAACCTCTTCTGGGAACCTCTTCTAACTTGGAGTCCCTAGAAAGCTCAGTTTGGTGACAGCCTATTTGCAAAAACACTCCCAGAAACAAAGAATTAGAGAAGAGGAGGAAGAATGAATAAAGAAGACTGTGTTTCCAAGCTGCCCACAACTTTGTAGTAAAGCTGATCACTCAGTTGTGGGGAGTCTTCCCAGAGGATGCATAAACTATTGTTTCTTTGAACATATCATCTCAAGAGAACAAGGAATTGTCGCTAGAACTTATGCAGACAGATTTCAGAAGCAAGGCAAGTTCAAGAACCTGAAGTGGCATGAAATGAGTGAGTACAACGCCCATTTTGGGGCTGCCCAATGTTAATATATTAATGTTAATAAAATTCTCCATGGAGGGACCATTAGGAAGAAACTGTATTGCCTATGACTTGATGCTATGATATAATTTTAATGGCCAAAATGTTCTAAGACTTTTTTATATTAAAAATATAAACATGGGTGCCTGGGTGGCTCAGTTGTTAAACAGCTGCCTTCGACTCATGTCATCATCCCAGTGTCCTGGGATCGAGTCCCACACTGGGATCCCTGCTCAGTGGGAAGCCTGCTTCTCCCTCTCCCACTCCCTCTGCTTGTGTTCCCTCTCTTGCTGTGTCTCTGTCAAATAAATAAATAAAATATTTAAAAAATATATAAATATATGGCAAATATCACTTCTAATCTTTTGAAAAGTGTAAAGGGTGAAATGAAATTGGGTTACTTATGTCAAAGGATTTTAAAATGGAGCTGGGAGGTCACTAAGGATTCTTACACATGTCCTCACTGGGTGGACCATGAACTTTCGAGCAGGACCAAACAGTGAATATTCCAGGAGCTCTGCAGGAACACCTGCAACTTGCTATAGTATTGCACTTTTGCTCAGTGATGGCCTTAGCAGCCAAATGTGTTTAATGAAGATTAGTTTTCTGTCACCAACACCAATCACAATTATTTGTAAACAGTGTATATAAGCAGTTCCTTTTGTCTTTAAAAGCCTTTAACTTTTGTTACCTAGTGGGACACAGTTTGGGTTGCTACCTGCATTTGTGCTTTCAAATTGCAATTCTAAGACCCCAAATGAATGCTTCTGTTTTATTTCAGTTCTGCCTCTTTTCTCGGTCGATAAATGGTAGTTAGTAAAGCAAGGTATTATTACATCTAAATTATAAGAAGAAATAATGACAGTTATTGGATGGTATAATTGGATGCTAAACATGCTGGAGAATGTGACCTTTTGACATCCATTCCACTATGGGTGAGGGAAAGGGAAAATGTATGTCTTTCTCCTTTCCAAGGATGTGCTTAGGATGGATAGGAAAATAACTTCCATACTTGTGTGATCCAATCAGTGTGCACATGCCCTGGACCCACTGAAATCTTTATTGTCTGCTTTTCCAGAGCTCTGACAGGCTGGAAATTGTCCTTTTATTTTCAGGAGATGGAATGATTTTTTGAGAAAAATAATCCTTTATTGTGTGGGGTGATTTTTTTATTTTTGGTATAAGAATACCTTTATTTTTTATAGTGTTAGGTTAGTTTTAGGTATGCAATAAATATAGTGATTCAGTAATTCCATATATCACCTGGAGCTCATCACATGTGCATTGGGGATTAAGGAATCCCATCACCTATTTAAACCGACTCTCCACTCCATCACCTTTGGTAACCATCAGATAGTTCTCTATAGGTAAGAGTCTGTTTCTTGGTTTGTATCTTTGTATCTAGATAGAAAAATAGATTATATGTAATATATATATATATATATAATATACATATTCCCTTTGCTCATTTGTTTTTTTGAATTATACCCGTGAGTAAATATACATGGTATTTGTCTTTCTCTGACCCATTTCACTCAACATAATACATTGTAGCTCCATCTACATCATTGCAAAAGGCAATTATTTCTATAGAAATAAAAATATTTCTACATCTACAGCTCCATCTACATCATTGCAAAAGGCAATTATTTCTATAGAAATAAAAATATTTCTATTTTTAACTTTTTGAGGAACCCCCATACTGTTTTCCAGAGTGGCTGCATCAGTTTGCATTCCCACAAATAGTATGAGAGTTCCCTTTACTCCACATCCTTGCCAATACCTGTTGTTTTCTGTGTTGCTCATTGTAGCCATTCTGACAGGTATGAGGTGATATCTCATTATAGTTTTGATTTATATTTCCCTGATGATCAGTGATGTTGAGCATCTTTCCATGGTCTGTTAACCATCTGTATGCCTTTGGAAAAATGCACTGACCATTTCTTAACTGGATTATTATTTTTTTTAATTTGGGTATTGACTTTTTGATAAACTCTTCATAGATTTTAGAGACTAATCCTTTGTCAGATGTGTCATTTGCAAATATCGTCTTCCATTCTATGGGTTGTCTTTTAGTTTTGTTGGTGGTGTTTCCTTCACTGTGCAGAAGATTTTTATCTTGATAAAGTCCCAATAGTTCATTTTTGTTTTTGTTTCCCTTGCTTCAGGAGATGTATCTAGTAAGAGGTTGATATAGCTGATAGCAAAGAGGTTGTTGCCTGTGTTCTCTTCAAGGATTTTGATGGTTTCCTGTTTCACATTTAGGTCTTTCATTCGTTTTGAGTTTACTTTTTGTGTACGGTGTAAGAAAGTAGTCCAGTTTCATTCTGTTGCATGTTTTTGTCCAGTTTTCCCAACACCATTTATTGAAGACACTGTCTTTTTTCCATTGACTAACCTTTCCTGCTTTGTTGAAGATCATTTGATCATATAGTTGTGGGTCCATTTCTGGGTTCTCTGTTCTGTTCCATTGATCTTTTTGCCTGTTTTTGTGCCAGTACCATACTGTCTTTATCACTACAGCTTTAATATAATGTGAAGCCTAGAATTGTGATGCCTCCAGCTTTGCTTTTCTTTTTCAAAATTGCTTTGGCTATTTGGGGTCTTTTGTTGTTCCATACAAATTTTAGAATTGCTCATTCTAGCTTTGTTAAAAATGATGGTGGTATTTTGATAGAGATTTCATTAAATGTGTTGACTGCTTTGGGTAGTATTGACATTTTAACAATACTTGTTTTTCTAATCCATGAGCTTTTACCTCTTTGATTAGGTTTATTCCTAGATATCTTATGGTTTTTGATGCAATTGTAAGTGGGATCAATTCTTTGATTTCTATTTTTTGCTTCTTCATTATTAGTGTATAGAAATGCAACTGATTTCCAAACGATTTTGTATCCTATGACTACTGAATTTGTGTATCATTTCTAGCAATTTTTTTTTGGTGGAGTCTTTTAGGTTTTCTACACGGAATATCATGTCATCTTCAAATAGTGAAAGTTCCAGGAGAAAATATCATGGGTGTTAGAGAGGGAAGGAAGCCCTGGTCCTAGAAACAGTAACAGTGAGAGAGAGAGAGAAAGAGAGAAGCATATAAGGGATCACATAAGGAAAACACTTCCCCAAAGACATTGTGAAAACAAGAGGGGCTAATTTTTATGAGTTTTTATAAATCAGCTCAAAGACAGGAGTTTTAGAGGTTCATGGCCTAGTCAATGTGGAGGCCTGAGGGTGCTCAAGTGCTCCTATAGAGAAGGAGGGTAGATAGTCTGAGAGCAGATGGCGTAATCTGAGGATCCACTGGTACAAACTGGGGGAGATGCTTCCCCCTTCTTGGAGAACATATGAGAGAAGTAGCATTGCCTCTCTGGGGACAAAATACCTGGCAAGCACCATTATCCTCCCCCACTCAACCTAAGTGCAGAGACACCTGTTGAGGTTAGCCACCTGAACACCAGCTCTTTGCTGCACTTTACTCCAAAATCCATTCCCCTGCACTTCTGAGACAAATTTGCATCCATTATGGCACGCCAATACCCTCTCCCAGAGGAAATAGTGTGGTTCGGTGCCATGCCAGATCCCTAAAGTTTGGAGTTTTAAAACTCGCCCAGCTTGCCTGGGGTAGAACACAGTTGTGGTGCGCTGCTGGGTGGACAGATGTACTGGACACAGACAGGGTAAAGTCAGGGATCTGAGGGACCTGGGACACATGCTGGCAGATTGTTCACTCTTCTGGGAGGGTTTCCCGGACAGTGGCAGGCTTAAACTCCCTCTCTGGTACAAAGGAGAGGGTGACGTTATTTTTGTCCTGCACCCCTCAGCATAAACTGATTTCAGTAAGCAGCACAGTGCCAACAATGGTGGCCTGAACTGCTTACACCAAGCCCTGATCCTGCTTTCCCTGCACTCTGCAGGTGCTGCTTTTCTCAGGCAAGTATACCTGAGAACCAGAGCACTAGGCCTCTACACCAGAAGACCAGCACAAGCCGCTTACATGTACATCGACTAGCCATAGAGTTCTACAAAACTTCAGCTGTAGTGGAAATAACACCAAGTCTCTTTTAATGAGCAAACCAGAGCACACCTAGTTAAAACTCACCACACTCTGGCCAAGGTTCAAACACTCCCCACTACAGGCAAGGAGAAACTGCAGAGAACTGACATGAGGAAAGAGCAACCAAAACACAGCATCAGAGTGCACACAGCATATACCAGAGACACTTAAAAAAAAAAAAAAAAAGATTTTATTTATTTGACAGAAACACAGCGAGAGAGGGGAACACAAGCAGAGGGAATGGGAGATGGAGAAGCCAGCTTTCCATGGAGCAGGGAGCTTGATGCAGAGCTTAATCCCAGGACCCTGGGATCATGACCTGAACTGAAGACAGACACTTAAAGACTGAGCCCCCCAGCCCCCCATAGAGACACTTCTTGAAGCATTGGGCCCTGGACAGTATTTGACCTCAGAAGAAAGAAAAATAACAGGCTTTTCTAACGCACAGAAGATGACAGAGGCCTAGACAAAATGCCACGATGGAGGAATTCATACCAAAAGAGAAAACAAGGGTGGCTAGAGATCTAATACAAATAGATATATATAATATGCTTGATCCAGAATTTAAAAGCACAATCATAAGGAAACTAGCTGTGCCTAAGAAAAGCATAGAAGCCACCAGGAAGTCCCTTACTGCAGGGAGGAAAGACCAAAAAACTAGTCAGAAAAAAAAAAAAAAAAAGCTATAACCAGATGCAAAACTGACTGATATAATGACTGCAAGGTTGGAAGAAGCAAAGGAATATATAAGTGTTATAGAAGACAAAATTATGGAAGATAATGAAGCTGAAAAGAAGAGGAAAAGAAAGATATTGGATCATAAATGTAGACTAAGGGAACTGAGCTACTCCATACATTGTAATAACATTTGTATCATAGGAGTCCCAGAAGAAGAAGAGAGGGAAAAGGAGCAGAAGTTTATTTGAGTAAATTATAGCTGAAAACCTCCCTAATCTGGGAAAGGAAACAGACATTCAAATCTAGGAGGCACAGAGAACTTCCATTAAAATCAAGAAAAGCAGAACAACACCAAGACACATCATACTTAAATTAGCAAAATATAGAACTAAAGAAAAAGTCCTAACAGCATCAAGACAGAGGATATCCCCAACTTATAAGGAAGACAAAAATATCTTAGCAGCAGATCTCTCCACAGAGACTTGCAGGCCAAGGGAGTGTCATATTCAACGTGCTGAATGGGAAAAACCTGCAGCCAAAAATACTCTATCCAGCAAGGCTGTCGTTCAGAATAGAAGGCAAAATAAAAACAAAAGCTAAAGAAATTCATGTCCACTAAGTGAACCCTGCAAGAAATATTAAAAGGGGACTCTTTGAGTGGGAATGAAAGACCAAAAATGAAAAAGACTAAGAAAACCCTGAAGTAACTATTAGCAAGTAATACAACGACACTAAATTCATATATATCAATAACTACTCCAAATGTAAATGAACTAAATGCTTCAGTCAAACAACATAGGTTATCAGAATGGATAATCAGAACAAAACAAAACAAACACAAGACCCATTTATAAGCTGCCTATAAGAGGCTCATTTTAGATTTAAATATACCTGCTTTGGGTAGTATGGACATTTAAACAAATAATATTTGTCTTCCAATACAGAAGCATGGAATTTCTTTCCATTTCTTTGTGTCATCTTTAATTTCTTTCATTAGTGTTTTGTAGTTTTCAGAATACAGACCTTTTACCTCCTTAATTAAGTTTATTCCTTGGTATTTTATCATTTTTGTGTAATTGTAAATGGAGTTTTTTTTTAATTTCATTTTTTGCAACTTCATTATTAGTGTATAGAAATGCAATGTATTCTGTATTTTGATTTTGTATCTTGCAGTCTTACTGAACTCATATTTCAGTTCTAGTAGTTTTTTAGTGATCTTTTGGGTTTTCCATATGCAGTATTGTGTCATCTGCAAATAGTGAAAATTTTAATTCTTCCTCACCAATTTGGATGCCTTTTATTTCTTTTTGTTGTCTGATTGCTCTGGCTAGGACTTTCAGGACTTCCATCATGGCAAATAAATGCAATGATAGAGGACATCCTTGATCTCATTTTAACCTTAGGGGAAAGGCTCAGTTTTTCACCTTTGAGTATGGTGTTAGTGGTGGGTTTTTCATGTATGTCCTTTATGATGCTGATGTATGTTCCAATTTGTTGAGGGTTTTTATCATGAATGTATGTTGTACTTTGTCAAAAGTTTTTTCTGCATCTGTTAAAATGATCATATGGTTTTATCTTTATTTTTGTTGAAGTATCATGTTGATTGATTTGGTAATATTGAACTACCCTTGCATCTGAGAAATAAATTCTACTCGATCATGGTGAATTACTTTTTTAATATACTGTTGATTGAGTTTGCTAGTATTTTCTTGAGGATTTTTGCATCTATGTTTATCAGAGATATTGGTCCATAGTTGTCTCTCTCTCTCTCTCTCTCTCTCCCTTTTTAGTGTCTTTATGTGGTTTGGATATCAGGGTAATGCCAGCCTCTTAGAATGAGTTTGGAAGCTGTCATTCCTCTTCTGTCTTTTGGAATAATTTGAGAATAGGTACTAACTCTTTAAGTCTTTGTTAGAATTTACCTGTGAAGCCATTTTGTACTGTACCTTTGTTTGTTGAGAGTTTTTTTTCTATGACAGATTCCATTTCATTGCTTTTAGTAAGTCTGTTCAATTTTTCTGTATTATTCTAATTCTTTTTGGGAGGTTCTATGTTTCTAAGAATTTATCCATTTCTTCTAGGTTGTCTGACTGTTGTCATTTTTTTTTTTTCATAATAATCTCTTATAATCCTAAATATTTCTGTGGTGGTGGTGATGATTTCTCTTCTTTCATTTCTGATTTTGTTTACTTGAGTCCTCTCACTTTCTTTGATTTTAGTTAGAAGTTTATTGCTTTTGTTGATCTCTAAAGAACCACCTCCTAGAGGTGCCTGGGTGGCTCAGTGGGTTTAAGCCTCTGCCTTCAGCTCAGGTCATGATCCCAGGGTCCTGGGCTCTCTGCCCTGTGGGGAGCCTGCTTCCTCATCTCTCTCTGCCTGCCTCTCTGCCTACTGTGATCTTTGTCAAATAAATAAATAAATAAATATTAAAAAAAAAAAAAAAAAGAACCACCTCCTAGTTTCACTGATCTGTTCTGTTTTGTTTTTTGTTTCTATTTTGTTTCTTCTCTAATCTTTATTCTTTCTTTCTCTCTACTGTTTTTTTTTTTTTTTCCTAGCTCCTTTAGGTATAAATTTATGTTGTTTATTTGAAATTTTTCTTGTTTCTTGAGGTAGGCCTGTGTTACTAAAAACTTCCCTTTTAGGATAACTTTTCTTGCATCCCAAAGACTTTGGACTATTGTTTTTCAGTTTCATTAGCCTCTGTGCACAGTATTTTTTTTTTTTTAAGATTTTATTTATTTGACAGACAGAGATCACAAGTAGGTAGAGAGACAGGCAGAGAAAGAGGAGGAAACATCTCTCTGCCAAACAGAGAGTCTGATGTGGGGCTTGATCCCAGGACCCTGAGATCAGGACCTGAGCCAAACAGGCACCCCTCTGTGCACGTTTTGATTTCCTCTTTCTGGATTTCTGTTTCCTTCCCCAGATTCAGGAAATTTTCAGCTATTTATTTCTTCAAATAAACTCTCTGCCCCTTTCTCTCTTTTCCTTCTGTGAACCCTGTAGAGTAAATATTAATAAACTTGATTGTGTCACTGAATTCCCAAATTCTATTTCCATCTTTTGCTATTATTTTTCTCTCTCCTGTTTATTAGGGCAATTAACTTGCTCTCCATTACTATGTCCCCTAGGTCACTCATCCATTCTTTTATTTCCTCTTGTTTATTATTTATTCCATTTGGTGTGTTTTTATTTTCAGTTAATGAATTCTTCATCTCTGATGGGTTCTTTTTTATGTTTTCTAACTCTTTGTTGAGGATCTCAGTGATCCTTTGTTGAGGATCCAGCCTTTTCTCAAGTTCAGTGAGTACCTTTATGAGATTACTTTAAATTCTCTATCAAGCATATAATTTCGGCTTCATTTAGCTCTCTTGCCTTGATTTTGTTCTGTTCCTTCATTTGGGATATACTCCTTTGTCTTCTCATTTTGTCTAGCTCTATGTCTATTTCTATGTATTAGGAAAGTAAACTACATCTCCTGCTCTTAAAAGTAGTAGCCTTATGAAGAAGAGGTCATGCCATGCCTTGCAGTGTAATATCCCTTATTCACCAGAATCTGGTGCTTCAGGGGTATTTCTTATGTTTGTTGTGTGTGCCCTACTATTGTGGCTCATCCACTTTTGCTTTAGTCATCTGCAATGGCTCTCTTTGCCTGTTGTGGGTAGGATTTGGTCCTGGTGCTTTTATTGAAGAATCTGAGGCTGCCTTTGGCTTGAATTAATTCAGACCAGGCATTTGCCAGAAATGCAGTAGCACTGAACTGTGTTGTCATTGATTGGTAGGTGAGACCTGAAATCAGATCTAAGATCTGCCTATTGTTAGGGCCAGTAAGACTGGAGATTTCATCTCCTGTCCCTGAGTAAGAGTCACTTTGGAAAGGTCTGCCCCCTGCTGGAGCTGCTTGCACACTGTAAGTTTGTGGGACTGCTTTGTTTGAGCACCTGCTGAGGGTGTATTGGAAGGCATATCCCTGAAAAACCCCAGAGGTGGGCGCCTGGGTGGCTCAGTGGTTAAGCTGCTGCCTTTGGCTCAGGTCATGATCTCAGGGTCCTGGGATCGAGTCCTGCATTGGGCTCTCTGCTCAGCAGGGAGCCTGCTTCCCTCTCTCTCTCTGCCTGCCTCTCTGTCTACTGTGGTCTCTCTCTGTCAAATAAATAAATAAAATCTTAAAAAAAAAAAAACAAAAAAAAAAAAACCCAGATGTTTTCCAAGCTGCTGCTTCTGGGGCACCTGGTGGCTCAGATGGCTAAGTGTCTGCCTTCAACTGGGGTCTTGATCCCAGGGTCCTCGGACTGAGCCCTGTGTTGGGTTGCCTGCTTCTCCATCTCCCTCTGCTGCTCCCATTGCTTGTGCTCTTTCACTCTGTTTTTCAAATGAATAAATAAAATCTTAAAAAAAACAAAACTGCTGCTTCTGTGCTATATCAATGAGGCTGTTTGTTATGCTGTCTCTCATGGGCAAGGACTCAGTTTCCTATTACCCTCTGCTCTCTTAGAGTCAAATCCACACATTTTTAAGTTTCTAGGTATTTTGATTGTAATAAATTTGCAAAGTTAACCCTTTCTGGTTTTCAAAGCCACATGTTGTGTGATTCATCTTCCCTTTTTGGGTCCCGCATGCCTGGGGTGCCTGGTGTGGGTCTGTTCCTCTTCTCTCTCCATTCCTGCAGCACCCCTCCCTCCTGCTAATAGTCCTGCAGGTCAGTTGGCCCCCATCCACATTGCTGAATCTCTTTGATGTGGCCTCTTTTCTACAATTACTTGTGGAGAGTTTGTTCTTCCAGAGTTTGGGTCATTTTCTGGGTTATTTACACTGATGTGGATGTTATCTAGGTGTATCTGTGGGATGAAGTGAGCCCTGGATTCTCCTACTCCACCATCTTCTCCACAAATTCTGATATTTAACTCTTTAAATACATTTGTTCAACTCTGGAGGAAAAGCAAAATTATTTTAAAATTTATCATTTATTGCTTATATTTTGTGGGAAATTATTAATGAAAATTAATATTTGCTTCTATTTATTGTTTTCTCATAAAACTAATATATAAATAAGCAAAGAGCTTTCTTTGTTTCAACTTTGGTTTTAAAGGTGAATAAAAATGTATTTAATTCTGGAAGGAAAAATCAGATGCAGAACATGATTGATTCTAAGTTGATGAAAATTGTCCATTAGACTTCCCACTTCTACTTTCTCTAAAAAGAAGTCAGTATGCTTATCTTTAATCCTATTTTGCCTTAGTAAGTGGCTCATCATTGGGGGGAGCCACTGTTCCTTGTTAGCTCTTCTTGGGTATAGCCTCACTTTTAAATGGTCCCACAAGGTTACCAAAGTTCTTACATGGCATGGTTTTGGCTCTCCAGAGTAATTTCAGACTGTTCTTTCTCTCTTGCCTTACTTTGCCCATGGATAAACCTTAACCATTATTCTCTTTCTTCATCTTCTTTTTCTCTCAACTGTATGCCAAAAATGGCATTTTGTTAACAGATGAACTTTGCTCTACTTTAGATATTGAGAAAAGTATATGTTGGTTGTTTTCCTGCTTCTTTCAATTATTTTTCCTTCTCACCAGTGAGTCTTCTCTGGACTTGCTTTGTCTTCCATCTCTGGTAAGGTATGGGATTGGGGTATAGACTGATTGTTTTGGCTCTATGAAACACAGATAAAAAGAAACATCAAGAGAATCCAGACAAGCTTGTGGGAGGGAGTTCTCCATTTGGGGAGAATCTCCAGGCAAAGATAAGTGTTTTGATATATATTTATTCATGACAAAATATTCAAGACAAGCAATTATATAGAAAGTGACGGTGGATTGGGATGAAGATTTGGATATATTTTGTCCTTAATCTATATAATAGAATATCATATAGATTATATTAATCTATATAATAGACTAATTATACATATATAATATATATAATATATAATTATATATTAATATATAATAAATATTTAATATATTAATTATATTAATCTATATAATAGAACATTATATAGATTATATTGTTATATATATTGTTATTTACTTTCATACTTATATGTGTATTTTATTATTACCATATTGTTTGTATGTTTATACACAATGATAGAGCAATCAGTAGCATTCCCATAAAAAATGTATCTATAGAGTGTTTTTTTAAATTTGAGAGATAGATGATATTGTGAAAAGAGGAAAATTGTGAAACATCTTTCTAATTGGAATAGCAATGCACTGAGCATTTAGATTTTGCATTATATGGAAAGAGATTTAACAGAAGAAAGGTCATGGAATGAAAGATTAATTATCAAGGTCTTCAAAGAGACTTTTAATTTAAAATATATTTAGGCTGAACTACTTTTGAATAGAAATAACTAACTTTAATACTAGAAGTTGACAAAAATTTAGAAAATAGTAATTCAAAAATCCAGCTTAATATTTGATTCATAAGCCACTCTAATGTTTTGTTCATCGGCTACTTGGTTTTCAGTGAACAGCTATAAGAACTTATTAAAATTCATAACCCAAGACTACTCCCCCTATGCATGATACCATGGTATCATGGGTGAAAACAATGTGAGATGATCCAAATGAACCAGTTAATGTGAAGCAGCAAAAATCTGCTTAGAAGGTGTTTGAATTAAATGCCACTTAATTATTATAATCTTATTCTAAATAATTTTGCAGAATAAATCACTGTGAATTCAGTTATTTTGGGTCACTATATGAAATAATCAAATAAGTTTATATTAAATGTAACAAAGACTTGCTTAGAAACTTCCACATAATCAAAATTTCAAAGTCATCATTCCCTAATAGTCCATATTTCATGTGTTTGAGAAATTGTTTATATACATACATAAGCATGATACTTAGCAATATATTTGAATACAATACACTGTACAAAATATTTTTGTATTTGTTACTTTAAGTGGTAGTATTGTTTTGCAAAGCTTTCTTTTCATATAAATTTATATTTCATAAGTATAAAAAATATTTTTTATGACTGAGACAGCTTTTTTTTAATGACCTTAGAAATGTTTTGCAAATAAATTCACTTAGCTACTGCAATGTGTTAGATACACTAAACATCAGTGGGCTTAAAGTTCAGAAAATTTTGCTCAATGGGAAAATTCAAATTTTGTAAAATGTAAGCCAACAGAGTCAGCATCCTGATTTTTTTCAACTCAGTCTTGTATTTCCGATATTTATAAGATGGAGACAAATAGGCACACACTATAAATGGTATAAATTCAATGAGTGAAATATAGCTCCAAATATGGACTTAGAAAAAGAATAAAAGGATAAATTTTGGAATGCAGAATAATCTGAAGTTAGGCAAATAATGAGAAACAGAAAATGATCTACCATGTAAATATTTTATCTTACACAGCTTAAAGTATACTGCTATAAGTAACACTGGGACAAAATTTTGATTAAAAACAAATTTCTAAGTCCCCGCCACTGGCCTAATTCAAATAAAGAAGGGAATACTCATATTTTGTATAATGATTTTTAAATTCGCATTTTCTTTCCATTCGACATTTAAGATCTCTTCCTATATACACTTTTGGCCTTCCTGTTGCTGTGGCTATTATTCTTGCAAATGGGTCTGTGGAGGGGAAAACTTCCTAAATATATAATTACAATGGCCATACCTTAGTTTCTGTGCTTGAACTGAAAATGAATTCCCAATAAATCAGGAGTGGAAGGTGAACCACCTCCCTCCCACTCTTCCTCCCTTCATTCCTTCCTCCTTCCTTTCTAGCTTCCTTCCTTCTTTCTTTTCTTCCCATCATCACCCATTTTTCTCATACATCCTTTGTCCTTCCCCTTTCCATTTCTAAATAGCAATCTCAAATTGGTTCAGTCAAATAACCAAGGACAATATCTCTGTTTTAAGATCAGCTTAATTCCCCTTTGCCATAAAATGCAATGCATTTACAGGTCTAGACGTCTTTGAGGGGCTGGGCAGAGAGCATTTCTGCCTTTACAGTGAACACTACAGTATGCTTATTTTCCATATACTTCTCCACAAATACTCATGTGATACAGAATTGAAATAAGGCCTTTTGTAAACTAAAAAATGTGGAATTTTCATACTTTATTTTAAAACATTTGTTGATGAATTATATAAAATGTATTAATGCAGATACTATTTCTTGGTTTATAAAATAAAATAAATCATTTATGAGATATAAATCCTCCTCTGATATGTTCTGTACTTAGAAGAGCTGAATATCACCACTAAGAATGACAGGACACCATGTCTAATAGAACCCAGTTATTGAATCTGAAGCCACACTTTGCTGAATTAACTTGTTTCTTTTAATGCCAGAGGCATTATATACTTTGTTTGGTAGAGACATGTATCTTAGTATTTAAGTCATAGTAAGCACTTAAATATATACCTAATAAATAACTTCTCTTTTCTGGAGTTTTATATTAGAAAAATATTTCTACAAAAATTATTATATTTTTTTCTTATAATTGTGAATCTCACATTATTCTCTTCAGGTTTCTATCAGGATGTTTGAAGGAAAGTTACTCTATTCTATTCCCTTTTGTATTTTTAGTAGTTGCAATAAAGTCATGTGTTTTTAGGCCCTCAATATATTTAGATTGATTAGATTAAGATCCAAATGATAGATTTTTACCTCGTGATTTTTACTGTCTTCTCTAGAGAAATTTTTTTTGTTGCCACACTTACTAAGAATAGGTCAAAATAGTTTAAATTAAAGATTAATTGGGAGATATGAAACATTTAAGAATACTTGTTCAAATAGAAGGTAGAGAGTACTCTGAATCAGAGCTATCTTAACATCAGGAAAGCAAAAACTGTCCTCTTACTCAGCAATGACTTTAGAAATGTAGTTTCCACATACAGGAGATAAGTAAATTCTAATTAGCTTTGTCTATCAGCCAACTGTTTCAATATATTTAAACTCATCAGATTATCTTGACAACCTCCTTGTGTTTAAATGTGTCTTCTTAAAATTGTAAATTGGTTTAATGTATGCATTAATATGAATTCTATTTTAGCAAGATACACATACATATTAATATGAAATATGAAAAATGCTAAACCTTATCACAGAAATACGGTAAGAAATATGGGAGAAATTTAAAAAGTTTTGAATGAGTCCAAAGTTAAATAATTTTTTGGTAGGACAAGCTCAATTGTTAGGAAGCTATTAATTATTATTCTACAAAGAACCAAGTATCTGCCTTCCTTTTGCATTTTTTACAGTCAGTTAATGAGCTAAACTTACTATGAAGCAAAAAATAATGCTTATTGTCTCATCCACTGATTTTAAATCTAAACTTAGCCCTTTCTTTGACAATGGTCCCTAAGACTGAATTATATACAAAAGCAATCAGTATATAATTTTGAATTGTGACCTCTGTCTGAACTCATTTGTTAATGAGTTAATGCCCAGAACTCATGATTTTTTTTCTATTTTTCAAAGTGAAAAGTGCATTTCCTCATTATAAAAGCAATATTAATACAGAATAGTAATTCAAATCCTAAAAAAGAATTAACAAGAAGGTAACAAAGATAGCCCTAAGAATCCTATCATCTAAATCCTTTCAGGTATTTTCCTTTATGTACATAGAAATTATTACATGATCATATTGTACATGATATTTGTAGCCTATCAATTTATTTTTAAAATTGTGTGCCCCTCCATGGCTATAACTGTTTATGTATTTTATCATATATTGTTTTATGTCAAGTGTTCCTTTGTTGGCTATTTTATCACTGCTTTACCCAGCCCTCTACTGATGAATATTTAGATTGTTGCCAATAGTTTTAATTATGAAGGTCCTGAGAGATGCACAGAAATGCCACAATTGCTCATCTATGTAGTTAACATCTACATCTAGTGCCCAGGAATAGTTAAGTAATAAAAAGATATCCCCTTATAAAATTTGTGTGTATTGAGCTTCTAAAGTTTTATCTATTTTATTACTCTTGCCAAAGTAGGGGGGAAAAACCCATTTAGTTTTGTTTGCTAAATTTTTCTATTGTGTTTTCTTTCCTCATTTATAAATTTCAGTTTTAAAATTCATAATTTAGCTCCTCCTGGTTTGTTTTGTCCTCTTTTTAGTCTTTCCCCTGCTTTCTCAAGATTAATTTCTGTTGTTCACAGTTGTCTAGGAATCTTTTGCCTATCTCTTATTTCTAACTTGTTTTTATCACTTTATTTTAAATTTTTTTTTGGTAAACAACATATGTGTAGATTTTGTTTTACCCATTCTAACAATTATCCTTTCTAATCAAGAAATTCAGCATGTACACATTTAGTGTTATAAATGATATAATTGTTTTTATTACTTGCATTTTATTTTATGTTGGCTATTTATTTTACTTTGCTTTTGTTTTCTTTTTCTTTTTATTATTTTGCTGGCTTTATTATACTTGTGTTATTTCCCTTTTTTGCCTTGCTAATTATGTTCTACTATGCTTTTCAATATGGTGATGCTTATCTTTCTATTCCTAACAATCATAATTTAATATATCTTCTTTTCCTTATTCTATTAATCAAAGCAAATGACAATTCCAGATAAAAGCTTTAGAAAGCATTTACTTCCCCACCTCTGTTTTTTGCTTCCTGTATTATTTAGAATGGGCTAAGTTATGATATGTAGGGTTAGGGGAAAATCTCCAAATCTCAGTTGCTTTGCACATTAAAGTTTATTTCTTATTTATGCAAAGTTTGTAGGAGCTTTAGCAGCTCTGAAGGGAAGCTCCTTAAGCTGTTTCCATCTTTCGACCTGACCATCTCAATACATACTCCCCCTTAGTGGTTGTGGTACAGGAAGATAAAGCTGAAGCTTCAAAGAATGTGTTTATATGCCTCACTTACTCTCACATTTTATCATCCTGAATTAGTCACATGGTCCTACCTTACTGCAAGGAAGACTGAAAAATATTGTCTCCATTTGTGCTGAAAGGAAATTATGTAAACCGTATTGTCTCTGTTTACTTTTCCATCCTTTACAAATTTTTCATCTCCTGAGATAATTTAAAACTTTTAGTTTCAGCCAGGTAGTGTTGTCTACATATTTCATTCCTGAATAGTTTTATAACATTTTTATAAGCAAATGGGCATCAGAAGGATTCCTTATTTTTTTAAGGAGGAAAAAGTATTAGATGTATTTATTGGAAATAAGGAAACATTAGGAAAAGCAGTAAGTGGGGAGGATGTCACATTGATTTTTTTTAATCTTTCACCCATAAAAGTAGGTGGGTCAAGAACACAGCATTCAGCCAAATGGAACAGGAACTCCAAGTACAGGTCCCACTACCAGTGGCTTTGGTTGCAAGTTTTTCCTCATGATAATGATGTCTTGTTAAGAAAAGTTGCATGCAAAAAGGTGCAACAGGCTGTAAGTGTGGTAAATTGGTCTAACTAGCTCCATGTAAGGAAAATTCCTGTAAGAAATGTAGGAGTGCTTCAGACAATGAAGTTATAAGAAAGTGCTTTTGGGTTATAAACAAGAGAAATTATTTTAATCCTGAGAGCTCAAGAGTTTCTCGGTAATTGTAGAACTATAGCATTTCACATAATATGATTCAAGTCAGTCTAAATGAACAACTGCTGGTGGACTTTTTAGAGGAGATCCTGGAAATTGGAGTAGGAGACTTTGTAATTTGGCTTGCTTTATTAATCACATGGCTGCTTGCTACTTTAAATTCTTTCTTTGCTCCTTACTGTCACCAAGGTGACTGTGCCCATCCCAAGGTGATAAGATACTTAAAAGGGAGAGTCAAAAATTGTTAAATATATGTCACATTCATTCACACACACAGGCACGTGCGTGCGTGCACGCACACACACATGCACCCATATAGTCTGATGCACATATGTACATGGGTATAGATATTTGTGTTTATTTTTATCTTTCCCATTTTTGAGATCCATGTTCTTACTCAATTTTACTGAGTTAAAAGAATGTATCAACTATGCTCTGACAGTCTCTGTGCAATTTGCATAGTGCTATCTTTCTTTCTTTTTGATGGAGGAATGGTATCTTGTCTAGCTATGGAATTCTTGAAAGGCAGATCATTTTCTCTCAGTAGACTGTAGATGTTATTTGATCATCATCTTGTTTTCTGTACCAGATATGAAAAGTCTGATCATCATTCCCTGATAAGAAGTTTGTTCTTTCTGTAGGGAAACTTCTAAGATTCTCTTCTTATATTTGTTATTCAACATTTTCAAAAGCATGAGTCTACATCTTTTTAACAAATTAATCTTGCTTGAATTTCAATGAGCCCTTTCTGTCTAAAGAATCCGTCTTTTTTTCTTATCATAAACACAAATAATCTTTTATTACTTGCTTATTTGTCACTTCTATACTTTTACTCATTCTGGAATGTCTACATTTGGATATGTTCTGAAGCTATTCTAGTTTTTTATCTTTGCTTTTACTAGCTCTATTTTTGTTCTTTATTTCGCCACATGTTTTGGCATTACTCTTGACATTCTAATCCAATAACTCTCAAATTGATCACCCACTTTTTTTTAGTTTGTTGACTGAGTTTTAAATTATAAAGTTATTTTAAAAGGCATCATACACATTTTATTCTTGATTTTAAAATGTAGAGATCTCTTACTGTTTTTTACTTACAAGTCCCAGTTTTATTCACTTGTTCTAGGTATGTATCTTGTCTTTTCTTTCTTTGGTTCTTTGATGTCCTATGTGTTATTTCTTGTTATTTGTTCATGAATTTTTGTGGCCTCACCTAGCAAGCTAGGCTGTTAGTAATTGGTGGTAGCACAGTAATTTCTATTTTTGTGACAGGTGATGAATCGGGGATCATCATTGATCCCTCTCTAGGTGTTCACAAGTATATCATCAGAGACAGGCCTTTCTAGAATCAGATGTGAGCCTGACAAGAAAACAAGCCAGGGAAAGCCTTCTCACTATTATTGACAGTACTTTGTTTTCTCCTGAGCATTTCAGTAAATTTATGTCCAGGGACATCATTTATGATTATACAAGAATCACACTGCACAAGAATGACCAATGAAAGGATGAGTAGGGGCTGAAAACTCTCTAATGATTCTCAGGCTAAACCATGTACTCAAAAGAGAGGAATGTAGTTGGCTTTTTTCTTTTTGCAGGAAAATCCTTCATGGAATAATAGTGGTCCCTGTTTAAAATTTTGTCCCTGGTCCCAAAGCTAGATAAGCCCACCTCTCTGTTTCAGGAACTTTGATCCCACCAGGATTAAAAAAGAAGAGCATAGCTATTGATGTCTTTAGCTTCCTCAGTAATAGTGGACCTGTTTAATTAATTACCCTCTCAGGTTTCTGCCAGTGTGCCTATTCAGGTGATGGTCTTACTCTGGAAAGAAGGAGAAAAGGCAGCAAGGAGGAACAATTCAGATACATCTATATACATTGTCATCTTGGTAGGAATTGCACATTTTATTGCTTCTAGATAGCACTTTATTAGATATAAAATCCTTTATCTGTCATATATTTTGCAAATATATTTATCACAATTAGTTAATTTTATTCATATGTGTTTATTTTTTCTTTTGGGAAGAGGGTTTGGTGTGCATATGAGCACATTTGAATGTGCGTAGGTGTTTACTGCCATATGTGAATTATAAATTTAAAATGTACCTGGGACACCTGGGTGGTGCACTCACGTAAGCATCCAACTCGGTCTTGGCTCAGGTTGTGATCTCACGGGTTATGATCTCACGGTTTGTGATTTCCTGGGTCATGAGATCGAGCCACATGTAGGGCTCTGAGTTTGGCGCAGAGTCAGATTGAGACTTTTTTTCCCTCTCCTTCTGCCCCTCACTTGCACTCATGCGCCTCTCTCAAATAGATAAATAAATATTTTAAAAAATAATTTTAAAAAGTACCAATAATTTACTTTATGACTTTTGAATTTGACAGCAATTTGATTTTATTATACCAACTGGTTCTTAACAAGTGTTCATACACACATAGACCTACCTGATTGTCTTTGATGATTGCAGAGCATTTCACTATTTTATAATTTAACTGATCCCATGTTGATTTAAATTTTGTTATTTCCAACATTTTACATTTTTCAATACTATTGTAACAAGACTTTTAAAAATATCTTTCCACAAATAGTGTGAATAAGTATTTATTGAATATCTACCAAGTGATATGCAGTGTTCAAGGCTCCAGGGATCAGAGTGAAGTATTTCTTAATCTGTAAGTTCCTAAAAAGAAATTTCTGGATCGAATGAATATTACTTAAAATTTTCTAAAATATTACCAATATTCTTTAAAAGTTAGTATTTACTTACATAGTTACTCACAGAATAACATACTGCTTATTACATTCAGTTTTGCTTTTAGTGGTTAGTGTTCCTCTTTTCAAGATTGCCAATTTAAAAAAGAAAAATAGCACATTATTGTTTTAATTTGATTTTTTTATTTGTGTGTGATTGAGCATCTTCTCATACATTTAATTATTATAAATGTATGTTCTTAAGTAAATCACTCTTTTTAACTAGGACATTCGTCTTCTGCTTATTGATTTCTAAAAGTTCTTTATACATTAAAAATAGCAACTCTCCGTCATGTAAATTAAATATTATTTTTCTCCAAAAAATAACTCAAAACTCAGTGGCAGAAAAGAGTCAATTGTAACTGGATAAGTGACAAAGGGGTTTCTGCCCCTTACAGAACCACTGCCAGAGCTAAGGAACATCACAAAGCTTCAGCTCTGTGAATGCCTCCCAGATGCATACCACCAAATGGTTCTGCTATTCTTGGGTAATTTGGTTTGCTAGATTAGAAAGCAGCCACTTCATCACTTAGTTCAGAACCATGCTCTCTCTGGGACCCCAGGCCCTTCCACACTCTACTTGTAACTGGGAGCTGAATTCATTTCTTATCTAAGTCAACTTGCATAGTAAAACCCAAATCTCACCGTGGTTGCACAGAGCAACTAGATGCTTTTAAAGGCCTGTGTACAGCAAAATATGAGAAACAGATTGTAATGAACCCTGTGATTGTAATTTGCTTAATTTTATTTTTAATGTCATTAGCCACTCAGGAAATTTAAATATTTAAATCAACAAGATTTTCCTACTGAAAAATCTTTTGTGCCTTTTCCAGAAAGTAATCACACATTTCAAGAGATATGTTTTCCTTCAGTATTATTTTCAAAAATATTTTGAAATAGTTGAAAAATTTTTGTATTTTGCTAGGTTTGTAAAAATGCTATGAGTATAATAAATTCTTACCTACTGTCCTATTGCTCCATCAATTTACTAATATTTTCAATAGAATGGATTAAAAATTAAATCAGCTTTATTGAGGCATAATTCACATGCTATAAAATCCACTTGTTTTTGGTATACAATATAGTATTTTTAGTAAATCTATGGAATTATGCAATCATCACTACAGGCCAATTGTAGAATATGTGCAGTGATTCCCTGTTCCTACCCCAGCTCCAAGCAACCACTAATTTACTTTCTACCTTTAGTTTTGCCTTTTCTGGAACTTTATATAAATGAAAAACAGTATGTGGTCTATTGAGTCCAGCTTTTTCTCTTACCATGAAGTTTTTGAAGTTTATCTGTGTTTTAATACCTGTCAATATCTTGCTCCTTTTATCCATTTACCAGTTGATAGACATTGGATAGTTTCCAGTATTTGGCTATTATGAATGAACAGTGCTCTATGAACACTCATATACAGAATTTTATGGACAAAGGCTTTCATTTGTCTTGAGTAGATACTAGGGGTAAAATTGCTGGATATGGTAGACAGAGAAATCGGCCCCCCAAAGATGTCCATGTTCAATCCATGGCAGCAGCTGTTATTATGTTACCTTTCAAAATAAAACATATTAAATAGATGTGATTAACCACTCTAATAAGGGAGGTTATCCTGGCTTTTTCAGGTGGACTCAATGAAACAGGGGTCCTTATCAGAGGCATGTAGGATGCAGCATTGTTAGAGTCTGAAAGGAAATGTGGTGATGGAAGCAGAGGTCAGAGGAAGAAAGAGAGAAATTTTCAAAATGTTACACTGATGGTTTTGAAGGGGGAAGAAAGGATCATGAGCCAAAGAATGCTGGTTTTTAAGTTTGGAAAAGGCAGGAAAATGGATTCTTTGTAGAACCTCCGGAAGGAATGGAGTGATGTTGACACTATGGGATACTGTTTGGGACTTAGAGCCACTAGAACTGGAGGTTAATAAATTCATGTTGTTTTAAGCTACTAATTTAGTAATTTGTTATACCGGTAATAGGAAAACAAATACACTGGATCGTGTAGCAGATTTATGCATAATTATACAGTATAAAAAATTCCCAACTTGTTGCCAAGTGTCTGCAGCATATATACTTACCAATAATGTATTAGGGCTCTAGTTTCGTTTTGTTTCTTTTCTTTCTTTCTTCCTTCTTCCTCTTTCTTTCTCTCTTCCTTCCTTCCTTTCTTTCCTTTCTTTCGACAAAGAGAGAGTGTATGCACAGTGTGGAGGGAGAAGGAGAGAGAGAATCTTAAACAGTCTTCACCTCCAGTGCAGAACCCGACACTGGGTCGGATCTCACAATCCTGAGATCAGACCTGAACTGAAATGAAGAGTTCAGTGCTTCACCTTTGCCACCCAGGGACTCCTCGTTTCTTTCCATTCTTACCAAACACTTTTTATTGCTTGTCTTTTTAATTATCGTCTATCTTTTTATTTCTTGTACATCTGTGGTTATTTCCCATTCCCAATGGTGCACATTATGCACATTGCATATTTTAAATTTTTCTCTAAAAATCTTCACTGAAATTTTGTTTGTATTATTGCTCTTGCCAAAGAGCCTGCACGCAGTCCTATTTGTGCAATTTTTGTTTTACTTTTTATTTAATCAATTTATGATTTATAATTATTAGTGCATTTCAATTTTATGTGGTTATGATTGGTTATCTTTTTCTAGGTTACTTTTCTGAAGGTCCTTATTTTTATTTTGAAAACAATCTAAGTACAAATATAATGTTTTTATTTTTACAAAATAAAATTATTTGGATTTCATCGGTTAAATGCTAAACATTCTCATTGCCACACATTAAAAAGTAATCTTCAATTTTATTTTTATAATTTTTCCAAAAATTATTTAAATAATCTTTTACATATTTTTAATTTTTTAAAATTTTTTTCAGCATAACAGTATTCATTATTTTTGCATCACACCCAGTGCTCCATGCAATTGGTGCCCTTTCCAATACCCACCACCTGGTTCCCCCAACCTCCCACCCCCCACCCCTTCAAAACCCTCAGATTGTTTTTCAGAGTCCATAGTCTCTCATGGTTCACCTCCCCTTCCAATTTCCCTCAACTCCCTTCTCCTCTCCATCTCTAATTTTTAAAAGTTTTTATTTTAATTACCTGGTGCTCAGTACAAACATGCTTCTTAATCCCCATCACTTATTTAACCCATCTCTCCACCTTTCTACCCTTTGATAACCATCAGTTTGTTCTCTATAGGTTAGAGTCTGGTTCTTGATTGGTCTCTCTTTTCCCCCCATACTTGCTTGTTTTGTTTCTTAAATTCCACATATGAGTGAAAATATATGGTATTTGTCTTTCTCTGACTGACTTAATTCACTTAACATTATACTCTAGCTCCATCCATGTCACTGCAAATGGCAGAATTTCATTATTTTTTATGGATGACGAATATTCCATTATCTGTACACTTTTTTATTCATTCGTCAATTGATGGACAGTTGGGCTGCTTCTATATTTTGTCTATTGTAAATAATGCTGTTACAAACATCATGGTGCATGTATCCCTTTGAATTAGTGGGCTTTTTTTTAAAAGAATATTTTTAAAAGATTTTATTTATTTATTTGACAGAGAGAAACAGTGAGAGAGGGAACACAAGCAGGGGGACTGGGAGAGGGAGAAGCAGGCTTCTGGCTGATCAGGGAACCAGATGCGGGGCTTGATCCCAACACCCTGGGATCATGACTTGAGCCGAAGACCAGACACTGAACGACAGAGCCAACCAGATGTCCCTGAATTAGTGTTTTTATATTCTTTGGGTAAATACCTAGCTGTGTAACAGCTGTATCATAGGTTAGTTGTTTTTTTAATTTTTCGAGGAAACTCCATACTGTTTTCCAGAGTGGCTGCACCAGTTTGCATTCCTACCAACAGTGCAAAAGAGTTCCTTTTTCCCCCATCCTTGCCAACACCTCTTTGTTTCTTGTGCTTTTGATTTTAGCCATTCTGACAGGTGTGAGATGATAGCTCATTGTGCTTTTGATTTGCATTTCCTTGTTGATAAGTGATGATGAGCATCTTTTCATGTGTATGTTTCATCTGTTTTTCTTCTTTGGGGAAATGTCTGTTCATGTCCTCTGCCAATTTTTAATTGGATTATTTGGGGGGTTTTTTGGTGTTGAGTTTTACAAGCTCCTTACAGATTTTGGGAACTAACATTTTAGAGATATGTCATTTGCAAATTCCATAGGTTGCCTTTTAGTTTTGTTGATCTTTTTTTTTTTTTTCCACTGTTCAGAAGCGTTTTATTTTGATGTAGTCCCAATAGTTTATTTTTGCTTTTGTTTCCTTTGTCTCAGGAAATATACCTAGTAAGAAGTTGCTATTGCTGATGTCAGAGACATTGCTGCCTCTGTTCTCCTTCAGGATTTTGATGATTTCCTGTCTCATATTTAGGTCTTTCATCCATTTTAAATTTATATTTGTTGCATGCTGTAAGAAAGTCGTTAAGCTTTATTATTCGGTATGCTGCTGTCCAGTTTTTCCAGCCCCATTTATTGAAGAGACTTTTCTCACTGGATATTCTTTCCCGCTTTGTTGAAGATTAGTTGACCATACAGTTGTGGGTTCATTTCTGGGCTTTCTATTCAGTTCTATTTATCTATGTGTCTATTTTTGTGCCAATACTATACTGTTTTGATCACTGTGGCTTTGTAATATAAAAGTCCAGAACTGTGATGTCCCCAGCTTTGCTTTTCAAGATTGTTTTGGCTATTTAACATCTTTTGTGGTTCCATATAAATTTTAGGATTGTTTGTTCTAGCTCTGTGAAAAATGCTGGTGGTATTTTGATAGAGATTGCATTAAATATGTTGACTGAACTGGGTACTATAGACATTTTAACCATTTTTATTCTTCCAATCCATAAGCATGAAATGTCTTTCCATTTATTTGTGTCATTTTTACTCACTTTCATCAGTGTTTCATAGTTTTCAGAGTACATGTCTTTTACCTCTTTGAACAGGTTTATTCCCAGGTATCTTACTATTTTTGGTGTGATTGTAAATAAGATTGTTTTCTTTTTTTTTTTTAATTTTCTTTTTTTTTCAGTGTTTCAAAATTCATTGTTTAGGCACCATACCCAGTGCTCCATGCAGGACTGTTTTCTTAATTTCTCTTTCTGAACTTCATTATTGATATACAGAATTGTGACAGATTTCTGTAGATTGATTTTGTATCCTGAAACTTTACTGAATTTGTTTATTAGTTCTAGCAGGCTTTTTGGTTGAATCTTTCTGGTTTCCTATATAGAGCATCATGTTATCTGCAAATAGTGAAAGTTTTACTTCTCCCTTGCTGGTTTGGATGCCTTTTCTTTTTGTTGTCTTATTGCTGTGGCTAGGACTTCCAGTACATTGTTGAATAAAAATGGTGAGAGAGGACATCCTTGTCTTGTTCCTGACCTTAGGGGAAAGGGTCTCAGTTTTTCACCTTTGAATATGATGTTAGCTGTGGGGTTTTCATAAATGGTCTTCGTTATGTTGTGGTATATTCCCTCTATATATACTATGTTGAGGTTTTCTATCATTGGTATATGTTGTACTTTGTCACATGCTTTTTCTGCATCTATTGATGATCACATGGTTCTTATCCTTTCTCTTATAGATGTGATGCATCATGTTGATTGATTTGCAAATACTGAGCACCCCCCACCCCCAGCCTTGCAATCTAGGAATAGATCCCATTTGATCATGGCGAATGATTTTTTTTAATGTACTGTTGATTCAGTTTGCTAGTGTTTTGTTGAGGAGAATTTTTGCATCTATTTTCATCAAGGATATTCCCTCGTAATTGTGTGTGTGTGTGTGTGTGTGTGTGTGTGTGTGTGGTGTCTTTATCTGGTCTTGGTATCAGGGTAATCCTGACCTTGTAAAATGAATTTGGAAATTCTTCTTCCTTGTTCTTGGAAGAGTTTGAGAAGAATAAGTATGAACTCTTTTTCAAATGTTTGGTAAAATTCACTTGTGGAGCCAGCTGGTCCCGGACTATTTTTTGCTGAGAGTTTTTTTTAATTACTGACTCCATTTCTTTGCTGGTTATCAGTCCCTTCAAATTTTCTATTTCTTCCTTTTTCAGTTTTGGTAGGTTACATATTTGTAAGAATTTATCCATTTCTTCCATGTTGTCCAATTGTTGGCATATAGTTTTTCATAATATTCTCTTATAATTGTTTATATTTCTGGTTTTGTTGTTATTTCTCCTCTCTCATTTGTGATTTTATTTATTTGGGTCCTTTCTCTTTTTTTCTTAATGAGTCTGGTTAGAGGTTTATCAATTTTATTGATTTTTTTTTTCTTCAAAAAACCCACTCCTGGTTTCATTGCTCTCTTCTATTACTTTGAGGGTTTTTTGGTTTGTTTTGGTTTCTATATCATTTATTTCTACTCTGTTATTTCCTTGCTTTTTTTTGGTTTTAGGTTTTGTTGGTTCTTTTTCTAGTTCCGTCAGGTGCAAGGTTAAGTTGTTTATCTGAGATTTTACTTGCTTCATTAGATAGACCTATATTGCTGTAAACTTCCCTCTTGGAACCACTGTTGCTGCATCCCCAAGGTTTTGAATCATTGTGTTTTCAGTTGTTTCCATGTACTTTTTTTTTAATCTCCTCTCTTATTTCCTGGTTGCCCCATTCATTGTTTATGGCATGTTATTGAACCTTCATACGTATATATATGGACTTTTCAGAGTTTTTCTTGTGGTTGACTTCTAGTTTCATAATGTTGTGGTCAGAGAAGATGCATGGTATGACTTGAATCTTTTTTAATTTGTTGAGGTTTTTTTTTTTTTTTTTTTTTTTTTTAAGATTTATTTATTTGACAGACAGAGATCACAAGTAGACAGAGAGGCAGCCAGAGAGAGAGAGAGGGAAGCAAGCTCCCCGCTGAGCAGAAAGCTCGATGCGGGACCCGATCCCAGGACCCTGAGATCATGACCTGAGCCGAAGGCAGCGGCTTAATCCACTGAGCCACCCAGGCGCCCCTTTGAGGTTTGTTTTGTGAACAACTTTGTGATCATTTCTGGCAAATGTTTTATGTATCCTTGAGAAAATGTGTATTCTGATATTTTATGATTTTATGTTCTGAATATACCTTTTAAATCCATCTGGTCCAGTGAGTCATTCAGAGCTATTGTTTCCTTGTTGATTTTCTATTTGGGTGATCTGTCCATGATATAAATGGGGTGTTAAATTCTCCTTCTATTATTGTATCACTATGGATTAGTTCTTTTATGTTTGTTATTAACTGTTTTATGTATTTGGTGTCTCCCATGTTTGGTGCATACATATTTACAATGATTATATCTTTTTATTGGACTGTCCCTTTTATTTTTATATAATGCCCTACTTTGTCTCTTGGAGCAGTCCTTGTTTCAAAGTCCATTTTGTCAAATATAAGTAATGCTACTTCTGTTTTCTCTTGATATGCATTTGCCTGAAAAATGTTTCTCCATTCCTTCAATTTCAGTCTGCAAATCTCTTTAGGACTAAAATGAATATCTTATAGGCAACATATTGATGGGTCTTGTTCTTTTTTAATATTTTATTTATTTATTTGAGAGAGCAGAGAGAGAGATAGAGAGCATGAGTGAGGAGAGGGGCAGAAGGAGAGGGAGAAGAAATATCAGTATCAATATACTTTGCCACTTTAATTATAATATATCTTGGTGTGGATCTGTTATTGTTTGTTTGTTGTTAGTTCTCTCTGCCTCCTGGATCTGAATATTTGTTTGTTTTCCACATTAGAAAAGATTTTAGCTATTATTTCTTCAAATAAATTCTCTGCCACCCCTTTTTGATCTCTTCATCTGTAACTTCTATAATATAAATATTATATAATATTATTATATAATATATATTATACATATCTATAATTTAAATATTATATATTATATAATATAAATATTATTGTATTTGATGGCCTTACTGATTTCCCCAAGTCTATTCTTGTTTTTCATAATTGTTTTTTTCTCTCTTTTCTTCAGGTTTATTATATCACTCTGTCTTCTAGGTCATTAATTCATTCCTCTGCATCTTCCAGCCTTCTGTTCATTCCATCAAACATGTTTCTCATTTTGTTTACTGAGTCCTTTATCTCTGTTGTTTTTTTCTTATCTCTGTGTTTATGGTCTTATTGATGTTTTCCACTCTTTTTTGCAAGTCCAGTAGTATCCTTATAATCAATGCTTTAATTTCTCTATCAGATATATACTTATATCTGTTTCATTTAGATCTCTGGCCACAGCATTCTCCTATTCTTTCATTTTGGACAAATTCCTCTGTCTTCTCATTTTGCCTAAGTCTCTGTACCGTGTGTGTGTGTGTGCGCGCGCGCGTGTGTGTATGTGTTAAGAAAGTTGTGTTCTTGAGGGAAATGGTTTTATAAGGAAGAGGTCCTATGGTGACCTAAAGTGTAGTGTCCCCTATTCCGCAGGGCCTCATGGTTCTGGGAGTATCTCCAATATGTACTGTATGCTTTCTGCTGTTGTGTCATGTCTGCTTTATCCTTTAGGCCAGTTGACTACAGAGGTGCTCTTTTCCTGTTGTGGGCAGTATTTGAACCTTGGCTTGAATATGGTATATTTTAATTAAGTATGCTCTAATCTACTTGTGAAATGAGACCTGTTGCTGCCACCACTGGAACAAAGACCTCACAAAATTCTCAGGTCAGGGAACGCCTGGGTGGCTCAGTTGGTTAAGCATCTGCCTTTGGCTCAGGTTGTGATCTTAGGGTTATGGGATCAAGTCTTGCATTGGGCTCCTTGCTCAGCGGGGAGCCTGCTTCCAATTCTGCCTGCTCTCCTGCTGCTTCCCCTGCTTGTACTCTCTCTCTCTCTCTCTCTGACAATTAAATAAATAAAATCTTGAAAAAAAAAATCCCAGGTCAGATACATGGTGTTGGCAGGTGTTTAGGCTGGTCTTCTGGGAAGGGGCACATTGGAACTAAGGCAAACTGGACTGGGTAGGACAGTTCTTCCAAGGTGTAGGGTGCAGGGCTTTGTGTAAGTAAGTTAGCATGGAGTGTTGGCACTGTGTTGGTTCCCACCAGTAGCTCTGTGTTTATGCTGAAGGGTAGACACGGGAAACAGTGCCTGTCCATTCATTTATTCTCAGAGGAGTGTCTCTGGGACAGGTCTGAGATGAGCAGTTAACCTCCCCACTGTGTGCTCCAGATGCTCTTTAGATCAGATCACTGTTTCCATGCTATATGTACATAAGCCCTTGGTCTTACCTTTTCTCTGAGAATAGCACCAATGTCCTAAAATGCTCCTAGAGCCAAGCATGCTGACCTTTAAAACTCTGGGCTCGAAGCCCCTCTGTTTGCAAGAACTCACCAAATTCAAGCCCTCTTGCTTTCCAAGCCAACTGCATGTGGATTCATTTCCCCTGTGCACTCCTCTGTGTACCAGTTTGTCTTCTCCATTACCATGGCTCCCTCCCCACTGCAGCAGTGATGACCCATTTCTCTCCCAAGCCATGTCTCCACACTTGACCTTCTTTGATGTGGCCTCTTCTCTGCCTTTCTTTAGTTGTGGAGTTTGTTCTGCCAGTCTTCAGATCAATTTTTGGGATATTTGGGATGATTTGATAGTTATCTAGCTGTATTTGTGGGATGAGGCAAGCCTAAGGCCCTACTACTCTTTTGCCATCTTCCACTCCAATTTACCCTTCAAGTCTAAATAATTTTTAAAATGATTACTTAGAGTCAGATTGTTTTTCTCTATTTTTTTGTTGTAAGTTTCTACATATCATCCAGTATGGTCAAAGAATAGGGCACAAACTTAGTGTTGTTGTAAATTACCCAGATTTTCAGCACTTGATCAGTTCTAGATAGTGTTCAATGGAAAATGAATTGCTGTCCAAATCTTTTATAATGTCACTTATTTTAGCTAGTCTCTGAATCTGTCAAATTCATAGGAAGGCATATTAAGTTGATTAGTATAAACATCTTGCATATTGAGTAACTTTTCACTATCAATATTTCTTTGCCTATGAGTTCATATGTTTGTAGTGAATTTTAACATTTTTTAATTAAGAGCATTCAATAAAAGACTACAATTTTACCCAAGTCATGTGTGTGAGATTTACTTGTATTCTTTCTAGCTATCATATGAACTTTCCTAAGGCTATTTGGTTCTGATTGTATTGTATTTAGTAAATCTTCAGGGACTATTTTCTAGTTTCAGTAAAGATAAAGTATTATTTTGTTTACACTCTTTTATTTTGCATTTTTTGAAGACTTTCATAGGGGAAGTGTAGAACTATGGATATCTTGTAACAGTCACTTCTGAAATTTTAGTTGTGTTCTTACTGACATTCTCCATTGTCCTTGTTACATGGTATGAAGTCAATATATATTTAGTTTGAATAATTTGTCTAACATAGGAATCACATCATATTGTTTTCTAAAATGTCTTCACATATTTTAGAGGTTTAAAATTTTTGTTTTTGAAATAGTTTGGAAAATTACTGAAACAAGACAATAAATCAAATTAAAACAATGACTACTACTATTCATTGTGTGTCTAATATGTTAGGCACTGAAATATACATTTGAATGCATAATTCTCATTTAAATCTTACAATGTCCTTTTAAGTTATTTCTATTATATTCATTTTTTGTTCTATCAACACAAAAAATTAAAATCAGAGGCCCTAAATATCTTACTTGATTTCTACAACATTCTGTTAGTGAATTCAAATTCAGATTTTCCTTGATTCTAGAAACTAGTCATTATGTAATATAGCTGGTTAAAGAGAATTAGTGTTTTTAGTCATGCAGGTACCATTGTGTATATTTTGACAATAAATTCAGAAGCTAGTTTTAAACCAGAGATTTATGAGATATCATGATTTAGAGAATCAAAAGTGGCTGAGTATATTCCTACCTATCATTACTCATTCATTTATCCATTCAACAAATAAACATTTCTGATGTTTCTTGCTCTGAAAAGCAATAGTCTGAATGCTGAAATAATGGAAAAAGGAATTACACTCACGGATTTGCTTATGGTCTGTTAGGGGAACTACTATATAGCCTGATACAACTATGTAACTATAATATAGTTTATGGAAGAGAGGGACATGATTGCTTTGATTAGTCAATAGCCTTAGTAGAGCAGGTTAAGCTCTACTAAATTTTGCTACATAAGTTTTCCCAAGATTGACTGATAATCTTTATCAATTTTGTAGTTTTCCATCATAATTTGTATTCTTACTCCCATTTTGTGTATGCTTTATCTAACTACTTCAAAATGTCTTCTATCTCCTCATTTCTCAGTACATACAAGCATTAAACTATGGAAAAAAATTTATTTTCTTTTAAAAATATATTATCTCTAATATGTATTTTTTGATAATTAAATTCTGCTTTTTAAATAATGGGTTACTATTGGGTCTTATAGTTTCCTATATTCAGGCAAATATACATTTTTCTTCAGTTTGCTGATCTTAATCTATTTGCAAAAGCTGGAGGGTTCATACTGCTGAGGTATGCCATCTGTGCAAGGAGAAAATGATCTCATGGGCAAATCATAACAACCATTAAAGATGAAGATGCTATTCCACTTCATTTTGTAGCTTGTGGTGGCACCTTCTATGTTTATGTCACTATATTCTTCTTTAGAATGGCAATATTAACTGTGACAGCCTCATTTTACTTCCAGGTAATTTCAGAAAGTCTCTTCTGCTAACTTTAAGTAACAGAAGTAACTGATTAGGTCAAGTTATAAGACATACATATTAAACACAAATTAATATGTCTCCACATTTTCTATACCCCAAATGCTAAAAATCTTATGTTTTTTCCATAAGACTAAGGTTGTTTAAGTTATTAATACAGATATTATAAAGGCAAAAACAGAGATGTTATATTTAATTTTACTTAAATTTGACAAAAAGAAACCAAAGAGACAGTGATAGTATTGCTGAACTTCAGAAAAATATTTCTTTAAAGATCTTATATTTTTTATAGTCAAATTTAGCACCAAGAAAAAGGCACATGATAAAACAACATATGAAAGATGAATGCCAATTACCACTCAAAGGACCAAACACAAATTTTCAGAAAGAATATAATATACAATCAGGAAACTAGAACAAAATTGTGTTTTCATTGTAGAGAAACAATTTAAATCTTGCTACATTTACACATGTTGATGGAAAACATGTAGCTGAATGACTGTCAGTACAGATGGATCTGTCTATAAATGGATAAATTTTGGAAAGATTTTAATGATCCACTCTACATTCCTTTTAATGAGCTACATCAATGTGTTTACCTCAACAATGTAATGAATTCAGAGAATCTTGAACTTGAATCCTTATTTTTTTGTCTCTTGTGCTTATGTGTAAAATTACATAATTTATATATCTGTGGAAAAGGATATATTTTACTACAAATTTTTTGTATGAGTATAGTGAAAGAAGTAAATACATGGTAAATGCCATGCAAGTAAGTTACTGACTATATTCATAGTCCTACTCGTGACACTTCAGGTTATTGAATATCAAGACCACTGCAGCTAAAAGGATCACAGAAGCTATTTGCTTTGGGCTTTCTAAATGCATGTTAGATATTTATACCACTTTGAGATTTAAAATCTATTGTATATAAATAATCATCAAAAAATCTGATTGTGTTATGGATAAATTATAAACTGTATAAAAATTTGGGGCAAAGAAAGTTAGAATGCTCAGGTCAATTCATAAAAAAATTCCATATGTTTCACATTTAACAGTCTAGATTTCTGATCCACAATGATGCCTGAAGTTCTAAATAGTTACATTTATTAATTTATTGCTTTGTCAATGTAGGCAGGCACAACTCTAATAGGATGAACACAGTTCATTAGTGAAAATGGCAAAGCTAGAAAGGAAGAAGTTTTAGAGTTACAAAAGTCATTTGGTATTTTCTGTGTCTTGGGTACATGACTTAGGGTTTTCAATGTCCAGTAGGGTTATATAGTTTTATTAGGCATTTTGTTTATGCAACAATATGTGAATGGGTGAAGGTTTTAACAATGCTAAGTTTTTTACCATAGGTAGCAACTACTGCTATAAGTAATGGTTGAAAATTAAAAAATGAATTCTTCTAAGCAATAGTTTAAGGAGACTTCCTGTCAGAGACTGCATAAAAACTAAATTTATTTCCAGAAATTGGGAGCCTGGAATCAATCCTGTTTGACATGCATCTGTATCACAGATACTATCAAAAGAGTCTTCAGGGAGTTAGAAACAAATATTTTGTTTTCATCCAAGATAGAGGAAATGAGTAGGTTATTGTCTCTCACCATTAGACTCTTATATTACATGAAGCCTGAAAAATATGTCTCAAATTAAAGTTCAGCAAAAAGACTAGTCAAAGCATTGAGTTCTTAGCTGAGATCTCTGGAAAGGGGATGATGACAGTGGTAGTAACATATTCTTTCCACCTTAATCCAGCCGCCTCTAATAATAGTAGAAAATGTAATAGGTATTAATCCAAAGACTTTTAGATCAGATATCAAACCTCAAGTTATAACCAGCATCTGATCAGCCTTAAATATGCAGTGCTGATTGATTTACTTATTTACACTTTCCTCTGGTGCAGGGGCCGACATCTTTTTTTTTCTATTTATATCCATCATGTGTGACTTCATTGCCCAAACCATCAGTTTTATCAGAGGCTTCATCTAGCATACATTCTGCAAGTCAACAAACCATGAACTGGGCAGATCTATCAGTTAAAATATTATGCAATGACTCATATTGATGATCTAGTTTAATTTGCCAAGCACCCTCATTGATCTCATCTGACTCTGGATCAGTTTGTTGCCAAAAGCATGTGTGTGTTTCAGTTACACTACAAGTTAAAAAAAAACTCATTTTTTTTTTTTTTCAAAAGAGAGATGTTGTTCAACAAACCATCCTAGTTGATTTCAAGGGACTCTTCCTGAAAAATTATTATAGATTTTGGAAATTTTTATACTTGAAATATAGGCAGTTTCCAGTTGCTGTTTATGCTGAAAATTTGGAGAAGTAGTACTGCAATGAAGAGTGTTATTAAGATGCTTAATTATAATAGGGAGTAGAAGTAAAAGAGACATGAAATGACATCCAACTATTTTATATAGCTGTCAGTATAAAAAGGATATATTCAAGTATCAGGATTGCTTGTTTGTGAAAATGTTAACATCATAATTATTAGCTATTCTTTAGCCTCATAAGTTGAGGCTTTTCTTAAATTTTGGAACTGATTTTATAATGATAAAGTGAAGTTCTCTACAGACTCCTTGCTCAGCAAGGATTCAGCTTTTATGCCCATATTACATTGATATTCACCTTTAAACTTTTTTGTTAATTCTATACAGGTGTGCTTTTTTGTTGATGACCATAAACATATTCTGTTTCTTCCCTGAAATTTGAAATAAAAACCCAAATATTTAGTTTACCTCAATCACTTTCTGCTTTGTATTGCTTTTTAGAATTCCACATCTGCATATCTTGTCCCTTTATACCATGACGAATAGGAATCATGCCACTGGAGAATATAGTAGTTTCCTCCAAATCCTGTAACAAACTACCACGAAGTGGGTAGCTTAAGAATGCACGTTTATTCACTTAGAGTTCTGGAGGAAAAGTCTCACTGGGCTGCAATCACGTTGTCCGTGAAGCTGTGTTCATTCTGGAGATTCTAGGGGGTGGTCCATTTCTTTGCCTTTTCAGCTTCTGAAAAGCTGGCCCACATTACCTTGTTCATGGCTTCCTTTCAGCAACCACATCACTCTGACCTCTGCTTTCACTGTTGTAGCACCTTGTCTAAACCTGATTTTCCTGCTTCTCTCTTGTAAGTGCTCTTGTGATTATATTGGGCTCACGCAGATTGTCCAGGGAAACCTCCTCATCTCAAAATCCTTAAATGAATCACATCTGCAAAGTCCCTGTTGTCATGTAATGGAACATATTCACAGATGCCAGTATTTAGGATGTGTTTGTGTTTGAAGGGCCATCATTTTGTGTAACATAGGAAGGGAGGGACTTAGAAAACGTTCCACATTTTTTTAAAAGAATCAAATCAAAGGTCTTTAAATTCAGACATCTATTTATAACTCCTATATTATAAAGTGCGTTTGCAAAGGAAGGTTTGAATTTCCTGTGTGTCCTCATGCACTTTATTGTTTGTTTACATTTTTATTTTTATGTATTTGTTGGTTTTTAAATTTTGTTGATATTCTCTAGAATCTGACATTTATCAGTTTGCCGGAAGAAACAACTTCTGTTTTGACAGACTCACAACTTTTTAAGAGTAGAACAGAAAATTCTCCATAAACATTTTAAAGCTTAACATTAGTTTATTTAAACAATTAGCTTTTGTAAACTGGAGCAAGAAATGGGAATTTTATGTAGTCTACATATATATATTTTTTAGTATTTCTTACCTTTATTATTTTTAAATTGAATTATTGTTGATATATATCACATATCATACACACATATATACATATATTAATTTCAAGCATAAAACATAATGGTTCAACATTTATATACATTACAAAATGCTCACCAAGATAAGTGTAGTTATCATCTGACACCTTACAGAGTTATTACAATAATATTCCTTATGCTGTACTTTACATCCCCATGAGTTACTTATTTTATAACTGGAAGTTTGTACATCTGAATTCCCTTTACCTGTTACACCCATCCTCTCTAATCCTTGTGGAAAATACTAGTTCTCTGTATTTATGTGCTCTTTATGTTTTGTTTTGTTTGTTCATTTGTTTTTCAGATTCCACATGTAAGTGAAATCATACAGTACCTTTCTTTCATTGTCTGACATTTTACTTTGCATAATACTTTCTAGGTCTATATAGGTTGTTACCACATCTTCATGAGCACAGCATTTCTTGTCTTTTTGATAATAGCTATCTGACACGTGTGAGATCTCTCATTGTTTTGATTTGCATTTCCTGATAGTTAAGGATTTTCAGCATTTTTCATGTATGTCTTGGCCATCTGCATGTCTTTGGAGAAAAGTGTCTTTTCACATCCTTTGCACATTTTTAATTGGATTGCTTGATTTTGGTGTTGAGTTGTATGAATTCTTTATATATTTTGGATATAAACTACTTATCAAAATATGATTGTGAATATCTTTTCCCATTGAGTAGGTCACCTTTTCATTTCGTTGCTGTTTTTTTTTTTTTGTTTGTTTGTTTTTTTGGTTTTTTTTTTGCTATGTAAAAGATTTTTAGTTTGGTGTAGTCTCAATTGTTTATATTTGCTTCTGTTGCCTTTGCTAGTTAAAAAAACAAATATATTGCTATGACCATTGTCTAATAGTTTACTGCCTATGTTTTCTTTTTGGAGTTTATGGTTTCAGGTATTACACTGCAGTCTTCCATCCATTTTGAGTTGATTTTTGTATATAAGAAAGTAGTTTAGTTTCATTCCTCTGCATAGAGCTATTCAGTTTTCTCAGCACCATTTATTGTCAAGCCTAATTTTTCTCTACTGTATATTCTTGCCTCCTTTGTCATAGATTAATTGACCCTATAAGTGCCGGTTTATTTTTGGCTTTCTATTCTGTACTACTTTTTTATGTGTCTATTTTTGTGCCAGTACCCTACTGTTTTGATTATTGTATCTTTGTAATGTGGGAATGTGACACCTCCAGCTTTGCTCCTCTTTCTCAAGACTGTTTTGGCCCATCATGGTCTTTTGTGGTTCCCAACACATTTTAGGGTTTTGTTTTGTTTTGTTTTGTTCTATTTCTATGAAAAATGTTATTGACATTTTGGTAGGGATTGCATCGAATCTGTAGATTACTTTAGGTAGCATGGACATTTTAGCAATGTTAACTCTTCTAACTCATTCACTTGTGTGGTCTTGAATTTCTTTCTTTTTTTCTTTTTTAAAGATTGTATTTATTTGACAGAAATCACAAGTAGGCAAAGAGGCAGGCAGAGAGAGGAGGAAGCAGGCTCTATCCCAGGACCCTGAGCTCATGACCTGAGCCGAAGGCAGAGGCTTTAACCCACTGAGCCACCCAGGTGCCCCTGGTCTTGAATTTCATTCATCAATGTCTTGTAGTTTTATTATAACTAAATCGCATTGTTTTCTTGATTTCTCAGTTACTAGTGAACAGAAATGCAATGGATTTTGTATATTAATTTAATGTCCTGAAATTTTACTGAATTTATTTATTAGTTCTAATTTTTTTTGGTGGATTTAGGGTTTTCTATATACAGTACCTTGTCTTCTACAAATAATGGCAATTTTACTTTTTTATTACTAATTTGAATACCTTTTATTTTTTTTCAGTCTGATTTCTGTTGCTAGAATTTCCAGTACTCTCTTGAATAAAAGTGGAGAGAATGGGCCTTCTTTTCTTCTTGATGATGTTAGAGGCAAAACTTTCAGCTTTTTACTATTGAGTATGATATTAGCTCTGGACTTGTCATACATGGTCTTTATCATGTTGAGGTATGCTTTGTCTACAGCCACTTTGTTTAGTTTTTATCGTGAATGGCTGATGAATTTTGTCAAATGTTGTTTTTGCATCTAATGAGATAATTTACATGATTTTAATCTATTATTATGTTAATGTGGCACATCATATCAATTGATTTATTGATTTATTGCATAATCAATTGATTATGCAACCATCTATCCTTGCATTTCTGGGGTGTGATTGGGGCAAATGATTCATTTACGGTATTTTTAAATTTGATTTGCTAGTATTTTGTTGAGTACCTTTTCATCTATGGCATGTAATTTTAATTTGTTATAGTGTCTTTGTCTGGTTTTGGTATTAGTATAATGCTGGCCTCATAAAATGAATTTGGAGGCATTCTTTCTCTTCAATTTTTGGAAGAGTTTGAGGAGGATAGATATTTACTCTTCTTTAAGTATAGACACACACACACACACACACACACACACAAACACATATATATTCATCTATGAAAACTTCAGGACCCTTGAGGGTCCTGAACTTTTGTCTGCTGGAAATTTTTGATTACTGATTCAATTTCATTACTAGTGATTTGTCTATTCAGGTTCTATTTTTATGACTCAGTCTTGGAAAATTATATATTCCTAGGAATTTATATATTTCTTTTAGGTTGTCCAACTTGTTAGTGCATAATTTTTTGTAGTAGTCTCTTAGAATTTTTTGTTTGTTTGTTTCTGTGGTGTCACTTGTAATGTTTCCACTTTAATTTCTGATTTTACTTATTTGAGTTCTCTCTCTGTCTTGATGAGTCTAGCTAAAGATTTATCAACTTTATGTTCTTAAAGAAGTAACTCTTAGGCGCAACTGGGTGGCTTAGTTCGTTAAGTGTTTAACTCTTGAAATTGGCAGAGGTCAAGATTTCAGGGTCCTGGGATCAAAGCCTGCATCAGGCTCTGTGCTCAGCAGGGACTCTGCTTGAGGACTCTCTGCCTCTACCCCTCTCCTACTCACACACACTCTCTCTCTAAAATAAATAAATTAATAAATAAGCCTTTAAAAAAAAAAAACAACACAGAACAAAGAACTCACTCTTGGATTCATTGATCTTTTCTATTTCTTTGTCTCTATTTTGTGCAATTCCATTCTGATCTTTATTATTCCCATCCTTTTACTAAATTTGGGATTTGTTTTTCTTTTTCTAGTCCTTTATGTGTAAAGCTAGAATATTTATTTGAGATTTTTGTTTCTTTTTTTTTTTTAAGATTTTATTTATTTATTCGACAAAGAGAGATCACAGGTAGATAGAGAGGCAGGCAGAGAGAGAGGAGGAAGCAGGCTCCCTGCTGAGCAGAAAGCCCGATGCGGGACTCGATCCCAGGACCCCGAGATCATGGCCTGAGCCGAAGGCAGTGGCTTAACCCACTCAGCCACCCAGGCGCCCCGAGATTTTTGTTTCTTGAGGTGGGCCTGTATCTCTATAAAGTCCCTCTTATATAATAACATATTGCTTTTCGTACATCCCAAAGATTTAGGAATGTTGTGTTTCCATTTTCATTTTTCTTAAGGTATTTTTTATTTTTTTTATTTTTTTTTTTTAAGATTTTTATTTATTTAACAGACAGAGATTACAAGTAGGCAGAGAGAGAGAGGAGACAGCAGGGTCCCTGCCAAGCAGAGAGCCTGAACCCAGGACCCTGGGATCATGACCTGAGCTGAAGGCAGAGGCTTTAACCCACTAAGCCACCCAGGCGCCCCCTGAATGTATTTTTTAATTTCCTTTTTGATTTCTTTGTTGACTCATTGGATGGTTAGTAGCATGCTGTTTAGCTTCCACATAACTTTTCTCCTAGTTCTTTTCTTGTAAATGATTTCTAGTTTCATATTATTCTGTTTGGAAAAGATGCTTGATATAATTTTTATCTTCCTAAATTTATTGTTTTTTTTTTTTCTCTTTCTCTTTTTTTTTTTTTTTTTTCTGTAGCCTAACAGGCAGTCTATCTTGGAGAATGTTATGTGTACACTTCAAAGGAATGTGCATTCTGCTGTTTAAAGATGGAACATTCTGTAAATATCTGTTAAGTCCATCTGGTCTAAATGTGTTCTTCAAAAACACTGTTTTTTTTATTGATTTTCTCTCTGGATGATCTATCTATTGATGCACATGGGATGATAGTTACCTACTACTGCATTGTTGTCAGTTTTTCTTTTTATGACTATGTCTTTTCTTTATATATTTATGTACTCATATTGAGTACATAGATATTTAAATTGTTAAGTGCTTTTGTTGGATTGGTCCATTTATCATTAAATAATGCACCTTTTTCTTGTTACAGTTTTTGTTTTAAAGTTTGTTTTGGGACAGCTGGGTGGCTCAGTTGGTTAAGCCACTGTCTTCAGCTGAGGTCATGATCCTGAAGTCCCAGAATCTGGTTCTGCATTGGGCTCCTTGCTCAGCAGGGAGGCTGCTTCTCTGTCTGACCCTCCCAACTCTCATGTTTTCTCACTTTCTCTCTCTCTCAAATAAATACATAAAATCTAAAAAAAAGAAGAATTAAAAAAATTTAAACAGTCAATTTTATCCTATATTGCTACCCCAATGTTTAAAAATTTCTATTTGCTTGGAATATCTTTTCCATTCTTGGATTTTCAGTCTGTATATGTCCTTAGGTCTGAAGTGAGTCTTTGGTAGATAGCATAGAGATGGGTCTTGTTTCTTGTCCCATTTATTCACCCCTATGTGTTTTAATTAGAACATCTAGTTCATTTACATTTAAAGTAATTGTTTCTAGATATATACTTATCGCCATTTTGTTTCTTGTTTTATGGTTGTTTTTGTTCCTTTTTTGTTCCGTTTCTTACTCTCTTTCCTTGTGATTTGATGACTTTCTTCTGTGTTATGCTTGCATTCTTTTTTCTTTATTTTTCATGTATCTGTTATAGGATTTTGGTTTGTGGTTGCCATGAGGTTCACATATAATACCTTATGTATATTGCAGTCTATTTTTGGTTGATGATTGCACAAGTTCAAATGCATTCTAAAAACACCACATTTTATCCCTCTCCCCATGCCTTATGAATTTGGTTTCACTGTGCACATCTTTTTGTTTTGTGCATCCCTTAACTAATTATTGTAGGTATAGTTGTTCTTACTTTCTTTTTCTTTGAACCTTCTTACTAACATTATAAATGATTGATCTACTATCTTTATTATATGTTCATTTTTACCAGTGAAATTTTTTCTTTCATAATTTTCTTACTTCTTATTATAGCCTTTTTTTTTTCCTTCAGGAAATCCCTTTAACATTTCTTGTAACATCCCTTTACTGGTGGTGAACTCCTTTAACTTCTGTTTGTTTGGTAAATTCCTTATCTTTACTTCCATTTTCAACTATGAATGATAATGTTACTAGGTAGAGTATTCTTGATAATTTTTTGTTTGTTTGTTTTCTTTCTTTATTTTTTTAACTTTTCAACACTTCAAATACATCAAAGTTATGGCCTTCTGATCTGCAAAGTTTCTGCTGAAAAATCAGCTAATATGCTTATGAGTGTTTCCTTGTTTATCCTTAGCTGCTTTTATGTTCTTGCCTTTAAAGAAAAAAGATTTTACTTATTTTGAGAGAGAGAGTGTGCATAATTTTCAGCATCTTCATCTCTTCTACTTCTTGACCCCTAAAATGCCAGTAGTATAATTAATGTTGTCATAGAGGCTCCTTAATCTATCCTCATTAAAAAAAATTTTTCTTTGTTTTTCAGTTTGGATGATTCCCAATACCCTATCTTCCTGATCACTGATTAATTCTTCTGTATCCTTTAATCTGGTGGTGATTCTCTCTAGCATCTGTTTTTTATTTCCATTATTGTATTCTTGAGCTCTGTTTGGTTCTTTTTTCTATCTCTTTGTTGCCCAAGTCTTCACTGAATTCATTTACTTTTCTCCCAAGTTCAGTGAACATCTTTAAAACAATTTCTTTGAACTTTGTACTAGATAGATTGTTTGTCTCCATTTTGTTTTAGTTCTTTTTCTGAGGATTTGTTCTGTTCTTTTATTTGGAACATATTCTTCTGTTTCCTCATTCTGCCTGATTCTGTGTTTTGTTTTTCTGTATCAGATAGATCAGCTAAATCTTCTGGTCGAAGGCATCCTGTGGGGTCTAGAAACACACCACACCTGGTCACCACACCTAGGTACTTCAGGAATATCCCCTGTATGGGTTCAGTGTGCCCTCCTGTTGTGCTGGTGGGTGGGCTAGGCCTTGATGAGACTGACTGTACAGCATGGCTACAACTGTTGTAGGCATGCAGGTGGGAGGGACAGGCTTCCCTCCCCCTCCTCAACAGCAGAAGTCACTTTGGAGAGGTGCTGGTGCCAGCCAAGGATTCTTATCAGGCATGGAAGAGAAGAAGTCTCTTTCTTTGCAAGGATGACTGCTGAGGTGGCTGTTATGGCTTGGACAGATCCACTAGGAATGCTGGAACATGGTGAGCAGTGTAAGTAAGCAAAGTAGATGGAGAATGTCAGAACAGGCTTCTGCCAGTGTGGGGCCAAGTAGGCTAAAAACAGTAAGAACAATGGCACCCACCTGCATTTCCATTCCTAGAGAATGTTCGTACAGATTCCTGCCCCTCTGGCACATGTCCTAAAGTTAATCAATAAATCTATTTCATGTATGGCCTATGCACTTTTCACACTGATACCTCTGTGCTGTGTCTTGGAGTGAGTGAGATTATGTGTGAACCCTTTAAGAGCAGAGTTCCACTTTCCTGTAGCATTCTGGCTATCCTAGAGTTAAGACACATCAACTTTTTTTATTTCCTTTTTTTTTTTTTTAAGATTTATTTATTTATCTGAGAGAGACAGAGAGAGAGAGAGAGAGCGAGCACTTGTGTTCAGGGAGAGGGGCATAGGAAGAGGGAGAAGGAAAGAAGCAGACTCCCTTCCAAGTGAGGAGCCCAACATGTGCCAATCCCATGATTAAGAGATCATGACCTGAACCAAAATAAGGAGTCAGATCCTCAACTAGTTGAGCCGCACAGGCACCCAATACCGGTCAATTTGCAAAGCCAGATCTCATGGAGGTTTTTCTTCCCTGTGCAGGTCCCCAATGGGTGATTTGATCCCCTTGCTCTTCAGGGAAGACCTTTGATGTGTGATGTCCCTCTTACTTGTGGCGTGCTATGCCAGAGGTTTGACTTCCAATCCGACTATATCTCTTCCCTTTCTAGCCTTCTTAATGTGGCTTTTTCTTTATGTCTTTAGTTGTAGAAGAGCTGTTCTGCTATTCTTCAGGCCATTCTTAATTTTGCTCTGTGTGTAGCTGTAGCCTTCATGTATTTAAAAGGGAGGTGAGCTCAGGGGTTTTCTACTTTTTCCAATTTCAGGAGTGTTTTATAGATGATGAGGCAGACCCACACACCAAAGTGACTACCATGGTCACTGGTGTGGATGTCCTGAATATCTTTTTTTCTTAATAACTTATTTTTAAGGGTATCACTTAATATAATGATCTTCACTTTCTTTTTCTTATAAAGATATGGCTTCTTACTAAGTAGTTATTTTTTTCCTACACAGAAAGCCATAAAATTTTGTGAAATGTTTTATTGTTCATAGTACCATTTTTTTGTGGGGGTTCCTGCAGAGGTTGGCAACAATGAACCAAAGAAAGACATTTAAACCAATGTTGGCTTCATTGTTCATATTACTAAGAAAAGTGATTAAGCCTTCATTGATTCTCTCAAGAGATAAGATTTTTGCTTTTCTATGGGCTTATATCAGGCTCAGTCCATAGTATAAGCAATAAGAATTATGAATGACCATAAGAGAAACAAGCTACTTTTTCCTTGGGGAATTTTTCTATTTTTATGTCTATTTATAGAGGTTTTCTACATCTTGTCTTTGCATACTAAGACAAAAGGAAGTAAGCAAATTCACATTTATTTTGTGCCTATTTGTGATAACATATAACATTTGCTGAGCTCTTCCTATGTTCCAGACATTTAATGCTTCACAATATATACACATTTCATCCTCAGAGCTACCTCATGAGATAGATACTTTTGGTACTCACATTTTACAATTGTGGAATCTGGGAGACACAAAGGTCAAACCATTTTCCCAGCGTCATTAATGGCCAGTAAATGTGAAGTTGTTACTTGAACCTGGGCCATCCGTCTTTCAAGTCCGTACTCTTACCTGTTATATGAATCTGCCTTTAGAGGTCACATGTGGGGCCAAGTACCTTCACCTCCATTCTGTCATTTGGGCATCAAAGTAATAAGCATTACAAGATGCTCTCAATTTCCAAAGTCTGAAATTACTATATTGTAAAATAAAAGAGAGAGAAAAAAAAAGCAGCTTGTGATATACTTCAGAGATGTACTAAGTAGCCTAACACCACCAGCTTTTGGTCACTTATTCGAGTTTGCAGTCATTCCAGACTACTCATGGACAAGGTTTAGAGCTAAGTACTCTGAGTGATATAAAGGTGAATTAGAGACTGCTGCTGCATCAAAGGAGTCCTGTTAATTGGTCTGGTATTAAATGTTGAGAATCTCTATGCCATTGTACAAAATGATTTTAACAGCTAACAGGAACTAGCTTCAATATTCCCAGAACTCCAACCCAGAAATAATGATTCTGATGTGTAATTATAGCTTGGCTATTGCTTGCTAACAAAGTTTGAGGATGCTGACTTCCTGCTTATTGTCCTTTCTGAGTACCATTCATTTCTCCATTTCTTATTGACATTCTCTGAATAGCTCAGTTGAAATCAGTTCAACAAAAATATATTGAGTCTAAAGTGACTTAATATTTGATTTCTTGAATCAATTCTTGGCTTCATCACTTCTAGATGTGTGTCTCTAAGGCAATTAGTAATGTTTTTGGCCCTAGTTTCCTCATCTCTAAATAATAACAATAACAACAACAACAATAAGAATATTTAGTCTTTCCTATGCATCAGGAATATGAGGGAAAAATGAGAAAATCAATAATCTAAATGACAAAAATCAACAATATCCATGTGACTCTACAGAAATAAAAACTATACAGATTCATGCATCAAAATCTGTCTGGAATTTTATTGGGGTGTCATGTCTGACACAATACAGGATGTGGTAAGACTGAAATCAGACAGGAGTACAGAGAAGAACTGAGATAATGCTGGAATCCAAGAGGCATAGATGTAGGGAAAAACCTTGGACAAGTGCAGTTTGATTAAGGAACTTGTCAGAAATGGAGCCAGGAACACAAGTTGAGTTACCTAGGAAAGCAGGTGAGATGACTGAAAATTGCACTTGGGGAAGCAATCATTAGAGCCATTTAATTATGAAGATTGACATCTCTTGCCTTGGGCTACTTTTAATGAGCTTGGAATCTGGGGTGTCTGTGACTCTTTTGGCAGCAGTGCCATGCAGGTTCTGCCCAGCACCTAACAAGAGAAGCAACATCTCTAAAACCCTTGGTCCATTGTAGTGTCAGAAAGTCGCACAGTCATAGAAAATTCTCTCATTTTCTTTTCACACCAGAGCACAAATTCCTATCTTGTTGGGTTACATTTTATTTTAAAAGTTCCAAATGTTTCAAAAATTCTAAAATGCACTCTGGATAGAGAGGAAAAATTACCTCTTTGCTTTGCCCCCTTTTTTTTTTTTTTTGAGATATAGATTTTTACCAAATCAAGTTTAATTGCACATTGATCATCATAGAGAAGAAAGTAAATTTCCATTTTTTCTTGATAAAATTAAGAAATAAATTGCTGAAACATAAATTTAGGTCATGGTATTCCATATATCCTGCAATAGTTTTGATTGCACTTTATGCAAACAGAATCAGAACCTTAGTTAACCCAAGGGAGATAAAAAGTTCTATTTTTCCTCAGATGAAGGGGATATCAGTTTGACTGAGGAATCAGGACTATATCTCTTTTTTTTTTTTTTTTTTAGAAGGAAGATGAAGGATACCTGAGAGCTTAGTGTGTGCGTGTGTGTGTGTGTGTACACACGCGTGTGTGCAGTTGGGAGTATAAGGGAGAGTTCTTGAGTCCTCAATGGTAATCAGTAGTAAACTCCAATGAACCAACTCTTATGTACCACTCTCACTATTCCTGAAGACTATTCTAGATTATCCAATTCAGTGAGCTTCCTTCAAGGCCATAGCTTCATCAAAAATTCAAGGAAAATTTTAATGCAGTGGCTGGATTGCTGTACATATTAGAAGTGATTAGCTGCATTCATGAATCTATAATCACACCTGCAAATGAGGAAGGAATCTATAGAAATAAGAAACATTTCTAAAACCATGAATATGCATTCAGTGTGGGTTGCCAGAAATATCATAATAAAAATAGTTTGTAAGTATCCAAGATCAAGCGATACTGCTTTTATTTTCCAGATGTCAAAACTCAGCCATTTTGGCTAAAACAGATAATACACATAAAATTCGATATTTAGAAGTCACTGTTCATGGTGCTCATTTCAGAAAAGCCAGTTTTATGTATACTGGAAAAACGTAGTTATTTCTGAGAAGTGGTTTCAGAGGTACCAGGAAAAGGGCACACCTCCCCCACCAAAAGAAGAATATTTATATGTTGGATGGTGCCTGGACTTTCTTATTAAAACTTTTCACTTATTAAGGCTTTGTTCATAAATATAAGTGAAAAAGTGGGGGAAAAACATACCTACAAGTTTAAAACAAATACACCCTCAATATTTTAGCTCTAAAAACTTTGAGTCACAGTTTCTTTCAAGGTATATTTTCAACAGTGAGTGACAGAGAGACTATGAGGTCTTTGAAGTGCTGTTGACATGGGTTAAATATATATATCAGAATACTGTAATTCAGTTCAGGCAAGTGTGTGTTCACTTGTACACAAACTCAAGTGTGTTCACTGAACACAAACCATACTTTTTGATTCTCAAACCCTCCACTCATAAGATTGCTTTTGCTTGTTAATTATTTCATTAATAATGGCAACAGAATTATGATTGTATGAAAGTAAGGTCTATTCAGAAACAGCAGGATCTCAAGGCTTAAGAGATGTTGGGAAATTAGTTTTCTTTCCTTCTAATCACACTGGCTTTTTCTTCTCTAGATTTAGAGCTTAAAATACCATCTTTTTTGTGACCCATATATTGATGTCATTGATACTCATTAGTGTTAAAAACCTTTATGGTAGAAGGGGGTGGGGGGAGAAATGGCACAGTGTTAGATACATGCAGTTTTGTGAAACACTGATTTACCCAATAAATATGTGCCAAAGTGGTAGATCCTTTGTAAATGACTATTTCATTAAAATCTATACTTTGTATTCTAATAGATCACTTTGCTATCTGGAGAAGACATACTAATTAAAACAAGAACCAGTTCTTCCCTTTAACACGTTAGGTGTCTTTTTTGAAAAATAGATTTGCTGAGGGCACACCTTTACATTATTTTACTTAATTTAATTAGGAGAGAAATCGATTGATAAGGAAATGTGATAGTAACAATGCAACTATTGAGATTTTATTTTATTCTTGGAATCATGATGTCTTAGAATATGAGAATGAAGAACAATGTTAATTAAATATTTTAAAGATCTATTTGAGGCCAGTTGTTGGGTTAGGTAGTGATTTTCAGTGATGAAGATGAGGGGTCCATACCCTTTTAAATTCCAGAATCAAGAGAGGGAAGCCAACAAATAACCAGGCATTGCACAACATAATCTGATGCCTAATATTACAAAGAAATGAAAGGTACTATGATGACATGTAATGGAGACACTTGAAGCAGACTTGTGAGTAGACAGTAGTAAGAAATGATTTCCCAGAAAAAATTGCTTTAAGTTGAGATCTGTGAAATAAACAGAAAATAGCAACAAAAAGGGAGCTAGGATAGATGTTCTAAGTAAAGAATTATAATAGGAAAGACCCGAATATGTGGAAAATCATATTCTGGGAAACTCAAATGAATTCTCTGGTGAGGAAGGCAGAATCAGAGTAGAATCTGAAGGGGGGAAAAAAGAACCATAAAATGCAGATCTTTTAAAGCTATATCAGAGCTTTTTGGATCATGTTGAGATCAATGGAGAGCATGGTAGGATTTTAATCCAAAGCTAGATGTGTTGTAGCAGCCTCTTTGAGGCCAAAGTTATGACTCCTATCTACAATTTAGAGTTTAGCAGTCAATACTCAGTTGCAAATACAATTTTTCTTTCACTATCACTCTCTTCCTTTTTCTCATCCCTTTCCCTCTTCATTTTCCTTTCTGTCTTTCAGTCTTTTTTTATCTTTTTTCTCTCACATACAGAATTTTGACACTTTCCTAATGGGTAAGTTTTAAAACAATAGACATATATGATTAATCATTGACCTAGATCATGATGCATGTTAATGAAATCACAAATGACAAATGTAAATCTCTCGATGGTTATTAGTGAACCTAACTGAACATGTTAATGAATAAAGAGATTAAGGTATTAAATATTTCCAACATTTGTATGATTTAACATACAAAATTTGACTTGATATAAATAATGGCCATAAACTAAAACTCACAGTGACAGACGATGTTACAACTAATTTTGGATAGCGATGACAAGAGTTGATACATCAAATCCTAATTATGATTTACATAGAGAAAAATAAATCCCAATTAAATATATTTTGGTATAATAAAAAATAGAAATTTCTTGATAGTACTTAATAAGAAATTGATCAGCAGTTAAACTGGCTCAATGAGTTCACTACTAAAATAGTCAGTATAAAATTAATCACCCTCTATAAAGTTTCAATTAAACTGTTTGCATTTTCTGCTTCCAGACAAAATGGGACTAGATTTATCTTGCTGCTTGAAACAAAAATACAAAAAGCATATGAAACAATGTTTTTTAAGAAACTGGACATAAGGCAATGAGCGACAGTGACCACTGGGTGATGAGAAACAAATTACATAAACAGTGATTATTGCTATGAGATAGTTTCCAGAGTATGGAATAGAAAAGAACCCATGCAGAGTCCAAACTTGAGTCAAAAAGATGAAGCTGACAGTCTGTGGAGATAAGGTAGCTAGAGTTTGAAGAGTAGCAGAAAAGAAAACAGCTGCAAAGAAAGAGAACTTAGGAGATAGGAAGAAGATGCCTCTGTGTTAGTCCACTGAGTACTGATGACATGTGAGTCCTGGAAAAGAGGCATATAACAGGATGATATGGTAGTATTACCTGGTCCTAATACAGAGTTGGGAATACTGCCAGACAGAAAATTTCATGACTGATAAGGGACGGGGTAGAGCATATAAATGGGTCCTGCCTTAGTGGTAAAGAATTATTAGGTCTAGATTAAACACCACTCCCATTCCTAAGTCCTAAAAGCAAGCCCCAGAAAAATGAAACTGCTTAAAAAGTCTTAAAACCATGTTTCCAAACAAATTTCAAAAATACTTATAAAAATATTCAATCCAATTTGAAATGTATGTATGCTATCCAGTAAAAAAATTACCAAACATTCAAAGAAACAGGAAAATATTAACCATAATATAGAGGAAGTCAATCAATTTAAATTACTCAGAACTAATACAAATGTCACAATTAGTACAAGGGCATTAAAACAGTTATCTTTTTTTAAGAAGATTTTATTTATTTATTTGACAGACAGAGATCTCAAGTAGGCAGAGAGGCAGGCAGAGACAGAGAGAGGGGGAAGCAGGCTCTCTGCTCAGCAGGGAGCCTGATGCGGGGCTTGATCCCAGGATGATGGGATCATGACCTGAGCTGGAGGCAGAGGCTTTAACCCACTGAGCCACTCAGGCACCCCAAAGCAGTTATTATAAGTACATTTTATATGCTCAGAATCTTAAGTAGATTTGTGAAATGTGTAAAAGAACCCCAAATCAGTGTTTTAGAGATAAACATTAGAAATCAATAATGGAAATATCTCTGCAAATTCTCCAAATGTTTAGAAACTAAATAATACAATGCTAAATAACCTCTAGTCACAGAAAAAAAAAAAAAAGGGAAATCAGAAAATATTTTAAACATAATGAAAATAAAAAAAAATACATATAAATGTTTGATACACCTAAGCAGTACACAGAGGAAATACCTGTTTTGGGTAAAAAAATTAATTTGTCAACATCACCTAAAAAAACCATGAAAACTAAGAAATGTAAAGAAAATATAAGGTAAGTAAAAGCAAAGAGTAATAAAGTAATTCAGATTGAATTAAATTAAACATAATGGAAAAAGCAAATAAATATGAATCCCACAACTAGTTTGTTGAAAATATCAATGAAGTTGATAAACCTCTTGGCAAACTGAGAAGAGAAAATGAAAGGGAGTGGAAAAAAGAAACCAATATCTTGAAGAGGAGCAGTAAGATGGTTATATACACTATAGATATAAAATGGATACAAGGTAATATTATGAAGAACTTTATTCATATAAATTTGTCAGCCTAGATAAAATGAACAAACTTAGTGAAAGACACAACCACCGAAGTTTACTCAAAAAGAAATAGATAACCTAAATATTTGTATATCTATCAGAGAAACTGAAACTAGAGTTAAAAACAGTTCTGCAAAGAAAAATTCAGTCCTAAATTACTTTAATTGTTAATTTAGGGAAGAAATAATATCAATTTTACACTGATTCTGGCAGGAATTTGAAAAAAGGGGATGCTTTCATAGAGTAAGTAGTCAGCATGACCCTAATAAATAATCTTACAAAGACATTACAAGAAAATAAAACCACAGATCAATATTCCACATGAACATAGAATATAAAAATTCTAAAGATATGTTTTGTGAAATAAATCCAAATTATGGGAAAAAATTATGGTCATAAATACGTTTATTCCAGGAATACAAAGTTAATTCAGCCCTCAAAAGTCAAATGATAATACACTTTGTAATGGTGGCATGAAGAGCTTCATGGACCTGATCACCAGCAGAATAATCACAATTAATGAAAATCATAATAAACAATGATTTAAAACCTCTTCTATTAGTTTAAAAAATAAAAAACTTAGGTATATATCTAGCATAATATTCATAAGATTTATAAGAGAAAAAATGTGAAATTCTAATAAAAGTCCTAAGAAGGACTAAATAAATAAATAAATGAAGAGATATTCCTTGTTCATGGATAGAAAGATTCAATATTGTTAAGATCTCAATTCTTCCCATCTTGGTCTATAGATTTAATGCAATTCAAATAAAAACTTCAGCAAGTTATTTTGTGGATATAGTCAAACTGATTCTAAAGTTTATATGAGAGGCAAAAGATCCAGAGTGCTTAATACAATAACAGAGATGAACAAGGTTGAGGTGTTGACATGACCCAACTTCAAGACTTATAAAGTTACAGTAATCAAGACAGTATGATAGTGACAAAGGAATAGAAAAATGGATCAATGGAACAAAATAGAAAGCCTAGAAATAGACCCACACAAATATAGGTCACTAAATTTTGACAAAGGAGCATCGATAATTCAATGCAGAAAGGATAGAGTTTCCAACAAGTAGTGCTGGACAACTAGACATCCACATGCCAAAAGGAAAAAAGGAAAAAAGAAATCTAAACAAAGACCTTCAATCCTTCACAAGAAATTAATACAAAATGAATTATAGACTTAAATGTAAAAAAGCAAACCTAAGGGCGCCTGGGTGGCTCAGTGGGTTAGAGCTCCGCCTTCGGCTCCATTCATGATCTCAGGGTTCTGGGATCAAGCCCCGTATTGGGCTCTCTGCTCAGCGGGGAGCCTGCTTCCTCATCTCTCTCTGCCTGCCTCTCTGCCTACTTGTGATCTCTCTCTCTGTCAGGTAAATAAATAAAATCTTAAAAAAAAAAAAAAATCCATACAGCTCCTAGAAGACAACAGAGGAGAAAATCTTAGATTTGGCAATGACTTTTTAGATACAAGGATGTGTGATCCATACACAAGACAACAAACAAAACGAAACAAAATAAAATTAAACAAACTGCCTGTGAAAAGGGCCAGTTATTAGACTTAACAGAACATATTCTAAAAGAGCCATTATAGAGCTCAGCTGGTTAAGCGGCTGCCTTCGGCTCAGGTCATGATCCCAGTGTCCTGGGATCGAGTCCCACATAGGGCTCCTTGCTCAGTAGGGAGCCTGCTTCTCCCTCTGCCTCTGCCTGCCACTCTGTCTGCCTGTGCTCGCTCTCGCTCCTCTCTCTCTCTGACAAATAAATAAATAAAATCTTTAAAAAAAAAAAAGGAGCCATTATAAATATATTCAAAGAACTAAAGAAAACCATGGTTAAAGGTATAATGGTTATACCTTTAAAAACCATGGTTAAAGGTATGATGACATTGTTTAATCAAATAGAGAATATCAATAAGGAGAAATAATCTGAAACATTCAAATGGAAATTCTGGAGCTGTAAAATACATTAACAGTAAATAAAAATCTCACTAGAGGGGCTCAGCTATAGATTTAAATTGGATGACAAAATTAGTCAACTTATAGCTAGAGATTATGCAACCTAAGGAGCAGAGAAACTACAGAATGAAAAAATGAGCAGAGCCCACTGGAACATGGTATACCATTAAGTATATCAATTTATGTACAGAAGAAGGAAAGTCTATATACATGATTATATAAGGTTGATTAACAACAATCAGTTGCATTGTATATAAGAAATGAACAATGCAAAGATGAAATTAAGAAATCAAGTTCATTTATTATAGTACCAAAACTAGTAAAATACTTAGGAATAAATTTAATTAAAGAATTGAAAACTTACACTTGGAAAAATACAAAATGTTGTAATAAATTCTAGAATTTATAGGGAAAGTTAAAGAAATTTGGTTAGGCAAAACAGCTTTATAAAATAAGAGTACATTGGGAGAACTAAAAGTGCATGATTTCAAGACATTTTAAATGAATGACATTAAGCATTGGTGAGAAAATAGAGGAATTATAACTCTCATGCACTGCTGGTGACAATGAAAATGATAATACCACTTTAGAAAAAAATTGAGCAGATTCTTTAAATTTAAATATATTCCTACCATATGATTCAGTCATTTCAATCATAATAATCTACCCAAGAGAAATGAAAACATATGCCCATACCAGACTTGTATATTAATATTCACAGCAACTTTATTTCTAGTGGCTAAAACTGATAATATTTCAAATGTTCAGGAATAGGAAATGGACAAAAAATGGTAAATTCATGCAATGGACTGTCACTCATCAATAAAAAATGAACTATGGATATACATAACAGCATGAATGTATCTCAAAATATTTTTGTATAAAATTAGCACAACTGGGGTGCCTGGGTGTCTCAGTGGGTTAAGCCTCTGCCTTCAGCTCAGGTCATGATCCCAGGGCCCTGGGATCAAGCCCCACATTGGGCTCTCTGCTCAGTGGAGGGCCTGCTTCCTCCTCCCCTTCTTCCTGCCTTTCTGCCTACTTGTGATCTCTTTCTGTCAAATAAATAAATAAAATCTTAAAAAAATTAACACAACCGAAGGAGTACAACTGTATGATGTTATTTATGTAAAATTTGAGGAAATTCAAACTAATTGAGAATGACATAAAAGAGATCAGTAGGTACTATGCCTTGATGGGAATAGGGTGAGGGCGAGAAATGTACTTACTGGAGAGTAAGATTTTAAAGAAGCATAAAAATTTCGAGGGTGATGAATCTATTCATGTATTTATTGCAGATGTATAAATATGTCATACTTTTCAAATTGTACACATTAAATATGTGTAGTTTATTGCATATTAGCTATACCTTAATGCAGTTGTATAAAAAAGTATTTGCATTTAAAAGAAGTATTTGCGTTTAAAACTTTCTCACATGTAGAAGCAATGAAATAATATATGATCTTGTAAAATTGGCAGTTTTACATATGTAATGAGTCATTTCTGAAGGAGAGGAGTGACATGATCAGAATGACACTTCAGATAATTTTTTTTTCTTTTTTGAAGGCAAGACTAGTTATAGAGAGATCATTTCAAATCCCATTGCATTAAATTCAGGTGGGAAATGATGGTGCATTGAACTAATGATGTTTTTCGGGGTTTAGAGAGATGTGAATGGTATCCAAAAATTTTTAGAAGGGAGAAATATATAGTACTAGTGAATAAGTGTAAGTAATGGACATGAAAGACTCAAAGAACTCCCAAAATTCTCATTTGGGAAACTGAGCAAGTGGTGGTACGCATTAAAAACACTGTTGCTTTCATAGAAAAGCCCTGTTCTGTATTAGTCAAGGGAATGGAGAGAATTTAATGACAAATTTTAAGGGTTGATATGATGATGTGTGAGAGGATAGGTCATTAGCTTCAGTAGAAAGTTTAAACCGATGATGATGGATAATCATAGATGCTCATAGCCTGAGTTGTGAACAGGTAACAAAGCTATGAGGTATGTAGAGTTTGCCTACAAGATTTCCCCAAAAGTCATTCCTCAAATCCCCAATAGTAGTTAGGTACAGAGTCACAGTTGGTTGTCTAGTCTCTAGGTTCTTTTACATCATTTAATATGTATCTTACCAAATGTAGACATCTACTCTAAAATATCTCCAATAAGTGATTAATACTCTTCTGCTTGAAATTCACGAGGTGGCTGGGTGGCTCAGTCAGTTAAGCCTCTGGTTCTTGACTTCAGCTCAGGTAATGATCTCAGGTTCTGAAGATCTAACCTTGCATCCATCTCTGTTCTCACTGCAGAGTCTGCTTGGGATTCAGTCTTCCTCTCCCCCTCCCCCCACTTCTGTGCTCTCTAAATAAATAGATAAAACAAACAAACAGACAAACAAATAAATAACATCTTTTAAGAAAAAGAAAAAGAAAATATACAGTGACAGGAACAACTTCTCTGGAAATAACGACTTGTCTCAAACTGCTGCTAAAATTATTGAAAGATCCAATTTGTATATTAAATCACAAATATACCATCTCATTAATTAAGTTAGGATATTGCAGTTCTATTATATTGAAGTACTATGTGGAGCACTATGATTAGATAAAATAAAGAACAAAAAATTGCACCTATCCTTGACTGAGTCAAAACCTACTGAATTCTTCATTCTTTATTGTCTGTTAGCTCCAAATTTAAGGTATATTTTTCTATATATTATCTCTTCAAATATTTTATTACAATGCTCAAATTCTTATACTAAGTATTTGCAGTTTTTCAACTTTTCCTGAAACATCATGTCTTAAATTCAACCTGATATTTATTATATGGATATGCTTCCATTTATTAATGTTCTCCTAAAGTATCACAAAGATCTGATTACCACTTCAAATAGGGCTTGCAAATATTAATGCAATCTAACATAGTTTCAGATCATGTGGCCAGCACAATCATTGTGTCACATTTTACCCTTAAACAAATGAATATGGAGTGGTGGAGAAACATTTGTTTTATTATTTAGTGTTCTTACCTATACTCAGCAGAATCTACTCAAATTTAAGATTATTATTTAGGTATATATAGATAAGTCTATCTATAGCTCACTAAATTTTGGGAGGGCTAAAAATCAAACTCCAGACTTCTTGGGAATATTTTTAATAAGTGTGCTAGCCATCCAAAGGCTGCTACCATTACCACAATTAAGAAGCTGTAGCTCAAGAGACTACCTAGAACTGTCACAGCTACTAGTACAGAAATATACAACTTCTGCCACAATGCAGACACTACTAAATTAGGAGCTGCTCTACCAGCTGCCAGTTTCAGAATATGCTTTTACTGGTATAATAAGTAAGAGAAAAATGGATGGCTCTGGTTTGGCATGTAAAGTCTGGGTATCACCACTCCATCCTAATAAGTAGAAAGATGAACAAACTAAGAAACCAAGGGCTCTTCATAGAACCTTCAGACAAGTGAGGTCCCAGTGCAAACTACTGCCCTCAAAATTGGAGAGAGCAATAGACGAATACAGAAAATCAAAACTCACTGGATCATCAGGACAGCATAGTACTGGCACAAAAACAGGAACATAGACCAATGGAACAGAATAGAGACCCCAGAAATATACCCTCAACTCTATGGCCAACTAATCTTTGACAAAGCAGGAAAGAACATCCAATAGAAAAAAGACTGTCTCTTCAATAAGTGGTGCTGGGGAAACTGGACAGCTACATGCAGAAGAATGAAACTGGACCATTCTCTTACACCATACACAAAGGATAAACTCAAAATGGATGAAAGACCTCGATGTGAGACAGGAATCCATCAAAATCCTTGAGGAGAACATAGGCAGTAACCTCTTTGACATTGGCCATAGCAACTTCTTTCAAGACATGTCTCTAAAGACAAGGGAAACAAAAGCAAAAATGAACTTTTGGGACTTCATCAAGATGAAAGACTTCTGCCCAGCAAAGGAAACAGTCAACAAAAAAAGATCAACCCATGGAATGGGAGAAGATAGCTGTAAATGACATTTCAGATAAAGGGTTTGTATTCAAGATCTATAAAGAGCTTACCAAACTCAACACCCCCAAAACAAATAATCCAGTCAATAAATGGGCAGAAGATATAAACAGATGCTTCTCTAAAAAGAAGGCTAACAGACACATGAAAAAATAAATACTCAGTATCACTAGCCATCAGGAAAATAGAAATCAAAACCATAATGAGATACCACCTTACACCAGTTAGAATGGCAAAAATTAACAAGAAGGAAACAACAAATGTTGGCAAAGATGTGATGAAAAGGGAACCCTCTTGCACTGTTGGTGGGAATGCAAGCTGGTACAGCCACTCTGGAAAATAGTATGGAGGCTCCTCAAGACATTAAAAATAGAGCTACCCTATGACTTAGCAATTGGACTACTAGGTATTTATCCCAAAGATACAGATGTAGTGAAAAGAAGGGGCACATGGACCCCAATGTTCATAGCAGTAATGTTCACAATAGCCAAACTGTGGAAGGAGACAAGATGTTCTTCAGAAGATAAATAGTTAAAGAACATGTGGTTCATATTTACAGTGGAATATTATTCAGCTATCAGAAAGGATGAATACCTTCCATCTGCATCAACATGGAACTGGAGGGGATTATGCTAAGTGAAATAAGTCAAGCAGAGAAAGCCAATTATTGTATAGTTTTATTCATGTGTGGAACATAAGGAAAAGCAAAGAGGACCACAGGGGAAGGTAAGGAAATATGAATGAAAATATATCAGAGAGGGAGAAAAACCATGAGAGACTGAACTCCAGGAACCAAACTGAAGATTACAATAGGGAGGGGCATGGAGAGATGGGATAACTGGGTGATGGATCTTAAGGAGGGCATGTGTTGTAATGGGCATAGGGTGCTATACCTAACTAGGGAATCATTGAAACCTATATTAAAAAAATAATGATGTACTCTATTTTGGCTAACTGAACATAAAAGACCAAAAAAAAAAAAAAAAAAAAAACCCTCATTGGAGCATAAATCCACAAGCATAAATCTCAATAGGGTTTTCAGATCTGAGATAAGAAAATTTGAACTGTGATTGCTGAATTTCTAGATGCTTAGTGCAAAACGTTCAAGAGATAAAAATTCTATGGGGGCTCAGTTATTACGGCCCCCACTTTTGTGACTTTTACATGGAAGAACTCAACCAGTTTCTCACAAGAATATCAAAGAAAAGTCCCCTCGTGCTTCCAGCAGAGGGAAGGGAAATGGAACTATTTGAAATATGCCAGAACATTGTGTTTGTTTTTTACAGTCTTTACCCACAAGATAAACTATTTAATAAAAGCCAAACCTCCTGGAATTTTATCAGAACCTAATAGAACAAGGTGAAGAGAATTACCCAATTTTAGACCATTCTATTCATCCTTTTCCATCTAAGGATGTGGTTACTGTGAAGTAAATATGACGTTCACAGTCCAGAGGCACAGGACCACTAAAAGATAGGCCTACCCATAGGACTATAGAATGTTTTTGCTTCCCCAATACCTCACCACTATATTACTAAAGATCTAATTACAGCAGTTTTGTTTACCATAACATCATGTCCACCTGTCATGAAAATAATATAAGACATAATAAAAGAAAAAAGCACAGTTTGAAGAGACAGAGCAAGCATCAGAGCCAGACTCAGATATGGAAGGGATTATAGAATTATCAGAGCAGAAATATACAACAAATGGGATTAAGATACTAGACAGCATGCAAGAACAGACAGACACTGTTAATAGAGAAAAGGAGAATAAAAGAATAAGTGGGGGGAAAAAAAGAAAAGAAAACATGGATATTAAAGAAAACTGTCATAAAAAATGAGGAATACTTCTAATAAGATTCTTGGTATAATGGACATAGCTACAGAAGAAGTCTGAACTTGAGGATATATCTTGAGGATATATCCCCTATAGTGAAAATCAATGAGAGAGAGAGAGAGAGAATATTCAAGAACCATGGGACAACTACAAAAGGTGTAACATACATATAACAGGTTTCAAAAGGAGGAGAGAGAGAGTAAGGAACAGAAGAAACATTTGAGGGTGCCTGGGTGGCTCAGTCATTAAGTGTCTGCCTTCAACTCAGATATTATTCCAGGGTCTAGGGATTGAGCCCAGCATTGGGCTCCCTGGTCAGTGGGAAGCTGACTTCTCCCTCTCCCACTCCCTATGCTTCTGTTCCCTCTCTGTGTCTCTCTCTGTCAAAAAGTAAATAAAATATTTTTTTTTAAAAAGAAACACCTGAGACAATGATAAACGAGAATTCTTCAAATTAATGTCTCACACCATACTAAAGACACAGAATGCTCAAAGAACACCAAACAGAAAGGCAAAAAAGTTATAATTAGACATAATGATTTTCAAACTGCAAAAAATTCAAAGATGAAAAAATCCTGAAAAAAGTCAGAAGAAAGATAAGACTTACATATAAAGGAGCAAGGATTAGAATTATTTCTATCTTCACAGAATCCATGTCTCATGATTAATGCTATATGTCAATTTGACTTGGTCATGTGATGTCATGGATTTTAAGGTAGATTCTGTTTGCTCTCTCCAGTGTGGACTGGCATCATCCAACCAATTGAAGGCCTTAATAACAAGAACAACAACAAAAACAAATTGGAGGAAGAATTTGAGAATTTGGTCCTTCACACTAGCTTGCTTATACTGGAACTTTTTTTTTTTTTTAATTTCTGTTGTTGTCTTATTAACATATAATGTATTATTTGCTTCAGGGTACAGGATTTGTGAATCAGTCTTACACAATTCACCGCATTCACCATAGCACATATCCTCCCCAATATCCATTACCCAGTCACTGTATCCCTCTCTCCCCACCCTGCCCAGCAACCCTCAGTTTGTTTCCTGAGATTAAGAGTCTCTTATGGTTTGTATCCCTCCCCAGTCCTATCTTGTTTCGTTTTTCTCTCCTTTCTCCCCATAATCCCCCCACTGCCTCTCAAATTCCTTACATGAGAGATAATATGATAATTGTCTTTCTCTGATTGACTTATTTTGCTTATCATGATACCCTCTAGTTCAATCCACATCATTGCAAATGGAAGAATTCTTTTTTGATGGCTGCATAGTATTCCTGTGTGTGTGTGTGTGTGTGTGTGTGTGTGTGTGTATCACATCTTCTTTATACATTCTTCTGTTGATGTACATCTTGGCTCTTTCCATAGTTTGACTATTGTGGACATTGCCACTATAAACATTTGGGTGCACATGCCCCTTCAGATCTCTACATTTGTATCTTTAGGGTAAATACCCAGTAGTGCAACTTCTAGGTCATAGGGTAGCTCTATTTTCAACTTTTTGAGGAACCTCCATGCTGTTTTCCAGAGTGGCTGCACCAGCTTGCATTTCCACCAATAGTATAAGAGGGTTCCCCTTTCTCCACATCCTTGCCAACACCTATTTTTTCCTGATTTGTTAATGTTAGCCATTCTGACTGCTGTGAGGTGGTATCTCATTGTGGTTTTGATTTGTATTTCCCTGATGTTGAGTGATGTGGAGCACTTTTTTATGTGGCTGTTTGGCCATCTGGATGTCTTCTTTGCAATGTCTGTTCATGTCCTCTGTCCCTTTGGTGTGAAAAAGCTTTTGATCTTGATGAAGTCCAAAAAGTTCATTTTTGCCCTTCCTTTCCTTGTCTTTGGTGATGTTTCTAGGAAGAAGTTGCTATGCCTGAGGTGAAAAAGGTTGCTGCCTGTGTTCTCCTCAAAGGTTTTGATGGATTCCTGTCTCATATTGAGGTCTTTCATCTATTCTGAGTCTGTTTTTATATGTGGTATAAGGAAATGGTCCAGTTTCATTCTTCTGCTTGTGCCTGTCCAATTTTTCCAGCACCATTTATTGAAGAGACTGTCTTTTTTCCATTGGATGTTCTTTCCTGCTTTGTCAAAGATTAGTTGACCATAGGGTTGAGGGTCAATTTCTGGGCTCTTTATTTTGTTCCAATAATCTATGTGTCTGTTTTTGTGCCAGTACCATACGGTCTTGATGATTACAGCTTTGTAACAGAGCTTGAAGTCTGGAGTTGTGATGCCACCAACTTTGGTTTTCTTTTTAAACATTCCTCTAGCTATTTTGGGTATTTTCTGGTTCCATATAAATTTTAGGATTATTTCTTTGAAAAAAGTTGATGATATTTTCATAGGGTTTGCATAAAATGGGTAGATTGCTCTAGGTGGCATAGACATTTTCACAATATTTGTTCTTCCAATCCATGAGCAAGGATTCTTTTTGTCTTCCTCAACTTCTTTTATGAGTACTTTATAGTTTTCTGAGTACAGATTCTTTGCCTCTTTGATTAGGTTTATTCCTAGCATCTTATGGTTTTGGATGCAATTATAAATGGGATCAATTCCTTAATTTATCTCATTGTATCTTCTGTCTCATTGTTAGTATATAGAAGTGTAACTGATTTCTGTGCATTTATTTTATATCCTGACATTTTCTGAATTTCTGTATGAATTCTAGCAGTTTTGGAGTGGAATATTTTGGGTTTTCCACATAAAGTATCATATCATCTGCAAAGAGTGAGAGTTTGACTTCTTCTTTGATGATTTGGACTCCTTTTATTTCTTTTTGCTGTCTGATGGCTGAGGCTAGGATTTCTAGTACTAAATCGAATAGCAGTAGTGATAGGGAATAGCCCTACCATTGGAACATTGATCTTGTCTTGCCCTCAGCACTCCTGGTTCTCAGGCCTTCAAAGCAAACTAGAATCTAAATAATTTCCCCTTGTTCTCAGGCATCTGGATTTGAACTGAAATATACCACCAGCTTTCCTGGGTTTTCAGCTTACAGTTGGCAGATCATGGGACTTTTCAGTCACCATTATTGTGTGAGCCAATTCCACATAAGTCCTTTGTATAAATATATAAAAGACTCATATGTAATATGTATAGATATATATCCTATTGGTTATGTTTCTCTAGAAAACCTTGATTATATACAATGCAAGCAAGAAGAGAGTGGAGTGAAGTATTTAATGTTAAGAGAAAAAAACGTTCTCACCAACCTAGAATTCTGTTCTCTTTAAAATGAAAGAAAAATAACTTTTTTCACACAAACAAAAACTGAAGGAATTTGTTGCCAGTAAACTGCCCTTGCCAGAAATGTTAAGAGACATTCCTCTAAGAGAAAGAAAATTCAGAAATTTGGATCTACATAAGAATGGAAGTGCATCATTTTAACTGAAGGTAAAATAAAAAACTTTTATTTTTCATTAATTGATCTGACAGGCAACCATTTATTCAAAATAATAGTTACAATATATTAACATTATGTATGCTTATATATAAGTGAAATTAATGACAATAATGATACAGAGACAGGAAAGGGGAATTAGAACTATTTTGTTATTGTAAGGCACTCACACTACCTATGAACTAGTATAGCATTATATCAAAGTGGACTTGGATTAGCTGTAGACATATATTTACATATATTTACAGAAGGAAATGTATATTGCAAACTCTTGTACAACCAATAAAAAGAAAAACTAGAAAAGAAACATAACTCACATGTATAGAGAGAAATGGAATCATATAAAATTCTCATATAAAATCATAAAAGGCAGAAAAAGAGTGGAACGCATAGTAAGAACTAAGAATATGATAGATGTAATGCAATGATATCAAGAATCAGTTTGTTAGTGGTCTAAATACACAAAGTAAATGATAGAGATTGTCAGACTGGACCAAAAAACAAGATAAAACTATAGGTTGCTTACAATAAAGATTTAAAAAAAAGGTAAATGGATGGAAGGGAATATACCTTGCTGACACTAATCAAAAGAAAAGAGAGGTAGCTATATTAATTTTAGACAGAGAAAACTTCATGAGAAGGAAAGTTATCAGGATAATGAGGGGTATTACATAATGAATAAGGGGTCAGTACACCAAGAAGACATAATCCTTAATGTATATGACTCTAAAAAGAGAGGATCAAAGTACATGACATGGAAGCTGATAAAATTGCAAGAAGAAATAGATAAATCTTGTATTATATTTGGATACTGTAACACACTTCTATCAGAATTAGACAAGTAACTGGCAGGAAATCAGTAAGGACACAGTTGATTTCAATGTCACTATCATTCAACTGGCTATAATCCACATCCATAGACCACTTTATACAAAACCAGTAGAATACATATTCTTCCCAAGCTAATGTGAAACATTCACCAAGATAGATCATGTACTGGGCTGTAAAACACATCTTTTTTTTTTTTTTTTTAAGATTTTATTTATTTATTTGTCAGAGACAGAGGGAGAGAGAGTGAGCGAGCACAGACAAAGAGGCAGGCAGAGGCAGAGGGAGAAGCAGGCTCCCTGCCGAGCAAGGAGCCCGATGTGGGACTCGATCCCAGGACCCTGGGATCATGACCTAGAGCCAAAGGCAGCTGCTTAACCAACTGAGCCACCCAGGCGTCCCTGTAAAACACATCTTAAAAAATTAAAGGACTAGAACTTACATAATGTCTGCTCTCAGCCCACATTGGTATTAAATGAGATATCAATAACAGAAAGATAACTGGAAAGTTCCAAAAAAAAAAATACTTGGAGATTAACAACACACTTCTGAATGACACATGGGTCAAAGGAGAAATATTAAGGGAAATTTAAAAATTTTTGAACTAAACTAAAATGAAAACACAACTTCTAAAATTTGTGGAATTCACAAAAGCAATGATTAGAAAGAAATTTGTATCATTGAATTAAAATATAAGAAAAGTAAGATCTAAAATCAGTCATCAAAGCTTCTACTTAGGAAACTAGAAAAATAAGAGCAAACTAAGTCTAAAGTAAGGAGCCAAAAAAAAATATTATAAAATAGAACAAAAATTAATGAAGTTGAAAATAGAAAATCAATAGAGAAAATCAATAAAACCAAAAGCTGAGTCTCTGAAAAGATCAGTAAAATCAATAAACCTCTAAAAGATCAGTAAAAGCAATAAACCTCTAACCAGACTAACTTAGGAAAAAAGAGAAAGGACACAAATGACTAATATCAGAAATGAGATCACTTCAGATACCATTTACACTAAAAGGATAATAAAGAAATACTATGAACAACTCTATGTCCCTAATTTGAGAAGCTAGATGAAATGGACTAATTCCTTGAAAGAGATAATCTACCAGAACTTACACAAGAAGTAGACAATCTAAATAGGCCTATATCTATAAATGAAATTGAATCAGTAAGTAAGAACTTTCTCAAATAGATACCACAAGGTTTCACTGGTGAATTCTATCAAGCATTTAAAGAAAAAATAATAGTAATTCTCTAGAAGCTCTTGCAGAAGATATAAGTAGAAGGAATATTCCTTAACTCATCTGCAAAGTAAAAAATTACCCTAATACCCCAAACAAAGACATTAAAAGAAAATAAAGCTATAGACCAATAATTCTTATGAACATAGTTATAAAAATTCAAAACAAGTTATTAGCAAGTCTAATCAACGATGTATAAAAAAAAAATCACACACCAAGACCAAGAGAGTTTTTCCCAAGTGAGTTTGAATGTATTGAATGCATTCAAAAATCAATTAATGCATGCAAGCACATGAACAGACTAAAGAAAAAGAATCACATGATCATATTAATCAATGTAGAAAAAAATTGATAAAACCCACACCCTCTCAGGATAAAAGTTTTCAATAAACTAGGAATAGAGGGTTTTTCCTAACCTTGATAAAGATTATCTGCAAAAACTAATAGCTAACTCCAACTTCATGGTGAGAAAGTTGAAGCTTCCTACTTAGAACCAGAATAAGGCAAGGATCTCTCCTCCCACCACAACTCTACAGCAAGGAAGTGGACATACTAGCTAATGCAATAATTCAAAAATAAAATGAGAAATAAGAGGTATAGGATTTTGGAAGGAAATAAAAAAAAACCAGAGACAAGTGAAAATTGAAATACAATGTTCCAAAATCTTTGAGACACAGCAGAAGTTGTTGTAAAGTTTATAGTGGTTCAGGCTTACATCAAGAAATAAGAAAATCTCAAAAAAAAATCTAATTTTACACCTAAAGAATTAGAAAAAGAAGAAAGAAAGCCAAATTACATAGAAAGAAGAAAACAAAGATTAAAGTGGAAATAAATTATATAGAGATTGAATATACAACAGAAAAGATCAAGGAAATTAGAGATGGTTCTTTGAACAGATAAATAAAATTGACAAATATTTAGCCAGACTAAGAAAAAAAGAGATAAATAAATAAATCCAGAAATGGAAGAGAAGTTACAACTAATATTAAAGAAATGGAATGAATGCTAAGACTACTATGTATAATTGAATGCTCACAAAGTGAACAATCTAGAAGAAATGGATAAATTCCTAGTAACATACTGTTTTCCAAGATTGCATCATGAAGTAATAGAAAATTTGAATAGAATTAAAATCAATAATTAAAAAAACTTTAAAACTGAATCAATAATTAAAAAAACTTCAAAACTTCCTGTAGCTTTCAGGGCCAGAGCTTCACTTGTGAATTCTACCAAACATTCAAAGAAAATTTAATACCAGTTCTTCTCTAAGAGTTCCAAAAATTGAAGGGGATTAAATGCTTCCAAACTCTTCTTAGTCTAGCATTCCCCTGATAACTAACACACATATATTAAAAGAAAAAGTTCAGGCCAGTATCTATGATGAACATAGATGCAGAAATCCTCAACAAAATATTAGCAAGCCAAATTCAACATTATGCTAAAAGAAGAGTACACTATGTTCAAGGGGGACTTAATCCAAGGATGCAAGTATGATTTAATATTGGCAAATCAATCACATGATACAGTATATTAACAAGAGGAAACATAAAAATCATCATCATAATAGATGCTGAAATGGTGTTTCATAACATTCAATATCTATTTATAATAAAAATTCAAAAAGTTTGTAGGGCTGGATATACCTCAACATAATAAAGGCTATATAGGACAAGCTCACAATTAACATTCTAAAGGTGAAAAGCTGAAAGCTTTTCTTTTAAGACCAGGAACAAGATAAGGATGCCCATTCTTGTCACTTTTGTTCAGTATACTATTGGAAGTCCTAGACAGAGCAAATGAGCAGGAAAAAAGAAATAAAAGACATTTTTATTTTATTTTATTTTATTTTTTATTTTTATTTTATTTTTTTTTTAAAGATTTTATTTATTTATTTGACAGAGAGAGATCACAAGTAGGCAGAGAGGCAGGCAGAGAGAGAGAGGAGGAAGCAGGCTCCCTGCAGAGCAGAGAGCCCGATGAGGGACTCGATCCCAGGACCCTGAGATCATGACCTGAGCTGAAGGCAGCGGCTTAATCCACTGAGCCACCCAGGTGCCCAAGACATTTTTATTTTAAAGAAAAGATAAAATTCTCATTATTGCCAACAGCACGAGTTTTTAAAAATATTTTTATTTATTTATTTGACAGACAGAAATCACAAGCAGGCAGAGAGGCAGGCAGAGAGAGAGGAGGAAGCAGGCTCCTCTCTGAGCAGAGACCCTGACGTGGGTCTGGATCCCAGAACCCTGGGATCATGACCTGAGCCAAAGGACCAGGCTTTAACTCACTGAGCCACCCAGGCACCTCAACAACACGATTTTATATATAGAAAATTCTGAAGATCCCACCAAAAACAACAATAAAAAAAACAAAAGCAAAACACTCCTTAGAATTAATAAAGAAATTCAGTAAAGTTGTAGAATCCCAGATAAATATACCAAGATCTATTATGTTTTTATATATCAACAACAAACTATCAAAATAAGAAATTAAGAAATCAATACTATTTACAATTATATCAAAAAGAATAAAATACATAGGAATAAATTTAACCAGAGGTGAATGACCTATACACTGAAAACTAGAAGACGTGGATGAAAGTAATTGAAAAAGACACAAATAAATGGGAAAATATTCTGTACTCAATAGGAAGAATTAATATTATTAAAATGTCCATGGTACTCAAAACAATCTACAGAGTCAGTGTAATCCCTATCAAAATTCAAATGTCACTTTTATAGAAATAGAACAAACAATCCGAAAGATCCTGAATGGCCAAAACATTCTTGAGAAAGAAGAACAAAGCTGGAAGTATCACCTTTTCTGATTTCAAACTGTTTTACAAAACAATAGTAATCAAAACAGTATGGTATTGGCATAAAAACAAATAACAGATCAAAGGAACAATATAGGAGAATTAAACCCATTCTATATGGTAAATTAAGAGCAAAGAATATACAATAGGGAAAGGACAATCTCTTTAATAAATTGTGCCAGGGAAATTGGATGCATGCAAAAGATGAAATTAGACCACCACCTTACAACACACACAAAATTAACAGCATGGATTGAAGACTTGAATGTAAGACATGAAATCATCCAACTTCTAGAAGAAAACATTGGGGGTAAAATCCTTGATGTCAGTCTGAGTGATAGTTTTTTAGACCAGACTCCAAGTTCAAGGGCAACAAAAGCAAGAGTAAACAAATGGGATTACATCAAACTAAAGAGCTTTGCAAAATGAAGGAAACCATCAACAACAAAAAAAAGCTACCTACTGATTAGGTGAAGATACTTGCAAATCATATATCCAGTGAGGGGATAATACCTGAAATACATATAGAATTCATACAACTTAATAACCAAAGACCAAATAATTCAATTGAAAAATGAGCAGTATTTTTTTTTCTAAGAAGATATACTGATTGTCAAAAGGCACATTAAAAGATGTGCATTATTACTAATCATCAGGGAAATTAAATTCAAAACCACAAGAAGATATCATCTCATACCTATCAAGAGGACATTATCAAAAAGACAACAGATAGAAAATGTTGGTAAGGAGCCAGAAAAAAAGGAAACTCTCATTCACTCTTGTTGGGGATTTGAATTGGTGTACTCACTATGAAAAACACTATGAAGTTTAAAAAAAAATTAAAAAGGAGCTATCATTTGATCTAGTATTCCACTTATGAATACTTATTTGAAAAAAAATACAAATACTAATTCAAAGAGATATATGTACTTTTATGTTCACTGAAGCATTAATTATAATAGCCAAGATATGGAAACAACTTAAGTGTTCATCACTGGGTGTGTGGATAATGATGTGATATATATATATATACAAACAATGAAATAAAAGTCAGCCATTAATAAAGGATGAAATCTTACCACCTGAAACAATATTGATGGGCCTTGAGGATATTATGCTAGGTGAGATAAGTCAGATAAAGAGGAGTACTGGGTGTTATTTGCAAATAATGAATCATGAACACTACATCAAAAACTAATGATGTACTGTATGGTTACTAACATAACACAATAAAAAATATAAGAACAAAAATAAAGTCAGACACTAAGGAGAAAAAAAGACAAATACTATTTGGCTTCACTTAAATATGAATTGTAGTAAAACAAGCTAATGAACAAAACAAAACTCAGAGAAGATATACAGAAAAGAGATTGGTGATTGACAGAGAGAGAGAGGGTGGGAGGTAGACAACATGGGTGAAAGGGATCAAGAGGTACAATCTTCCAGTTACACAATAAATAAGTCATGGGAATGTCATGTACAGCATGGTGACTATAGTCAATAATATGGTTATGCATATTTGAAAATTTGCTGAGTTTGAAAGTTCTTATTATGCAAAAAATTATGACTTTGTATGGTGATAGATGATAACTGGTCTTATTGTGGTAATCATTCCACAACATACACAAAGATCACATCATTATGTTGTACATCTGAAACTAATTAAATGACATATCAATTATATATGAATAAAAAGATACACATCTTTATATATATAATTCAGTTACATCAGAACATTCGTGTCTGTCTTGGCCTCAAGTAAATCCTGTGATTCTTCTCTCCGTTCTTCCTGAAAGGGACTTATGGTCACATAACAGTGTAATTTCCCACTGGGCAAAGGGTAGTACACAGAATTTCCAGGATATAAAATAGTGACTCAAAATTGATGCTAATCTCTAGAGAATTAGTAAACCACTGCATGATCGTATAGCTTGAGGACTCCTAGTGTCTGGAGACAGATGGAATTAAGTTTAATGGTGTGCTTAGTGGAACTACAGAGCAGTTCTTCAGTTGTATATCCAGTCCAAGCATGTAGATTGTTAGTAACTGGCAGAAGAGCACATGAATGACCTACCTAGTGTGATAAAGTGTCTAGAAAAAGTTTCTAAAATAACTCTGCCACCCTTACCACCTTCTAAAATTGCAATACTATATCCCTGGTGAAAATCAGATAAGTACCAAAATTAAAGAATTAAAATGTAGATGTAGTGATCCTTATCTCATTCTCATTTCTCTCCACGTCTGGTTCATGAATAAACCCAATATGTCATAGAGATCAACCATAGATGCTTTCAAATGCAATCAAATTGTGATGGCAATGACAGAGGCAGTTCCACATGTAGAAACTTTAGGAGCAAATAAACATGGCTCATAGAATACATTACCCAGTTACTGGCCCAGAAAAGTAAATGCTTTTATGTCTCATCACTATTATAGTAGATAATCATAAATAAAAAATAGAGAAAATAGTCTTGCCCTAGCTGAGACCCTTCTCTCTGTTATAATGTAGACTAAAGAGATGTTGAGTTCCGTAATATCTCAGTATATCATGTCAATCCATTGCATTGATAACATGTGTATAGGACCTAGTGAAAAGAAATTAGCAAGAACTCTACATGCATGAGGAGCCAGCCCTATAGGTAAGCTTTCAACATGTCTAGTTATGTGGGGATAAGTAGGACCGTCTATTTTCAAGTGAGAAATATGCTGCTGCACCTTGCACCCCAGACACAAAGAAAGATATTGTGAAGATAGTTTTGAAGATAATATATACCACATTTTGGAATGCTGCTGTTATTCATTTACTTGTTTATCTACAACACTAAGGAGTGACTTGGTCTCTGAGCAAGTAACAACCCTGGTTGAATTCTAGACTATGTTTCAAATTTCTCATCCACATGGCCTTATGAGCTAGACTCAATAATATTGGAAGTATTATAGATGTAACATATTGTGGATCTTGTAGAAAGTTGTCATGTAAGGACAATAGCATATACCTCTAAAGTTTCAGAATAAAACCATCATTTATTTAGCAATAACTGTTCTTTATTTTAGTAAGTAGTTCTGTCTTGTTACTGAGAGTTTGTAGAGCGAACACCTGTTCATGGGATACCACAACTATGCAACTTGTCTTGTAAATCATGAATTCTGTGATCTGATCTACTGAACCATAAAATTGGATGTGCATAGTAGAATTTTATTGTAAAATGAAAATGCTATATATTAGACTTGGACACATAGATCCAGGAAGGCACAAATAAACTGTATAAACAGATGTTTCAGATTCCCATGGTACCTGCTCCTACTGCTTCACTGCCTTTTCCTAAACTACAGATATGACCTCATGGGGAGTTTCCCAGGATTAGTTAAAGGGCTAAGAAAAAGTCTGAGTCCGATTTCCTGTTAGATCTCCAATATATACTGGTACTGGCTAGAAGTAGATGGCCACTGCTTATAACTGCATTCAGTGACAGCTCTTGAAAACAATGGTAAAAGGAAATGTTTCTGATGTTTAACTTCCTACAGAAGGGCAGAGGACCCAAAATATGCATTTACAACAGTTTACAAGGAGTGGTTAATAAATTGACTGCTAAGTCCCTGACAGACATGGAAAAAAAAAAAAAAAAAAAGATGGGAAAGTTCTCCAAGGAGACCTGGAGAATAGGAATACAGATGGACAATTTAGAATGGGCATAGTGTAGAGACATGCATGTCCATCTAACTTTGCACTAGAAAAAATAATCTTGTTTAGTGTAAGCTATCAATAATCTGGAAGACAAGATGATCCATCCTGTGGATGACTGTGTTTTCCCATAGATCAATGAAACAAAGTAGAGATCCCAGGGGGAAAAAAAAAACAAAAACACACTTATATGGTCATTTAATCTATGTCAAAGGAGGCAAGGATATATATATAGGGAAAAGACAATCTCTTCAACAAATGGTGCTGGGAAAGCTGGACAGCTTCATGTGAAAGAATGAAACTCGATGACTTTTTCACATTATACACAAAATAAACTCAACGTGGATTAAAGATAGAACTTGTAAGACCTGAAACCATAAAACTAAAAGAAAATGTGGGCAGTAATTTCTTTGACATGGCCATAGAAATGTTTTTGTTTTCGTTTTCTAAAGGAAAACGAAAGCAAAATTAAACTTTTGGGACCACACCAAAATAAAAAGCTTTTGCACAGTGAAGGAAACCATCAACAAAATGACAAGGCAACCTACTAAATGAGAGAATATATTTGATATATCTGATATGAGGTTAATATCCAAAATATATGAAGAACTTATACAACTCAACACCAGAAAAATAATCCAATTAACAATGGGCAGAGGACCTGAATAGACATTTTTCTAAAGAAGCCATATGATGGTCCATAGACACATGGAAAGATGCTCAGCACAATTCATCATCAAATAAAAAAAGACAAGAAATAACAAGTGTTGGCAAGGATGTGGAGAAAATGGAATCCCCATGCACTATTGCTGGGAATACAAATTGGTACAGCCACTGTTGAAAATAGTAGGGAATTTCTGATAAAATTAAAAATTAAAAATAGAATTACCATATGATTCAGTTAATTTCATTACTGGGTATTGACTCAAAAAATGAAAACTCTAATTAGAAAATATATGTATATTTCTATGTTATTGTAGCATTATTTACAACAGGCAAGGTATGGAAGCAACCCAAGTGTCTATTGATAAATAAATGAATTAAGAAAATATGATATGGAGGTTTAATATATATACATATATAAAATCTCTCTCTATGTATATCTATATATCTATAGATATATAGATATATCTATATCTATATAGAGATATCTCTCTATATATTACTATCCCACTGGATAGTACTCAGGCATAAAAATCAATGAGATCTTGCCATTTAGAACAACATGGAAGGATCTAGAGGATATAATACTAAGTGAAGTTAGATAGGAAAAGACAAATACCCTATGATTTCACTTATATGTGGAATTTGAGAAAGAAAACAAACAAATAAAGGAAAAAAAAAGAAGCAAACAAACAAAACCTGCCTCTTAAATACAGAGAACAAACTGTGGTTGCTGGAAGGAAGGTGGCTGGGAGACATGGAGAATATAAGTACACTTAATGTAATAAGCACCAAGTAACATATAGAATTGTTGAATCATAGTTACACCTGAAACTAATATAGTGCTGTATGTAAATTATAATTCAATTAAAAAAAAAAAGGCGCTTTTTCCAAAGTCCTATTTCTTGCCTAATGAGCTCATCAACCAAATAGCCATGGTAGAGACCGTGTATGTGATTGACAATATAGATTTCTTCTCAAGAAAGTTGACCTGAGTATCTAAATAGCCAAAGGCAGAGGCTAATGATTCCTCAATATCAGATTATCCTACAAGAATTCAGACATCTACTTGGAAAAGACTGGCTATTTGCAATCCCTTTCCTCATGGTTGAGTGGCACCTAGTACTTAATAAGAACACCTGAAGCACTTCTAGCAATACCAACCTTCATGGATTTGGATAATACCTTGTGTGCTATGTGTTACTATTTTAGCTCATATATATCATGACTGATTTAGACTTTGGAACAAAATCAGTAAAGATAGTAATGCCAAGAATATTCAGTAGTGTGACCCATGCCCAGTGACCCCAAAATAGTTGGCTTGATAGAATGAAACTGCTGAAGACTTGGGCATAGTATTTTATGAGAAATAATTTCTGGTACCATATAAGCAGGTGCACAGATACGTTATTTCTTCCTCATTTTATGAGGAAAGAAAATAAGGAAAGGAAAATAAGGCTCATAGAGGCAAAGTGCTTGTTATCCTGGTATATCTGTTAAGTGGCTTAACTAGAATATTAAACAGTATCTATAGTTTTAAACCTATAGTCTTTTTTTTTAATCTTTTAAAAAATTTTATTTATTTATTTGACAGACAGAGATCACAGGTAGGCAGAGAGGCAGGCCGAGAAGGAGAGGGAAACAGGCTCTCTGCTGGGCAGAGAGCCTGATGCGGGGCTTAATCCCAGGACCCTGGGATCAGGACCTGAGCCAAAGACAGAGGTTTTAACTCACTGAGCCACCTAGGCGCCCCTAAACCTATAGTCTTTAATTGACATTTAAAACTTTCTTCAAATTTTATCTGATTTACTTATTAAGCTTTGACTTTCATGACTACTTGAAAAAAATAGTTTTGTATCCCCATCAAAATATTTATTGTGTAAGAAAATATTCATTGTTGAATTCTGGAACACTGAAAAGAAATTAAAAAATAAATAAGAAATTTTAAAAAATACAATAGAAAAGATATTAATTGTCCATGTCTGTGTCACAAATATTCTGTGGAAAACCAGGATACAGATATAAAATATGTAGTTCCTTAAATGTGTAGATTGTTTTAGGTAATATATACATTTTAATCATTTTTGTTTTTCCAATCCATGAGCATGGAATGTCTTTCCATTTCTTTGTGTCACCTTTAATTTCTTTCATTACTGTTTTGTAGTTTTCAGAGTACAGTTCTTTCACCTGTTTGGTTCGGTTTATTCCTAGGTATTTATGACTTTTGGTACAATTGTAAATGGGATTGATTCCTTAATTTATCTTTCTGCTGCTTCCTTATAAATTAATGTCTTCTGCTATAAATTCATGTCTTCTGCAAATAGTGAAAATTTTACGTACTCCTTGCCAATTTGGATGCTTTTTATTTCTTCTTGTTGTCTGACTGCTGTGGCTAGGACTTCCAGTTCTATGTTAGATAACATTGGTAGGAATGGACATCCTTTTCCTGTTCCTGACTGTGAAGAAAAAGCTCTCAGTTTTTCCAACTGAGGATATTAACTGTGGATTTTTTATAAATGGCCTCTATTACCTTGAGGTGTGGTCCCTCTAAATGTACTTTGTTGAGAATTTTTACCATGAATGAGTGTTGTACTTTGTCAAATGCTTTCTCTGCATCTATTGAAATGATAATATGCTTCTTATTCTTTCTTTTGTTCATATGGTGTATCACACGGATTGATTTACAAATATTGAACCACCCTTGCAACCCAGTAATAAATCTCACTTGATCATGGTGAATGATTTTTTTAATGTATTGTTGGATTTGGTTTGCTAGTATTTTATTGAGAATTTTTGCATTCACATTCAATAGGAATATTGGTCTGTAGTTCTCTTTATCTGTAGAGTGTTTATCAGGTTTTTGTATCAGGGTAATGCTGGCCTCATAGAATGAATTTGGAAGTTTTCCTTCCATTTCTATTGTTGGAATAGTTTTGAAAAGAACAGGTATTAACTCTTTTTAAAAATATTTGATAGAATTTGCCTGTGAAACTATCTGGGCCTGGAATTTGGAGATTTTTGATTAATGATTCAATTTCTTTGCTGGCTTTTGATCTATTCAAGTGTCCTATTTCTTTCTGTTTCAGTTTTGGTAGTTCACATTTCTATGAATCTATCCATTTGTTTCAAGTTGTCCAATTTGTTGGCATATAGTTTTTCATAATATTCTCTTATAATTATATTTCTGTGGTATTGGTTGTGATTTCTCCTCTCTAGTTTATTATTTTATTTATTTGGGTTCTTTCTCTTTTCTATTTGATAAGTCTGGCTAGCGAGTTCTTTTTATGATTATTTTTCAAAGAACCAGCTCCTGGTTTCATGGATCTCTTCTACTGCATTTGTTTCCTGTTTGCTTGTTATTTTGTTCTGTATTTTTTTGTTTCTATATTATTTATTTTTTGTCTAATCTTTATCATTACCTTTGTTCTCCTACCTTTATGCTTCTTTTGTTGTTCCTGTTCTAGCAATCCCTATCAATATACCAATAGTACTTTTCCCAGAGTTGAACAAACAATCCTAAAATTTGTGTAGTACCACAAAAGACTGAATAGCAAAAGCAATGCTGGAGGCATCACAAATCCAGACTTCATGTTATATTACAAATCTGTAGTGATCAAAAGAGTATGGTAGTGACACAAAGATAGACACACTGATATATGGAACAGAATAGGAAACCCAGAAGTGAACCCACAGCTATATGGTCTCCTAATCTTTGACAAAATAAGAAAGAATATTCAATGGGGAAAAGTGTCTTTTCAACAAATGGACAGCTACATTGGAAAGAATGAAACTTCTTTCTAGATATGCCTCCTGAGGCAAGTGAAAGAAAAGCAAAAACAAACTATTGGAACTTCATCAAAATAAAAAGCATCTACACACCAAAGGAAATGATCATCAAAACTAACAGGCAACCTACAGAATGGAAGAAGATATTTGCAAATGACATATCTGATAAAGGGTTAAGTATCAAAATAAATAAAGTACTTATAAAAATTAACACTCCAAAACAAATAATCCATTAAAAAATGGGCCAAAAAAATGAACTATTGGGATTTCATCAAGATCAAAAGCTTTTGCACAGCAAAGGAAACAGTTAAAAAAATCAAAAGACAACTGACAGAATGGGAGAAGATATTTGCAAACGACATATCAGATAAAGGACTAGTGTCCAGAATCTATAAAGAACTTAGCAAACTCAACACCCAAAGAACAAATAATCCAATCAAGAAATGGGCAGAGGACATGAACAGACATTTCTGCAAAGAAGACATCCAGATGGCCAACAGACACATGAAAAAGTGCTCCATATCACTCGGCATCAGGGAAATACAAATCAAAACCACAATGAGATATCACCTCATACCAGTCAGAATGGCTAAAATCAACAAGTCAGGAAATGACAGATGCTGGCGAGGATGCGGAGAAAGGGGAACGCTCCTACACTGTTGGTGGGAATGCAAGCTGGTGCAGCCACTCTGGAAAACAGCATGGAGGTTCCTCAAAATGTTGAAAATAGAACTGCCCTATGACCCAGCAATTGCACTATTGGGTATTTACCCTAAAGATACAAATGTAGTGATCCAAAGGGGCACGTGCACCCGAATGTTTATAGCAGCAATGTCCACAATAGCCAAACTATGGAAAGAACCTAGATGTCCATCAACAGATGAATGGATCAAGAAGATGTGGTACATATGCACAATGGAATACTATGCAGCCATCAAAAGAAATGAAATTTTGCCATTTGCGACAACATGGATGGAACTAGAGCATATCATGCTTAGCGAAATAAGTCAAGCAGAGAAAGACAACTATCATATGATCTCCCTGATATGAGGAAGTGGTGATGCAACATGGGGGCTTAAGTGGGTAGGAGAAGAATCAATGAAACAAGATGGGATTGGGAGGGAGACAAACCATAAGTGACTCTTAATCTCACAAAACAAACTGAGGGTTGCTGGGGGGAGGGGGTTTGGGAGAAGGGGGTCGGATTATGGACATTGGGGAGGGTATGTGCTTTGGTGAGTGCTGTGAAGTGTGTAAACCTGGTGATTCACAGACCTGTACCCCTGGGGATAAAAATATATGTTTATAAATAATAACAAATTTTAAAAAAATGGGCCAAAGACATGAAGAGACATTTTTTTCCAAAGGAGAAATACAGATGGCCAATAGCCATGTGTAAAGATGCTCACTATCACTACTCAACAGGGAAATACAAATTAAAACCACAATGAGATATCACTTCATACTGTCAGAATGGCTAAAATCATCAACACAAGAAGCAACAGGTGTCAGTGAGGATGTGGAGAGAGGGGAACACTCTTGCACCATTGGCAGGAATGCAACCTGGTGCAGCCACTCTGGAAAACAGTATAGAGGTTCTTCAAAAGGTTAAGAATAGGACTACCCTATCTTCCAGCAATTGCAACTAGGTATTTACCTAAAGAATACAAAAGTACTAATTCAAAAGGATACATGCACCCTGATGTTAATAGAAGCATTACTACAACTGCCAAATTATGAAAACAGCCCACAAGTGTCCATCAACCAATGAATGGATAAGGAAGTGGTGGTGTATATATATGCAATGGAATACTAATTAGCCATAAAAAATGAAATGTTACCATTTGCAATGATATGGATGGAGCAAAACAGCACTTTGTAAAAAGATTTATTTATTTTTGAGAGAGAAAGAGTATATGTGGGAATGAGTGGCAGAGGGACAGGGGGAGAATCTCCAACAGACTCCCAGCTGGGCAAGGAGCCCAATGAGGGACTCAGTGCCATGACCCTGAGATCATGACCTAAGCCAAAATCAAGAGTCAGATGTTTAACTGACTCCCATCCAGGAGCCTCATGACAGTATTCTTTTTAAACTTTTTTTAGAGATTGAGGTGGGGGAGAGAATGTTAAGTTGGCTCCACATCCAGCATGAAGCCCAACCTGGGGCTTGATCTCACAACCCTGAGATCATGACCTGAGCCCAAACTGAGTTGGATGCTTATTGACTTGGATTCAGTTGTACTGAATCACTCAGACCACCACTTTGATAGTATTATGCTAAGTAAAATAAATCAGTCAGGGAAAGACAAATGCTATATGATTTCACTCATATGTGGAATTTAACAAACAGGGGAAAAAAGAGAGAGAGTGACAACCCCAAAAATAGACTCTTAACTATAGGGAAAAACCTAATGGTTACCAGAGGGGTGGTGGATGGTTTAATAGGTGAAGGGGATTAAGGATTATGCTTTGATGAGCATAGGGTGTTGTATGGAAGTGTTGAATCATTATATTGTACACCTTAGCCTAATATTACACTTTATGTTAAGTAACTGGAATTCAAATAAAAACTTTAAAAAATAAAACAAAATATGTAGTTCCTGCCTTCAAGAAACACGCAACTTTGTGTATAAATTGTTAGTCTGCATGAGTATAAACATACAATTTGTTTCATTTAACAAATTTGCCAAACATTGGCTGTGAAGAAGATACTGTGGTATATTCTGGGAGTAAACAAAGATGCAAAGAATTTAAATTATTTAATTATTTAATAACAGAAGATAGATAACTAGGAAAGTTATAATACAAGGTAGAATATGACAAATGACCAAGAGAAACAAAACACATATTAAAATATGGAATTTATAGAAAACTGTGTCAAAATTCCAGTTTCTGGTTTTTCAGGATGAAGTTCATCTTTTCTGTTAAGAAAGGGCATACTCATTTCATGCCTATCTCTTATAAATGGCAAAGCACAATGTTGAAGAAGGCTGACATATCATCCTTAAGTTTTAACCTGTTGTCATCTGTCAACCTATAATTTAGACTATTTTAAATAGAGGGTGATTACTTCCTTTTTTCTTTTTATTTGTTTTTTCTTTTTAAATGGAAGCAATAAGGAATGATTGATATGTGGGGGTTTTTTGTTTGTTTGTTTGTTTGTTTGTTTTCTTTCAAGTAACAGGAAATGGAGAAACTTCAGTTCAACTCTCAGGTCTTAATACAACATAACAGTTTAAGTCATTAATATAATTCATCTGGGCTCCTTTTTATGTATTTTAAAAGTAAAATTTGATAGAGAAGATGTGGGAGAGAAAATAGAATTTTCTAATGAATTATGTCCTGATGGTGGCAAAAATAATGAGCATATCTAGGCTTTTGAGTTATTGTAGGTGAAGTTGTGGAGCAGGAACTGCAAACTACTATATTTTATATAAACTCTAAATTATAAGGAATATGTGTGAATATTTATTTCTCATAGTTTGACCATTAATACCCTTAAAGTCAGAATGGAAATCAGAAAAAAGCCAGATTGGCCACAGAGCCAAAATTGGAACACTAATAGCATCCTACAGAAATATTTCAAGACAAACTTTTGATTTTCTGATTGCTATTTCTATTTCTCCAGGTTTTTATTATTACTGAAATGGTAAAGCCATAGCAGCTATCTGGTTTAATATTATGAGTTACTAACTATTTAATTCTGTGTATTAAGCCAATCTATTCTTCTCTGTATATTAAACCAGTCTTATGACAGAACACCAAAGACTGTTATGCCTGTACAAGTTTCCTATAAAACATCTGAGTTGTTGGCAGTGTCACCAGTAATAAGAACAATTTTTATTTGAATATTTTAAGAATTTTAAAATAATGGAATAGGTAATAAAATCTGACTTGACTTCTTACTACTTTCCTGCAGTTAACCTCTGTAAAAATAACATAATCATTTCCAAGAGTCTATTTGCTGGATACTATGCTCTATGCTTAATACTTTTGTGGAATACCTAGTTTGAATCTCAAAACAACTTCTTTATTATCCTCATTTTATTGATTCAAGCTCAGAGTGGTTACACTTCTATTACATTGTAGAGCCTATGCTTTTTCAAAAGTAGTGGCCTTTATTTCTATTTTTACTATTTTACTTCTGCATTTCAGCATTTTAACTTTCCTCTTATCTTTGTTTGTTATTGATTTGACTAGCCTAGCTTTGTTATATCCTCATATCCCCTACCTTCTAATCTATATATATTTATTTTTAAAGATTTTATTTATTTATTTGACAGACAGAGATCACAAGTAGGTAGAGAGGCAGGCAGAGAGATAGGGGGAAGCAGGCTCCCCGCCGAGCAGAGAGCTCGATGCGGGGCTCGATCCCAGGACCCTGAGATCATGACCCGAGCCAAAGGCAGAGGCTTAACCCACTGAGCCACCCAGGTGCCCCTCTAATCTATATTTTTAAAACAATTGTCTTATATGTTAGGAACTTCTACTCAGGAGTCATCATTTTTTGAATTTCTATCCCTTATTATATAATGATTTGTGAATTAAAATCATTAATATTACACCACTGAATAATAAAAGTTGAATACATGGGAAACTGAAGTAATAATTTTCCTGAACAGAGTAAAAACAGACTCCTAAACAGAGTAAAAAAAAAAAAAATGCAAAAAACTATTTTTACAACTTATACCAACAACTAAATTTAAACATTAACCTTCCAAATTTACTTTATATTCAAATATCTTTACTTGAATTTATATTTCTATCTTCATTTACTAAAGTTTATACATTATTATATATTAAATATAATGTTATTATAATTTTATACACAATGTAGGATTTTTCTTGCTAGATTGTAGTTTGTAGATTATTTCCTTTTTTAGATTTTTCAAATTTTTTAATTTTAATTTTTATTTATTTGACAGAGAGAGATCATAAGTAGGCAGAGAGGCAGGCCGAGGCAGAGGGGTAGCAGGTTCTCCGCTGAGCAGAGAGCCTGATGCCGGGCTAGATCCCAGGACCCGGAAACCATGATCCAAGCTGAAGGCAGAGGCTTAACCCACTGAGCCACCCAGGCGACCCAGTAGATCATTATTTCCAATACTAACTTTATCATGACCATTTATATTCTCCTTTATGATTTCAGATTCTCTTCCATTTAACTTATGTTGTATGTCAGATAAATTTAAATGCTGCTCAAATTGCTTACATGATTCTAATTCCCTTCCAGAGATAAGAAAAAATAATTAGCAAGGCATTTGTAATGAAAAACGATTTCATATTTTATTCAATAATGAATTTCAGCATCTTTGTGAGGCTTAAACTTAATGATTTATTATGATACTATTCTTAAATTCTCTGTCCTTAAAAAAAAAAAAAATAAATGAATCTTTCCTGCCTTAAGAATTCACAACTGATGTTATTTGTAAACATTTTTACTAACTTTACTGCCTCAGCTGTTAAGAAGAACTTTGCTTTTAAAGTAATTAGACTTATGCTATTACATATCAAAATCAACATAGTAAAAATGAATAGTTTTGGTGAAAATTTGGCAACATAGTGTTGTATGTTAATTTCATTATTATAGGTGTGAATACTGTTTTTGTTCAACTTGGAAGTTAAACTTAATAATTCATTAATTTACCAGACATTCTCACTGTTTATTTCACATATAAAATACAATTGATGCGAACAGATACAGATTAATAGATTTTCTAGTAACTGCTTTAATTTTCCAATGAAATTAACAAAGGAGGGGGGAGAAAAAGAAGAAAATTAAATGTCATGCATTTAGGACTTTAATATTTGCTTGGATAGGCTACTATTCTTAACTTTTAGAATACAGGAAATATAAAAATATTTAAAATACATCATTTTAACCAAAGTAACTTACATATTAATTTATATCCTAATTTCCATTAAGAATTGATTGGCACATGGTATTTATCTTCTCAAAATAGAGATGTGAAATTTTATAAAACAAGGTGATCCTATTTTCGTAGGCTTGTGTTTCACAAAACTAGTCTCAAACTTACATAAGGGTTAAATTATAAATGATTGTATATTGGCTCTTGGAACTATACTTGTTTTGATGAAAAGCAACTATGTGTTTCAAACTATCTTATTGAAACCGGAGATTTATATTCACCTATAACAGGAGTCCTACACTGGCGTGGACAAGTGAGAGTGAAATGGAAAATGTAGTCCAGGAAAGGAATTGGCAAAAACTATCTCACGAAGAAAATATCATTTCCTCGGTCACTATCTGGGTTTAGAGTAGCAAGACTTTTTTTTTTTTTTTTTTTTTTTTGGTTTGGTTGGTGGTTTTGGTTGTTTGTTTTGTTTTTTTGTTTGTTTGTTTGTTTTTTGTTTTTAGTTTTTTTTTGTAACATTTACTTAGTTAGGCCCTAAAAGAATTTTGAAAAACTGTGTACCTCCTCACACATTTTAGAGTTGACACATAAAAAATTCAATTAAGATTTTTAAGATTTAGGAAATTAAAGGCATCCAAATCGGCAAAGAAGAAGTCAAACTATCACACTTCGCAGATGATATGATACTATATGTGGAAAACCCAAAAGACTCCACTCCAAAACTGCTAGAACTTGTACAGGAATTCACTAAAGTATCAGGATATAAAATCAATGCACAGAAATTGATGAGTCAATCCCATTTACAATTGCACCCCAAACCATAAGATACTTAGGAATAAACCTAACCAAAGAGGCTAAGAATCTATACTCAGAAAACTATAAAGTACTCATGAAAGAAATTGAGGAAGACACAAAGAAATGGAAAAATGGGGGCACCTGGGTGGCTCAGTGGGTTAAGCCGCTGCCTTCGGCTCAGGTCATGATCTCAGGGTCCTGGGATCGAGTCCCACATCGGGCTCTCTGCTCAGCAGGGAGCCTGCTTCCTCCTCTCTCTCTCTCTGCCTGCCTCTCTGCCTACTTGTAATCTCTCTCTGTCAAATAAATAAATAAAAAAATCTTAAAAAAAAAAAAAAAAAGAAATGGAAAAATGTTCCATGCTCCTGGATTGGGAGAATAAATATTGTGAAAATGTCTATGCTACCTACAGCAATCTACACATTTAATGCAATTCCTATCAAAGTACCATCCATCTTTTTCAAAGAAATGGAACAAATAATTCTAAAATTTATATGGAACCAGAAAAGACCTCGAATAGCCAAAGGGATATTGAAAAAGAAAGCCAACATTGGTGGCATCACAATTCTGGACTTCAAGCTCTATTACAAAGCTGTCATCATCAAGACAGCATGGTACTGGCACAAAAACAGACACATAGATCAAGGGAACAGAATAGAGAGCCCAGAAATAGACCCTCAACTCTATGGTCAACTAATCTTCGACAAAGCAGGAAAGAATGTCCAATGGAAAAAAGACAGCCTCTTCAATAAATGGTGTTGGGAAAATTGGACAGCCACATGTAGAAAAATGAAATTGGACCATTTCCTTACACCACACACAAAAATAGACTCAAAATGGATGAAGGACCTCAATGTGAGAAAGGAATCCATCAAAATCCTTGAGGAGAACACAGGCAGCAACCTCTTCGACCTCAGCTGCAGCAACATCTTCCTAGGAACAACGCCAAAGGCAAGGGAAGCAAGGGCAAAAATGAACTATTGGGATTTCATCAAGATCAAAAGCTTTTGCACAGCAAAGGAAACAGTTAACAAAATCAAAAGACAACTGACAGAATGGGAGAAGATATTTGCAAAAGATATACGATAAAGGACTAGTGGGGCGCCTGGGTGGCTCAGTGGGTTAAAGCCTCTGCCTTTCGGCTCAGGTCATGATCCCAGGGTCCTGGGATCGAGCCCCACATCGGGCTCTCTGCTCAGCCAGGAGTCTGCTTCTTCCTCTCTCTTTCTCTGCCTGCCTCGCCTCTCTGCCTACTTATGGTGTCTGTCAAATAAATAAATAAATAAATAATCTTAAAAAAAAAAAAGAAAGATAAAGGACTAGTGTCCAAAATCTATAAAGAACTTATCAAACTCAACACCCAAAGAACAAATAATCCAATCAAGAAATGGGCAGAGGACATGAACAGACATCTCTGCAAAGAAGACATCCAGATGGCCAACAGACACATAAAAAAGTGCTCCATATCACTTGGCATCAGGGAAATACAAATCAAAACCACAATGAGATATCACCTCACACCAGTCAGAATGGCTAAAATCAACAAGTCAGGAAATGACACATGCTGGCTAGGTTGCAGAGAAATGGGAACCCTCCTACACTGTTGGTGGGAATGCAAGCTGGTGCAACCACTCTGGAAAACAGCATGGAGGTTCCTCAAAATGTTGAAAATAGAACTGCCCTATGACCCAGCAATTGCACTACTGGGTATTTACCCTAAAGATATAAACGTAGTGATCCGAAGTGGCATGTGCACCCGAATGTTTATAGCAGCAATGTCCACAATAGCCAAACTATGGAAAGAACCTAGGTGCCCATCAACAATGAATGGATAAAGAAGAAGTGGTATATATACACAATGGAATACTATGCAGCCATCAAAAGAAAGGAAATTTTGCCATTTGCGACAACATGGATGGAACTAGAGCGTATCACGCTTAGGGAAATAAGTCGATCGGAGAAAGACAACTATCATATGATCTCCCTGATATGAGGAAGTGGTGATGCAACATGGGGGCTTAAGTGGGTAGGAGAAGAATAAATGAAACAAGATGGAATTGGGCGGGAGACAAACCATAAGTGACTCTTAATCTCACAAAACAAACTGAGGGTTGCTGGGGGGGAGGGGGTTTGGGAGAAGGGGGTTGGGGTTATAAACATTGGGGAGGGTATGTGCTTTGGTGAGTGCTGTGAAGTGTGTTAACCTGGCGATTCACAGACCTGTACCCCTGGGGATAAAAATATATGTTTATAAAAAATAAAAAATTAAAAAAAACTGATTTTTAAGATTTAAATGCTGCTCTGCCAAGTTTCTTGATAGCACAGGCAAAAATACTGAATGGAAAAACATCAGTTTAGGAACAGTGAGCTGGAATGTGACTCAGAAGAGCTGGACTGTAAATGTGAAGATGATTTAGGAATTCTGGAACCAATTGCTTTTTCATATATGTAAGGAGAGAATGATGATGAAAATACATGTCTAAATAAGTTAAAGTATCTCAGTAAATATAAAACAATATTCCAGGTGATTAGAATATATTGTATAGTCACTTAATCAGCACCATGTTTTTCACTTTCTTGGGATCTTAATAGTAAAATTTTGATTAGGGGGCACCTCCTGGCTCAGTTAAGCGGCCAGTTCTGCTTCTGCTTGGGCCATGACTGAGCCCCACATCGTGCTCTGTGCTCAGTGAGGAGTCTGCTTTAGATTCTCATGTCCTGTACCTCTAGCTCAGGTGCACTCTCTCTTTTTCTCTCTCTACCTCAAATAAATAAATAAAATTTTAAAATAATAATAATAAAATTGTGATTTGTAAACTATGAAATTTTAGATGTATGGAAGAGGCAGTCCCTCTAGCAGCCAAGCAAGGCCAAGCAAGGGATAGATTTGAGTAGTTGACTGAAACTGAAACTGAAACTGAAAATGAAACTGAAACTGAAACTGAGACAAAGAAAGGGCAGATAAGGTACTCTCTGACACATGATGGTAAACCTGAATGAGGAACAGTGGGCTTTGGGGATGAACAGGACAAGGTGCACCTGAGAGAGCTACAAAGGACATAAAATAGAAAAACTTAAGTGATAGATTTATATCTCAAGACTGAGAGCAAGAAAGATTTAAAGATAACTCCCTGGACTATTAGTAACTATTGGTATATTTTTGGGATGATGTATTATTTCAAAAATGTGAAATATGTACAAGGACACAGTGCAAGAACTCTATAATTGAAAAATAAAAAAAAAAGTAGAACACAAAGTAGTGTCTGATGCTGTTTATGGTAATGCTTATAGAGCTAAGCATAGGAGAGGTCTACAGATTAATAAATCAATGTATTTTGACAAGGGATTTCTTTGCATTTTGCTCATCTTGTACTTTGAAGCAGTTACTTATGTGTGAAAGAAGCATGTTCACCAAGGGCAACATTGGAGTGAGTATATGTAAAAAAAATTATCTAAATATTAATCTAACTTTATTCATTGGTAGAGCATTACTCTATCTTTATATTTGAAAATAAATAATGAGTACTCTTTTAGGGTCTCCTTTAGGAGATCTAAATAATTTCACAGTACCCTACCTGTTTATAAATGTGTGAAATGTTGAAATAAAATTTTATTAATAGAAATTCTACATTTTGTAATTGCTTCCTTATATCCCTGAGCTCCTACTTCATATTTTTAATTCTAATTTTTAATTATTTTATAATGAAAAACCTAGTTTAATTCCAAATCCCAGTTTAATGCTCAGAGCCCTGTTTTATTGACTGGGGAGCTATGCTTCTAACTAAAATGACATGCATGGTTTGTTTTGTTTGGAAGATGCTTTATTCTTCCATTGTACTGTCATATTGTTCAACTGGCTACTCTTCCAGCTGGGGGCATTGGCCATTGTTTCCTAATGAGTGATATAAACTGCTAAGGTTCTATTCATTGCTAAGGATTTCCCAGTCCTTTGATGAAATATAATATGATTTGTTCACTGTGCACATCTGGCAAAGAGGTCTGCAGATTTCTTTAGGGCTGAAACTCACTCATTATTGATTTGTTGGTTTATATAATAAGAAATCATTTAGTTCATAGAGTGTTTTACAATGTAAATTAGTATATACTTGCCCAAACACATTAAGCTTTAAAGGCTAAATAACATATATTATTTTGTGAATTAGGTATAATTAACTTTCCTAAGAGAAAACATATCCAAGGTAATAGAAAATGAAAATGGGAACTCACTTTAGGTACATGTTTTCCATATGTATGAAAATGTGAGGGAAGTCTGAATGACCATGAGAATGGGACCATGTAACTTTGAATAACTGTTTGGTGGTGGTATCAGTTCAATTCCTTATTAGTCAATCTTTTCTGGGCTCTTGAGTTACTTTTTCTCTCGGAAAAAACAAAGGGATCTTTATACTACACTTTTTATCCTGTAAGAAAAATGGATAATATGTCACACTTGTCTTGAGTTTGAGAACTTTCAAATATTTTTACCATATTGAGTTCCTATAGTGCTTGATTTAAAACAATTTCAAGATAAATGTTCACCTTCACTTTCAGAGTAGATTGAACATTCTTAATAATCTCTAAAGTGTTTATAGTCACAAACAATAAAATCCTTTCTATAAATGTGCCATTTAGTTAGCCTTATTGACAAAACACACACACATGAACACACACACAAAACGGGGGAGAAAAGTTATAAAAATGTGTTTTGCTTTGTTTTCCTTTAAAATCTAAGATTAATTTAAAAAAAAGGGACACCTGGGTGGCTCAGTTGGTTAAGAGGCTGCCTTCCGCTCACGTCATGATCCCAGCATCCTGGGATCAAGTCCCACATTGGGCTCCTTGCTCAGCAGGAAGCCTGCTTCTCCCTCTGCCTCTGCCTCTGCCTACCACTCTATCTGCCTGTGCTCACTCTCTCTGACCCAAAACAAACAAACAAACAAACAAAAAAACCTTTCGCTTTTACAAAAACTATTAATAAATTATAATTTTCTTTAGGGGGAGGACTTAATTTTGATTTGAAAACATTGGGAATTGAACACAAAATGAGAATCAGTGACTTTTATGTAAGATAAGACTAAAATCCGATGATTAACATTTTTAAGTTGTCATTTGCCAGTGCTATCAGCAGGAGGTAATGAAGGGACTTAAGCCAAACTGGGTGATTAGCACACCTCACTTTCTTTGACAGCACATTGCTAAGTATGGAGGAATATCCTCAGAACAGGGCAGTAAAAACCTGAAAACTGATTTTCTGGAAGCACAGTAAGTGTTTAGTCTTTGATCATGATGTAGTGTTTCAATATTTTGAAATATTCTGTAATATTGATTATGATTGATCTATTATTTAGCAAACTGCAAGTATGTCAGATGTGTTGATACCATAATTTGAAGGGGTATCAAAATACTTTCCAAAGTGTAGAAAATTAGTTTTGCTCAATTTTGTTGAAGGTTTATGATTATTTCTAATAGGCAGTCTATACAAATATGGCATTTTCTTTTTTTTTTTTTTTTTTTGTTTTTGGAAGGAACATCTTTTTTTTTTTTTTTTTAACTTTTTATTTTTTATAAACATATATTTTTATCCCCAGGGGTACAGGTCGGTGAATCACCAGGTTTACACACTTCACAGCACTCACCAAAGCACATACCCTCCCCAATGTCCATAATCCCACCCCCTTCTCCGAAACCCCCTCCCCCCAGCAACCCTCAGTTTGTTTTGTGAGATTAAGAGTCACTTATGGTTTGTCTCCCTCCCAATCCCATCTTGTTTCATTTATTCTTCTCCTATCCACTTAAGCCTCCATGTTGCATCACCACTTCCTCATATCAGGGAGATCATATGATAGTTGTCTTTCTCTGCTTGACTTATTTCGCTAAGCATGATACGCTCTAGTTCCATCCATGTTGTCGCAAATGGCAAGATTTCATTTCTTTTGATGGCTGCATAGTATTCCATTGTGTATATATACCACATCTTCTTGATCCATTCATCTGTTGATGGACATCTAGGTTCTTTCCATAGTTTGGCTATTGTGGACATTGCTGCTATAAACATTCGGGTGCATGTGCCCCTTTGGATCACTACATTTGTATCTTTAGGGTAAATACCCAATAGTGCAATTGCTGGGTCATAGGGCAGTTCTATTTTCAACATTCTGAGGAACCTCCATGCTGTTTTCCAGAGTGGCTGCACCAGCTTGCATTCCCACCAACAGTGTAGGAGGGTTCCCCTTTCTCCACATCCTCGCCAGCATCTGTCATTTCCTGACTTGTTGATTTTAGCCATTTTGACTGGTGTGAGGTGATATCTCATTGTGGTTTTGATTTGTATTTCCCTGATGCCGAGTGATATGGAGCACTTTTTCATGTGTCTGTTGGCCATCTGGATGTCTTCTTTGCAGAAATGTCTGTTCATGTCCTCTGCCCATTTCTTGATTGGATTATTTGTTCTTTGGGTGTTGAGATTGCTAAGTTCTTTATAGATTCTGGACACTAGTCCTTTATCTGATATGTCGTTTGCAAATATCTTCTCCAATTCTGTCAGTTGTCTTTTGATTTTGTTAACTGTTTCCTTTGCTGTGCAAAAGCTTTTGATCTTGATGAAATCCCAATAGTTCATTTTTTCTCTTGCTTCCCTTGCCTTTTGCGTTGTTCCTAGGAAGATGTTGCTGCGGCAGAGGTCGAAGAGGTTGCTGCCTGTGTTCTCCTCAAGGATTTTGATGGATTCCTTTCTCACATTGAGGTCCTTCATCCATTTTGAGTCTATTTTTGTGTGTGGTGTAAGGAAATGGTCCAATTTCATTTTTCTACATGTGGCTGTCCAATTTTCCCAGCACCATTTATTGAAGAGGCTGTCTTTTTTCCATTGGACATTCTTTCCTGCTTTGTCGAAGATTAGTTGACCATAGAGTTGAGGGTCTATTTCTGGGCTCTCTATTCTGTTCCATTGATCTATGTGTCTGTTTTTGTGCCAATACCATGCTGTCTTGATGATGACAGCTTTGTAATAGAGCTTGAAGTCCGGAATTGTGATGCCACCAACGTTGGCTTTCTTTTTCAATATCCCTTTGGCTATTCGAGGTCTTTTCTGGTTCCATATAAATTTTAGCATTATTTGTTCCATTTCTTTGAAAAAGATGGATGGTACTTTGATAGGAATTGCATTAAATGTGTAGATTGCTGTAGGTAGCATAGACATTTTCACAATATTTATTCTTCCAATCCAGGAGCATGGAACATTTTTCCATTTCTTTGTGTCTTTCTCAATTTCTTTCATGAGTACTTTATAGTTTTCTGAGTATAGATTCTGTGTCTCTTTGGTTAGGTTTATTCCTAGGTATCTTATGGTTTTGGATGCAATTGTAAATGGGATTGACTCCTTAATATCTCTTTCTTCTGTCTTGCTGTTGGTGTAGAGAAATGCAACTGATTTCTGTGCATTGATTTTATATCCTGACACTTTACTGAATTCCTGTATAAGTTCTAGCAGTTTGGGAGTGGAGTCTTTTGGGTTTTCCACATATAGTATCATATCATCTGCGAAGAGTGATAATTTGACTTCTTCTTTGCCGATTTGGATGCCTTTAATTTCCTTTTGTTGTCTGATTGCTGAGGCTAGGACCTCTAGTACTATGTTGAATAGCAGTGGTGATAATGGACATCCCTGCCGTGTTCCTGACCTTAGTGGAAAAGCTTTCAGTTTTTCTCCATTGAGAATGATATTTGCGGTGGGTTTTTCATAGATGGCTTTGATGATATTGAGGTATGTGCCCTCTATCCCTACACTTTGAAGAGTTTTGATCAGGAAGGGATGCTGTACTTTGTCAAATGCTTTTTCAGCATCTATTGAAAGTATCATATGGTTCTTGTTCTTTCTTTGATTGATGTGTTGTATCACATTGACTGATTTGCGGATGTTGAACCAACCTTGCAGCCCTGGAATAAATCCCACTTGGTCGTGGTGAATAATCTTTTTAATGTATTGTTGAATCCTATTGGCTAGTATTTTGTTGAGTATTTTCGCATCTGTGTTCATCAAGGATATCGGTCTATAGCTCTCTTTTTTGGTGGGATCCTTGTCTGGTTTTGGGATCAAGGTGATGCTGGCCTCATAAAATGAGTTTGGAAGTTTTCCTTCCATTTCTATTTTTTGGAACAGTTTCAGGAGAATAGGAATTAGTTCTTCTTTAAATGTTTGGTAGAATTCCCCCGGGAAGCCATCTGGCCCTGGGCTTTTGTTTGTTTGGAGATTTTTAATGACTGTTTCAATCTCCTTACTGGTTATGGGTCTATTCAGGCTTTCTATTTCTTCCTGGTTCAGTTGTGGTAGTTTATATGTTTCTAGGAATGCATCCATTTCTTCCAGATTGTCAAATTTATTGCCGTAGAGTTGCTCATAGTATGTTCTTATAATAGTTTGTATTTCTTTGGTGTTAGTTGTGATCTCTCCTCTTTCATTCATGATTTTATTTATTTGGGTCCTTTCTCTTTTCTTTTTGATAAGTCGGGCCAGGGGTTTATCAATTTTATTAATTCTTTCAAAGAACCAGCTTCTACTTTCGTTGATTTGTTCTATTGTTTTTTTGGTTTCTATTTCATTGATTTCTGCTCTGATCTTTATGATTTCTCTTCTCCTGCTGGGCTTAGGGTTTCTTTCTTGTTCTTTCTCCAGCTCCTTTAGGTGTAGGGTTAGGTTGTGTACCTGAGACCTTTCTTGTTTCTTGAGAAAGGCTTGTACCGCTATATATTTTCCTCTCAGGACTGCCTTTATTGTGTCCCACAGATTTTGAACCGTTGTATTTTCATTATCATTTGTTTCCATGATTTTTTTCAATTCTTCTTTAATTTCCCGGTTGACCCATTCATTCTTTAGAAGGATACTGTTTAGTCTCCATGTATTTGGGTTCTTTCCAAACTTCCTTTTGTTGTTGAGTTCTAGCTTTAGAGCATTGTGGTCTGGAAATATGCAGGGAATGATCCCAATCTTTTGATACCGGTTGAGTCCTGATTTAGGACCGAGGATGTGATCTATTCTGGAGAATGTTCCATGTGCACTAGAGAAGAATGTGTATTCTGTTGCTTTGGGATGAAATGTTCTGAATATATCTGTGATGTCCATCTGGTCCAGTGTGTCGTTTAAGGCCTTTATTTCCTTGCTGATCTTTTGCTTGGATGACCTGTCCATTTCAGTGAGGGGAGTGTTAAAGTCCCCTACTATTATTGTATTGTTGTTGATGTGTTTCTTTGATTTTGTTATTAATTGGTTTATATAGTTGGCTGCTCCCACGTTGGGGGCATAGATATTTAAAATTGTTAAATCTTCTTGTTGGACAGACCCTTTGAGTATGATATAGTGTCCTTCCTCATCTCTTATTATAGTCTTTGGCTTAAAATCTAATTGATCTGATATAAGGATTGCCACTCCTGCTTTCTTCTGATGTCCATTAGCATGGTAAATTCTTTTCCACCCCCTCACTTTAAATCTGGAGGTGTCTTCGGGCTTAAAATGAGTTTCTTGGAGGCAACATATAGATGGGTTTTGTTTTTTTATCCATTCTGATACCCTGTGTCTTTTGACAGGGGCATTTAGCCCATTCACATTCAGGGTAACTATTGAGAGATATGAATTTAGTGCCATTGTATTGCCTGTAAGGTGCGTTTTACTGTATATGGTCTCTGTTCCTTTCTGATCTACCACTTGTAGGCTCTCTCTTTGCTTAGAGGACCCCTTTCAATATTTCCTGTCGAGCTGGTTTGGTATTTGCAAATTCTTTCAGTTTTTGTTTGTCCTGGAAGCTTTTAATCTCTCCTTCTATTTTCAACGATAGCCTAGCTGGATATAGTATTCTTGGCTGCATGTTTTTCCCGTTTAGTGCTCTGAAAATATCATGCCAGCTCTTTCTGGCCTGCCAGGTCTCTGTGGATAAGTCAGCTGCCAATCTAATATTTTTACCATTGTATGTTACAGACTTCTTTTCCCGGGCTGCTTTCAGGATTTTCTCTTTGTCACTGAGACTTGTAAATTTTACTATTAGGTGACGGGGTGTGGGCCTATTCTTATTGATTTTGAGGGGCGTTCTCTGAACCTCCTGAATTTTGATGCTCGTTCCCTTTGCCATATTGGGGAAATTCTCCCCAATAATTCTCTTCAGTATACCTTCTGCTCCCCTCCCTCTTTCTTCTTCTTCTGGAATCCCAATTATTCTAATGTTGTTTCGTCTTATGGTGTCACTTAATTCTCGAATTCTCCCCTCGTGGTCCAGTAGCTGTTTGTCCCTCTTTTGCTCAGCTTCTTTATTCTCTGTCATTTGGTCTTCTATATCACTAATTCTTTCTTCTGCCTCATTTATCCTAGCAGTTAGAGCCTCCATTTTTGATTGCACCTCATTAATAGCTTTTTTGATTTCAACTTGGTTAGATTTTAGTTCTTTTATTTCTCCAGAAAGGGCTTTTATATCTCTCGAGAGGGTTTCTCTAATATCTTCCATGCCTTTTTCGAGCCCGGCTAGCACCTTGAGAATTGTCATTCTGAACTCTAGATCTGACATATTACCGATGTCTGTATTGATTAGGTCCCTAGCCTTCGGTACTGCCTCTTGTTCTTTTTTTTTGCGTTGAATTTTTACGTCTTGTCATTTTGGCCAGATAAGAGTAAATGAAGGGGCAAGTAAAATACTAAAAGGGTGGCAACAACCCCAGGAAAATATGCTTTAACTAAATTAGAAGAGATCCAAAATCGTGAGTGGGGAGAAAGGGGATAAAAAGAGGTTCAAAAAGAAAGAAAGAAAAAAAAAGAAAAGAAAAAAAATTTTTTTTAAAAAAAGAAAACACCTGAGAAAAATGTAAAAAAGAAAAAATATACATATTAGATAAACTAGTAAAAAATCGTTAAAAAAGAAAAAGGTAACAGTTAAAAAAAAAAAAATTTTACCCGAAGGCGAGAAGAAAAAGGAAAAAAAAAAAATGAAAAAGAAAATATTAAATTAACTGCAAGACTAAAAAAAAATCACAGGAAAAAAGCCATGAGTTCCGTGCTTGGCTTTCTCCTCCTCTGGAATTCTGCTGCTCTCTTTGGTATTGAAACCACACTCCTTGGTAGGTGAACTTGGTCTCGGCTGGATTTCTGGTTGATCTTCTGGGGGAGGGGCCTGTTGTAGTGATTCTCAAGTGTCTTTGCCCCAGGCGGAATTACACCTCCCTTACCCGGGGCCGGGGTGAGTAATCCGCTCGGGTTTGCTTTCAGGAGCTTTTGTTCCCTGAGCGCTTTCCGTAGAGTTCCGGAGGACGGGAACACAAATGGCGGCCTCCTGGTCTCCGGCCCGGAGGAGCCGAGAGCCCAGGGCCCCACTCCTCAGTGCGCCCTCAGAGAACAGCGCCCAGTTACTCCCGTCTGCCTGACCTCCGGCCGCGCTCCGAGCTCACCGAGCCTGCGATCGGTTCAAGGTAACACCGAGCTGTGAGCTTACTGTCGGCTCTGTTTCTGTAGCCGGCTTTCCCGTTCCAATACCCGCAAGCTCTGCGACACTCAGACACCCCCGATCCTTCTGTGACCCTGTGGGACCTGAGGCCACGCTGACCCCGCGTGGGCTTCGCCCCGGTTTAGCCTCTGGAGCGATGTCCCTCAGCGGAACAGACTTTTAAAAGTCCTGATTTTGTGCGCGGTTGCTCCGCTGCTTGCCGGGAGCCGGCCCCTCCCCCCGGGGTCTATCTTCCCGTCGCTTTGGATTCACTTCTTCGCCGGTCCTACCTTTCAGAAAGTGGTTGTTTTTCTGTTTCCAGAATTGCTGTTCTTCTTCTCTTCGGTCTGCCGATGGATTTTCAGGTGTTTGCAATCTTTAGATAAGCTATCTAGCTGATCTCCGACTAGCTGAAGCAGTCTCAGCTTGCTATTTCTCCACCATCTTGACTCCTCCCAAATATGGCATTTTCAATTATGTGTTCTGACTTCTTCAAAGTTGCTCACTGCAATTTGAAATCAAAAATATTTTTCTTTGACATAGAAAATTATCTTTAAAAAGTAATGCTTTTTCATTTTGTTTTCATATTCTTTTTGGTACAAAACTTGTTAAGTGCATTTTAATAAAGTGTCATGTTTCCATTTTTGTCTATGATGTTAGGAGTATGCATGATTATGTGTATAGAACTAGTGTTGAGCAGTCCTAGACCAGGATGGACATAATAAATTCATTGGGGTTACAATGATTAAGAACATACTATTCAATAAAATAAAATAAAATAAAATCCAAAGGAAATAAAATGTCAAAGAATTTGACCAAAATATAGCAATAAGGCTGTTGGATTGGGTTAGAGTAATATAATAATTTTCATTTTGTGTCTGATGAATACCAGACAATGATAGCCTATCCAAATGGAAGCATTTTATCTGATTGGAACACTCACTGAATAGACATTTAGAGTGGAGAGTGCATGAAGATGCAGGATTAGAGATTCATTAAAAAAAACAAACAAACAAACAAACTAGAGATTTGTAAAAAAGAATAGAATAAGAATTTTAAGGAATGAGAATGACTAGATTATATGATGAAGAAAATGTGAATATATACAAAAAGAGCATCAAGAATCAAGTTAAAAAGAAAACTATACAGGTTGTTGGGGGAAAAAACAGAAACAGTGATAAAGAGCTTATTGGAAAGGTAGGAAAATATCTCAAATAATATATTGTTAGAATTAAAAGAGAACTTAGGTATTTTCTTTCTAGTATGTCTCATTCTAATTTTTAAAATTTTAATATATTTTTTAAATTAGACTGTCAAGAAATAGAGAATTGGCCTCAACTCCTCTCTCTCTCTCTCTCTCTCTCTCTCTTTCTCTCATCCACTCTCTCTGTAGGATGAGGTTTCTTCATCTCATTTGTGTCATGTTTTTTACAACTGCCTAGTACAAGCCTACAACTTCTTAACTGCTTATAGATTTGGCCAGTCACCTTACTGTTCCTCGTAGCACTGTGTGTCAGAAGGATTCCCACTTCTGAATCTTTGGTTTTGGCCAGGCCTTTTCTCTCCATTCATCCACATGCTTTTAATTAATCAATGGCCATCTACCCCACACAATGATAATTCCTAGAGATTCCCCCCTACTGATCTTTACTTTATTCAATTATTATAATCTAAGATTTCTTTTCCTTTTCTTTTCTTCCTTTTTTTAAAGTTTTATTTATTTAACTTTAATCTCTGTTTAATTTCTGTTTAATCTCTTATTTATTTAACTTAATCTCTGTGCCCAATGTGGGGCTCAAACTCACAACTCTGAGATCAAGAATCCATGCTCTTCGAGCTGAGCCAGGCAGGCACCCCTATTTCTAAATTCATAAATTGCAACTCTCTTGAATGTTATTTGGATATTTTTTTTTAAATAAGTTTTGTATCCGTGGCAAGGATGCATGTGTTTTGGGGAGCAGTCTAGATCTATCTTTTTCTATCCTTTCATAAAATACCTATCAGGGTGTTTAACATAGAGTTGGTTCTTAGTACGTGTATAAAATGATTTGGGAAGTAGCATGTCCATATTAACCAAAAGGTATGGCCTAAATCAGTGGAATGAAATTATCTGTTCTTGTTTAAATTTACCCCATTAATATACACAAGGCTTTGTTTTTTCTTTTAAAATCTTATCTCCATTGGCTCTATTAATTCACTGGGTAAAAATGCATTGATTGGCATTTACAACCTTCCCTGTTAATTGGCTGTTTGGATACAACAGCAGGAATAAAGACTGAGACTCAAATTAAAGCTGAATTAGTGTTCTTATAAGCCTTTTCTACTTTATATGATATTTTGATGCACTTTAAAAGGGAATAAATCTCCAGTTTTCTCTAATGTGGTTAATTTTAAAGATGGATATCTAAAGCCAACTCTAAAATAGAATTATGGCAATGAAATAATAAGGCAATTATATATTGCCTACATGCATATGTCTGCATTTTCTTCACAGAAGTGTTCCTTCTGAAATACAGGCACTTAATGAAATTCTTAACTCTGTCCACAATAACTTAATTGACCGAGTGAAGCTGTTAGAAAGACATAAGGATAGTCATTATAAGAAACTGGTGATTAATAATAACTTCTGATGAATACATAGCAACTATTTATTGTGGTACTAGCAGATGATTACATACTAAGCCAATTGTACAGTGTTTCAATATAAATGAGATGAATGTTTTTTTTGTTAAGAATTTTAAAGGGCAAATAACATTGACGGTATTTATATAGCTAGAGGCCAATAAAACAAACATTTTCTATTACTCAAAGCCAGAGCTAAAGGGATATTTTAAGTGCACTGCATTTTTAGATGGACATATGAATTTTGGGTCAAATCTGCTTTCATTAAGGCACCAGTAAAATTTAACTTTTCTGGCAGGATGAACTTCTGTCATAAACCCCATAACCACAAAACTTCTGGATATTTAAAAGGTCAGGCATATGCCATACAAACCTGCAAAATGTCTTTCAGTTTTCTTTTTAAATGATAGTCAATTCTCACCCTCCAAAGAAAGTTCTTTTAGTGCAAAGTTATAATACATATGGAGAGATGTATGCAGCCATAAGCACCGATGTTTCCTTCTAAGCAAAATAAAAGAGATTTTTTCATTTGTTTTGGCAAGCTAAAGGCAGGCACTTTACAGATGCTTTTATAAAGAAAAAATAAAAACTTTGATTGGTTTGATTAAAATGCATTTACCCAACCTAATAACAAGTTACGTTAGTATTTATAAGGTCTGCCTACTCTGCATACATACCTCCTGAAGGATGTCAATGTGCTTTAAAACTATCCTGAATAAATCTTCCCAGTGAAAACTCCACAGGAAATGAACTCATATCCACAGAGCAAGCCCAGGCAAAATTGAAACATAGACTAAAACAAACAAACAAATCAACCTTTGCTACCTTCTCATTTACCAAATTTGTTCTCCCATTTTTTGTCCTACTACTCCCTGAAGGAAGACAATTCTTACTATCAGCAGTTCCCTATTGTTGGTAAGATCTGAAGCTTACAGCCCCTAACCTCAGGGTTAGCCTGTCATGAAGCATTTCAGGTGCTAAACCAATCCCTTCTCCTGAAGTCACCACATATGGTTCTAGGTTGTGCCGACTGTGCTATGTCTAATCCTCTGTCTCACTCAGGGATCAATTATGAGCAGATACCCGTCCACGTTTTCAATTGCCTAAACCAGTGGTGGCCCTGCTTTCATCGCTCTGCAGCCTGCCTCTCTTTCCTACTTAATATTTCCGTAATTTTCTGGAATTTATTTAGCAAAATGCCCTTGTATGATATAGCTTAACCTAATGAGTTAGATCTCCTGAATGTAACAGTATTTCACAGGTGACTTCTTGAAACTTACTTTCAGAATCTAAAGAATTAAAGCTACAAGTAGTGAAATTTCAATACTGAGGGAGGTCGATGTGGCAATGTTTGTAATCTGTGGATACAGTAGGGTTGCTGGTTATCAGTTAACATTTTATCAATTAAAACATGTAGATATAAACCAAATGTATGTTTTTCTTTTCTTTTCTTTTTTCTTTCTTAAGAAAAATCAATGAACTCTACTTAAACTTTAAGATGAAGTGAACAAAGCCATAAAAAATTTGAGGCAAACTGAGATGTTAGAAGTCTTCCTGGGAAAATGAATGTATCTGTGTTTATAAAGCAAAACCATCTTAACTGCTTTCTTACTAATTATTGTTTTCTTTCCTTTAAACTGATCACCAACATGTCCAGACATAGGGAGGAGAATATAATTCCTGGGAGAGAGGTCAAACTCCAACATTATGTGGAAATAATACAGAATTTTATTGTGTATGCAAAACAAACAAAAAATTTATCTACTGCTTAATATTATTCTTGCCAAATTGTGTGGAACCTAATTGCTGTAACAGTAGGTAGGCTGTATACTTCTTTTCATTCTCACTAATGAACAATATTTAAATTGCTGAAACACCTCCTGTCATTTCCCTATTTCTTCCTAACCTCCCTTTCTTCTCTCATTCCAATTATAATGTGTATTGTTTAATTGAGTCTTTATTTCACTACTTGGTTCACCTTTGCCTTGTGAGTTTCTAAGAAGGAGAGAGCACTCTATATTTTTTTGAACAGATGCTTCATTATGGGAGGTGAGTAGCTCAGTTACATCGCCATTTCACCTTTTCCCCCATGTCTGGCAGTTGTTGTGGGCTGTTAAACAGCTTTAATAGAAGATGAGACTAGCCTCTTGCTCTAAGGGCATGAAAACTTTTTTTATGGGTCTTACTATCTTCATGGTTCGTTAAATACAATGTAGAGTCATTTTACTGCAGCTAGTGGACCCCAGAAGGACCTGACAGTTAAATGAAAGTTGTCAGTCTTCCTTCTGTTCCAGCTAGATTGGGTAATAAAAGGGCAGAACCTGGAAGTAAGGACCAGAATTGAGATCAATGTGCCAAACAAATAAAAGAAATTTAATGAGTTCTTGAGAAATGCAGCAGAGAAGGCATGGGTATTTAAGTGTCTAGACAAATAGAGGCCAGTAATAATAAATCTATAATGAATGGCTTTAAGAATTACAACTGTGCTTTGCATAATAGATAAGTGGAAGACTTGTGGTCTAAAATTTATAAGGAGGAATTCGATCAGTTGCAATGGAAAAATAGCATTTGGGTATAGAAACTGCTAAGAGATTATTAACAATTATGTGTCATTCTACATCAGAAATATAAGGAATTAGAAATTGTTGATATTTATTATCATTCAAAAGAGAAGAAATGGAGTTCTATTCAAATGACTTTGCATTTTTAAAAATAAAGTTCCAATGATTAATCATCATTTTGTCCACAAATAAACAAACAATGGTTCAATTAGTAAACACTTTCCTAAAACAAAAAATAAAAATAAATGAAAGTTTCGTCCTTGGCAATAGGTAGTATTCTAAATGAAATATCAGAATTTGTTTAAAATATTGCCGTCGGGGCACCTGGGTGGCTCAGTAGGTTAAGCCTCTGCCTTCAGCTCAGGTCATGATCTCAGGGTCCTGGGATCGAGCCCCACATTGGGCTCTCTGCTCAGCAGGGAGCCTGTGGCTCCCTCTCTTTCTCTCTGCCTACCTCTCTGCCTACTGTGATCTCTGTCAAATAAACCAAAAAAAAAATCTTTAAAAAAAAAATATTGCTATAGGCAAAAAAAAAAAAAAAAAAAAAAAAAGTCCAAATGGGACTTTTGTTCATGTCTTCCAAAATTTAAGGCAGAATTTATGCTATAGTTAAGAAAGGACATTGAAACCTCCCTCCCCAAATTAAAATTTAGTATACCACTTGTCCTTTGTTTTTCCATTGAACTTGATAATTAACTTTATAAGCCTTAAAGCTTGAAAGCGATACTCTCCAATACTTGCATTGCGGAAGCAAGAAAGGCAGTGAGACAGAACTGACACTAAGTTTTCATTCATTAAAATACAAGAACTATCATTATTAAAGAGCAAAAATTCATTCTATTTAAACATTTTTTGAGAAACTATAAAAAATTATTGATAATTGGAATGTATCATGTAGTTTAAATAATATAATTGAATATCATATTTATAATTCTATCATTTACCCCTGCCATCACCTTTAAGTTGTTGGGAAAAAAGGATGTCAATATGTGTGTAAGAAGTAACTGAGAAACAAAAAAACCCAGTTTGATTTAAAGTATTTACATATATCGCTTTCCTGACATAGACATACCAAGACAAATTTAGGGAAACTTATTCGTTATTATTCAGGTTTTAAACAAAACTGCATTTTCAAAGAAAGCTATTGGTGCCTATGCTCCCACTGATGACTTAAGCCAATACTATGAAACAGAATTTCCCACAGTGTAGGAAATGTTCTATACCACTGCTGTTTGATATGACAGCTACTAGCCACATATGGCTTTTGAACCTTTAAAATGTGTCTAGTGTGTTTGATGAATTGCATTTTTAAATTTATTAACTTTTTCTTATTTAAATATAAATCTGAATAGTCACATAAAGTTAGTTACTACAATATAGATTGAAACTGTACAAATGTGATCAAGATTGTCTCTCTGATTGTAGTCTTCTTTGTCCAGCTCATTATAAATTGCTATATTGTGTTGATGTATGGGAAGTGAAAGAAGTCAAAAGCAACAGTCTTCATATTTTAATTTCATTCAAATAGTTATCACAAGATTTAACAGATCTATTTTGACTATCCTACATCTAATATTCTCTGTGAAAACAACCTAACTATCATGCTTACCTGGTGTATTAGTCTGGATTCCCCAGAAAAAACAGAATTGATGATATATATGTATTATATATATAAATATAAGACATATGGACTTGGCTCATGTGATAGTTATGAAGGCTGAGATGTCCCACTCTCTGTGGTTGGCAACCTGAAGATTCAGGAGATCAGATGCTACAGAGCTCTCATCCTAGTCTGAGTCCAGAGGCAAGCAAAAACCAGTGTCCTGGCTCAAAGGCTGTTGAGCAAAGAGCAAAATACTCCTAACTCAGCCTAATTTTGTTGTTGTTGTTGTTCTACTCAGGCTTTTAGTATATTGGATAAAGCCCATCCACATTTGGGAGAATAATCTATTTTTTTATTCAGTTTACTGATGCAAATGTTAATCTCATTCTGAAACAGCCTCACAGATATACCCAGAATAATTTTTAAGCAAATATTAAGAACCCTGTGGGGGCACCCGGGTGGCTCAATCACTTAAGCATCTGCCTTCAGCTCAGGTCATGATCTTGGGGTTCTGGGATTGAGCCCTGCATCTGGGCTCCCAACTCAGTGGGGAGCTGCTTCTTCCTCCCCTTCTGTCCTTCTTCCCACTCATGCTCTCTCTCATGCTCTCTGTCTCCTGTCACAAATAAATAAATAAAATTAAAAAAAAAAAAAAAGATTCCTGTGGCCCAGTCAAATTGATAAATAAAATTAATCATCACACCTGCTATTATGAAGAAGTTCCTTTTCTCTCCTCCCCACCCCTACTACTTTCAACCATTAATATTCAAGTTAAAAAAGGATCCCTTTATCTAGTTAATTAAACTGTGACTCCTTTTCAATAGTCCTAAATAGCCAGAGAGGTTTTCAACAAAAAGGGAACAGCCTACTGTGTTATGAGTTCCCAGACTGTTTAATGCCATTCTCTGATTTCTAGTTCTTATCACAGTCCCTAGAAATGTTTTTAGGACATGATTGGTTCTGAGAAATATTTGTTGACAAAGCGAATTAAGGAATAGTACCTGATATTAGAGAATAATAGCCTCTCAGCAACTGCTTTGGTTTTTTCCTTAATTCTCTCATAAGCTTCCTGTTTGATGGGTGTTCCCAAGTGACTTTAATCACCAAATCTACTTTAGAGCCAAATTTTTCAATACTGAATGTGTGTATGAATCATCTGTATTACAAAGCACTGTTGGTAAGTATAGGGTCAAAGCTGGCTTTCTGGCATTATAACAAGCTCCCAGATAACGTCAGCATGAATATGAAGACCACACTCTTAATATCAAGGATTTAGAGTAGAGAATACTCTGAAGGAAGAGAAGAAACAGAACATTACTTATAAATAATAGTCATCATAGCAGTTAGCTTGCCTCAGATATGGGAGAATAAAGAATCCTTGCAAAACAAAATTTATTCATTTACTCATTCAATGAATATGTCTTGAGTATCTAGTATGTGGCAGGTATTATGCTAAGCCTAAGGAAGGAAAGATTTAAAACAAATACAATTCCTTCCCCTGACATTCAATATAGAGTAGTGAAAGGGAGTGGGTCATAAGTAAACACACAAAAGATTAACAAGTTCTTTAACAGGATTTTATGGAAGTTCAAAATTGGGACCATAATTTCAAGCTTAGTACACCCCAAGGAGATGGTATCTAACATTAGTTCTGAAGGAAGAGTAGCCATAATAGGTAAAGGTAGCGGCCTTAGAATATACATGGAAATGTCAAGGGGAGACATAGGTAGGAAAATTCTATGAATGGAAGTGCTGTCATTTTCCATGTCATGTCTCCTCTTTTTATTTGGTAAGTGAAATGTTTGACAAATTGCTAAAAGTAAGGCAGAATGAACTGATGATGTAGGAATTTGAAAAGAATTTGGAAAGTACAATTTGAGGACGGATAAAGGAGATAGACCATGTAAAGGACCAAGCTGAAATTTGAAGCATAAAGTGATCCTTGGCACTAATGTTGGAAAAGAAAATGTGTTCAGTTGGATTGGTTTTAGCCTAAGACTTGGCCAGAAAGTTATAATAGGAGGATAAAAGAATAAAAAGTACATGACGTTTACTCTGTAAAGGGAAAAAGAACCAGGCTAGTATGTCAGGTAAAGTTAAAGGAATGAATGAATGGCAGGGGAGAAGAATGCAAAAACAAACAAATGTGTGGAATGATTGGATAAGGTATCTTGAATGATAGATTATGGTCATAGAAAGAGAAGTTTGAAATTGAGATTTGAGAACTTGGGTAACTGCGAACAGTTGAAAAGCATAATTTAACAGGGATTGGATCCCACTCTGTATCTGGCTCTACTACCTGTACTGTGAACTCACATGTTCAACTCTCTTACAAATAAAGGTCTAATTGATCCATATAGTGGAATGAGGGGGATTTAGTTTTGAACATGGCTGTTTTAATTAAATTTGTTCAATGGTATTATCTTCCCTTCATGATTTTTTCTTGAAATAACTATATCTGTGTAAGTGAAGAAAATGTATTGATCTGGAATGTCACCATTACAAAAATCTTTATAACAAGAAGTTTCTGCAGGAAAACTACAATATCCACTGTTCAGCAATACAGAATATATCAAACACTGAAAAAACAGAGGTAAAAATACCAATTCTTTAGCCAGATATTAAAAATGGCTCATAATCTGACTGTGTACCTAGCTTTATCTACCCATTTTTACTGATTTTCTACATAAAACTTAACTTCAACCTGAAAAATGGTAGATAACTTCAATGATGTGATTATTATCTCATTTAATCCTCTTCTTTAATCCATTTATTCTAGGATAGGTACAACTATTTTCTCACTTTTTTTTCCTGAGGAGTAAACTGAGGCATGGGCAAATTCGAGACCACAGAACTAGTAGAGCTAGTGTTTGAAATGAGGCAGTCTGTTGCCAGAGCCTGGAAACTTAACGATCTACAATGAACCTTGAATGTAAATTTCCATTCAGGACTCCTTAAGCTTTCTTGATGTTCTTAGCCCTTTCTGCCTTTCTGAACTTTACTCATTCTCACTTTCAGCTTGATTTCCATTATCTATAAGAAACCTTCCTGTGGTATACCTGTCCTAGTGATTTCAGACTCCTTTTGAAGTTCCTTAATATTCATTATGGATCCATAGAATTTCTAGGCCACATGCACCTTAGGTGACTTTTTTTTTTAATGTGATATTTGTGTTGTATCTCTTCTCTCTTCTCTCTTCGTTCATGGTAGGCATTTATAAGGGCAGCATGCTTTTGCGTTTATTCTAGGGAAGGTCTTGGATTCTTCAACACAGTGTTTTAGGTATGTTCCTACAAGGAATCAGAGCTAGAATTCAAGATGAAACATATTTGTCATCCTAAAGGTGGTGATATTGAAAGTCTAGAGACTTGTGGGATGTCATACAAGTTAACAGCACAGTTAGGCCCTTTATTTATTTTCTTTCTTTTTTTTTTTTTTTTTTGCCTTGAATGAACCTATTTTCTGAACCTCATATCTGGTGACTAGTGCATTTTTAGAAGCATAAGGTAAGTAAGAATGTTTGGAAGCAAAAGTATTCTAGAAACATCTCTAAGATTGTTATAATTAAAATAACCCAGAGCTCTTTTTCTCTTTTACTTTCTCACTTCTAATGTTTAACTCTGTGCCAGACAATTCAAATGAGTTTACTTTTTATTGAAATTCCTTTTCACATATATCTAGATTATAAATTCATTGAAGGCAAGAAACAAACCAAGGTGCCTTCTTTATTTAATGAAGACTTAAAGATGGATCATGGAATTATTTTACATGGCTTCAATAAATAGAAAACACTAAACAAAAAGAAATTAGCATTCTTGAAGAGCTCCAGAAATATACAATTTTAACTGTGTTTTAATTAGATCAGATGCTTTCCCTATTTCCAGTCTTTCTGTATTTTTAGACCCCCACTTTGCTTTTAGATATAAATTCCTTTCCCACTAGGAAAACCTGTTTAATAACCATAATATATTTACAGCAGAAATATGTTTAATAAACCCCCTGTTGACTGAAAATAATATTTACGTACTAGGCAATTATCCTCACATCATTTAAAAACTTTCTGCACTATTATTTTACCTGCATTCCTCATTTTGATTATTATGCCACATTTGGGTGTTGGCAGGCTTAGTAGAAACATATATCTTTTATACTTCAATGGTTTTGAATGGCCTCTCTTTTTCCCTCTCTCTGTCTTTCTCTCACTCCAATTTACAAACAGGAGTCATGAACAGCTTTTTAAAATGATCATTCATTTGGTAAGAAGCAAAATACTCCCACACATTTTATTTTTGATTGAGTTCATGTGATTTTACTTACCAGAATCCAGTTAGTGATATGGTTTAAAAAAAAAAAAAAAAAAGAAAGAGAAAAGGATAAGAAGGCCTATTTTCTTGGTGTTAGATATGTCATCTCTTATAATTAACCTTAATATTTTCCACTTCAATTTACAAAAGAAATACATAGTAAACAGCCCAATTTATATGGTGTTTTACAGTTAATAGCTTCTTTTCAAATGCCATTCTTAAATTGATCCTGAACATGATCTTGGTCTCATGGATTTGTTTGCCAAACCACTCCTGTTTATTAGGAAATTTAGGAACTGCAAGGCTAAATTGTCCAAGTTTTTTCAGCTTTTATTTGTCAGGACTAAAATCCGAACCCAGATTTCCTGGCAAAATTTATTGCTATTGCTACCACATTATGTTACCTTCTTATGTATAAATACAGTTGGGCCTAGAAGCCCAGTTTTTCCTTCCTTTTGTAGTTTCTGCACAGTTGTCCACGAGAACACATAGTTATATAATCTTCTGATTAATTTTGTTTTGAAGGAGAGCTTCTTTTAAGATCTGCATAGTTATTTGAGCAGAGGCTCAGATGTCTGAAAAGTATTGCTAAACCTTTCAGGCGTCTTAATATTGACAAGGCTGGGGACACTGTATGTGGACTGTAGGAGGAAAATCCACCTCTACAGATTCAAATGCTAAAGCCTGGATTTTGTCAACCACACACTGGCAACTAGTTGAAAGTTTCCCTTTTTAGGTTCACATTTTCTATATTCCCTTTACAGGCGTCACTCCTGGCTCCATAAAGGTGAAATCTGAAAATACATGTGTGAGAGGTTTTACATGCTCATGTATTACCAAACATTGTCCCCATGAATTACATATAAACCCAAGGAAGAACTTTTTGGAAGAATCCAAAAGAATGAATGACACATGCATTTTCATTGATTTTAGTGTAAAAAGGATCAGCACACATTTTAAATTTAGTCAGATGATTTCAAATAGACAAAGCTGTGTTTTCCAAAGTGAACTTCTCAGAATATTATCTCTGGAGGACATGGATAGATTTTCTGTGGGAAGAAAAGGAAAGGTTTTTAGATATTGGTTCTTGTTGCAATACACAAATTTAAACAGGTTTACTTACCCCAGCACATACTAATACACCACTGGCCTTCAAGAGGGGAGAGACAGTAGACTTTCCTCAACAATATCTCAACATGTAAAATGTTTTCATGGAACATTTCACAGGTAACTCATCTATGTTACATATTTAATTCCCCCCCATCCTCTTCACTGGGGCAATTTATATAGTTCAGTGTGACCAAGCTAATCTAAATTGGTGTTTTCTTTGCATTTGATTTTTCCAGACTTCATCTCTTCCGTACCTTTTATTTTTAAAATCATTTAAACTTAAGTGGAAATTATAAGAACAGACAAAAGACACTGGTCTTTTTGAATTAATTAAATCTTTAAAAATTTTAAGAAAATATTTATACAGCATATTAGTTTCCTAGGTATGCTATGACATATTACATATTACCTAGAGATGCTATGGTTCCTTAAAACAACAGAAATTTATCTTCTTACAGTTTGTAAGTCAGAAGTCTGAAATCAAGGTTTCAACAAGGACATTCTTCCTCTGAAGACTGTGGAAAAGGATTTTTTCTGGCCTCTTTCAGCTTTTAGTGGTCCCAGGCATCCCTTGGTTTGTGCCAACATAACTCTAATTGTTGTCTGGTATTAATACAGATGTCTCTGTTTCCCTGTGTCCATTCCTTATAAGGACACCAGTCATTGGATTTAGGGGCCCACTCTATACTCAGAATGATTTTATCTCTAGATCTCTAATTACATCTGCAAAGATCCTATTTCTAAGTAAGGTCACATTCGGAGTTTCAGGTGAACATGAATTTTGGGGAAAGCTATTCAATCAACTACACAAGGTATTATTGCTCTAGCCTTATCCCTTTTGTACTTCTTATATTATATATTATATGAAAGCACTGGAAGATATATATCTAGCTTGATTTTATTAGATTGGAAGTACATTTTACTTCTTCATACCTTTTAGATTTTTTTTTCCAATTTTTTCTAAATGAACAAATGGAAAATTTGTTACACCCCTTAGTTAAAAGTAGAGAAACAAAAAGAATTCACTGGGAGTCTAAGTGGGTCAGTAGCAAGCAGTACCAACCAAACCATGATTTCTTCCAATTAGATAACCAAGTGATAAAGCATAAACATTTTAGTAGGCATGAGAAAAAGACTTTGAACAAGGACTGCTGTGATCTAACTTCTGCTTTAACTGTGTTCCTATAATTCATGATTAAGAATAGGTGGCAAGGGATCAAGGACAAGGGGAGGAAATCAGGAGGTCTCCTTTATAGTTATCTAGCAAGTATATATTGATATTTGTGCAGAGTGGTTCCTCAAAGTTTTGTGTCTTGTATCCTGCCACTTTAGTATTGGGTCGGCCGCTCCGGGAATGCAGGAGAAACAATAGAAATGACCACCGGGCCGCCATCTTCCAGCCCCCCCCAACCCTTTCCTAACCCTTGACTGTCCTGCCATTAGGATGTATGCCCAGGTCATGTCTCCACAAGTTACCTGATACCTATGCAAGAAACCAGAACAACAGGACTCCCCCAATCCTCCAATCCCCGAATACCATACCTTATATGGCTGTAAACCTATTCCCTCTCTTAACCCAGATAAAAGACCCACTCCACCCCCTCCTAGCATGACTTCCCTGACTCCCCTTTCCAGAGTCCTGGAACCTCACCTGAGGGTGCCCACCTCCTCCCTGCGCGACTTTCCTGGCTCCCCTTCTCCTGAGCCCTGAAACTTTGCTGGAAAGTGCCTTTAATAAATCTTAATAAATCTTGCCTTGTGCCTACCTCGCCTGATGTTGTGTTCATCTTGCCTGTAAAACCTTACATTTAGCATTTTGTGAAAGTCCTGGGTGGAAGTTATCCTTGTTCTGTATTAAGTTTTTAGATAACACAAAACAACGTGGCCATTTCATTAGGTGACATGACTAAATTTCAACATAATTTTGGTTGCCTAGAATGATGGATCAAAATTAACAGAATAGGGTCTTGAATTTAGGTTAGAAGAAGTCAATCACATTAGCTTAATTTATGGAAACCTTACTAGACTGTATTTTATGTCTTAAAAAAGGACAGACACATTCACATGCACAAACACACACACAGGATTTATTACTCATACTTTCACTATGGCCAACAGTGTGACACAACCACCAAAAAGAATAATTCATTCCAAGGCTGAACTTACGGAATATAGGGAACTTCTTTTTAATGAGGTAAAAGATTTTAGAGAACCAGAAAAACCCTAAAGATCCTTGTTTTTTTTTTAATAACCAAAGAACTTGGGACATTTTGCAATTTTTTTCATTTCTTTTTTCAACAAAGTCAACAGTGACAAGGGTATGACTTGCATTACTAGATGAAAAACATGTAATCGATAATTGTGTTATTTTGAATTTGTAGCTGTTTTATGGTGTTAAACACACAATAGCAGGTATATATCTAGATTTAATAAACTATAGTAATTATAGTAAACTATAGTATAAACTATAGTAATAAACTATAGTAATTGTAAAAAACTATACTCTAAAAGTATAGTAAATAAACTATAGTAAATAAAAACTACAGTAATTCCCTTTTTTGAGATTTGGGAATATATAATTAATCTAGAAAGATAAATTATTAGTTTCTGTGAGTAAACAAACACCTGACATTTAAGACAGATATTTTTGGATTACACGCAAACCTTGGATTCTACTAGTTCAACAAATAAAATGAAATCTCCCTCCGATGTTATTTCTAGCCCTATTTCTTAGATAAGACATCAGATAGTTTGTCAAAAATTATATCCACAAGAGGCTAAAGCAGCTGTTATCTATGCCAAACTAATCTGTGAGGCTAGTGTCAGTATAAGAAGTTCAAGTCCAAGGGATGTGGGAGGCCTCCCAGTAGCCTGCCTGTCATTGCTAAGGGAAGGAAGATTAGGAAAGCAGCTGCAGAAGGCAGAGGAAATGCTGCTTCCTGAGCTTCACTGGGTTTTTAATAGTGATTGTGAATCTGACCTACTCAATGTGGGTCACTTAACAAATACAACCTCAGAGGGGAGTACATATCATTTGGTTTTCAATTTACCATAGGCAATATACCAGGAATAGTAGATGGTGGAAAGTCAGTGAGAGCTATAGCCATATCCTTCTGTAGGAGAACCCAGTACATTAAAAACAATACAAAACAAGCAAAACATCCCAAAATACGTAAGTAGAGGAGAGAGCATTATTATTTGCTTTACCATATTAATGAGAGCTTTTTTTTTTTTTCAAATAATGAAATTTTATAGTAACTATGTTACATGATTCAGTTTTAAAAAATGAATGCATTTTTCAGGAATGAAAGGATTCACCAATTTCACAAACATTTATTGGGAAGCTGTAAGTTACTAAACATGTAAGTTACTATGTCAGGCCTTCAAAAAATATAAAAATGGTAAGATAGTGTTGCCAGACAAAGGAATTGTGAGTGTATCAATAACTGTTTATTGACTGGAATGGAAATTAAACATAATTTCATGAGGAAGAAAAATAGTGGCACATTTACCGTACCACTAGGCAGAATATGATATGAAATGCATGACAGAAGTTCAAGAAGAGGATTTGTATAAAGGTACAAGGATAAACTTTTTTTTTTTTTAAAGATTTTATTTATTTATTTGACAGAGAGAGATCACAAGTAGGCAGAGAGGCAGGCAGAGAGAGAGAGGAGGAAACAGGCTCCCTGCTGAGCAGAGAGCCTGATGTGGGACTCGATCCCAGGACCCTGAGATCATGACCTGAGCCGAAGGCAGCGGCTTAACCCACTGAGCCACCCAGGCGCCCAAGGATAAACTTTTGACTGGAGGAATCATGGACATCTTCATAGCAAAAATACCATTCCATCATTTTTGTTAGGTAAATCTGATAATGAAAGAGACTGAAAGCAGAAAAAATGGGCTCAAGAGTATAAAATGAGTTTAGAAAAAGGCTGATAAATGCTTTGGCAGAGCAAAGGAATGGCTTGATGAGGTCTTTCCTGATAGGGCTTTCATTTTAGTGGAGAGATTACATGTATCTAGAAACCAAAACCAAATATGTAATTACAGATGGTGAAACTTCTTATAAAGAAAAATACAATCAGCCAGGCAGAGAGAGGACTGAGGAAAAATAAGGAGTGAGGAAGTGAGGAGGCCATTTTACTCAAAGGGAGTGTTATCTTGGAGGAGGTAGCATTTGAGCACAAACCTAAGTAAAGGAAGATTGCAAGTCATGTATAGTCTCAGGAAAGAACATTTCTGCAAGAGGAAGAGCCAGTGTGAAGAACCTGTTTTGGGAATAGGATGCAATTGTGGTCCAGGCTAATGTTCCTGGAAACAGAAGGGCAGATGGGAAAGATAAATTAAGTGGGCTTAGGAGAAAGCTCAAAGATCAGTGTCAGATATGTTCGCTTTTTACATGTGTGTGTGAGGCTTTCAAATGCAGATGTTGGGTAAGAAATTGGGAAATAACACTCTGGAACTCAGCAAAGAAGTCAGGCCTGGAAATATACTGTCCGTACAGTCTAATTGCTAAAGTTATGAGCTTGAAGCCAAACTGCCAGAATTTGAATCCTTCAACTACTTTGTACTTGCTAGCTTTATACATTGACCAAGTTACTATATTTTTCAGTTTGTGCTCAGTTTCATCACCTGCAAAGTGAAATTAGTTTTGATCTGAGGATTAAATTGGTCAATGATTTATATGAATTATAACAGTGCACATTATTATTATTATTATTGAAAATTAATATTAAAGCCATGAGATAAGATGAGACCATCTAGAAAGGAAGCATAGAAAGAAAGAACAAAGAACTCAGGAAATCTCTTTTATTTAAAAGTCAGGAAATGATGAATAAGGCAATAAAGTTTAAAAAAAAAAAAAGGATTGCTCACTGTATGTTGTTTTGACAAAGAGGGAAAGGAATCCAGAAGGAAGGATTGTTTTAAGAGTTAATCAAGGCCAGGATCCCCAAAAGAAAATATGAAGTCGGAACAGCTAAGACAAACAGCACTAACATCTTGTTTTGCAGCTTAGACAAGACCCAAATAGCATTCTGATTTGTAGCCTTTGCAGAAATGACTTCTGCAAGATGTCCTAAAGTAAAACAATTAACGACAAAGCATTTGTCACTATTGTGAGCTAGGGGCAGTTAAGACATAAACCCCCAGATGTCAGCCAAAAAAGACCATCAGCACAGAAACATCACCCTATAGGTAGACACATGCACGATTAAAGCCCTAACTGGCATGACTCAGCCTACAACCTGGTTGCTTAAGATAGTTCCATAAAAGAGCTCATAAAACCTTCTAGATTTGAATGCCAAAACAGCACCCCTCTCAGGTCCCCTCCCTCTCCAGGAACTTTGTACTATCGCTCAATAAACATTGCCTTGCTGCCCACCACTTTGCCTGGTTTACTGCTTCATTCTTCAAAGTGGCATGACCAAGAGCCATGGGAACTAAAGGAGTAGAAATCCTGTAACAGTTGGTCATTGAAAATTGCTGAGGGTTTGAGTAAAATAAGAAAAGAGAATTGTCCAAAGTGTTGGTTCAACAGGATAGATTCACTGGCATCTTGGACAATGTGATTCCAGCTGAGCTGGTGAGGGCAGCGCTGGGCCTGAAAGCTGCAGTGGAGTGATCAAAGGGAGAAGGTAGGGGCCAGGT